>NW_026096579.1:10836661-11463007 GCF_023614345.1 Adelges cooleyi | reverse complement strand
ATGAATTACCTTTTTTTTTACTCGAAAGTGGTATTTTCAGTGTAAATCGGGTGTTTATAAAATTGTATAAGGCTCCGTGACAAACGTTCGTGTTAAAAGGAAATAAGATTGAAAAAGTAATTTGAAAAATGTATTTCATTTCTGAATGTCCGCCCGTACAGTACGTACAACTGGGTAAAATATTCAATTAAAATATTTCTGCTCTGAAAACTGGGCAAACGTAGTCTCTTTGTAGTTTAATGATAAATTCCTAAGATAATACAAGATTCTTTGTTGTCTCCCATGTTTCATTCTTGACAGCGAGCAATGCGATGCAAATAGTGATTCAAGAAAAGTATTCGTCATACGGTCAGTATATTAATGAAAAACCTTATCTTTTCGCGCCCGAATGTCTATGTAAGCTAAGCATAACCAGTCAGGAAATATAAAAATAGGGCGTTAATTGGTTTTTAAGCAGTTTGATCGTTTTAACTCTTAAATACCGAGAAAAAGTTATTAAAAAGTCAAAACTGAATAAGAAAATCTATACTATTCAAAAATCCTACCTTTAAATTAAGTCTCCGAAGTTCCGAAGTGTTATCTTGTTTTTTTTTTTACTCGAATTATAAACTTTATTACTCGACCCATCCGGCTCTCAGGCGTACCCATACATTACATTTCTGGATGATAAATCGATTGGCCGCTTGTCCCCGAGGTATTCGGTCGTTGTTATTCTACACTCAGTTGTGCATGATGTACCTCGTTAGGTATTTCAGTCACATCTTCGTCGGGTTCGCGCGTTCATTAGCGAAACATCATAAATCCAAAAGCAGCCCATTATCCTAGTCCATTGACTGTTTTTCTCTCGAAACTCCCTATGGTCGCCCAAAGAGATAAGACAATATTACGTTTCGGTAACTAAGGATGTGACGGGTCGGTGGCGGACCATTAAATTAATTCCCGCAAAGGTGAGCCGGTGAGCGCATGATCTTTTTTTAACCGACACCTCGCCTGATATGACCCGATGACCCACTGACCCAGACATTTTGTAACGGTATAGGTTCTATAATTCCCTGTGACTGCGGCCAAGTAAACCACATTGATTAACGTGAGCGGATTGACAAAAACAAAACAAAAAGTAAACGTTTACCGGATCACCGTTGTCGACTGTCTGTTGGCATAACATTGGTCAATCTACTTTTTATCGTTATAATCGCGATATCGTTTTTTATGACTTAATAATACTGAGACCAGATCGGTGTAAAAAAAAAAAATAATTATTTTTTCGGAATCTCCAAACCGACAAAGGTGGTGAAACACCCTGTTGTCGCGCTGTTAAAGCGTGCCATCGTTGTAATTGGTTTTTCCGTGATTTTCAACGTCTCCCCTCATTCCCCCGGGACTTGGCAAGACGAACGACCGCAATGAAAGAGTGAAGTGACTTATATAATACTTATTTTTTATTATTATTGCCAGCCGCCTCGCCGCGCCGGTGTACAGCTGCTCGAGAAGGATGTGTGTCTTCGTGCCCACAATTGTCGGTACTATTACTCACAATCAGCAGCTCGCACGGCATGCGGCTGACATAATATAACGCACGTTGGCGTGCAGTATAAACGTTTTCGCGCAAACCGTATTTATAATATTGTACTCTATTCACTACCGAATTTTAACAAAAGCAACGAGATTGGATAAGTCTATGTGTGTGTGTGTGTGTATGTGAGCAAATACGTTTGATAAATATGTTTGTAAGCACGCGGAAGACTAATGATGACTGTTTGAAATTATGCGTTGACAGCGTAAAGTCGCAAGTGTGCCCATAGTATAGAAAATCTCACTGGGTTTTAGTGGCTTTGTCCAAATGATTAATCGTTTTTGGATAATGATTTTAGTAAATTAAAGTTTAACTGCTCTTTTGAACAACAAAAAAAAAAAAAAAATACTCGCCTTCCGAATAATAATTTCAGTCAAAATTGGTCAGTCAGTTGAAGTGGAAAATGGTATAAATGAACAAATATATAACATACCTATATTTCTATGTACTTATAGTCAAACGAAAAATGTTGGTATCCATCTCGTTTTATAATTATATTTTCATAAAAATTTAACAATTCAAGTTAAAATAAATATTCTTTTGTTTAGTTTTTGACTTTACATAAAGTATGTGTACAGTATGCATTTAATATCGTCTCGTAATAAAACGAAAATGTGTATTTTTATTTTACTATATATATTTCGCATACAAGTCAACTGATCAAAGACGTTTCCATATTTTAAAAATCAAGTTTCGATAAAATTTTGGTGTACACATTTGGCTCCGCCTTTTTCCTTTGTTTGCGCTCTTGTTTAGTCTTTTGAAGAAGAGGGAAATATAATGGAGAGGGTCGCGTGGCAGTCCTAGATATTTGTTTATCTAGAAACCCTATTGAACCAGGATACTGAAGCGTCTTGTCGTTTGTACTCGTGCCAAAACGATAACGGATATGTATAATATCACCAGTGACTGGGGAAAATTCTGCATGGCTTCTTATTCGCAAAATGTCGATGTTTAGTAAAACAATTAAATGAAAAAAAAAACATTTGTTTTCAATTTAAACTTAATTGTAATAAAAAAATAATATTTTTACATCTAACGTTTGTATTAAATATGTAAAATTATAAGCATTTTTTTTGTGATACAAAGTCATCATTGGTAACATTGGTGCTATAATTTTAGATGAATCTATACATACAAATATTTTTATAATCTATAATTGCAGGGATAGTAATTTTAAGAAAGTATCAAAATTAAAATTGTTTGCCTAACAAATGCGTGATTGTGTTTTTTTTTGTTTCAGAAACTTAACCAAGACGATGACGACGTGTATCTTAACTCCCCCTGGGCCGACGGCGGAAGTTTGAAAAGAAGTCTACATCAAGTTGGTGACATTTCCTGGAGGCCTAAATAATCCATTCGTGGTTTTCTCTTTTGTTTTCACTTATTTTGTAAATTTTTTTGTTTTCATTACATTGTTCGACAATTCACTAAAGCTAATTGTGTTTTTCGCTGCAACTTTTTTGTTTTTTTTAATTTCAACAATCACGTCTACAATATTAGAAATATTGTTCACTTTTATAATCATAGTATATAAATTTCATATATAATATAGAATGCGTAACTAAAATGTCAGTATTTTAAATTTATAATAACAAGCCATTTTTTAATAATCAATATAGTTAGACGTTAATAGCACAGTAAAGCACGAGATAGTAATAAGAACCATTATTTTTAAATAGAAATGTTAGGCAAATTCCAAATTGGGCATTATATTTTCTAGTGTATAATCAGTCAACTTTAAAGCTAAGGAAAATTTTAATTCAATATTGAATATCTTATAAATTCGTTATTTTAGTAATTATTTGTTACACTTGGAATTAAAAATATACACGAACGAACGAAATACATTTATTTTATAGGATTTTTCTCACTATTCTGAAGTAGCTCCTATTAATTATAGTTTTTTTCCATATTTTCTTAGTAGATGTTTAAAAAAATATTCATTATTTTTTTAAAATTAATATGCCCAAAGTTGTTTTACTGTTCATATCTTACTTAAATTAGTATGTTAATTTATATTTAACGATGAAGAAAATATAATTTTTATTTCAATTATGAGAAAATAATGAATTATTATTATTATATATAATAATATTATAGCTATGCCTGTAAAATTAATGTATTTTGGTTCATGTCATTAAAAAGGGTAATATTTTGTTTTATTACAGTTGAATTATTTTAGAGACACCCTTAAATAAAAACGTTAAATCAAATCAATTCCGTTTAACTATACATAGTTCTTACTCTTGCGTTATTTCATGTCCACAAAAATCGACACTAAACAAGCGTTACTAAAGTCGGTTTGTTTGATTTATTGATTTGATTTTTGTTATTTTCCGGACATATATATATATTTGTTTACTCGTGAAATTGTTGTTTGTTTTGTTACGTGTGTTTGTAGACCCTTGTTGATTCACACATTTAATATATTGCACAATATTTACAAAGATTTTTTTTGAAAATAAAATCAAACAATATTGGCCTATAAAAAAACACTAAAATCCATGAGTCTTAACAAATGTTGATACCGAACATGTATAATATGTCTTACCATTCTTCATGACGAAATTCATCTACCGTTTATGCATTGGATAGCTTATTTTATTAGCACTGGAGGCCTGAACAACACAGTAGGAATTTACAGGCGTGCCCAAAGATAGACTAATTTTTTCCTAACATTTAAATTTATTTCCGATTAGTGGTGTTCGTATAATGATTATTACATATCAACTCTTCAGTGCCCATTTTGTAGTAAAAATGTAACACATTTATCACATAAATGTATTTTGTTAGAAAAAATACATTTAATTTATGTGGCACTCTATAGTTAATTAAATAAATTGCTATCTACCAGATGTTAAAATGTTAAATTTTTTCTAAATTCCTGATGTTTTAACTTATAAAGAAAAAAAAATTGGGCATTGAAGTGTTAAATTGTGTGTAATTGATATTTGTATTGACATTTCTCAATTTAAACTTTCGGTTAATTATAACTGTTCCGAATTAGCCTTAGCTTTAGAAACTTATTTCGATACTCGCGTTGTACAAACAAAAGTATTTTTGTTTATTCTTAGTAAATACAGCCTTTCAAATTATATTCCGTATAACTTTAAGTAGTACCTATTTTTAGGTAGGAATGACGAGCGTATGCTTTAGCATGTGAAAATATTTATCGCAATATTAATCCTTAACAAATTTGTTTTTTAATCTATACTTTATTCGATTTTTTATTATCTCATACAAACGTTTATAATGTATACTTAAATTAATATATCATTTTTCATAAGACTGATACGTGCTATTCGTTGTAGATGATGAGATTTTTAATATGTAGTCAAAAGATCTCAATTATTAATTATTATTTTTAAAATATTATTTAAAACAAATTCTAATCGGGTTTTCAATCCTCTGTATATATCTATATTGTACAATTGTTTTAAACTTGTTTAATTATTAAGTTTTAGGCATTCATAAATAATACAACCTAATCTTAAAAAGAGTTAGTTATTTTATTAAATTATAAATTTATACAAATATAGTTGTTCATGGTAATGATGTAGACTCGAAATCTAATTTAAAAATTACTTATTTGTAATTAGATTATCAGTTAAGATTCCTCATTCATAAACAGCTGTTAAATTAAATTTTTTTCGTCGCATTTCGATGTTTATGTTATAATATGTACCGACTACTATTGATATATTTGTTCTATAGACCAAGACAATTACTTTTTTAGGTAATTTTTTAAAGAACTTTTTATTTTTTGATACTAACTTTTAAGAAAATATACCATACTTACAAAAGAGTATATTTTTTATTGTTCTATTCTATATTATACATTTTTAGTGTTTCGTTTTTTCCGAGTCTATTTTTTTTGCACTTTAATGGTTCACTTTTATTAACAATTTTTCAATTTTTATTAAATTATTAGTATTGTTATATTTGTAATATTTTCTGTCATTTTTTGCTTGCGTTGTATGTTATTTGAGTGAACGTTTAGAGTGAGTGATCGAGCGTGCGATGGTCACTATTGTAACTTGTGTAAATGTGCTCTAAATAAATACTTTAATTTCTTATTATATATAAATTATCAGTTTTAAATAATACAAATAAATAAAATAATACAATTTGAAGAAATTGGCTTAATTAAAATGTCTTTTTTATAATAGTTGAAGGTTTAGTTCAGTCCGAATAACAAAACCCTTTAACGGTTCTCGTTTGTGCTATGAACCAGTTTGAATTTATTTTAAGAATAATAACACTTCCCGGAATGTTCTTATCGCACATAATCATCGTTCAAGAAGCGTGGAGACCTATCAAACCCTTTGGTAACAGTTTTGTTTTTATTTGATAGTGTAAAGTTTAGGGATTGGTTCTTAGCACGTTGTTAGGGTCGAATCTTCAATTACTTTACTGTCAAAATTTACATTTTTTTACATAATATGCGTGTATTATATTTGTATTCAAAGATTGGTATATCGTGTCAATTTATACAAATCTTGTTTATTACTTATTAAAATAATTTCTTCTGGTCCTGACAGAATCAAAAAAATATCAAATTGGATCTTTGGTACTTCTATCATTCGAAAACGCGTAAACTGGGCACTAAAATAGGTAAGGGCTGAAAAATATGAGGACAAAGAATCAAGGTTGTAAGGTTTTTACTATTAGATGTGCATCATATATATGATTATAGAAACTATTGCTAAGTTACCATTGCAAAAACAATTCTTCTCATTTCCGCACCGAAATTAAACGATTTAAAACAAATCATACATTGTATGGTTAGGCTTTGATACACGAGTATTAAACTTATGAAATAGATTTACCCGTGATATTTTGTTGTGCCTTCACGCACTATGTCTGCAGTTCTACCAAAATAGTACTGTAATAATTGTAAAACCTATTACATAATACAAGTTATGTTTCAAAATAAAAATGTATATTTACTATTATAAAAACAATTTAAAAATTATTGCACAGGAAATAGTTAACACGGCTGAAAATATCAGTAAGATGTAAACAAAATTATTTCATTTAATAACATTATGTAAATTAGAGTTAACAGGATTATCGCCAGGCTAAGACGACAATGTGGAATAAGTGAAGCGTTCAAAACTAATTTTGTTCTAAAGATGTAATACAAAATAGCCGAGAGAAACAAAAAATGTATATTATAGATAATGGTAAAGAACGTTTGCTTAATTCTATTCCACCGGCAAATAATAGCTCCGTTGAAACTAATTATTTTTTAAAAATCGACATACTCGTTTTCATAACTGTCCAGTATGTTGCGAATTTCTTTTTTAGAAATCCATTCAAGATCTGGTTTGAATGGTGCTTCCATTTTCTGGTTGATTATTTGTAACCAATTTACAGGTCTGAACCAAGGATGTTTCTTTATATCTATGACTCCGTTTTTTAAGTTCCCATAACGTTTTGATAGGTCTGGCTGGGCAACATATAAAACAAATATTATATAAAGTTAGACGAAGTAAGTGTTAAGCTGTTGTAACCACTTCCATAATCAGGATTATAATGAAAACAGTTTAAGTAATAATATAATTGTCGTTACATTCTCCTATTGTAGCAACATCGTAAAGACATGCCTGCACATCATAAAAAACACAGTAGAATGAACATAAAAAATCAAAGAATTGCACAATTATCCTGTTGCGAAGCATTTATTGAATATTAGTCGTAGCATAAAATCAGTGAAATTACTCAATAAGGTAATTAATTTTAAAGAACTTGATATTGGATCGCATACTAACTGTTGAGTGTATTTAAACATTGATTGGCTTCATGATATAATGAAACTTTATGGCCCATGATAGCGCGCGAGGCCGGTCGTTGCCGTACATGACGTTGCTAGGCTATTAGTATTTAGGCTATATAATACTATACAGACGGGGAAAATATACAGTACGTATCGCACCCACTGTAGGACTTTTGGGGACATGTGTCGAAATCCCACAAGTACGCCTAGTTCATTAATTTTAGAGCATTCGACTAGAATATATTTTAAAAACATCAACTCACGCAATCTAATAAAACGCACATGCATAAATTGCTCAATACTCGGGAAAATTGAATTGTTTTTTGAATATCACATAATAGAAAAATATTTTTAGTATACTTTCTCTTTGATATTAAACTGAGAGTTTATTGGTTTTGCAATGATGTAGTTTTGTCTTTATGCACAATCTACCACCACAATGTACACCATACATCGAGACACCCACTGATTCGAAAATTGCTAAATTATTTCAATGTGAAATTGTATCACATACTTTACATTATTTAGCTATTATGAAAACGTTATATATATATATTAGGGCGGCGAAAAAAAATATTTTTTCGCCCACCACTAAACATTAAACTTTATAGAAAAAAATAAGCTTATCAAAATTTGGGGCCATTCGGTAAAGTTTAAATCTAAAAAACTATTCGATATTTTTCGAATCAGACCGTTTTATTGGAGCTCCAAGAAGGTACACTACCGTTTGATAGAGTAATATATAAAATCTAAGCTCGTATAATAGGGTTTTATAGTAATTTTAATAATTAAGTATACCTTTTTTTTATTATTTCGAAAGTTAAACTCATAAAAAGATATAAAATAAAATGTATACAAAAAATCGAATTAGCTAAATATTAAAAATCACTAGGTTGGAGAAAAGTATCATTAAGGCTAGCACAGCATATAAAAAACCTAAACTAACTCCACACCCCATTAAAATAACATTGTTTTCCTTATAATTTTTCACCCACTTGAATTACTTTAGGAAGCGGTTGCATCAGTTCAGTTATAGGTTCGTCGTCATTGTTTCGACAATCCGCTTTATTTAATTGTCTATTATTTTCTTTTAAAAAAATAGAACAGACCTACTTTATTCATTTATTGTCACTTATTTTGTTTTTCTTTTCAGTCGTAAATAGAAAGATGTTTTAAGAAAAAATCTGAAATTCCGATAAATTGTTAAACTACGTCCTAACGAATTTTAAGATATATTTACATATGTTATGATATGTTAAAAATTATTTGAACATTAAAGAATTTTTCTAGAAGGTGCAGGATTACCGTAAAACTAAACAATAAATGGAAAAACATCTACATTCAAATGCCCCATTAAGGTAAAGTATGATATATATTTTGAACACGCCATTCTCGCGATAAACATTTTATCATAAATAAAATAAAATAAAGTTTTAAACACGGCGGAATAATATCTAAATTGACTGAAAATGTATAATGGGTTTTATTTTATGTGGTAATCAGCAAACTTTTGTTGTCGGAAATATTTCTTACATCTCCGATAACGAAAAACAACAACATATAATTGTTGACTTTTTTTTTTTTACAGCGTCTTGGTATTACATTTGCATTACAATAAACTTAAAAGTATTATGTCTGCTAAAACTTTACCTAATATATTATTCCTTTTGTTAGAGAAAATCACGCTAATATAGCATTTTAATGAAAAAATATTTAATATAGTAAACTTGATTATTAGTGTCGAATGTTAATTTTAGCTCGTCTAAACTATCCAATACATATAGCTTTAATAACACGATTAGGAATTTCAGGGTTTATGGTTAGGTGCAAGAGGTACGGCCTCATCTTTTAGGCTCAATTTTTTTGAAAACTAAAATTTTACAAGGAAGATTTAAAAAAAATATAATACGGTATGTCTAAAGAATATTTCCTGCAAATTCGGAGCTAATGCTACTGTTTTAAATACAAGGTATAGCGCGTGGTAATATTAATTTTAAAATGGGGGAACTTTTTTAAATTGTTTACCTAATTATGTGTTTTTTAGGTACGATTTCTCATCTATAGACTTACTACATGAAGAAATTAGTTCAGTGGTTTGGAAGATATCGCGGGTGCAGACAAATAAATAATAAAAACACATCATTGTAAAAAAAAAATACCTTCAGTAATGTAGAAATAATTTCTATTCAGTAGTTTCTGAAATGTATTACTTGTTGATTATATATGTAGGTGTTTTCACCTATTTTAGTTGACCGAAATACAATAACTTTACCCCATTTACCGACTTTGAAGGGAAAACGTTTAGCGATATCGCTGTAATGGATTTGTCTGCGTTTATTTCCATAAACTGTTGTGTGTACTTTTATGTATAATAATTTATCGACGACTTTAACACGTTAACGACCAGGGGTCAATTTTGAAACATTACCCTTGGACCAGGGTATTTACTACCTGCATTTATTATACATTCGGGTAAGCCACATAGGGTCACACGGTCTGTGGAGAAAACAGCCTGTTTACAGCCCGTTAAAATAAATGTAATTTTGTTTTTCCATTTCCCTAATTTAGACTAATAAATCAGGAGAATAAAAATATCGTACGCAATGCGGGTTGAATAACTTACTTGCAACATATTTCGCAGCAAACTCTGCAACGATGGGCTAAAACCAACGTCCAAATTGTAATTTGTGTTTAAAGCGTTCTGGAAAATAGTTCCAACGTCGGGTCCCTCGAATGGAGTCCGTCCTGTAGTTAACTCGTACATCATAGCCCCTAAACTCCAAAAGTCCACAGCCTGACTGTAGCCCTTGTATGTGAATATCTCGGGCGCCATGTAATCCGGTGTACCGCAAAATGTATAAGTCCGACCCCGTCCGATCGACTTGATCATGCTGAAATCAGCTAACCGCAAATATCCGTTTGCATCTATCAACACGTTTTCAGGCTTTAGATCTCTGTGCACGAATCCCGTAGCGTGCAGAAACTCTAACGCCAACAGTATCTAATTAAAAAAAAAAACTTTTTGAAGTACGAATTTTTATAAATAAAATAAAATATGAAAAAAAACAGTTAGAACTTTATAAAACATTTAGTGTGGAATGTGACAACAAAACATATTAATAGTAATAACATAATAATATTATATTTGTTTGGATACTTTTATTTGTATTTTTCATTAGCTAAAGATTTTTACATTTTCATTCTCAACGAATTATGATTAAAATAGATTTCCTTTACTTGGGCAGAGTAAAATCGAGCCATATATTCTCCCAGCGATCCTCGTTCGTACACTAGGTCAAATAAATTTCCTCCTGGCGTGAGTGGCATGATCAGGTAAGTGTTATCAGGGTCCGTTGCCAATAAATGCATTCCCACAATAAATGGAAATATACCGTCCAAGGCGGCCATTACTCTTTTTTCTGTTTCTACGTATTGATGGTACATTTTTGGAAGATTGTTTTTGATCACCTTCGCTGCCTTTAATGCACCTGAGTTTTTATGGCGGAGCAGAATAGTATGACTGAAATTACCGTAGCCTATGTTTTGCAAAACTTGAAATTCCGAAATTGTAACATAATTGATTGTACCAGTTTCGTACCTATTACACGTGTGAAAAGAAGGAAACATCAGTTGTAAATATACCAATGCATTCAATATTCATAAAAAATAATTTATTTTACAAACAAATTGTTTTAAAAAAAAGATGTTTACTAACAGTACTAACGCGAATTATTATGTACAATATATTAGCATTGGACGTAATTAGGCAATAGGCATACAACGAACGATTATAATACGAACTCACTTGTCTAAAAAAATCTGTTTTTGCATATTAATATACTTGGTAATGTTTTTTATTTCCAACGTATAAGTTGCCATTTTATTTATTTTTTACTGATTACAATGAAAAAAAAACCGAAGAATAGTATTTTACAAACAAATGTAATAAGCTAGTTAATAAACTAGAAATAATCATACGTACTACCATACCAACTGTTCAACAAGACACAAAAATTAATTATAATATGATATTTTTTTTATATTGTTTACAGTTTATTTTTCTCCGAATGTTCATAACATCACGTTTCGAACATTTAAATTTATTTGATTACCTAATACTTCTTCTGTAAGTCTGCAATAAGATATCATATAACTTATTGGTAATTTTTATCTTATACATAAAGTATTATTCTGCAAATACGGTAATCTTTTTTACCATAAAGAACTCAGAAAAAATTCGACAATATAATGAGATATAGTTACCTATATTATATTAATATTTTTAGTATTTTTAAAGTAACTTTTAAGTTCATTTCTCTTAGTGGATTACTTTTTTTACCTAGACTTCTAAAAATATATAGGGAAAAAAAACACAAGTAAGTTGTACCGCTAAGACCAATAAATTAGTTAGTGCAATAAATTCTCTGAATTACAACCTAGAAGGACACTTGGCCAAGATACTAAAAGAGAAAGTTAGTAAAAGAACACCATACATAAAAAACTCGACGTACTTTGTGGAAAAAATAAAATACACAAAATGGGAAACCGGAGATATCCTGGTTAGTTTTAATGTGGTGTTATTGTACACAGTGGTTCCAGTAAAAGCCACATTAGAAATCATAAAAGGGAAAAATGTTTGTGGAATATTTTTTCGAAAATTACTAATAAACTAAAAATATATCATAGCTCTTTAGCTCCTAGAAGGGGTGGAAATAACTTTTTCTCTATATAGCTTTTCCGAACTAAAGGACACTCTACCTTTAGTCTAATTTTTTTATTTGTTACTTTGTTCCACTGCAACTGTTTCCGCCGTTTCTACTCAGTTCAGTCGTGGAAGTGGAATAGTGACTATCGCTTTGAAGATGGAGTCGGCTATAAGTTTAAATAAATAATCAAAAGTTTTATTTTAATTTTTAACTTTTTACACCATTAACTTTGTTTTATTATTAGTTACTACTAATACTTGTTTATACAATTGAGACATTTAGTTTTTAAAATTAACTTTAAATTAATACACAATAATAATTAATAAGAATTAGCATAATTTAATCAATGTTCAATTTTTTGAAATTTCCGTCATATCCAAAAAGATTAGATTGTTCATTACTTTCAGTGTCCGTTGGTTTTTTATCCATATCAGCCTTAAGCGAGAAAAGACCGTTCAAAAATATATCTCTTTCCGCTATAACACTTGCTTTGTTATATTCTAGTAAAACATATTTGTTTTCAATTTAAATCAATAATTACGTTGACATTAAGGAAATATATGTAAAATGTATACAAACCTCCAAGTTCCTTAATAGATTTATCGTTGCCTCCAAAATCTGACGGAATACATTCATTTGAAATATGTTTTATTACATCGGTGGCGTCTTGATGCATAAAGATCTATAGGTAAAATAAAAGTTATTCAAATATCACAAACACGATTACTTTTAAAATACTGTTTATACTTATTCCATTACACATTTAATTAGAAATTTAAAATAGTTTCAATTATAAGTTCAAGAACTTCACCAAACAGTATACTTTATATAAAATTCCAACAATTAGTTACAAAAATTGTCTTAAATATTAATCATAAAAAATTGACTTATGATTTATGACATAGCCCTACCAAAGCAGATAGATTGCATTTAATATTGCAGAGAAATATCATATTATTCATTAAAATAATAGAAATAATCAATAACCTTACTTGAAACGGAACTATAAAATTAATAGTTTTACATCTTTGAAAATGTTAATATAAATGATTATAACATATAAATGATTATTACTTATTATTTATAAAAAAAAACCTTACTCGGGTTTGTATTTTTTTTGGAACCAATGTCTTAATTATATTAAAAATTGTAGCTGCATATGCTGGTACGTTTATAAAATGCACTTGAATAAGTTTGTACGGAAAAAATGACTAGAACAAAAAAAATCATAAAATAGTATTATACAGTATTATCATTATTTGAAAATCGGTTCAGGGTTAATATATTAGATTATACCTATGTTATAATTACAAATAACATTTATTTAACTATTTTAATGATCAGTGGGTAATATTAAAAAAATATATGTTTAATATGACCATTTTGAACAAAAAACAATGACTTTTTTCGTTATCAAGATTAAACTATTTGTTTTCATATATCGAATATGTAAGCTTACTAAAAAGCTCATTTGAAGCTCGGTAGAACATTACGATACATATTAAATTATATATTATAATTTACATAACTATTGAAGTATAATATGTGCTTATTGAGTAAATACTATACTTTATAATGTGTAATAATTGAAATAGGGATCACTCTGTAACATAGGCTTAGCTATGATTTCTGTCTGGGTTGTGTTGAAACATTATATTAACTCTTAAGCAAAGCTTATTACTTACCGAACATTTCAAAGAATTCCTGAGAAAACTAGGCGTAGCTTGAGTGAGAAGTTCATTTTTGTTTGTTACCGACATGTCGTATATTATGATCACACCATTTACGGACACCCTTTTGAAGTTCAAGTCCATTGACATATAAAAATATTTCACCCATTTATCCAAGTACCTACCGGTAACGTCTTCGTCCGTTATGTTTTTTGCTACCAAAACTTGATATCCTTCCTCGGTTAACTTTGAAGAAAAGCCAAACCACCTGTGTGGTAATATTAATTTGGTCACGTTTTTCCTACGAGAAAGCGTTTATATTATTATTGGAAAAAAAACACGTACGTTTTTCGCATCGCAGTTTGAACGTCGTCTCCCAGTGGATCACGAACACCGAAGAACTCATTCATTACAGCTCTACAACAAAAGTAACCGTCCAATGTTTCTTTTGTTCTTTCTATTCTGTATTTTCGGCCGATATAACAATTCTTTAACCATTCTCGATCTGTAATACAAACGAAAGTTTAAGTACAATTATTATTTGTGTGTGACAAATAATGTCTTCGACCTTTCAATAATATTCTATAATGACTTAATAGGTAATCAATGATTTACAAAATTTGTAGGAAACATATTAATATATTATTGATTTTTTTATCGCAAAATATAAGTGATTTATCATATTACCGGTCACATTAGGCAAGTGAGGCATAATATGTAACCACTCGACAAGTTTTTCAACTTCAGCATCATAAATGTCATTTTTCGATCGTTCATTACTTCTTTCGATTTGATTGTTTTCACTTGCCATTTTACTATTTATTTTTATAGAAGTGCAACTTGCTAACGTTGGTCGAGTAATAACCAACTGAACGACCCACGGCTACGTAAGACTATAAGCTTGCAAAGTAATCACACATTTCATACTACTGCATACAGCATGCGACAATTCATTAAAGTGCTAATAAATATGTTGATGTAATTTACATTCGGATACACTAATTTGTTACATCATTTATTGCCGGACATTTAATAGTCGACTAACAAGAGATTTAAAAACTGGCATATCATTTTCTGTCATTATTCATAATAACTGACATTAGATTTAAATAATTAAATCTATAAGCAATGACATTCACTAATTAATTTGTTTCTTTTATTATAATTTTCAATAAAACAATAAGTTTTATTGAACAGTTGTAAGTGCCTATATTATTACTCTTTATAATTTCAACAATTATTTTAATAAAGTTAGGTATATAGGTTTAAAAAGTTAGGGTCATAAATCCTGTTATGGTAGTATAAAGAAAAAGCTTCCCTCTTTCTGGGATAATCCCAGATCTATTGACTTGCTGCATGAAAGAATTGGTTCAGCGTTTTTTCGAAGATACCGTGGGTATATTTTATCATTGTAAAAACAATACCTTCAGAGCTCCACATCGAAGTTAAAATACACAACAGTGATTTAAATAGTAGTATCAGAATTATTATTATTATTTTATTGTTATTACTCAAACAATTTGTATAAACAATAAAAAATACTTATACTTTTCTGTTCCATCATTAATTTTAACATCTTAATAATAAAATATTATCCGCAAAGAAAAAGGGTTAAATGTTTTGTTGTTTTTATATTTTCATATTATGAAAAAAAACTTTAACGATACACAAAATGATGTATCTAAGTAAAAACAACGCTATTGAAATTAAACGAGGTGTAGTCGTTGCTGGATATGCAAAAGTGGGTCATAAGGCCTCGCTTTGTTATTCTTTTGTAAACGTAGGTGCCATTGAATAACCATGTTAATGCTAATATAAAAACAGCATTTTTAAAATGAGGTATAAGATAGATATTTTTGTATTGTTAACCATGATGCACGCATAAGTCCAATAAGCATGTAATATATAATTTATATACTTTATGGAAATCTTATATATAATTAATTATTTTTAAATACGTTGTCTATTTAAAGAGATATTGTATTATATGTTTGTTCTACGAAAGAATATTTATTTATTTTAATCTGTGTTTAATATTTAGGATGAGTTTTAAACGTATGAAATATTGTTATCTTTTTTTATTTATTATTAAAATAAACAACTTTTCTAAATTTATTTAAAAATGAATAATAATCACAGTTTTTTTCTATTTATTAATGATGGTTTACAATCAAAGCGACATCTAGAAATTATCGTCGACAACACTCAGGTTTGTGCAATATGCTATTACAAGTTCTCGCAATGTAACCGTTTTAGAGTAGTATAGATCGCAGGGTTCCATCAAACGTTAAAAAAGACAATGGCGTAGCTACTCGTCTAGATGGAGCTTGCAGTACTCAAATTAGTTTTCCACAGCTTAAAATATTTCAAAAATAAAATATGTACAGAATAATATTGTGTGATTTGACACGGAATACTTACTTTTGTATTATTTTGTACATTTTCAATTTTGTTAGATAAAAAAGTTAACTAAAAAATATAAATTTTTATGAGCCCTTCTACATTATCCTATCAATTCTAAATGAGTGTCAAACTTTTGTAAATTAATTGTTAATAATTGTAAATTGGTTTTCAGAATTTTTAAATAATTTTTCCTACACGTTTTACCAAAATACTGTTTCGGGGAGCCCAACTCACGGAGTCCCCGAGTTTAACGGATCGACTATATAATTGAATATATATAATTTAAAAAATTTTAAAAATTATAATTTGATGTGATTTTTAGCATTTTCCAAACTAAGGTAATGCCCAATTTTGACATGGATATGTTGACATGACATTAATTACATAAAAATATGTAATTAATTTTTGTGTTTATCTTTTTTTATTGATTTATATTTGTATTATATATGATTATTTGTTGTGTACTTATCATCAAGACAAAAATCTTACACTTACTTCCGTTAGTCTGCCGTTAGCGTTGAAGATGACAAAATTGTTACCGAAATACGTGTACGCAAAGATTGTATTATTTTATATGGTTAAGGGTTTTAAATATTAATTTCTTTACATTATACATTAATGTATTGTAGACCTACTTTGTGTTTACATTTTAGCTATTCATTTCTAAAATTATACTCATATTATACCAGTCGTTTATCGTGGCGGCGCATTAGGTAGGCAATATCGAATACATGCGCGTATGCAACAAATAGACTGACGATGTTATAATATTATATTATTTTCTGTACAATAATATATGCAAATATGCAATATGATACGTGTGTGCTTGTAATATGACGTGTGCATACAAGAGAGTATCCAACCTGACTAATGTCTGTAATATCTCCTTAGTAGAGACATAAGCTAAGATTGTAGTGTTACATTGTATCGCATGTGTCAAATTCGGCCGACCGTTACGAAGAGTGTCCGAATCGCCGTTGTACGGTGTTCAATACGTTTAAAACTAATAAAAAAAGCTAAAATTCTGTAAAATGTTGAGAAAACTTTTTTATATATTGTTGTGAAAAAGTTTGAAACTCATAATTAGACTTGATTGAATAATAATGTTAAATGTTAATTTATTAATGATTTAGGAATAAGAATTTTTGACAGTAATGGAAAAATCTTTCTTATTTAATATAAAAAAATACTTTTTTATTTGCGCATTACTCAACCGCTTTACTTGTTCCGTCCTAAAATGTTAAACCTTAAAATAATTTATTCAAAATTGGTTATGCACTTGTCGAATTTTGTAAAATATAAAAACAAAACGTTTCCCAAAACAATTTTTTTTTATTATTTTAAAAGAAAATCAGCGTCTTAATCTTAATTAAGCACCCTTAATAGTCATCAGATTTTGTAGTGACAAAACATTTTTTTCGTTTGTACAATTGACAGGCTTTCGGATTTAAAATAAATAGTTTTTAAAAAAATACCACGTCAAAATGAAAAATAGTAACACTTAAAGAAATATTTACCAAGTTTAGTTATTGGAAAAAAAATGTAAATTGACACTTTAAATTGTCCCACGTATGATTGAAAATTAAAACGACTTGTTGTCAGTGCGTTATGCGACAATTACTTGTGTCATATTATTTGTCGCGGTCCGAATTTCAGGAATGGATCCTACTAATGCAGAACGTAAACCGGATATCATCTTAACCGAACATTACAATAACTTACTACCTAGGGCCGAAGCATCTTACCGCGAGCGGAGATGCAATCTTCTGTGCAATGCAGCTTTACACGTCCATTCATCTAGTCTTCGAACGACCGGCAGTGTGGAAAGTATAGAGAATTTATATTCCATTCACAACTGGGCAAAAATAATGTTAGTGGTCTTGTCATATTATCAACAAACTAGAACAATGGTGCGGCCTGTGTGGGTACTTTATATTTTTACGTACAAAATTAAAAAAACATAATATATTACAGAAGTAAACAAGAACTCTACTCAGCTGAATTAAAGTCTATTCACGATGAAACATTTGACGATCATCAACATCAACTTCCATGACCCTCCTCCATAAACCCTCCACGATCCTCCTCCATAAACCCTCCATAATTTTCCTTCATCCTCCTCCTCCTCCATGATCCTCCATAATCCTTCCCTATATTCCTCCATTATCCTCCCTCCATATTCCTCCGTATTATCTAATGATATTTACGTGACATTTAAAAAAATATATATATAAATGACGTTTATTGAGGAGTATTTACAATTTTTACAATATGCAAATGTAACAAAATATTTATACAAAAATAATTATAATTTTTCTTTTATTTGTTTATAAAATATGTGTTTTGGGGGATCTGTTTAAATTAGAGTATCAACTGGTCATTATTAATCCAGAACTAATATGCAGTGAAAACTAATTAGATAAGGGCAGTAGTGTATAGAGTATCAATTTAAAATTGAGTATTAAAATAAGTTATACCTACGAATTTTAAATGCCCTTTTTTGATTAAAAAGATGGACTGGCCGGTACACCACGTTGTACTGATATGACACAGTACAAAATATATCAGGCTTAATGTTACAAACGAGATTCGCGCTATAATAGGCTAGGTTTTTTTTTATAACCTATACTTTTTTTGTGATTATATAGCAGGTCATATACTAAATGTCGAGTTTATAAGCCAATATTAATATTCAACATCCACATTTATAGTGTTTAAGTCACTTTTTTATATATAATATAGATATATGTGAGACCTATCCAGATTTGTTTTCAGCTCTTAAATCCTAAAACTGTGCCTAAAAAAAAAAATTCCCCGCCTTCTGATTTACTATTAAAATGCTGTTTATTATAATATTACCCTATTTCCAGTTCTGATTGTATTATCCTTATATTATTGAAATATATAAACAAGAATTATTGAACGTGCAGTTCAGTTTCCTTTTGAAACTAATTTAAATAATTTAATATGTGAATAGTATATACAATTTGTTAAGGTTATACATAACAAGGGCCACCATAAACAAGACCACTCTGTGCTCATAATAAGAATTATGCGATAGCGTATTATGTATGCAGCGAGCTTGACTTATTAATTTTAAGTCTCTTCTACTCGTATGCAAATTAGATGAAATATACTATAATTTATAGTATCCAATCTGAATTAACGCGAAGTGGCGATAACTCAAACATATTACATAACCGACTCGGAAGCAATCTATATTTGCTATTCTCTTTTCGTTTAGTTTCGAACGACACTTGAAGTCGAAAGCAAACGCCTACTGAACGTACCATTCATAATACCGATTTGGACTTATGAAATTCCGTGTAAATTGTGAGGTTCTGTCAGTAAATTTAAGATCGAGGTCCCACGACAATATCAAAATATTTTCCTTAGTTCATAATCGTCGCATACCCATTCGACAGGAACGAAACAATTCATATTACGTTGAATAAATTAAAACGTTTGCTGGCACACACAAATCTAGGCTTGGATTCCAACAGCAATAAAACATTAGGAGTTTGGACAATTTCAATGACATCAAGTGCCTAAAGTGTTTAATGCTTTATAAATTAGTTTTAAGTCTTAGACTAAGACAAAAACACCTCACTGGATATGTAACCAAATAAATGATAATTATCAAATGTGTTCTCCAGAGCTTTTCTGTAACACTTGAAGTCTATTTGTTCCGGAGAGAATAACTCGGTCATAAAAAATTGGTTTTGGATATATTAAGCAAAGATCTCACGATAAAAGCATTATTTGGGCCTTTAAGGCCTGTTAGCTACGCAATGATGATGATATACATTAGGGCGGTACAAAAAATAAGTTATTGTGAAATGTAAATCGTTTAACTTAATATTTTTTTATAGATATAATGTAAAAAGGTTTCTGTAAACATTTTTACGCGTTATTGAACGTTTTAGAGGGCGCTTATAGTAAATTTCTGGGGTTTTACACATTTTCATGGGTACTTAGTCCAAATCGTCAAAATGTACACGAGTATTTGGATTGCAACAAAAGCCAATTCATAGGAAAGAACTAAAACTTATTGAAATAATAATAATTAATAATATCACATTGACTACTTATAATTTGCATAACACTATAGTCTTAAAATATTGAATGTAAGAAAAATGATGATATTTAACAAAGTATAATCATTTAATTTTAAGTTAAAACAATTTTTCACTTATTCAACTTCAATATTACCATAATTATATATTATAAATTATAATGAAAGCGAAATAGGATCTCTAATCGGAATTTTGTGTACTGAAACCTCTTGTTCCAAATATAACTATGTCGATTTTCTAATCCATTGTAGAAAATAGCTGAGTCACCCACCCTATTTGTTCAGTGCTAGTCCATCTCACTTTCTACAGTGCTGCTATAATTGCTATGATACAGCTTGCAAACACCCCGACAAGATTTTGATACAGTTATAGTTTGGCTCGACAGAAGAGATGATTAGATACGGTTTATTAGTGCGATGTCGTCTGATCGAAGTACGTGCCTTACAAAGTAATGTTTTTCCCGAGAAAATAAGATAGATTTTCGATGGGTGTTGATTGATGTAGATGTCGCAATAACACTCTCTCAATGGACAGGAAAACGAGTAGGGATAAAAGTATAGTGCTCAATGTCGGCGTCGTTTGAGTATAATAAAATGATCATATATTGCCGTCTGTGATGTTTGCACGAATAGCAACCGATGTACACCGAAGTGGTTTTACATAAAATTCCCAAAAGGCCTCTAAGAGCTGTGAAAGCTCAGTTTAGTTAAGCCGTAGCCATCTGTCATACGTTGCAAAAAAATATGTATTACGAAAGATGTTTCTTTTCATCAGTTATGTTGCCCAGAGCTTTCAAATTTATGTCTGCATTGTCGACTGTCATTAATATTTAGCAAAGAAATCGATTTGGTGACAAGAATTTTGTTTTTAAATATTTTATTATTTTATCGTTGCTTAATGACCAAAAAAACAAAGCGTAGCAGTTTATAGCGTTAATTTTTAGAACCATCCTCTAACATTTCTAAAAAAGAGCTTAGGGGTCAGATAAATTCATATTATACATTCTATTTATAACTGACAAATTTATTTTAACCGTAATTTTATTTTTGAACTGTTATTCTAAATAATTATAACACATTATAACAGTAAATAGATGTACAACCGTTTTGAATCCTAAAAAGATTCTTCAATAATACAAGGTCATTATTGACAAAAAATGACATAGTAAAAAAAAATCCAGGAAATGCTAGTTTCTTATTGTTAGCTTTGAAGTGGAGTTACAATGATGTTTTTCATTTTTATATTTTAGTTTCGTTGCGGAGTGGAGGTGCTATTAGTTATACCAGAATATCACAGATTAGATAAAACCAGATAGTTTTTTTTATCTAATCTGTGATAATATTGTGTTTTTATATTTATGTCTAGTCCCACAATATCCTCAAAACCGATGGACCGATTTAATTTGTAGTAAGTCTATAGTTCAGAAATCGTACCTAAAAAAAAGTACCTACAATAAACCCTAACCGTATCCGCTCTTATAGTAAATATACAACATAATTTAATAATATTTCATATTTTTACCATCTATAATTTCTCATCGAAGCGTTTATTTAAAAGTATTTTTATCACTTGTCGGTTATTCCTTGAAAAAGACTTGTGACCTTTCTCTAAGGTCAATTTTCTCTGTCGCCGGTGTAATAGTTTATTAAACATTTTTATAAAACCATATACTATAATATAATAATAACTTTTAATAATTTAATTTGTGGTCAAATTATATATATTTTTTGAACAAAGTACAACGTGCATTTGTTGAATTGCACTCTCAACAATTTACAATCACATTAGATATTACTCACTAACAATGGTGGGCTCGCAGCAGTGCAATATCTTGCAGAGCAAACTTGTTTATACCGTTAAACTCAACATTCTAGGCGTCTTAGTTTCAACAATATTTGCCCGGGCAGTTTCTAAAATTACATAAAAGCGTACCACAGACCATCTGGCGGTTTCATAAAATCAATTTGCCGGCCTTGTGATGGATACTTCTGGAACGTTAACCTTGCGGTTTATACGTGTAGTGCGCGTTTGCTTTTAATGTAGGTATAAACGGCAAATAAAACGCGGCATGTCGTACAACAACGACAACGGGCGATCTGAGATAGGTCGGTCAAAGGCGCGTACAAATATAATTTTCGTGAAATCCTAAGCCTAACTCCACCGCTGCTGCTAAATCGGCGGACCGAGAAAAGGCGATAAAATCGACCGACACCCTCGTGTATTTTATATGGGTTAGAAGTGGCGAGACGTGATGGACGGGACGAATTGTCGTCTATATACAATAATAAAGCGCAATAAGAAACGGCTTTCCCGGTTTGCCGCCCGTCCAAAATACCAGGGTCCCGGTCTGAAATGGAGAGACGGGGAGGGGTGGGGGATCGCTGCTGACTACCACAACCCAAACATTCTACAGTAGTGGAGCGGTGGCCGTATGATTTCCCGTCACGCACGTGTCTGCCTTTGCGAAAACCCGGACGTGCCGTTCTACTTGCCACTGCCGCCGTCGCACATACACGAATATAGCCGCCACCGCTGTCGACGGGGCGTGCGTGATGGGTCTTTCAGGCGGTTCGGCCGCCGCCAGCAGGGTTTTACGCTGGGTATCGCGCGCTTCGTCGAGTATACCGACACGACTGCCAACCAGTGTGTCGGCGTTCGGCTGTCCGGGTACACGATCGCTGGCCGTCGTCCCTTCCCCGAAAAATACAATCTCACATTTACACGCCGACCGCCACTCTTGGGCAGTGATTATATATGTATATTTTTTTTTTTATCACAACGGTCCGAACGGTTTTTTTTTCAAATATTTTAAAGCCCTTATTGTTTAATTTACAATTGCATTTTTACTTTTCCATTTCTAAGTGTCCGGCACTACTGCGAGACTCTAGTGTTTGGATTCCGATGTCCTCGTTCGGTACGATCGGAGGCAACGGGTTATACGAGCGACGTGCCGGCAGCGGTGTGTGACGACCGCGAACCATTGAGACATCGAGCGCACGATGAGACGCGATGCGGTCCGCCAGCTCCGAACTGTTGCTGGACACCAAGCAGCAGCAGCTTCGCAAGAAGAAGCTGCTGGAATTAGCGGCGGCCAAGAAGCAGAAGCGCGGCGCGCAACGGACCTTCCGGGAGAAGGTGTGGTTATACTCTACGTTATCGTTCGCAATGATCGCCGTTGGCTCCGGATCGGCCCTGCTGTTCCTGGTGCCGCTGTACGTGGACCCGGCCGTGTCCACGCTGCTGGCCGATTTCGTCACCGACCCGGTTCAGTGCACTACGGTAAGGCGCGAAGAACTGTCCGGTCTGTACAACTGCACGTGGAGCTCGTGTCGGGAAGGCTGCACCAGCGACGTGTACCGGTGCAGTCACATATACGTGGCCTACCAAGAGGCTGTCGACGGTCGGTTCGTGTCCGAAGCCGTGCTGCTGGTCAACATCAAGGGTTGCGGTTATCCGCCGGCCGTTTCCTGCGCCAACTTTACCGGCAAGTACGGTCAACCGGGCACCCGGTTCCCGTGCCACTATTCCCGGCAAAACCTAACGCTGGTAGTGACCGACTACGACAAGCGGCAACAGTACACCGACATCGTCAACTTTTTTGTCGTCCCGTTCACCATATGTGTCGTCAACTCAATTATCTTGTGTTTTATGCACTGCGACTGTCAAACGGCGGCCGCTGCCTCCGCCGCCGGACACCCGGACAGGTGCAGGAGTTCCGCTGGACATACCGAATATTACAGGTAAAATCATACGATAAATTCAAACTAATTATTTAAGTAGCTCATAAGGTATTGGTTTTATAATGATGTGTTTTCTTTTTGTGCCTGAAGTCACGATGATTATTTTTCTGTGAATTCGAGTAGCATCTCTATCATTCCGTAATCGTATGCGAATGGTACTTTGGTGGGTCAAAAATAGAAAAAGCCAACTTATGTTACCTCCACCCCCAAAACTGGGAGAAACCGAAAACAATTAGACCAGATTTCCAACCTTCAACCTTAACAACTTTTCGACATTATCAACTTTAATAGTTAAAAGATGTTTAAAAGTTCTAGCTAAAGAAGAAAGGCGAAAAAATTACTATTTCGATTCTTTAATAAAATAATTAAATATTGGTTTATTATTTTTTTCTTTAGATATCTCCCAATGTAAGTTAAGTCCCAGTATAAGTCCCAATTAAATTACTTAATTTAATTGTTATTTCCCTAAAGTTATAATTTAAATCCGAAAATAAGCCAACAAATTATCATTGCATAGTTAAAATATGCTCTACGAGAAGATTCCCTAAATAAATAATAAACAAAATAACATTAGTTCAGAATAATTCATAACTATAAATTAATCATAAAATGTATCGTAATTTGTACATAAAATTGTTTACACGATGAATGCGTATCAGTACTCACATATTATACTCAATTCATTTTATATTATTAACAATGTTTCAAGTTTTTAAAATATGTACAACATATTTATAAAGTATTAGTCTACCAAAATAATATTAAAAAAAAAAATTAATATTAATATTATTCAATAACATAGTTTTTAACTTTTTTCTTAGAGCATATTTGAATTATTTAATGATAATTTGTTAATAATTTTTAGTTTTTAATTATAATTTTAAGTATAGAACCATATAGTATAGTTATATAATACTATAATAGATAATTTACTAGTGATCGTCTAAAAAAAATTAATTTTAAATCAGATTTTATTTAATCAAGAAATCAAAACGTTATTTATTCATTTTTCTTTTTCAGTGAGAACTTTTAACATTTTATAACAAAATTGCCATTTTTGGTTTGTATTAAGAGTCAGAGTGTTTTTGCTCATTTAATTAGACCAAAACGTGTAAGATATTGCCAGAATAAATAAACGTGTTTTTGTAAGGGACAAAGAAATGATTTTAACGTTTGATCATATTTCATGAAAATTATTGGTAACAATTATTTTCTTGTTACGAATAAGTGCACTAAATTAAATTTGTTGTTAGGATTCTTATAAATAGTAAAAAATAACAATACCTAATAAGTAATACAAACAACCGATCGCAACGTTGTCATTTATATACAAGTAAACGGTCGTTTAATGAAGCTTAATTATAACCAGCAATGTTTAAAACAAACTTTTGAAGAAAATAAACATGTCTAACAGTTATACTTTTGATAGTATTCCCATATGAATATTGCATTTCTTGAATCATATAATATTGAAAATGTTATAGAACTATAATATTATATAGTATGACTCAGACCGCAAACGTCATACCAGTTTCTCTCTTAAAGATTATAATTTATTTTATATTTTTAAGATTATTATGTATTTAATATTAGTATGATAACGGTTGAAGATTCGAGAAGAATGAAGAGTTTCTACATATTGTAAGATACTAACCGTAAACCGACAAGTTGAAGCACACCTAATAAGGTTTCGCCCAAAACCCAGCTTTGATAATATTATGCCTCTTATAATAATAGTATCTTTCTCGTTTGTCAAACCAAGAGATTTGACCTTTTTCATACAAAAAGCTTAGAATTACGAATTTTTTGAAAAGCGGATTACAAGATTCTCCAATGGAAATGTAATTTGTATTAGTATTTTTTTCTCTTTTTGTACCCATATATTATATGTATTATAATATTGAAAGATCATATTATTATAAGATCGGGACCCTTCGTAGCTTCGCGTCGAAGCTTAAGAGGGAGAAATGAAATAAGATATTATTAAAGACACTTCTTATTCTTTTTAAATAAGCTCTAATTCAATTTAAAAACCCGCAAATAAATAAATACGTATAAGCTTCTTTAGTTCACTATAATTTAATATAACGCACAGTTTCAGCTTTTAAAATGTTTAAAATGCCAAAACGTCTATTTATAAATTAGTTTTAAAATGTGATTAAAATGAGAATCTACATATTGTCTCTGAAATAATTAAAATAAAGTCAACACGACTTGTATATTTCAAACATTGAAGGCTAAAATATATTGACATACTGATTCTAAAAAAAAAAAAAAAAAAATACAGGTGGAACTTTTGGTATATCAATTATTTGCAATTCACATTCACTTGAATTTCCCATGGCAGTTGCCTCTACCTATCTCAAATCATACTTCCCCGCTAAAGTGCAGTTGACGTTCTGTTCATAATTTATTAGCTAGTGTCGTATATGATGCAGCTGACAGCTGTTGATTATTCTCATGGTTTCTGTGAGAGTAGAGCTTATCTTTCCTCGATGGATTTGAAGTTTTCGACCGAAACGAACTTAAAATAAAAAAAATAAAAAATAATAGTAAAGTCGAAGCGGAGAGAAAATTATATTTCGTCTACGAGCGCTATACCTACTAACAAAACTAAGACACTTTTTACTTAAAATATAATTAATCGAAACTGGTTTTCGACCAGCTGGGAAAAAATATAACATAAAAAATAATAATTCACATTCATCGGCCTAGTTTACACCGCCTATATAGGTCTGGTTACCTAATAATTATTAAGCGACTCCTATACGAGCAGTGCCATTACACAACAATACAGTTTGTGCATTATTATTGATGATCAAAAATAGATATTGAAGGATTGTGCAGTACAATACCAACATAGTTTGATTTTTTTTAACATAATGTACAATTTGTATTGATTCAATATTATTGTGCGTGTAGAGGCCGCTTTATGTGCGCTTATATTATGTATTATGTAAATAGGTACTTCAACTCATATAACAGGTCATCATTTTTGACCCCTGACCCATTTTAACTGGTGATTGTTGGTAGGTAACATAATGTCTACAGTCACTGTATAAATTTGTGAAAATAGACTAATTATACATTTTGTGCGACTTAAGTAGACTTGAAGAGAACTCAAGATTTATGAACCGAGTAACACACGATTTATAGACTGGTATACACTAAATTCGTATAAGTGAAATTTCACTATTATAGAGATTACCTATTCTATGAGTAACATAATGTAAAGTAGACTTCAAAATACTATTGATAATTGATATCCCTAACCGTTCTTTTAAGCCTTCTTCTTCCTCCTTAGCGGCCTACGGTGACACTTGCAATAGTTGTGTAGTGTCGTTGAAGATGTCTTATTAATTCTTTATACGAAGTGTAATATTTGTTGTTGTTAAATATATTATATTATTCTTAATTTATTTTCCAAAACCCATTGTTGTTTATACAATATATAGTTGCTCAGCATTTTTTTTCTGGTTTTTTTTGTGAGCGACTGGTGCCGAAGTAAGTATACACGTGCTGGTGTTTTGCCTTCCTTTGCCATACCAGACATCACAAATCTATCTCGTGTGTCACTGTATACGTTAAAATGTAGTATGATTTAAACTAGCAATGTTGCGAAAATTGAACTTTTTACCATGGAAATGTTTTAGTTTAACAGTGACTCTAGTTTATAAATCATTTACGAATCCAAGTAAAATGTTTTGGCATGACGCCAAGACTGAATGAGCTGGTAAATTAAATTAAACGTAGTAGGTACGTTTCGCTTAGTTTGAGATTGTTCAGTGCTCACGAATTCGGTAGCCCATAAATAATGGCTTAAAGTTCGAATAATTAGTAGCAGCGTTAAATATTATGCTTCCGCGTTAGATCTTTATTCTTATTTTATTTTTATACTTATATATATATATATATATATATATAGAAACAACGGACTACTAACCCGGGCACGAGACCGATTTATACGCGTTACTTATGTAAGTGATTAAAGTGACGAATGTACGTCGACTAAACTCTATTTAGTACCTCAATTATTTTTGCCCCAAGCCCTTAAGCCCATTTGAACATTTCGTTTTAATTAATTTCGGAAAACATAAAAAAAGAACAGTCGCCTGGTTCAAGTAATCGTACAACGCGTTTCCATTTACTATTTCCTTTGCACGAAAACCTTCTATACATATATATAATATGTAATTCCGTTCCTATACCGTTCAATACTAGGCACCTATATAATATTATACCAACAGCTAGTCTTACCGATTAAGGTATTTATTTTACATATAAAACTGTCAACCGTTTAAAATATCTCGATAAAACGATACTAAAGATATAAAGCAAGCATAACACGGTTTTGTTTCTTTTACCCGTTCACGACATCACTTATTTATGTAACGACTTTTTTATTTTACTTTGGTTACTATTTGATTTCTCGGTTAGTACGAGGTATCGATAGCTATTTTGAATATTTACGGTATTTTGTCCTTGTCTTGATGACATTGCAAAAATAGAAAAAATTCTTTTAAAGTAAACATTTGTTTGATTTTTTTACGTTTCACGACTTAAGTATAATTAGTTTAAAAGTAGTTATCGCTATATATACATCGCTTGTTTACCTTATCAACGCCGTAACTTCAAAAAGTACTTTTCTTTTAACACCTAAAATCATAAAGAAAGTTACCCAAATTTTATAATTGTTCAATATTCATAATTTTTAAGTTATTAAAAATTCTTATTTTTTATTTAATTGGAACTATGCAATACATTTTATATTTTCTTTTACGAGTTCTACATAGGATTTATTACATATATATATCTGTTTATTATAAAATGAATGCGATCTTTCATTTAGTTAAAATATAAATATGAATACAAGGTGATCCATTTAACACAAGACACTCATATTCTCCAAAATTAATTTTGTAGTTTTTATTTTGAAAACATTTTTGTTTATGTTATTTTCCAATATCATATTATCACTGAATATTTACACTGTATTACAATTTTCCAGGGCTAAAATTATAAATAAATTGGTAAAATTTTAATGGTACCGTATATAATTAATGAGCTTTTCAAATTAAAAATGTTGACTGTTCAATTTATATTGAGTGTAATGTTCTGAAAATTTCGGTCGGTAACACAATATTGCACCTATGTGCACCTAAATACTATTTTACCTTCTATGCGGAGCTGAGAGGGTATTTATTTGTGCTCATATTACTCCACCTCATTATTTACTTTTTTACTTGTTATTATATACGTATTTTACATTTAATTTTTGTAAATTATATTTTGCTTTTCATTATTTTACTTAATTTTTTATCGTTTACGAGTGAATAGAATAAGTGCATACTGCATAGTTTGGTGAAAAATATATACTAAAAGAAATGCTTCGAATAAATGAGATTATCCGGTCAACAGTTCAATTCATCTGTTGCTTGAAATACTAAAACGCTACGTGTCCAGATTTTCTTTTCGTCATAATAATATGAATAAATCATACATAAAGACTGTAACAGTATTTTGAATACATAATTCTTGTAGGTACGTAAAGGCTAAACAAATATGTTATATAACACGGAACTTAATGCATAGACCCTTTTTTAAACTTTAATGTCGAACCTAATGCTTATGAGTGTTCAATGTTCATTATAAATAATTTAAATAAACAAATGCATAAAATAACTTTAATGCTCAGCGGGACAGAAGGTATAGCAAGGATGTTCCTCGTCATTTAAACTCATTGCAAATTTGCATTGTAAAAATCGAAATATTTGATAATTTTAAAATAATTATTATGAAAACGTTAAATTGGTTTTATTTAAAATGACAATATGGTTTTCTTCATTATTTATACAGCTATAATATTACACTTCATTAATGAGTTAAGATACGTTTTGAATAATTTAAACACATGCGTTGCATCAATTACGTTCAATAAAGCATAATTAGTTATTAGCCCTTGCCGTAAAATACATTAAATTAAAAAATATATGTTTTCTTATCTTGTGTCTTTTTTTCTACTATACTAATTAATTACTACACATTCTAAAAAATATCTGGCGTATTTTGCATCCCTGCGTTGTGACAAAGATGTCTTTGCTAGTAAATGTATGCTTTCTTAATAACTAATGATGAACTTTTACGGAATCTTTCTCAAATTGCGTACATTTCATCTATGGATTTCCAAAATTATTCCAGTCAACCACATGTGACCTAATTTACTGAACTAGTATGCTCATATCAATATGCCGTGTAATAAAGTAAGATTATTTTCAAAACATTTCTGCCCCACATTATATTGTATTATCGTTGTGTAAACGTATTTCCAATTGTGCAAACACCAGAAGTGTCAATGTAACTCGTGAAATTGTAAATAGTGATAAATATATATTCAAGTCACATAACATCATATTGCAAAGTGTACTCGCTTGCTGCCCGAGTAAAACATACTAGAAATATAGTGTTCACAACAATAATAATGCGGAACCGAAAACTTTTGAAAATAATATCTTTGTGCTCGGTGATACTTTTTTTACGGTTTGCGCAGCCCGTCCCCTTGTTGGACACGGGTTACACATATCCAATAGGAGGAGTACATGACCGTCAACCAGATCTGAAATGCGCATACTGGTTCAGTGGCCTAGTGCACATGCGATTGACCAAAATACTGTTGGACACACATGGACCAAACTTCAGAACTTTGAGCAAAGTATCGAAAAACAACTCCAATATGAAAGCACAGATGGCTACTTTGTACAACATGGGAGAGCGTATTGGAGCCTTGTGGCTCATTTACTTGTACACGTCAATAGTACGTAAGTTTTTGGAAAACCCATTTACAAGTAAATATGAGTTCGAAAGTATTATACCTACACACAATTATATCATTGGTAAACTAGAACTAGAAGTTGCCGTTCAATGTCGCAAGGGTAACCGGTATGACTGGAGAGTGATTAAATTCCCTCCAGACAAGCTGTGTGAAGAAAATTTCGTGACGCAGAAGCTTATAGACAGCAAATTTAGTATAAAAAACCTGGTTTTGAAAAACCGTGATAACGGTCTAATAAATTACAATGACACGTATAGATTTGATTTTAACCAAATTTTCTTGATCAGTGCAAAAGGCAAAATAAGTGTAATTAAATATTTCACGATTGCTTTTAGCAGTGCAGAAATCTCTTGGGGAAACCCTAAAAATTGGTTCGTAAATATTTGGACACACGCTCATGCTCTTTTTTGGGTTTATAACAATCTCGTGCCCATCAAAATATACTTAACTACGACAATTGATATGTTTAAAGTCATCATGTTTCGGCTTACGTGGAAACTTTTGGTTTACTCCGAGTTCGAGCAGGAGTCCGCTGTAGCCGATTTTGCAGAACAATGGTTATTTATTATTAAAGACTTTGCCACTGTGCTTGCGTTATGTGAAGACGTTCAGATCAAATACCTAATACAGGCTTTTAGTCACCACGAGATTCCCAAAAAGGAATATAATGAAGACTTGATCAGGTACATACGGTCTTCAGTAATTTTAATTTCTGATCAAATTGACTGTGATGCGACTAAAGAGTTTCGCGGTTCAAACCTTCATTCCAGCAAAAATAACCCTGTTTTTATCACGTGGGTGATAAATTCTTGTATTAAACAAGGGAAAAAAATGCTTAAAACTATCGAGCGCACATTCAATGGCACACATTTCGACGTAATATGGTCGCTGATTGATTATATAGACGATCTTAACAAGTACAAACTGTTTTGAATGTTTAAACAATGTTAAAAATAACATTTTCTAGTTTTAAATATGATATTTTAAAAATATGTTTTGTTGCATGCAGCAACTTAAATCACGAAATTGATTAAAACAAATATTAATAAAACTATTTATTATTATTGTAACTTGTATTTTAGTTATAATTATTTTATTTACTTTAAATAAAATTAATTTTTTATGACATTCTTTCGCTTATAAGACTACCATGATTGTCGACCAGGGTCAAGTTCGCGGTACATCCTTTGTGCTTAGATGCGCTTGTTTTTGTAGATAACCGTCAGATTTGTAATGCACTGCTTATGAATGTTCACTTATTTTACTAGCGTATACTTTGTAAAGCAAAGTGTAACCTTGTTCGTCAGGTTAGCCGTTAAACACACACAAAAATAACAACAGCGGAGACTAATGATTTGCTTTCGTGCGCCACATCGGTTTTGTTCATGCATAATCAATGTATAGAAAAAAATACAGTTCTGCCCACTAAATATCGTGCCGAATACAATATAATATATGTTTTCTATTTCAATGCTGGTCCTGGTATTTATGCGCACGCTTAGATTAGATACCCTGTCTGGCATAATAATAATAATAATAGGTATGTTCAACGTGTGTTTATCGATTGTAATGCCATGGGCATAGACCGAAAACCCATTTCTTTTAGCTATTGTTAACATGTGTAGGTGGGCGCGAATGGTGTTGGTCTGACCTACACGTCACTCAAAATTCTGTATTATTAAAACTTTCGCGTATAAAAATACTCAGTGATAAAAAAAAAATTGTTCATAATACCGCGGGTTTTAATCATCTATGAACGACCAGATGTGACAGTCAGATTGTTTAGTTGTAAATCCAATAATATTTCTATCGAATGAATACATAGTTATAGTTTACCAGACGGTCTATAACCGTGGAAGTGGGTATTGAGTACTTCTATTTTTATTGTGCTGTTAGGGGTAATACATAACATCAATTTCTACATTGATATATTCTATATCGTTGTATTTAACAAAATATAATCAGTACCTTTAAAAACAAATTATCTAAACACCTCGGTTTTGTATTTAAAGAAAATGATAATTAAAAATATAATCGCGATCACTTGTAACAAAAATAGTTGTGAAAAATACTTTTCCAACATTTATTAGCTTAAACAAGGGAGTAAAACAGTATAATGTTCTTATCCTAGCTATCTACTTAACAGTTTCCTCTATAGTTCTACGCTCATTATAGGTTGCTAATTAGTTGTTAATCAAGGCCTACCAGTTTTATCAAAAATAAATAATATCCTGCCATCTTTGTCAATTTAATATTTATGTTATGAGTTATCACAGTTAATGCACACCGACATTTTGAAAATGTTCAAACATAATACCATTATTATAACTTTAGATAATCTTTTATTTAGATAGTTGATTTAGTTGGATTATACAATTTTTAATACATTTTAAACCACGTTGTCTAATATGGTTGTAAATATAATAATAAAATCATACTTTCTGCTATACCTTAGTATGAAAGTAGAACACAATTAGATTAATATAAATAATAATATTCGCTGATGTTTATTATGAAACCCAAATTACACGAATGGCAAGTTGTGCTGGTGTAGCACCCGCGTATGGTAGACAATTCCCACCATATGTATTTATATAAACTGCTGATACGTAACACTTTCTATCGAGCTTTAAGAATCAGTAAAACATATTGTTTATGCGGTAGATATAAGCAATTGTTTATTTTTTAATAAAACATATTTAAAACATAAATGTATCAATTTTTAAGATTTATTTTTTTAAGCCCAACTTGGCACGTTAAAAATAGTTATAAGAGTTTGTGTTTTTAGGCATTAGTGCTTTTGTGAATCTGTTTCGGTTGAATATACTAAAGGAGTTATTATTGTTTGTTACAGTTGTATGTATTTTTTTTTTTATAGACTTCAAATAAAACATTTCGAATTATTATTTTTATTCGAAAATTACTTTTTGTTGGTTTTTTTATAACTATTTTAACAGTTTGCAGTTTTTTTAAATGTAGCATTTTAGCTTTACTAATATACCTACATCTAAAATATATTGTAATTAAGTGATTTAATGACCCTAAATACTAGAACGATGTACTAGAATTCCAGTAGTCAGCCGATAGCATCAACTTTTTAGTAAACACTAATTTAACCTACAAAATGGCTATGAGTTTGGTATTTGGTCTATATATTATAATCCTTAATATTTTGTTATAATACCAGTAAAATACTCATACTCGTTTTCTAAAGGTCATTTGGCAAGCAACTAAACGACCTAAACAGGTAAAATAATCTCTGCCAAAGGTTAATGTTGGTACTTATCTTGTTCTTATAACTAAAGAAAATTAAACCAAAACAAATTTAAAAAATCATTTTTAAAAGTTAAAACTTTAATATTATTTAATCCGTAGTTTTTTAAAAACATTTGTATCATACAAATACAATTATCATTATCATATAGTCACCATTAAAACTATCTACCTACAACACACTATTTTTAGCCTTGAAAGTAGCTGTTAGTTTTAAAACTAACAAGTTCTATTGAAGCATGTGAGTTGTGATTTGGGTTTACTCATATGTAGGCTGTAGCTTACTCTTTTTTCCCGTTTGTGATTTTATTTGTATCGGTTTCTGTAGTATAGAATGTCTTTAATTTATTTAATTCGTATTAGTACGCCTGCTCATATTATATAACTATATAAATAAAATAAAAATTTGTTGCTAAAAAAACGTTATACGCGGTATTTATTTTAAATACTTGGTGATGTATGCGAGGTTTTGTATTCTAATAAATATGACTCCTCCTCGGTATTGTCTTTTTTAAACATCAAATTTCTATTGTTGTTTAATTAATGGATAATAATATTTGAAAAATAATGTTTGCTGTTAAACAGTACTAAAAATATAGGATATTCTATTCTTAAATGTCAAGCTAAACCGATGAGGACGGCCATAAGTAAACAATAATTATTTTTTTAAAATTATTTAGGTATCTAAACCTGTAATATTTTATATATTAGTGCAACTTAATGTTTGTTTGTTTAGGAAAGCACACGTGCTGGGTGATGCATTGTTTAAACTCCATTTAGGTACACAATGATATTTTTGCTAACGGTATGTGGGTATTTATTAAAGGTCTCGGATTTGGATGGTTTACAAAATACACATGTACACTAATTAGCGTACTCGTGTATTAAGAACCTATTCAATTAAACCGTGTTTCTAACACAAGTGTAATTATACATTACAAGACAAAACTGTATTTACTGCAATACTTATGTTATAATGAGTTTCTTAGTTGCAAAACTATGTACAATTTCAAACTAAATCATATAAACAGTTAAATACCAAAAGCGATAAAATATTATATTAAAATATACAAGTACAGATTAATACAAGAATCTTTTTTTAAATTTCATAATAATTTCACCACTGTGGAATCCAAAAATACGGGTAAAATAGTATTATTACTTTTTTTATTTTTATTTATTGCTTTTGTGGTTACACATTAAGCAAAAAAATAGTATTATTAATTATTAAATTAATGTTGTCTTTCTATAGAGTATAGTATATTTTGAACCTATTGTATCATGTTACGCGCTTCAATAACCCACAATCAACTATCATCAACAATCCATATTATAAATACTAGGTTAGCATTTTATTATTTTACTATAACCTTTTGAAATTGAGACATATTTTAAAAACTAAATGATTCAAATCGACATCGTATTAAGTAATATTCGTGTATATGTATACAATATGGTAATATACAATATATTGTACACGGTTAGGTATATGCATTAAAGCCATTTACGCGCGATATTACCGTCATTAACACACCCTGGTGTGTACATACACTCACCCTAAAGTTTTATCTCTTACACGCCACCCCGTTTCATCAACACCCTCATTGGTTCCGTTTGCCGCACATGTACATATATATATATATACAACTACCTACCTCTAAAATATTATAACCATTAGCTTTGCAGTGCGCTAAAATGAAATTAATGATAACAATATTCATCGACACCTATTTAGCCCGTTTCCGGATACCGGGAATCACATCTGTTACCACCGTTGTAGTGTACGCCGCGTGTACCTTACTTCCATCCGGCCATTGAAATCTTTGCCTGATTAAATAGTCGTCCAATCCGTCTTTGGGCTGGATCGGTATTGCGATTCCCTATAAAGCTGTTTCTATGCGTGTTCAAAAACTATCTATACAGCGATTACCGTGAACTGACTTCCGGTCTAATTGGTGGCGCTAATATTTTGTAATAAATAATTCCGGTCGGTTATTTAATATATCGCCTCGCTTTAGTTGCAACCGTTCGTTATCCCTCGCATTAAACATCCGGTCTTGTACTCGTGCCGTACACTTCATATAGACAACTGTTAGTTTCTTTCTCTCTCTCTCCATATTGAAAACTATATACGCATAATTTTGTAAACCCTCAATGTTTATCCCTGAAATATGATGGTGGGTTTACACTGGGTTACAGTGTTTAGTAATTTGTATTGACCAAATATATACATAATTCCTTGTTTAAATTTAGTAATTATATTGATATTTTATACAATGAATATAATTTATGTTTGTATTGAAAAAAAAAATCAAGTAATAACCTTGACCTAAGTAATTTATTGAAGGAAAACGTATTTTTACAAGGCAACGCAGTTAACGGGTTAAATTTGGTGACTAGTATTGATGTACTAATTACTTTAAATGACCCATTAATTAAATTACATCGTATACGTTTCGTGAAAAGTATGATTCTCGGTTTCATTATGTTTTGCCTATTAACGGTTTCTAAGATTAACATTTAAACAGTATACTAAACAATATTTAGTGCATATTATGTTGGTTTCTACTACTCTTTCGTTGGTACCTCTTAACTGATACGTGGTTGGCCATTTTTCTATAAATGTCGATTGTTATTAATCCCATCGAACATTTGCCACTCTATAGTAATATTATGCGGTAGTTAAATAGTTGATAAGTCCGATAAGCCTTTTATAATGAATGCAGTTTTGTTGTTGAAACAATTAGGTACTCTTAGTAGCCCAGACTCCAGTAATTGCTGAGATAGATTTGTCCACAGGGAACGTCGAGCTGAATGTAGAAACTCTGGTTGAATGCTTTTGGTGTTTAATTCTCAAGAAATGATTTTGGATAAAGGGAACCGTGAACTGCAGTTTTTTTTATTAACTATTATACAGGGTGTTTAACTTATCGTGAACCACTCAATATCTCACTGGGTTTAATTAATAATTAAATTATTTTTTTCTATAAGGTGTTTTTACAATATGATCTCAATTTGTCACTTTTTTTTTTGTTTTTACCCACCTCCCAACTTAGTTTTTTTGATAACAACTTTTGAAACATAAATGGTAACGCATATATTTCATTAACTTTTTAAATAGAGAATAATGTACTAAACATTTTGACTGGTCAATAACCACTTTTGGATATTTATTTTTGAAGTTATTGAACTTTCAAGTTCAGGGCAGGAGGAAAGGTGGAGTGCAGTGTTATTTTTGTCTGCACGCATTTTCCAACCGCACTTCCCCTCCCATCATAACGAGAATTTGTTAATAAATAAGTCATAAGCAATATACAAAATAATTCGTTCATTAAACTCTTATACGTAGGTATATGTTTATTCGTTCAAAAAACGTTACCTTGAACTGACCGTAAATAAATTATTCGTTAGTTCATTGAACTTTTGTAAATAGAACGTTATTATTGGTATTAGTGATTTTATTTTAGGCGATTGTAAAATAGAAATTATTATTTCATTGTCCATCTTACTATTAAGTATCAGTTAACCCATTACATATTATGTTTGTCTCGCCTTCAACTAAATGCCAACTTAAGTTCTCAATTTGATAAACGTTTATTTAACTCAGATACAAAAATCGATACAGATAAAAAATTACATGCATTAGACGTGTTTGGCTGTGATTCCATATACTAGTATAGTAATTTTCTTTACTTCTAAAAGTAGTGTATTTATGATATCATATTCGTTATATTTTTATCTCTTTATTCCATAAGTGGAGTTTTACTAACAAATATTCTTGAATAAAAAATGTCCCGTGCATTCGGGAAATAACATACACGCATAAATATTAAATAATGTATTAAATAAATTCACGTCACTTCGCAAGCGTTGAATGGCGAATATTATATCATTTATTGTTGACGGAACACTTCCTTTTCCATTATTTCCAAGTATGTTAAGAACGAGAGGAAAAATTAAATAAAAGTGCTTCATTCACATTATCGCCCTTGCAGACGTGACATTTAAATCAAAAGCATTTGTGCGTCACTGAGTGTATGTAGTGTTGTGTGCCAGGGTTCGGGCACACCTTTTAACTATCAAGAGGTACTCAGAGAAGTGTTTTGTACGTTTGACCTGTGAGCGTCTACTTTAATCCTAAGAAAAAGTGCAAAAAGCGGAAAAAATGTGTGTTTCAACAGCAACGTAATATATTTGTGCAGAAACCCAAGTAAAACCCGCTATTTTCTAGTTTTTGCTTGCTTCTTTTTAGAGAACAGGTCAACTAGAAAATAATGTTTAGCCAGTAAATTTTTAAAGTCATTTAAAACGATATTATATTACACACGTTCACAAGACCTTGAGTGTCTACGGCGCATGCAAAATTTAAGTAAATAGACGACTCGTATAAGGCTGATGTGCCGATCGATCAAAATGTTTCCATTAAAAAAAACACCATCTCTCGACCGGCAAGTAAAATGTCACCCCGGGGAAATATTAAACGCCTTGTGATGTATGTCAATTTTCCATTATTTATTTGATGTGAATTTTTTTTACCCGGCTACCTTGTGTCTGCTTGTTATGGAATAAATATTATATTATCTCATTTTATAAGAATAAATCACTAAATTATTCCCCGTAAACAATTTATTTAACACATTTGTGGACTAAATGTGTTAATACGAATTTCGAACGCACCAGATATAGTAAATTCTCAGCTTATTTACTACTTTTACATACAAAATAAGGTTAAAAATTAAAGTGCTTTAAGCATGAATTACATAAAGAAATTAACCGCTCTTATTTTAAAGGCTGAAATATGTGGTTTAACAAAATAAAAGGTATTTAATTATAACTACGATTAATTTTTTAATGTTTTTTGTAGGTATATGAAACCAAATAGTAGAGTTAATTTTTTTGTTTAAGGCAACATCGCTTATCAGCAATTATGTATATATTTTTTAATTTTCGATTAGAAGTATAGTTTAACACTTATTTTTACTCACTTATCCAGAAATTATACGTTATGAACAAATGTTATGATATTTTATTTTATTTAAAAAATATTATGTATGATATTTAGGTTGATAAATGATACAACCTTTAAATAAGTTTTTTTCTCATTCGAATACGGGTTATATTTCATATACACGTAGTAATAGACAGGACAGATTACTCAATATTTGTGTTGTGTTCAGATTAAAATGATAATAATTTATTAGTATCTGTATTCGATATTTGGACTGAGGGGATAGGCAGGCACAACTACGGTTGTGATTCTAAACGTTAATTTTACCATTAAATAGGAATGTTATACGTTAACGTGATTTTAATTAATTAAACAATTAAAAAGAAAAACTATTGTCTGCATTTTTACAACGTGGATTGCATTTATACATTAACGATTGTAATCGATTAGTTACAATTCTAATTTTACGAGTCTTTCATTGTCACTGTTGTTAGGCTAAAGAATAATTTATTACTCATCATTAACTCATTTATTACTCAGCTTTTTCGTCATTCCATATTTTTCAATTTTATTTTAATATTCGTTGTACAGCCACTATTAAGTAATTCGTAACTTTAAAATAGAAATAAAAAACTTTTGAGTTCGTTGAAAATTGATTATATTATTTAAACAACATTGTGTAATTAATTGCGTTGTTACATAAATTAATTTAGTATAATTCGATTTTTTGTAAAATAACAATATTACAAAACATTAGATTTTGAACAAATAGAACTAATAACAATTTTTTTAAATCTTTTGAAAATTACTCCTTTTAACACATTAAGAAAAAAATTTGCTGTTGAGTCTGTTTGCTGTTCTAAAGATAGTAGGTAGAATAAGTGTTAAAAATGAATAATATATTGTACGTAGAAATATTGTACATAAACTATAACTGATATTATACATCATACTTTGAGGTAGCCAAATTTCAAGACTGCGGTCCAAAAACTTGCCTTTAACCATACTGCTACTTTAACAATTTGGAAAAATGTCTTTTACGAGTAGCGATTCATATCGGAATATAAAGTTATGTTCAAAAATGAATTACGTTTATGGCTAAATATTTTTAATTTAAATTTAGATAAATTAGATTTAACAATGACTTTTATACATGTTAAAATATATTATACTAAATTGTATGAGTATATTACGTGCTACAAAATTTAGCAAAAACTAAAATCTATCACGTAGTATAAAATGAGATACGTTACCTCATTATTTTAATACGATTAATGATAAAGTATTAATTTGCTGTATTTTTATATATTATATGTTGTCGCGTTATAAACGACAAAATTTATAATATATGAATATAATATAATAACAGCAAACATTTCGCCTCATGCGATAGGAAAAATACATATTGATTTTAAGACGAATCACCAAATTATTTTACGTTATAGTATTGTCACGGTGTTCTAAGAAAAATGATACACTTAGATTGGTAGTTGACTTCATTTTTGTTGTTAATAGTTTTAAAACTTTTTTTTGTTCAAGACATACCTATATTGGTTATGATCTATCGTTATAATCAAATAAACGAGCGCAATAAAGTTTTTATTGTTGTGTCTTGATATCAGTTCGAGACTCGAGTGCTGGTTCAGACAAAATTTCAAACTAAAGCGTGACTTCGAGTAGAATCGTTTGTCAAAAACAAAATCGCTAATGGCGTAAAGACACAAGCTCTTAAGTTTTCGCTTGACGTGGTAATTATTGTTATTATAGTTGTCATGTAACATCTTGTTAATTCCACGCCTCCTCCCCTTCGTGTAAGCACAGCTGCTGTGAGCACGTTTGATTTTCCTTGAACGTTTCCTTGAAACTGTCGATTGACTTTTACGTTGCCAGGGTAATTCGTCGTGTGATATTGATCAAATTAACACGGTTAATCCACCGTGTAATTATTTCTCCAACCGTCAGTGAGACCGCGATGACTGCACATCATTTCAAGTTTTCCCTTCACTCCCGCCCGCCCATCCAACGTTACCGTTGCGGACAATAAGAAACAATTATTATCGCTATTTAGACAAACAATAAAAACAAATTGCTTTTCTTTTAATAGTTTGAAATGGTTTTGATGGAATAAAAGGTTTGTCCAGAAGCGTATCAAATAATAAAAGGTTTGCATAATTGTACACGGTAATAGTATAAACGGCGACTGTCTGGCCATAACAAAATAATTAAATACCCCGTGTACACCAAATAAAAAATATGCTTACTAAGAACCGCCTGATGGAAATGTCATTTCAGTTTCCCTCGTCTTGATGAGATACGGATCTGATATAGCCCAGATTCTCTTATATAAAGTTGCAATTTCAATAGCAACCGATTCAATTCTGACTTCGAACCAGGTTATTAGGATCCGATTCTATTCTAACCCTGACTAAAATGTCTACTCGTACCATCTTACTGACATATTATATGTATCGTATGGTGGTTTCTTTACAACATCAACAGATTTTCTCCTCTTTGATTTTTTTTTTAATTTGAATTAGATCTAATTTTCATTTCTTTACATATTATAATATGTATAAAAAGAGACAATATATTTTTCATAATAATGAAGCGACTAGCGACAAACCTTTATATAGAGACCATCGTCATACCTGCAGATCATAATGTGATTTAGTAATCAAACCGTAACAAAAATGTATTTTATGGATGATCACGAATAAACATTAGGTAAGTTTAAATGGCGTACTTACAGCGTGCAAATCTTAAAGTTTAAACAGTAACTAGAAAATACAGCCGCACGAGAGCTTGAATGTAACAATGTCAGTCGAATTTGGTGGGAACTTCGTTATTATTCCTATCGCAAACTGCGATAGGCATGTAAATAATTACAAGTATTAACGGATGTTCGGTCGACCGCCAAAAGTTGCCTAGTTTAATTCTCGAGTAGTTCGTGTTTTTTTTTCAACCCTGTAGGTTAGATTGGTTTACAACTTATGTTGTACCAAGAACTGTATCATGGGCAAGGGAATGGTGGCCATTTCTTTCTTCAGATGGTAGCCCGTCCAAAGAGCAAAACGGCTAGCGACAACCACGGCTGGTACTCGACTACCGCGTTAACCCACTCGGTAACGACTAGTTTATGATTTTATTAAGTATTATATAAACTATATAGAATACTAAATAAAAATATTTCACACAAAAAAAACGTTTTTTTTTTAAATAACCGAAAACTTTCGATGCAAAACTAACAACTGTAATTATTAACAAATATCATATTTTTCCACGAACCATGTTACGACTTTCCCAGTTACAGGCTGCAAAAAATAAATCCTGGTTTAACGTTCAAATAATTAAAAACGTTTTAGTAAACGTTCTATAGATAACATATGAAAATCGGGAAGGAATTTATCTAAACAAATAAAGATACTGTTTTCTCTTGCTCATTAGACTTGGATTTATAATACATTTCATTAGGTTTACTGTCAACCGACAACGCCACTAAGGAATAGTAATGATTATTTTATGCAAGTTTGCTCAAGTATTTCGTTCTAAATAATACATTTTTTAAGAATTTTCTAATTTCATTAAAAATAATTCTTCCGGGTACGTGAACTATTTATAACTGCTAAAATGGTTGATCATTTGACTAATTTACTTTTATATCATTTACTTTCACCATTTTTAACCTTATGGGTTGGTTTATAACTTTTGTTTTTTAAGTATGAGAAATTGATTTTTTAGTTTAAAAAATTAAAACTTGAAAAAACTCAATTTTTTACTATTTTAAAAGTTATTCATTAAGATGGAATTTAACACTTCAAAATCAATCTCGATATTTCACGATAAAAATGATAAAACTACCGTATTGATCTTTAGACACATATTTAATCATTTTATTTTGAACACTCATTCGAAACGAACGACTTGAATGATCGTAAAAAGTATACACTGAACAATGATCACATAATATCTCAAACCGGCTTGTAGCCCCAATAATACTCATGGTATGATGATTATAATACATGTGAGGGAGGTTAAATGAAACTATATTATAAGGGTTACGCCTAACCACAAAATGACAGGTTTTGTTCTCTAACTAGACGTCATACACCCATAAATTGTTATAAACAATCCTAATTAAATGTTCCTTATAATATGCATACAGCAATTCATAAAATAAAAATAAATAATTTTAAATAACTTCTAGAAAACTAATTACCCCTTTTCAAATGTATTAATAAATTATAAATGATTAATTTTATTTGGCATGCAATAATCCCGATTTTTATTCGTTTATTATTTTACTGTGATACTAAGACTTGGCACGATCTTAACATAAAGAATTACATTTATTATCTTTAGTATACTTTATTAAAGTTGGCTTTTCTGTCAGTAATCTTTTACACATTATTTTTTCATGTGTTATAAATTATAATATAATCTCTTTTAGAATATTAAGGTTTTGTAATTGAAAATAGTATATTATGATGGGAAATGACACTTCCATCCTATATGCACTTAGACCAGCTCCAGTTAAAATATTCTTTTAAACCTGCTAAATAACAAATACAGCATGAAGTAAAGTTGTTAACCCAGGGAAATTGACGGTATTAGAATTTATTTAAAAAAGCTTTATAATATTAGAATTAATGAAGTATATAAACAATTAATGATATATTGCATAATGTTCAAAATTGATCAAATATCGGTTACTCCTAAATTAAATATTTGTTGTTATATTTTTTCAATGTTTTAATAATAATAATCTAAACCATGAAAGTAGCGATAATAATATAACCTGTGAGCATAGATTCAGATTTATATACATCGATATTAAGTGTATACGAATTGCTTTACGCAAAATAGATGTGTGTTGTTTTAAAAATCGTTTACCATTCTTAACGGATATCGTTTTGCGCTTGTTCTCAATTGCTAGAATATACTATTTACAAAGAAGTACTTTAATGTAAATTGCGGTTTAATTATTCAATTGACGGTTTCGTAGTCACGCTTGATTGTTTGCTTGGATAAGAAATGTTTACTAAATACCTCGCAAATATGTCTCGGACCGTCTTCTTTTTAACACGAAAATTCAGTAATGATAATATGTGTGTACAAATTATTTATTTTTATTTTTTCCAACTCGTGTCAATTCATCTATTTTCTTACAACAACAATTAATAATCATACCGACGCGCGTTCCAAATATTTCGTCCGTCAATTTAATATAATTAATAACCGTATTCATTTTTTTTATTTTTATTTCCTTTGCGGTGGGTGTTGTTATTTGAAGTCAAAGAACCGGTCGTACAAAGCTGTCAAACGCACGACAAAGAAAAAGGATGAACGGCATCGACCACAAAAAAAAAAAAACCACCCGAAACCGTTGACGGATTATTATTAAATAACCGCCGCGCCGCGCGTTGCGGTATTATATTTTGTTAACCATTAACCCGGACGCATTTAAATGTTAATCCCGTTGACACCTTGATTCAATCAATCCTGTCTTTCGGGCCCATCGGCCGCACTGGGCGACGAGTAAGCCGGTAGCTTATACATAGGGGCGGACGGCCGGTCGCATGTTATCACAATGACAAGCCGAGTCCGACACGGCCGTAACAAACTCGACGGCGGCGCGGCGTCTTGCGAAACCACGCCCATATTGTGACCATTTGTTTAGCGACTATACAGTATAATGTATATTATATTATTTTATTGATGTTTTCTCGGTAAATAGTTTATACCACTTTGTCACGAACCACGTGACCCGTGGCCTAACGAAATTATCACTCCGGCGTAATATTTTTAATGTAAATTACAGTAATTATTATATGTATGTATAGCAGAGGCGCGTCGCGTCGGTCGCTGTATACACTCGACGAGCCGCGCGCCTCTATAACGACGACGGTGCGCCGTCGAACATTATTAATTTCTGAATTCGTATTACTTATTTCACTTATTCGCCGTCGTTTGCAGCCAACTGCTAAGTATTGCAAACGCCGCCGACCGAAACCGCTGAAAATCCTCGTGTACAGGATGGTTTTTTTTTTTTTTTTGAGGGGATTGAAAGCGACGGGTTTTAAGTAGTTTTTTATGGACAATTTTTAAGAAAAAAAGCGTTTTAATGTATGTAATTTGTATCGAATTGCCGCGTTAACGTGCGTATCGATTCATATGATATTTTATGAGAAAGTATTATCATTAAATTTGTCATCGCTTTTTTCAACTTTTTATTTTATCTTTTTACTTTTTGAAACGAGTATTTTTTTGTTCAAATAAAAATAACAACACAATAACATAAAATAAATAAAAGTGAAGAGTAATAAATATTGTCGCCGTTGAGTTGGGAATAAAAACCATTTCAACCGATGGCAACTGAATCTAAGATATATACTTAAGAATGTTATAGTATATTTCAAGTGTAAAGTAACCATACAAAATAATCGTACATAATTGATTTTCCAAAACCAACAGTTTTTGTTTGCATTCTGCAACGGAGGATAACAAATTATATTTAAAAAACGGGAGGGGGTGTATCTGCAATCGTAGATTACGTTCCGTTAAAATTAGGTTAGCCTTTGATAAGACTTTGTTGCTATTCAATAATTTTGTTTAGTTTATTTTGTTATTATATAGAAGTAATGTGAGATAAGCCACAGTTTGTATTTTAATATTCTCCATTAAAACATGTAATGATGAAGTGCATTTAATACTACTACTACTACAATAATATTTATTACTAATATAATAATAATAAACATACAATTTAAAGCACATTGCTTACAATGATTCGGCGATATTTAATATTTCTACCATCTGCAGGTAGCATCATAACGTTTTGTTACTTGTTTGTTGTAGGTTGAAATACCGTTTTAATGTTATGCGATATAAAAAGTTTTTTTCTATTAATTAAATTAGTATAAATATACCAGGGTCATGATAATATGTGATAAATAAACATTGTATGTTTCACACGGTTACGGTAAATCAATGATACTACATGTTTCGATTTTTGGATTAAGCGTGGTAGAAAATAAAACCAGTATTATTATTATGGTCATGACGCATATTATTATTAGATAATAATGGTTAATATTATTTTTAGTGCTAACAAAAATATAAACACAACAGTTCATATTGTACACATAACACGTACACCTGCGTGTAAAAATATTGTAGTTTAATATAAAAATGCGAGACAAAAAATAAATTTACCAAAATTAAAGTAACTTTCTTGAATTATACCTACAACATCACAATCCGTTGTTTGTTTTATTATTGATTATTGTTTATCATTTTCCTTTTATAAGTTTACTGGTATTATTTATTGTTATAACTTAATACACTTTTACATTTTCTAATTTTTTTAAATATATTTCTTCGTACATTATATATGTATGTCTAAATAGTTAAATATCTCTATTGTAATTTGAGAACTGTTCAATCAATGGCCTCCTTACTAAATTGTTCATTGGGACTCATTATATTATATAGTTTAGTAAAATGTATTAACCGGCGATTTCCACTGTGGTAGTTTCTTTCTCTAAGGTGACAACTGTCAAGACAATTAAATAACCATACCCTCGCTGGATTTTGAACTTATTTGATCGGCGGTAAATTGTCATCCTTACCTGTCAAATTAAACTGCGTCTGCTTCCACCTGGTCAAACATTAACCGTAAAAATATGGAATAATCGTATTTTTTATGATTACATGCATTTATTTGGTTTTTTTGTTAGTAAAATTTATGAAAAAAAACATGTGTGGACGAACATGTGTGTAGCACTTACTATCAAAAAATAGACTGGAAATCAAATAAAGTGTTATGGTATGAGCGGAATTATTTTATTATTTAATTCAATCTTCATTTCTATGCCTCGTACAAACACACTAATTGCGCTGAGCACACTACCTTTGCGAAAATGCATAAAGTAAACTCTCTACATGCATCGATAACTGCTTTCGAGATAAATTCGCCGGTAAATGGACAGGACAAGAGAGGAGACGGAAACCCCGCTAAATGGACTCGAAATCCTGCTGCGTCCCAACGATAAGAACGCCATCAGGTGTTATCGCAAAAAATCGATTTCCTTCAATAACGCCAAGTTTCTGATCGTCACTTACGTTATACTATATATTATATTCACCGGATTCACGGTCGTCGTTAAAACACTTTTTAATCTATTAAAACGATAATTGTGTTTTACTCAAATCCAATGTCATTATTTCCACTATAGATCCGATTTTAATACGACTAGAGTACCTACTTCTTTTACATTATTATTAGATATTAAATTTCATCAGCGCCTTTCAAGCCGGGTGTATATTATTTTTTTGCCTTTTCTATGGTTGTTGCAATAAAACGCGGCCGACCAAAACTACTTTGGAAAAAACCGGGGCCGGCTAAAATACGAATAACGACGGAAGAAGGTTTTCGATTTTATCGCGGCAAACACATCACGTACCGAAATTCGATTTAGCATTACAAATCGTTAGCGAACAACCGTCGGTATGGACTGAAAACAACGCAACAACGGCATAAGGAGAAGGGTCTTTGCAATAACCATAATCGTACGAGCGAGATTTGATTTGCTTATGATATATTTTAGAAAATTGATCTGACGCGTAACCATGTGTTTAAAGGTTTATATTTAGCAAAGTAGAAACTGCTAATATATTATTATACATAGTATATGCTAATATAATACTTTTTATATAAATAATTATGCTGGTTTCGAGATACAACAGTACTAAACGATAAATTCTTTATCGATAAATTGTAGGACTTTAAATTAGTGTCACATTCTTTACACTGTCTCAGACAATTCTATAACGGCCATTCCCCATGTAAGACCGTTTTATAATTTCCATTTGATTTTATCAGACGGCTCTCCGAGTAGGCAAATGTATAGCACGTATGCGTCGAAACGAATGATTTGCCTAATTTGGTCTTTTTGTGCGATTCGGTTTCAGAAAATATGTTTTATGTTTAATATAAATTTACTGCATAATATCATAATTCACAATATTTTTAGCTACGATGTGGTGGTGAGAAAATATTAATTTCTCGATGAGGTTGTTACAAATTAGTTTCGCTCTCTAAAGAGTTATTATTATCAATGGATAAGTAGATAGCCATGTTAATTCGAATTCATTATTTCTTTTAATAGTCATTTTAGCGATATTTATTTATCAAAAATATAAGTATTAGAAAAGTATTTTATTTACAACATTTTCGCAAATACTTTTCAATAAATAACTATTAGTTATTTTTCTATTAACAAACAAATTCTTCATGTGCGGTAGGTACATTACCACTGATCTGATATTTTGATACTAATGTAATGTAAATACCTAACATTATTTTATTGTACCACAGTCATTGGTCCCACCCGCCCTGTGGCCCGACTTAATAATTTACCAATTTACATGAGTGTTTCTATGAATTAAGACATATAATTTATTATTACTATTGTTATTAATATACAGAAATAGAACACGTTACTAAGCCCGAATTGACATTATTCGTTATGGCTACAACGCATTTTCGTTAAAATAGGATGATTTATTCGTATAGTTTAACCAATTTTGAACATTTTAAAGTTAAATCATTGTCTATCATAATAACATCCAAATAACGCAATCATCACCATCATCATCATAATAACATTTTCATAACATCCCGATAATAATTTTAGGTGTAAATTGGTCGCGTTCATCATATGGCAGACAGCGTTAATTCTGGCTTGGTAACGTTTTCGATTGTTGTTGTAACATGTGTAAACCGATACATTCGTCTTGATAATAAATACATATGTGTTAAGGTGCGAGACTCATGACGTGCAATTTTTCTGTTGTTTTTGCAGCGATCATTCCATAAGCACTCGGGTAGAACGGCTGGACGAAGCAATATTGGAAGCGACAAGGACGTTGGGCGAGCCAAGTGGATTATGACAATACTCGGAAACGAGCTGCTGAGTGCGTAATATACCGTCGCCGTCACGTATAAACGCCGGGCCGAGCCGCCTACGCCATCACTGCCTCCGGGACGTACTTCCATGCAACGTGCGCCATAAACATCATCTGTGATTCGGATCATCGTTGCATGTTTATGCCGTACGAACGGCAATAGTACAATAACAACAATATACGAACAAAACCGTGTTTCGGTATACCAAAAACATGATGATATATTATTGTTATGATGTTATTCGAATTGTTTTCGTTTATGTTTTTTTCTTTTTAATAATGTTTATATCAATAAGAAATCGAAGTTTATGTGTGTGTATACATAAACAAATTTGAATGAAATTTAACGCACATTTTAACGCATTGGCGTAACTAGATGAGGGGGGACGGGCTAGGGACTTTTTAAATCTCGTTTAAACTCGTCCAAGCTCTAAAAAAAATGTCAGCAGTCAATCGGACACAGCCACCGAGTAAGGTTTATAATTTTTACTGAAATTTTGACGGAGCTTTCGGAGTTTTTAAAAGTTTTGAACTTCCTTAGCCCCCTCTCTAGTTACGCCAATGTTTTAATGAATACAAAATAGAAATAATACTGTTTAAAAAAAACAATTATCGACTAATCGTATACTTTGTTAGTTATTATAATATTTGTCAAACAATTATGTATAACACAATATTTATAGTAAAACCAAATGATCGGTCGTGTGCAATTGATGTTGTATATACAAAAACCGATTATTCAATTATTTGTCCAAAATGTCAAATAATAAAGCCGTTTCAATAATCAATAATGCGTTGGTTTTTAATAATTAAATTAATAGTTTAATGACAATGTCTTAACGTTTGCGTGAAATAACAGATCTTATCAGCAATAACGTTTAAATACGAATAATATGTATTCGAATGTCGGGACAAGAGGAAACTGGTGCTCCAATGTAAATTTCAATTCAGATTATATCGATTTAGTCTCATTGCCGACATCGTGGGTCCCGCAGGAAAAAACTTTACATTGTTAACAACAAAATTATTCGGACCAACTATTTTATGGAGTGGATGGTAATCATAACGATGGCGAACAATACTGTATACTAGTAATCCGGTTAAGCTCACAACGGTCGAGAGTATAGAATTCAATTTTTTATACATATATATATATATATATATATATATATATTATTGTATTTCCTAATACTCCGGGGATTATGTTGGAATCCTGCTGTCCGTTTTATGCGCGACCGTATTTCGTTTAGGTTTTCTTTAAACGAAACAAACTTACAATCGTCACGGATGAGCGTTTCGGTAAATGATTTCCCACAATCCACTTCCCGTTCCATTTGAATTCCATACAAAACTGATAAAACAGCTTTTCTGTTGGGCGGCGTTTGTTTTAATGCATACGTCGTTGACCTTTTTGCATCTAAAAACGTTATTGGGCGAAAAAACAACGACCTTTCGTCTATACAACACAACCTTTACCGCTAACCCTTCACTCTCGTCCGGTTGGTCTTTATAGGTTTCTCAATAATTTGGTAAAGGGATTTAAAAAAAAAAAATTCTTCATAAGAAGTAAAACAATGTACTTACGGTGACTAGTAATCTTTATAACTACATAATTTAGTATATACATTAATACAATAAAATGTAATAATCGTTTACAGTTTACTTTAATTATATTTTGTTGCAAATGTATTTCATACCTCAAACCGGCAAATATAATTTAAAAATAATAATATTATAAAGTAAACAGAGTGTACCAACATTGTCTGACAGATTCCAGTACAATAAACGTAAGTCTATAAAATCATCGTGTTACTATCTAGACAAACGTGAAGATTAAAACTTAAGATATAAGACTTAAGCCAAATGTCAGTAATGTAGAAATATATTTATGTAGGTATTATGTGTAAAAATAATATGATTTTAATTAGTACACTGATTTACTAAGCCTGTAAATACTTAATGAATTTAAAAACAACAAATAGTAAAAACTTCAATAATTGCACATGTAGGAATAACCAGTTACTATTTTAAAAATGATTTGTTTATTTTTACTACAATAAATTGTAACCTATACAAATTACAATTTATACATTATTACTTATTAGTATACAATATTACTTATAAATGTATCATTTTTGGATAGTATTTTATAAGTATAACATCCAAGAAATTATTTTTTTTTTAAAGAGCGTTTTTAATTAAATTTTAACAATATACCTCCTTAAAAATAAAAAATTTCTCTTTTAACACTTAAGACAAATGACATGAAAATTCATTAAAATTTGAAAAACGTTAAATTTATAGAACATATAGTGGCTTTAAAACTTCACAATATTGACCGACCCCGACTAGTTAATGTTAATATACAATTTAATTTTAAATCGGTCGTGCAGCCTTGCATAAATAGCCATTATGTTTTTTTTATTTAATGAACATACGCTTTGACGTTACACTAGCGTTGCCAGTATTCTACGATATGTAGATTTTGCTAAGCAACAGTTACCTACAGTATATATATATACTGTAGTATCTACAAGTATCTACAATCGGAGATAATAGTTGGGCTAACTTCCAAAATGTTTACATATATTATTATACTCTCTGTAATATAACATACTATTTGGTACAGTTCTACAAAGGATGGTTTGATGTGGTGAAAATAATACGATAATAGTAAACAAGTAACCGGTGATACATATAAAAATGACAAAAAAAGCCACTCAATAGCCTCATTTGGATGGTATAAATCATTAAAATGCTTTATAATTTATAATTATACAACCGCGTATTTAATGCAACTGTGAATGCTATGGGAATCTTGACATCACATAAATATTTTATAATTTGGATCAAGTATCCACCACAACCACATTAATTTATATTTATGTTCGTTACAAGTAAGATAAGATCTATAAGTATTTTTAAATATTTTATTAAACAAAAATACTAACAGCCGATCTATTGTTATAAATATGTAAAATATATTACTTAAAATCATATAATACAATATTTTATAATATATTATTAGAAGTAATTTGATTAAGGATGGCATAACGAACTTATTTAACGTAAGGAACTCAGTTTCTCGGATACTAGTTACAATTACTTAGTTTTTCTTTTTAAAATAATTTATAAATTTTATTGATGATACCGTACAGCATTATACAACTACCTAAAATTTGCCTTTTTTAGTATTTTCCAGAACGCTATAAACGTTTGAAACTTAAGTAAGAACGTATATACACAATTAACTTTATGAAATAAGATGAAATAATTTGCTGAAAATTTTGACTAGACCATTTCAACTAGTTATGAATAATTCATTTTAAAGTTATTAAAGTTTAGGACAAGAGGAAGGATGGAATGAAGAGTTATTATTATTTGCGTGCATTGCTCAACCGGCATCTACCTCTCATCTAAAATTAAATTCTATTATAAGCGCTAATAACTTTTAAATGAATTATTCAAAACTGATTATCGACCAGTTAAAATTTCCAGAAAACTATTTTTAATTAAAAAAGTTAATGAAATATATACGTCACTATTTAAGTTTTAAAAGTTGATATAGCTTTGAAAAATACAAAATAAAGTAAATATTTCAAAATTTCATATTATATTCTACAATAACATAAGTATAAAAAAAAAACTATATTATCCGAGAAAATAAATTTCTTACATTACACACACATATACATGTATAATGGGATTATATTATGTCATAAAATGTTACATAATATATTAAATTAATTCAAATTCAATGAATAATATATAAAATAAAGTAATAACTTTTTTTTTCTTAAATAGGTTACACCATTGTCCTTTTCCCGTTTTATCAATGATAAAAATTTAATATTTGTCCTGTCACGAAAGTGACGAGTCACTTATAAACAACTTTTTTTTTGCTTATATATTTTCCATTTGAAGATTTATTTACTCAATACAAAATTCGAACCAGATGAAATCAAATCAAAATCAGACAGCGTGAAATAATATGTTCAATTCATGATATTATATATTTAATAATATGAGTACATCTGCGGATGATCGTTGTCAAATTGTAAAAGAGAATCGGTAGGGAATATATTTAACAACGAAGACATGCAACAACGACAACCATAAAAATGTATATTGTGTAATATGTACATTTTTGAATCTTATACGATTTCAAATACCATACCAAATTTGAAAAATAATACATTATTTTATACGTTTAAATCTAATTCATAGTACACCGGTATGGTGGATTGTATTTTTCAATGTACACTGAAACGATTCTAAATAAAAAAAAAAAGGATCGATTCGACTGTCAAACAGTATAAACACACTATTTTTACATAGCACTACACAAAAAGAGATGGGAAATGGATTATACGCAGTCGCTACACAGTAATACAAAATTGCTAGGCGGATAATTTAAAATCAATATTGTAAAATAGAAAATGTTTTTAATTATTCTCGTTGGTCTTTTATTGTCCACTTCGTCAATATGTAAATCATATGAGCCGTTTTCTGTATTAAACAAAATTATATTACACAAAGCCGAATAAGTAATAACAAACCTCTTTTAAATAAATTAATTAATTTTATTTTTAATTTAGGTATATTTTCTACTATGAAACATCGGTGTTCTACAATGGAATTTACAGGAAAAAATTTGATAGAAATAGCATTGTAGTTAATTGATGTAGACCCAAATACGGTACAGATATTTTATATTTAAATTGTTTTTTTTTTAACAAATCTATAAAAATACATTTATTTTTGAAAATAAGGTATATCGGTTATATTTCACCACAAGTCTTTGACAAAAATTAATAAGTTACGCCATGCCGTAATCTGTTATAAGTCATAAAATATAAGTCGTGTTATAGTTTTGCTTTTGGAACACACCCAACGCTCACACTCGAGTACTGTTGGGTCTCGACCAATTAATGAAGTCAAGGCGATATCGGTAATTTGTTTTCTAATCTGGGCTTTTAACTTTTCAACAGTATACTGAAAACAATAAAGTATAATAATAATATACTCACCGCGATATCAAGTTGAAACTTTCAAGCGTTTCGCATGTCGACATGGAACGTAAATCATGTAATCGATTGAAGATAACGGTTATGAATTTGTAGTTTGCGTTTTACGTCCTAATTATTACACCGAAAAACTTGTTCAGGCTAATTTTGTTTTATATTTATAATTTATTGCTATTATATTATACAACCGTCGTTGGTATTAAATTTTGTAAACACAAAATGGAATATGATTTATGAAAGGACACGAGAATCATTGTGCAAACGTAGAACAATACAGAAGGGTCTTTTGTACGTCTGCTTGGGTATTTAATTATTCACGATCTGATAAGAGCAAATATTAGGTAGGTGGTTCCTTTTACCGCCAAAAATTATCTCTATGTTTACCAGTAATATTGTAAATATATACATATATATATATATTACATTTTCGGGATTTAAAAAGAAAATTATTGAACTCAAAATAACAATACTGAAAATATTAATTAATTCCTGTAAAAATAGTAAAAAATAGTAATTATTAAAAAATATAAAATATATATTAACAATTAAAATTGTTAGCTAAAATAGTTTAGACATACTTATAACATTGAGTATGTATTGTATATATAGTGTATACTCAATGCCTGTAGTTATGCTCGTTATTACATTACATTCGAATTTTTATTAGTCCAGGACGCGGGGCAATGTATAATAAATACTTAAAACTAGGAGTGGTGATGTTTACAGCCTACCAGTAAGGTACTATATTGGATGTATTATGAACGTTTTGAATTGAGAGTTTAAAATAATATTAACCGCATACTCCTCTAATGGTGTGTTTAGTTGACTGTTTTATATGATCATCACTTTTAACCAACGCCAAAAAATAAAAAATGTATAAGTGGTTATCTACTTTAGCCAGCACCCCTATAGGGCCATAACAATACTAACCACCGCCTCTTAAAGAGTTAAAAATATTGATTGATTGAACCGTAGATTAATCACTGGCCGGTTTTCGATAATGCTTAAATTGAGCGCTGACGGTTGACGCCCAAGCGCAATACCATTTGTCATACGTTGTCCGCAACGACAAGACGTTTGCCAACGTACGGCGGTAAACATCCTGCCGCTGGGACCGTTGTTTGACAAATGGTATTAAAATCAAAGTATACATAAATTCTTTTTTAATTAAAATCGTATTTTTTTAATAAGTCTATTCGTTTTTTCGATATCAACTACTATGTAATCACTGAAAAATGAATTATTTTTGGTACAGTTTCATTCCACTCTCAGTAATTTTAGTCAGTTTATAGTATTGTGCCATTGTAATAAGTATGAGTGAATATCTGATACCTTTTCAGACCATTTATACATTTTCTTAATAAAATAGTTTAATAAAAAAAAAAAAAAAATGTAGGGGTTTAAATTTTAAAATTAAACTCTTCTTATAGTCTTTATATTATGTTTAGTCTTGTTATATTCCTGCTGATGTCCATATTTCTATTGATCTTTGGCAACAAATATTTAGTTTACTCTCCTTACTTGTTGGTGATTTCAATTCATTCTGCCGTGGCCTGGGGTTTGGACTTATCTTCCAATGTGGAAATCTTATTTACAATACAATTGAGATTCCCTCGGTATTTAATCTACTCCGGGTAATTAGCTCTGCTCTTGATTTATTGTTTTCATCGTCAGACCCCGTTTGGAATTTAACCTGATTTACACTTGATGAGTAAGAGTAGTAGATTTTTATCTAATGTGGCTGCACTGTAAAAAGTAGTCACTTATCAAACCTTTTTAATGGCGGCTCCTTTATATTATTCTATATTGTACAACACAATATCTATATTATTGACCGTTGTCCGTTAGCACGAATAAAAAAACATTACATACAATAGTATAGCACTATGGAAAATTTATTATTTATATAATATATATCACGCAGTATGCGTGTAATTGGTTTGCGAACGGCAACGCAAACACATATATAACTAGTAACGACCATAATACATACATATTATATTAATACATACTATGAATGCTGTACGTATATATGTATAACGTATTACAGCGATTGTGCACAATATGTATAATATGATCGGAAAATATTGTCGGACGGTCGAGGGACTGGCTATAAAATCGGTATTATGGCCAAGCCACCATCACCGCGATACACAACCAGTTTGATTTGTGTGTGTTCTATCGACCGGCAGAAGGGTAGTTTAACGGCGTAACAGGACGAGATACACGAGGGTTGTTGGCCGAGTTAAGTGCGCTTATGTTGTATAGCGAGCATACGCGCAGAAGAATGAACGAAGACGTTCCTCATCGATTCCACTGTTATACACAATTGAGCCGCTTTCGTAAAGTACAAATCGAATTTTCGCAGACACCTACTTTAATCGCCTTCCTTAGATTGAAACAAAAAAAAAAAAAGCTTGTACAAGGGTTTTATTTTGGCATGCAGTGGGGACAAACCATATTGGGTTTAGGTACAGGAATTATTACATCTAAAAGTGATAAAATCACTTTCAAATAAACGCTTCGACGCGAAACATTACATGGTAACGCTACAACAATTTTGGCAAAAGCGTTATAAAACATATAACGTGGTTAAAACTATATTTTAAGTATTAGGGAGGATATAATAAGGGTTGATCGTCTGGCTATGTTTCCGGGCGAGAGGCCTGGAACCCCCTTTCACTGGGAGGTGTTCCCCTCGTTAAGGCCCACACCGCAGGTTCTGTTTTCACCTAACTAAGGCCCTGTATGATGATGGTGTATTTGTGTACCTGTTCAAGTGTAAATGTTATTTATTTGACCCATTGCCGTGTATGGTATGCAAACATTGACGGCGGCGCAATTACGTTACTATGGCGGGCTTGATGGGCGTTGAAATCCATGTCGGTTTCGTTATTATTATAATAATTGGCGTTTCGAGTGCCGCCGCATAGCTATTCAACAATAAAAAAATTACTCGAGGGTAGAAAATAAATAGAGGACAAAAAATGGTTTTTAAAAATATCGTACCGAGATTATTTTTATTTTGTGCCGTTTATACGTTATATTGATTTATTAATAATTTTTTAAAACACGACATTATGACATTTAGTACACAGGGTGCCATTATACGAGTGTTGTCTACAGTCACTAAATGTAGCATACGATAAAAATACATACAATAATATTATTATATCATATATAAAAATAATAATACAACGTGTAATATAATATACAATTTATAATTGAAAATAAATGCACATCAATCGTGTAACATTCAAACATCCAAACATGTCGGTGTCTTTTCTTGAACACAATAATTATGTATTATTTCATATTTTATGGAAATAGAAGAAATCTCCCGTAATACATTTTTTCTTATTAATACAAATGAGAATTGTATTTTGGTTTTAAATTTTGTTCAGTTCAATGTTTTAGAAATGGTAATAGATTAATACAGCGGATCAATTATTACGTCGAAAATTTCGCTACTACAATATGTATACAGGACGGACAACAGTGAACGTAGTAACCCGTGGCTTGATGGTACCAACAGCTGGAGTCGCGATGCCACTGCGTTGCTTTCTTTCTTACTTGTCCGTCACGTTGAAAGAGTTGTACAATGAACACTCCTCAAGACATAGAATATCGTTTAAGTCTTAATGTTATGGTCTACCGTCTATTGTTATAGGTTTAAGAAATGTTGCCACCCCAATGAATACTTATATTAAAGGTCATATATACGTATATACATACAGGGTGATCCACTTATCGTAAACCACTCAATATCTCATAGGGTTTAATAAGAAATTAAAATATTTTTTTCATACAATGTGATCTCAATTTTTCACAATTGTTTTTGTTTTTACCCCTCTTCCAATGTAGTTTTTTTGATAGCGACTTTTGAAACTTAAACGGTAACGTATATATTTTATTAACTTTTTAAATTGAGAATAACGTATTAAAAATGTTGACTGGTCGATAACCAGTTTCGGATGACTATTTTTGAAGTTTCAAGTTTAGGGCAGGAGGAAAAGTGGAGTGTAAGTATTATTTTTATCTGCGCGCATTTCCCAACTGCACTTCCTCTCCCATCCTAACTTTAAAACTCGAAACTTCAATAACTTCAAAAATAGTTATCCGAAACTAGTTATCGACCAATCAACATTTTTAGTACATTATTCTCAATTTAAAAAGTTAATAAATTTTATACGTTACCATTTAAGTTTCAAAAGTTGCTATCAAAAAAACTAAATTGGGAGGGGGTTAAAAACCAAAAAAATTCTGAAAAATTGAGATCACATTGTATTAAAACAATATGAAAAAAATAATTTTAATTTCCTATTAAAGAGTGGATCATCCTGTATATATATATATATATTATATGCTTTGTTTCGAAGTAACCTTTTAACTTTATAATATTATTCTACACAAGACTAAATAGCTGATGTATAATCGTTAGTAAATAAGTAACGGAAATAGGCAATCCTAGGGCAGAGTTCGGGTATACCGAATAGCTGGAACAGTTGGAATATTATAACAGAAATAATATCGGATATCGATAAATGCAATAAAATAAAAATAAAACTATTGTAGATAAGAAGAAATATACAATAGGAAAAATTATATTATTACTTGCCGCCTAAAACCGGTTTTGGTCGTGGTCGGCGGCCGCCGCCTTCGTGTTCACGTGAATTGCAACCCGCTAGGAGCTGCCCCCACCACCACTGCCGCCGCCGCGTCACACCGCATGTGTTTTAAAGTCGCCGCTAGGATCGCCACAAACTGGCACTAATAACTACTAAAACATGTCTCAGGATATGCAATTTTCTGAGAAACTGAGGGTTTTAACGCATACTTGCCTATTAACAAAATTAAAGATGAAGAGTTTATCTACATATTAACAAAGGTTTTTTTCGATTAAAATGTTTTAAAACGAAGATATACGCTATTGAAAAATGAAAACTTCAAAGATCTATAACTCGGTTCCTAGTAACATAATCGAAAAAAACCTATGTTAATATGTAGATAAACTTGTAATCTTTAATTTTGTTCATTAGCAAGTATACGCTAAACCCACTCGGTTTCCCAGAAAATTGCATATCCTGAGACATGTTTTACGCGCCGAAAAAAAGTGGTGTGACGCCCTCTTAAGGCGGAATTTGTTTGAATGCAACACCAATGTTTTATATTGATGATATATATAAAGAGAGAGAGGCGTTATAACTATGGGTCATGGGCAATATAGGAGAGGCCTTTTTCATTACTATTATTAGACACGGGTTTCCATTAAAATACGTACCTATATATATGTATAATACAAAGCCGTATTGTGAACGATAGAAATAAAAAGAGTGATAGAGAACGAGAGAGAGAGAGAGAGTTATTTGATCAATCAACATTACGTATAAAAGGTGTAAAACCACAATATGTCTTTTATAAATTTATATATATATATTTTTTTTTTGCTTGTTAACATGTACGAATGTTTATGTTTATGTGTGTATATGAGGTGAAAAAAAGGAAAAAAAGAGAAAAAAAGTTGTCGCTTAGGTAAGGAAAAAAAGGGATTCGATCAATTGGCTCAAGGACGTTTGTGGCTGGTGTGACCCCCTTTTTCAGCCAGGCATTCATTTAGAGAGACCAGACGACCCCGAGGCGTCTGTCGGACGCGGAGGGCGGAGTTTCATCGACGGAGACGCATTACGACGTGAAGAGCAGTAGCGGTGGTCAAACTAATACCTCCGTTGGTGCACAAACATGCATGTATAGGTACCACACTAATAAAGGTATACTGTACACGTTCTTACATTTATACATAATAACCTTTGGCGAGTAAGTCAAAAGTTTTACGACAAGTTATGCATAGAAGTCATTTTCAGCATTGAAGCAAAGCAAAGCAAACTAAATTATAGTGTTACAACATATTCATTTATTTTTTTTTTGCTATGTGTATAGTTGCGCTATGCGTAGTATATACAGAAATGGATTGGTACTTGAAGGAATTAAAAGGCGAAATTTTACCAAAATATATTATACATAATTTTCAAACTCGATTTACAAATAGAATACATACATATAAATTCTTCGATATTCCCTACATTCAGACTTTCGTATTACAATATTATTTTCAATCGAATATTTGTAGTGTATCTACATTTATACATTTTTAAGTTCTACAATATAAAATCTTGATTATATTTAATGAAAACTGATTGTTAAAAGTATTCAAGCAGAAAATAATTTTGAAGAGTATATTAAAATGAAAAATATCAACCGTTTAACTAACGTGTTTAAATTGTTAGATTTATCTATGGACAGCAGAATGATATACTTACCTAGATAATGGAAATAATGTCTGGTCAAAAGCTACTTTTGAATAACTATTCCAAATCCTTAAAAATTTACCAGGCGGTTCAGTTTCATCGATTCATCTGATTTTTCATTTTTACCCCTATACTTAAGACAAATACCATACTTACGTTTTTTTACTGCTGAATGTTATACAATAATATAACACGTTTTCGTCTATTATAATGTTTCCGATTCTGAATATTTCTTCTAGCACTCACATCCAACCATTTTAAATCGTACGTCTCTTCTCTATTCTTTAGTCAATCTCCGATGTATAGACTTTCCATTCAAAATAAACGAATTCAATATCTTGGGTTTTGGGTCATTCGGTTAATAAGGTGGCTGATTATCTAGCATGGGTAAATTTTTCTAAATATGTAATTCATTCTTCTCCTCCAAAATTTCCTTTTTCCTATCTCCTAAATTTAATAACTGTATAATGAATGCCCGGCATTTCAAATGGTCCTTCCCCTCTTACTTTTGCTTCATGGCAAAGGAGTTAATAGTTAAAAATTATACCTTAATGCATTAAATTTGGGTTCAGGATTATAACGAATAATGATTATATTTTGGTATAAATGTGTCTAAGGAATGTAAAAGATATCATGACACAAATAATTAACAACAATGAATATAGATTATTAATTCTTCATTTATAGTACAAGTATAGTAAATATGTATAGATCACAATCTAAATCTTCACGGATAGTAGAATCCTTCAGTCATTAAAAGATTACTTGAAAATTTAGTCTATCATTACAAAAGATTTAGAATCGCTGTGAATAGCTTGGTCCTGGGCCATTCGGATTTCCTTGTTGTGAATACATCATTTGCTGTTGGTGTTGCGGTACATGATGAAAGTCTTGTTGATGTGGTTGTTGTTGCTGTAATTGTTGTTGTTGCTGTTGTTGTTGATGTTGTTGTTGTTGTTGCTGCTGCTGCTGTTGTTGTTGCTGTACTTGTTGTTGCTGTTGTTGTACTTGTTGTTGTTGCTGTTGTTGTTGTTGAACTGTACTCGGCATTACTGTTCCAGGATTAACACTAGGATGACCACCAAGTCCATTCATTCGCATTCGTTTTTGGTTTGCAGCATGTTGTTGTTGTTGATGACTATGATGACTTCCCGCTTGATCAGAATGAGCACCCTAAAAATGAAAAAAAAACATTAATACTTTATAGTAATAGGAAATATACCACTATAAAAATAAAACATTTAAGACAAAAAAAAAATATTTATACTTAAACTATTACATATCAATGAAATTATTTAAAAGCATTTATTATTCTTTTGGAGTTTCATTTATACAGGAGTATAAATTACTATATTAATCTGCACTATTGCAGTAAAGCAATAGTAAACAGGTAAAAAAAATAACCCTTCCTCCTTGTACACTTAAACGCTAAAAACCTCAAACAACTCATAGCTAGTCAACATTTTCATTAAAATTATCATTTTAATAAAGTAACGTAAAATGTTTATTAAACAAAAACATTATTATTTATTTTACTGACTACTAAATTATTTACAAAAAAAAACAGTTGGAAGTTAAAAATCTGAATTTTCCTAGGAAATACTATAAAACGTAAATCTTTGAGGAATTCCAAATGTGACTAGCAAAGTGAGAAATTGGGCTTGAAGCACAACATCCTATATAAGTAAGCCAAGTAGAAATTTCATGTCCAAATTTCTCACTCACCTAAAATAAACACATGGCTAAAAAAAAATGTAACATTGTTATAAAAAATTCTTAAGCTAATGTAATTTTGATTAATAAGAATAACTGTGTATTTTTTTTTTTTAGTACTTAATAATTTATAATACATATAACTAATAATAAAAGTTATAAAACTGATGTAAATTATACAATAGTTCTAGATACTTGAAGTTTGATTTATTTTAGCATACTGTAAAAATGTAAATAATTAATATAAACGTTTAATAAAATATTGTATATTATTGTAAATTATTCACAAATATGATACTTACATAAATTATTATCATATTAGAACTGTAAATTTATAAAGATTTTTAAAAGAAGTTTTCTAGGCCACTAGTATTGCATTTGTGTAAACACTCAAGTTGTTTTTGTTTTTTCAAGAACAAAAAACTCTACAGAAAAAGTGATTCACATGGATGTTATCATCATAACAAAAAAAAACTATGAAGAAGAAAATACATTTTTTTAAGCCTGTATCTCCGTCAATATTATTTTTTTCAAATCAACCTTGAGGTTATAATTTGTTTTTTTTTTTAAGGTGAACATTTTCATGTGAATCAATCTTCCTCTAGAATATTTTTATCCATGAAAAAAATTGATAACTTTTAAGTTTTTAATTTTTATATTGCAGTACTACTTTTATATATATATAAACATATATATATATATATATATATATATATATATATATATATATATATATATATATAAATATATATATATACTGTTTTAATAACAAAAAGAAAACAAGAAAGAAAAGCTTTTAAGAGGTTAACATGAAATTATTTTAAATTTAAAAGAATTAAAGTTAGAAAAAAATATCTGTTATATTTCTTTTTTTTTAAATTTTCTAAGATCTAAATATGTGTTACCTCCAGCGCAGTAGGATTAAAGCCATGCCAATTGTGCAAACTATTAACATAAGCGTTGTCGATTAAGCTATTACGACGTTCCTGGGCAATATTGTCAAATCTAGGTGTGATATTATCGTTCTTAATATAAGTGCGAGTGTTAGAACTATCGACTAAGTACCGTCCACGATCATATGCAAATATCTAGTAAAATAATATTTTTATCATACATTTTTTAAAAAATAGCATGCAAGTTAATATGATATTTTGAATATAAAATTTAAATAGCTTGTATTTGAAAAAAATTTAACCTGTAAAGCAATTAAAAAGTCATTAAGCATTTAAAACATTTTACATTTTTAGAGCACCAAGAAGTACAAATTTGATAGATACTTGAAATGTTTCTAAAGCTGCAATCAATTTCCGTAATAATCTATTAACAGTCCTAAGTATTAAAATGTAATCAATAACATAATTAATTTTACTGCTGTATTACTAGCTTTAAATTATATATATGGAAAATATATTGTGGATTATCCCATCATTAATACATTCATGTTTACATAATTGTCTGCAAGTATTTTCATGTTTAAAAGATTTAATAGTTAGGACTGTATAAACATTAATGTCTAGCTGTGTTAAACAAATGATTATAAGTTTTCTAAAAAAATAAAAAATTGAATTAAATCACATAAGTGTAATACAATTAGTTACTCGAGTTCTTTAAAATCATGCAAACAAAGTAAACTACCGTGTGAAATTTAAATAGATACTGATAAAGTAATAATGCAAAACATACATTCGTAGCTTGCTGGCGTTTATCTTTATCATCTTGATCATCATCAGTCAAAAATTCTCTTTTGGGATACGGAATCGGACAGCCAGCAAAAACACTGTTAAGTTCATTTTAAATTATAAATTAAATAAATATGGTAAAAAATATAATTTAAAAGAAAAAAAATTAGTACTCAGAAGTCGGTGTAGGATCTTCTTGAAAATATGAGTCTTGTTTTGCTTGCTCAGAAGTAATTCTTTTGTTTGGGTCCATTAATAGTAATTTTTGCAGCTAAAAGTTGACATTAAAAAATTATAAACTATTATCATATCTCAATAGTTGTGTTAAATACAATTATATTATGGCCCCTTAGAGGTGAATGGCAAAAAACTAAGCAGTGGTTAAGGAGATAACCTAAAAACAAAGATAAATAAAAAGAGTAATATAATGAAAAAAAGAAATGGTAAACACAAAGATGGAAAACAAGGAGGAGTCTTATAAAAATCTAGAAAGTTTTTCAGAAAAGCTAATAAAATTAGAAAATCGTATAAACCAAAAACAATAATAATAAGAAATGAGAATAACAGATTGATAACTGAAGAACAGATTATGTAAAAGAGTTCAATTGAGTATTCCAAAAACTGTTTGAGAATCGAGAGCAGGAGAATGTTAATTGCTATGTATTCATCAATGGAATAAAATTTATACACGTCAGAAATTGAAGAGATTAGTAGCTGTAGAAATGTTAAAGATTAATAAAGCTCCACGCGAGAATTTGATAGGAGCCTAATTATTTAAGAAGATTCTATTGTTAATGATATGTGGAAATTCATCAAGAAGATTTGGCTACTAGAGCAGAACAATGTACTACTCTGCTCCATTCATAAGTTTAGTTGGAAGTCAATATTTATAAGAATTCGAGACACTGGAGGAAATTGTCAGAAAGGTTCAAGAGACAGCAAATGTTGTTAGCTTCAATGTGTAAGAACAAGCACTACTAGCAGATGTGGAGGACGAGTGGCCAAATGTGGCAGTGTGTTAGTGCTCACCCTCGATTCGAGACTCGGCTACAAGTCATGGGTGGTCTCTCTTAGGGCAGGCAACTGAACTAGCATTTAAAACCTAATACTGATCAATAATAGCCATGTACAATAATAATAACTAGCAGATGACGTATCGGTACTTGGATCAAACAGGAGAAAATAAGAACGAATGACTAAATAAAAAACTCTTCAGAAAAGAAGACATAATCCAGTCATTTAAAAGAAGAAGAATGAACTAGCTAGAACACATATAGAGATTGAGTAACATAACAAAAGACATACTGAAATGGAAACCAGAAAATAAAGCAACTCTGGGCAGGCCGAAGAAAAGATACTTGGAGGAAGTAGTGAGTAATAGAGAGGTGTGGAGCAGTGATGGGGTTTTATGTCTGTTAAAGCTGAATAAGACGGTGATGTTTGATTCATACCAAATGAAATGCTTTACTCTCTGGTTTTATTTTATGCCGATCCATATACTTGATCAAAGAACAATTTGAATAGCTAAAAACAAAAGTAGAAATTTTTACAATATAAATTATTTCTCAATATTTAAAATAAAATTAGTCCTTTAACATACTTTGAACGTTTGAAGTCTTTCATTAAAGTTGTGTGTTCTGGCATTTTTTTTATGTCTTCCCAGTCTTTTTCTTGAGGAAAACCCATTACATTAAAAATTCTAAAAATTAAGAACCACATTAGCCATAAATAATGTTCTAAAAAATGATATATTAAATTTTTTTTTTTTATAGTCAATACCTATCTAGTTGATCGTGATGGTATGGATTACTTGTTTTAATATCTTCTTGGCGGCAATGAAAAATCGGTTCTGATGTTAATAATTCAGCAAATATACAACCGATAGCCCATATATCTATTTTACAAAAATCATTATTAAACTACTCTGTTTAATTATTTACAATACATACCTAGTTAAATAGCTATTTTTTATAATAAAAAGAACAATTTTTAAAATAATGTTTGATTACCAATAGCCTTAGTGTAATGTCTTGCTCCTAATAAAAGTTCTGGAGCACGATACCAAAATGTAACTACAACAGGATCGAGATCAGCCAGTGGTTTTAATGGGGCATTAAATAATCGAGCAAATCCCATATCAGCTATTTTAACTCGTCCTCTTTCTGGACCTTCTCCCATAACTAATATATTTGCTGGTTTCTGCAAATTTGTTTAATTGAAAATATATAAATTTTAACTTAAAATAAAAATTTTTATATATAATTAATTATTTATTATATATTTATATACGTATAAATAAAAACAAAAAAAAATAAAGTTACCAAATCTCTGTGTAAAACCCAATTAGAATGCAAATAATGTATCCCATCAAGTATTTGAAACAACAGTGATTTGACCATTCCTTTAGGAACCATAACAGGTTTCTTATTTGCTTTAGCAGCTCGATGAAATTTTATTATATGCTAAAGAAGAAAATACTGATTAATTATCATAAAATAATAAATAGTATTAAATTTATATGTTTACTTACCCAAAGATCATGTTCTGCATAATCAAATAGTAACCATACTTTTCTATCATTGTGTGACAAAAATACACGTATTAAATTTATTACATTTGGATGTTTCAGTTCTCTTAACAACTAAAATATAACAATAACTTAATAAAATTAAGAAAAAATAGTTCATCCACTACATTTAACTTACAGCAATTTCACGGCATGCTGACATTGACAATCCAGTGCCTTCAATTTGCTTTAAAGCAAAATCCTTGCTATTGTCTCTGTAATATATCATAATCAATTATTTAATTAATAATTATGTTTAATGCTCAGTTACTCAGAAAATTTTAATGACTTATTAAATTTTAATTAACTTATTACAAGTCAATAGATAATGTTTAAGGAACAACCAGAAAAGTTCTATTGATTAAAATAAATATAACTAGTATCTACATAAAATTGCAAAAAAAAAATTGATTTTATTGTTTTTAAAACTAGTATGTTCAACCTAAAGCATGTCCACGCTTAAGCAACATTGGTGTAAACATTTGTCGCCTACATATTTTTCTGTGTGTACTTTCAGATTTACTGAATGCCATCGAAAATTTTGGGACAGGCGTAGACAAAGCTTTTGATTATAAATCTAGTCAAAAAACAGAGTTGTAATTATTTCCTAATATTTATTTTTAGTAATTTTTAACTAACTTTTGAAAATAAGATAGGCAAGTAAATTGTATACTGTTTGCTTATCAAAAGAAATCAATCATTGTGTTATAATGTCTATCAGTCTATAATTAATAATAAATAGTCCCCAAACCAAATTCTTTAAAAGTCACATAAGACTAATGGCCTTTATACCTATTTTACTGATATAATTAAAATATTAACCACTGGTTAAAATTATAACAAAAAAAAAATATGAATTTTGTTTAGATATTTTAAAACTAAATGCTAGTAATACTGATCACATTTGGTATGTGTTTTTAAAATTTTACAATGTACATAATAATTGTTCTATTGTTTATTAAAAAATAAATAAATAGAAATATATACAAATAATAGTATAGAATGAGTAAGTAATTATTAATACCTATAATATGTTAAGTTAACAAGTAAGACAAGTCATAATAATAAAAACAAGTTTAAAAAAAAATCACTTTACCAAGCAATTTAATACTTTAATCATTATTTTAGTGTAGATGGAGTAGAGTATATATTTAATGAGTTAGCATTTGGCTAAATCTTTTTTTAAATTAATTAAATTACATAAATTACCCGTCTTTTCTCCGTGCTTTATACACATGTCCATAGGTACCTCTTCCCACTTTACAACCTTCATAATCAAAAAGTTCTTCTACCTTGGCTCTTTCATTGCCAGTCTTAATTTTGAACTCGTAATCCATTTAACTACGCTAAGTCTCGAGTATTTTTTTATGCACGTCTGTTATGACTATTTTTGTAAAGCACATATGTGAGAACATCATTTACTTAGCATACATTTTGATTAGTTACTCAGGATGACTAAAATTACATTAAAACAATAGGTTAATAAATAATTACCTAAATAGTTTTTTTTTTTTACAAATACCTAGTACCTAGTCATAATTAACACATACCTCATCTTGTTAGTCAATGAATTTTTTTTCTCAACGGTATATAACGTCAATAAAGCGTACCTGCTGAGATGTAAGTTAGACAATTTAAGCTGCAATAATGGTTTAAATACGTGTTTAATTAGAATCGGCTATTTGATTTTGTTTTTAGATTTTAATTTTCAAGTATACTTAATCAATGGAAATAGATAAGTATTGAAATTTGAACATTTAAAACGTAAACAAAAAATTCACTGAAACTGATAAGTGGGGCCGGATCATTGTGGCCAACGTTCGCCCAATATTTAGAAACAAAAACACTGAAAATTGGGAATAATTTGTGATTACACTGTACAATCATGAACTATGATAAGATTTAAAGATAAGATTTTTTGATTTTTTCAAAGTAATAAACTAGGATTATAAATCATAAGAATGGTTGTAAAATGTAATTTTAATAAATAATTGTAAAATTGTTAAATGTGCACTGTAAATAAAATAACTAATAGTAACATGATTATAATTGCGTGTTTGTTTAATAATGTTAAATGTATTGTAATGAAAAAAATAGCAAATAAAAAAAACGTGTTATTAATGTATTAAACAAGTTTTAGTTAATTTCCAAAGTTTTTCTATACAATCAATTGTAAATTTATCTGTTTAACAATTTAATCAGGAATTTTTTGTATGCAAATCTACTCATTTCGTCTCTGAAGATGTCTACGTGGAGTTTACAAACAAGCAGTCTCTTGAGGCTGATGCCTCGGTTTCAACTGTGAAAAAAATGTACATCCGTCTGTCATGTTGCCGTCTTTTAAGGCATCGAAAATTGATCTATATTTCTATCTTTGTTTCCATTCTGCTTTCGCTTATTTATGTGGTGATTATTCCTCTAGTTCTTAAATTCTTACAAAAACCCCAAACAAACACTCATACTGAACGGCAGTATGTTGTGCCTCGGAATAGCCCAGTGTTTCAAACAGTTGCACACTGTTCATTTCATGACTGTTTCAATATATATAGATGTGGCCATAAATTGAATGGTGATTTTAAAGTATACATCTACCCAGCAAGCAAGTATGTTGATTCAGATGGCATACCTGTTGGAGGAAAAATGTCCAGGGAGTATTATTCTATATTAAGTGCCATAGTAAATAGCCATTATTATACAGATCATCCCGAAGAAGCATGTGTTTTTGTATCTTCAATTGACACATTAAATCAAAATCGGTTCCGTGTTAAAGAAACATCACAGGCATTAGCAATGTTACCATAGTAAATAACTTAATTTTTTAAATTTAATTTAAATATTTATACTTCATTATTTATTTTAGCTGGAATGATGGGGAAAACCATATCATTTTGAATATGGTTCCAGGAGCAGCACCAAATTATAAAACTATAGTGGATTTATCTATTGGTAAAGCAATGGTAGCTGGTGCTGGTTTTGATACATGGACATATAGAACATCATTTGATATTTCAATAGGAATTTATAGTGAAACAGCATCACAGCTAAGCCACAACTATTCACTTACGCATAGGTAAGTAAAAATTACTTTGGATAAATGAAAAATTAAAATGTTTTTATAATTTTATTTTTATTGTTTTGTAGGCCTACTTTTATCACTACGGTTCAAACTAACTTACATTCAGATTTCATCACACATTTAAAATCAATTGAACAAAAAAGATCCATTCTAAGAGTTGTTGAACAATGTACTGATGACATACATAATAGATCAATTGTTTGTCATGGAAATGTTACATATGAATACACTTACATTCTAAGAGTAAGAAAGTTTCCAATTTATTTAAAAGGTTGTCTTTAGCAAAAATGGCAAAAAATTATAAAAATGTAGTATTACACAGCTGGAATAAAAGAAAATTTTTTTTTTGCTAGGTTATTTGCACTTGATTAAATTTTATGTATTTTAAGTCCCTGTTTCTAAAAATGATATTAATTTTACCCAATTAGCAATTGTTGCCAATATATTGCCTATACTCCATATATTGCACGTCATGTGTTTCAAAAGTGGCAAGTCAAAAATTATGTTTTGAGAAAATTGCGATATTTGTGACCATATTGTAGTATTGCTGGACACACTTTCATCTGTAAAACTTAACTTTAACTAGGTTTATGTTCTTATTTCACATAAAACACATGACACTTCACCTTATTTTTTCAATTTTCATACTAAAATTTAGAATTTGAAATTCTAAAAACTACCATTATTTTTGTAACACTTATTATAAATAATAATTGATTTTTCGACCTCATCACTTATCAATTGTCTTGATAATAATTAATATGTATTATTCTATGATCTTTTTTATCCTTTATCTACAATGTTTTGTTATACTACTCAGCTATGCTGTTCCTATTTAATTTTAAGTGGTTTCCAAAATAGACATTACTCTAATGATTTATGCAAATATATAAATAGTTATATAAAAATATAATACATTAAAAGTTCTAAATTATTTTATAGGATAGTATATTCTGTTTAATATTACCGGGTCCTAGGCTGATGGACACAACTTTAAGTGATGCCCTTGCTACAGGATGTATACCAGTCATAGCTATAAACCATGTAGTGTTGCCTTTTTTTGAAGTAATTGATTGGAAAAGGTACTTATAAATTGTATTGACAGTTTTATTTAGATTACTCGTTGTATTTTTATTTTATGATTATAGAGCAGTGATATTATGGAGTGAAACTGAACTGGATAATCTTTTAGATGTAGTTTCTGGCATACCATTAGATAGACGAAAAGAAATGTCATCTCAATGTCGTTGGCTTTATCATACATATTTATCTTCATTACAAAAAATTACTATGACTACACTAAAAATATTAAGTCAAAGGCTGCATCCGCATTCTGCAAGTTTTTATGAAGATTGGAATTTAAGACCAAACCCTGTAAGTCATAATACATTTATCAATTATTTTTGATAAATATAGATTTTATATATATATAATATATACAGGGTGATTATTTTATTGTGAACAACTCAATATCTCATAGGGTTTAGTAAGAAATTACATTTTTTTTCATAGTATACTAAAATGTTTGACTGGTCGATAACCAGTTTTGGATAACTATTTTTAAAGTTATTGAAGTTTCAAGTTAATTTAGGGCAGAAGGAAAAGTTGAGTATAGTATTACTTTTATTTGCGTGCAATTTCCCTCCCGTCCTAACTTTAAAAACGGTTGTTCAAAACTGGTTATCAACCAGTCAAAATGTTTTGTACAACAAACAAAAATAATTAATAATGTTCAAGCTCAAAATATGTTTCTTAAAATTAGTTTTTTTAAAGAGTAAATATATGTGTTAGATTTATGTATGGTAAGCTAAATGGTGTAATAGAAATAACGACTGATCAATAATTATTTTAAACCTTTTGAGCTTTTAACATGTAAAGGTATGGGTTAGGATGGAAGTGTATGTGAGTGGTGTGTAAATAGAACTACTCAGCTTAAGAAGTACTTATAAAAAATTGATAAACCAGCCAGTATATTAATTACAACATCATTCACTTGTTTACAGGTAATACACTTGTATTGGTTGTCAAATAACTTTTAAAAGTTACTTTATAAAACTACACTTCAAAAAAGTATTATATCAAAAATATTGTACTTTGTATTATATGAATATACCTATAACTGTGATTATTATATTTTCTAATATATAACTTTTTGAACATAAGACTTCATAGACTTACATTCTAACATATAACCTTAAAACAAGTGACCGCCACCCTTTTACAATAATATGTTTATAAGTTTTTAAAAATATAAATAAAGGGTGTCCCAAAAATAGCGCAACCGTTTAAATGGCGCAACTATGTTAAAAGTTGCGCTATTTTTGGGACACCCTATACTTCATGTAATAATTGTTATGATCTGTATTCACAGGAATCTGCGAGAAGTCCATTGTTCCTACCATACATGTCTGATTCTTCCGGATTTACTGCCGTTATATTATCCTATGATCGAGTTAGCAGTTTGTTCAAGCTAATACGTATGCTCAAAGGTGCACCAAGTCTGCAAAAAATTCTTGTTATTTGGAATAATCAGTTTAAATCTCCACCTCGTTGTAAGTACTTTTTTTTATTTTTGTTGTTCAACAATTCTTATTTATAGAACAAAATTAGTTTCAGTATGGCCAAAAACAGAAATACCAATCAAAATTATTCAAACCGCAGCAAACAAACTGTCCAATAGATTTTATCCTTACAGGGAAATAGAGACTGAAGCTGTGTTGTCATTAGACGATGATATACTTATGCTTACTATTGACGAGATTGAATTTGGTTATCAGGTCTGTTATTTTATATGTAAAAAATTAATATTTGTATAAGTAATTCTGTACAATTTATTTTTCATTTAGGTATGGAAAGAGTTTCCAGATCAAATTGTAGGATTTCCATCCAGATCTCATGTTTGGAATAACAACACTAAAACTTGGAAGTATGAATCAGAATGGAAGAATGAAATCTCTATGGTTTTGACTGGGGCAGCATTCTATCATAAAGTATGAACATTTTTAATTAATTTGGAAATAACATTGTAATCGCTATAATTTTTGTTTTTTACTTTGTACTAGTTTTGGAATCATGCTTACACATATAATATGCCTGGTAAAATTAAAAAAATTGTTGACGATAATATGAACTGTGAGGACATAGCAATGAACTTTTTGATAGCAAACACTACTAATAAGGCTCCAATCAAAGTAATTGTAGTTTTTTTATTCTATTAAAAATTATTTATAAACAAATAACATCCTTAATATATAAAAAAGGTTACGCCAAAGAAAAAGTTCAAGTGTCCACAATGTACAAACACAGAAATGTTGTCTGCTGATGAAGGACACATGGCTACTAGAACATGGTGTATTAATCAATTTGCCGAGATTTATGGAAGAATGCCATTAAAACTCGTTGAATATAGAGCTGATCCTGTTCTTTATAAAGACCTGTTTCCTAAAAAGTTAAAGAGGTATAACAATGTAGGAGACTTGTGATTGATTTGGTGGAGTAGACTGTTTAGACAATGCTCAAATCCGGTGACATTATTAGTATTTTATTCTTCTCAACTTCTTATGTTTTATGTTATTACAATATTGTTGATCTCTTTTGTATTTTTTTTTTTTATTATTATTATTGTAATTGTGTACTTTTAAATATTGCAAATTAGTTGTTTATTACCATGTTTAATATTGAGTATTTTAAAATTAAAACTAGTAAGCATGTTACCATTAATTTTATATAATGTGACATATTATTTTGCATTATTTTAAACTTCTAGCATAAACAAGTAATATAAATGTATTCTCCTCAGTTATGCAAAGAATTAATATACTACTTTTCTTTGTCAACAAACAAATTCATTTTTTATTTTCTTATACCCACTATTTGTCCAGCTATGTTAAAAATAATTGTGCTGCTTTATACAATAATTTAATATAGACTTTTAGTTGATACAATTTGTTTTTTTAAGATAAAAATTGTATTTTGACCATTTGAAATTGTAATTTTTTCGTTTGAATACAATTCAAGTAATAAATAAAACACTAAATTGTTCTTGCCATTTCATATAAACAATCACAGACTCCAACATTTGTATTTTGTACAGGTTAAAATTAATATGATCTTATAACTATTATATTGTGTAGCTATTTATTATTATTATTGTTGGTTATTTATGATATTTGTGTATAATAAAAGTTGAATTGTTGGTAATGTTTGTGAATAAAGAGTGAAGATAATTGATCATGAAACATAATAATTATTATATGAATTAAAAGTTAAAACTATAGTAAAATGTTAAAGACTGCGTTCAACTCTTATTATTGTGATTTTTTGTTTAAACAACACCTTAATACTTATTAAAATGTTAGATTTTATTTTATTGTTCCATAAGACAAAATTTATCAAATGTTCGAGCTACATCGTGCAGGGCGCCACCTTGGAGGTACATTTTAGAATTTTGTGATTGCTTAAATGGTAAACACTGTAAACGTTAACGCCGCCTATCTTCTTTCCGCCGGTGTAGGGATCAAACACCCGCCACCCCTATTTGTTGGCCCTGGGTTTCAAATATTGAATTGTTTATAACGCCGTCATACCACCACTACCACCCGCGCACCCCATTAAACTTTCAACCCCCCTTGTTAAGACTTTCACTACTCTGCAGTCTGCGGCGTTTCTCTACTTGTAGTCCCCGGCCCTGTCTAGAGGTGTACTGCTGTACACAGTTATACGAGGAAGCGGTGCACTGTTTGGGTGAATTTATGCACCGTTGTCGTTGAAATGAAGCTAAAAACAATATCGGAAACAGTCAACAAGAAAGAGCTATTTAATAAGGTAAACGCGCGATGGCATAAATGATTTGATATAGAGAATAACATTTTGTATTTTGTTTACATCACCCTCCAGCCTATTCTGTAACAGGTAGGCCTTAGTAACACGAAAACCCTTGAAACCAAGCTACACTTTTGCATATTATTCGTAAATAAGACATCCTAGTTTTATATCTTAATAATCACTACTAATCATTATGACTTAATATTTCCCATTATTATATTCATTCATAGTGGAGTTTTGTTTTCATGTCGGATCACTTAAAATTGATACAATATATACCATGAATTAAAAATTACTAATATAAGTAGTTATTATAAATAAACAAACATTATAATAAAATAAATTGTAAGTCATCATCATCATGTAGCTTAACAGGCTACGATGACCCAATTTCTTGACAAATTCGCTACCCGAATGGGTCGGCAGAAAGGAGAATAGTAGCTCCTATTAACCGGACAATTGCTTGCCTAGCAAACAGAGCGCCTGAAACCGAGTATCGAACTAACGACATTGAGCGCTAACACACTGCTGTCTTACGCACTCGGCCACTCGTCCTCCTCTGTAGATATAAATATTTGTTATATTCCTTCCATTGTCCAATAACGAGAGACGTCCACCGCACATTAGTTTGCCTGCATCAATTCATCTTCCGTGCATAAGTTGAGGTTCATTGGACATACTAATGGATGTGCCATAGTCTGTTCTCGGTCACATCAACATTCTGTTAATTCGTTAAGTCGTTAAGGTATTCCCATTTAAACATATTATCTTTTGATCTACCTACACATACTCTCATTCTGTTAAGTGTTCTCCATGGCTGCCATTCTAACTCATGTCCTGGTGGTAGCGGTTCGTCTGGCTCTATTCTCCAACTTATATCTGAAATTTGAACTTTACTTATGTTTATTGAACTCGATAATGGGTTTTCTGTTAGGATCTCTTGACACCTTAAGGAAGATATTCCTAGGTGCTACAACATTGGCTGCCTTTTTTTATAATTTGTTTGTTTACTCTTTTTAAAGTCTGCATATGTAGGGAGGTACAACACTTGCTAGTAGATACACTTACTTCACCAATGTATATTTAAGGCATCCTGTAATAATGCGGCAGCTGTTGTTTAGGGCCACGTCCACTTTTTTGGTATGAGTTGACTGAGTTGGACAAGCGTACTCCATAACCGAGAAGCTTAGTGCCAAGGCTGATACCCATAGTGCATGCAGTTTAACACTCCAAGTTGATCCAGTTAGCTTACGAATTAAGCAGTTTCTGGTGTTTATCTTTTTGGTAGTTTTTTCACAGTGTAGTGACCTATCAATATTCACTACTAGTTATAGTGGTGTTTTGCAGTATGTAAGTATTTCTCCTTCCCGGGTAACTTGAAAGTTCCTGTTTGCCTCTTTCTTCTTGAGGTGAAAAGCGCACACATAAGTCTTGCTAAGGTTTGGTTTAAGAAAGTTAACATTATAGTGATTACTCATTTTTTCCAGTGTTTTAGTGAGTTTTTCTTTTATTGTTTCAAATTGATTTCCCTGAACGGCAATTGCTGAGTCATTGATGTATATAAAATGTGTAACGTTATTATCTCTAGAAATTGGTTGGTCATTTGTATACATATTAAACAGCGTTGAGGCCAAGACAATGCCCTGTGATGAACCATTTTTTTTGTTTCTCCACCTGCTTTGTTTGCCTGCTAATATCATGTAGAACCTTCGACTACTTAAAAGGTATAAAGGAGCGGCCATCCCCTCTCCTCTGACGGAATGACTTCTCGTACAGGATAGCGAATCCGTATAGAAATCATCATCTCACGATGGCATCGTTGGGCCTTAAAGGCCCGTTAAGCTGATTATAATGATCATGATATAAACAGATTATATCAATATCTTCTCCACTGCTTATCAAAGCTTATACATTAGCTCTAGTATTACAAAACTTGCAAATAATTCTAGAAGTCTTTTGAGATCAAAATTAAGAAAAAATAACGTTGTATAGACACAAATAAATATTGATTTGAGGACATATAATAACAATGAATGGCAGTTCAGAATTCTTTTTTATGCATGACGAAGTTTATCTAAATTTGTTTTTGCCATTTTAACTTATTGCCAGTTATGTAGTTGGAGGCTGGAGTCCAAGAATACACATTGGTAAAAGAAAAACTGTTGCTGCTGACCAAACATTATATATCTCATTAAAAAAAAAACATATATCATTAACTTAAAATTATAGCCAACGCTAAATATTTAAATGTTTATTATTTTATAAGTTGAGTGAATATTATTCACTTGAAAAAAATACATAATTATACGTACTGAAATTTGTTTTATGGATTATAATTTAAAATGTATGCTACTTCATGTTTAATATAGGTTTGGAACCTTTCTGCAAAACATTGTATGGATGTGGTATTGATGATGTTTTCACATGCAGATGGAACAACACTTCTTGGCACACATAAGCTTGAACAGTTCATTGTAACTACTGAACTTTGCCATTTTACTTCCAAGATGCGCAATCGCCCAGCACTTTACCGTCCGACTGTGGATTGTACTGTTACTAATGACTTTGTTTCAACAGAATTTGAACGCTATATTGATTTGGTTGAAGACACCGTAAATTTATTTATAAAGAATAACTTTTACATTAATTAAATGTTAACATTTCATAATTTTATCACATAGGCATACGAGTTATCAAGTGTTCCTAACAGTGAAGTGCTCGTTATTATTGCCAACAATGAATGCCGCAAATATATATTTGCTTCTCCACGTTTACGCCCTTACATTACTTCTCAAGAATGTATTTCTTTAATTGAGGGTTGCTTGGGAAAAGGCACTTTCGCTGCTCATCAAGGAACAGATATTGATAAATAGCAATTAATAACCTTTGCATCACTAAAAGTAAGAAATACATTATATTTTTAACAATATTAATGATTTTATATTATATTAATTATGGTGTTCCTTATTTACCATATTTTTTAGATCTCAGTGTTGCTAAATGTTTCCTCGTGACATATAATAGTCTTCATGGAAATTTATTTTAAAAGTACCTATCTTGATGCTTGTCTGTATTATCTACATAATAATAATAATAATAATACAAATAATAGAAATAGTAATAATATAACTTCTAGTATAATATTAACTAATGTATTTAGCGAACATTACTTATAGTATTCGGCATTTTCATTTAGTTTTTAAAGCCAAAAGTTACCTGTTTTTTAAGACTTATTATTTTGTGTTTTATATTTTTAATTTTTTTTTTTTAATTATGTTAATTTTTAAAAAAAGTATTTCAAAAAATAAATAGTACTTTTTAATTTAATTTTTTAGTTTGTTTATAGTATGTTTTAAGAGGCTGTACAATTTGCATTAGATCTCATTTTGTTTTGTTTTATTTAATTATTTTTAATTTAAAGAAAGCGTATTTTTTTTTTTTTTTTTTTTATATAAACCCACACATAAGAAACCACAATCCCTACAAGATGTCCAATTTTATGAGATGTACACAAGTAAGACTGGATAGTAAAGCACTAATTACCCTTTATTTAATTATATTATTTCTTTTAATTAAATTAATTTGTGTGACTTTTTGCAATTTCATTATAAAATATTAATAAGGTTTTTTTCTTATCTAATTTGTGTTTTTTTTTTTTTGTTGATATCTGTCAATTTTTTTGTCTTAAATAAATTATTATAACTGTACATCATATTAATTTCATTGTGTTTTTTCTTCTTGTTAATATTATTATAGTCAATAAGTACTATAGCAATGTTTATTAGATTGATTTTATTACATTCCACTTGTATCTAATATCAAATAAAAAATGAGATAAAAGATGGTTTTTTGAATTAAACTTTAATAATTTAATGTAATTTTGAAACTCTAAGGCCCGTTTCACACATACACAATTCCTGTGTATACATGTAAACCGTCACGGGAACCGTGTATGTGTGAAACGGGCCTAATTGCTAATTATAAAAAAATCTAGATGATTAAAGATAAAAAAAAAATTTTTCAACCGAAATTAATGTGGTTTGGTAAACCACGATTTTATTAATTTATTGGAATAATGAGCAATGGAATAGTGTATGACACAATGTATGATTATTTGTGATTTATTAAGCTTACAATATAATTAGAAATTAAAATAAGATGACTGTAAAATCAGTAGTTATTCCTATATTAGTTATCTACGGACTATGTAATATTAGTGTCAGTTAAAATCTGACATCTCTCTTTTTTTTTTAGTATCAGTTCTTGTTTGTAATAAACAATACTTGAGAACCTCATTAGAACTAATTAGACCTCATTAAATAGTTATTAAGATCTCTAACACTTAAAAGGACGTCGTACAGACAATTTTCCAAGTTCAAACCTATCTTACAGTATGCATTTTAGTCGCTCCGTGATGATTTTAGAACAAAAATACTTATAATAAACACGAAAGATGACAAGATTTTGGAGATAATGTCATATATTTTTTTGATAAACCTAATATTTAACATTTAAAATCACATTCTTTTTAGCCCCCATAGAAAAAATAGTAAGCTTCGCATAAACAAAATAAAACTTGAAATCTGTCCAATAGATAAAGCCAGAAAATGACTTCTACGAAAGTCATTTTTTATCAAACTTTTGTCAAACTTGGAGAAAAATAACTTTAAAAGTAATATATTTAGAAATTTTTAATATGTGTTCGCCTTGAAATTAGTAGACTTATAAAAAATAGCTATTAGTAAAATTGTTGTCCAATATTACTTATCCTTAGCCCCTTAATAAATAACCGGTGATTTTCAGTGGTAAAAACATGTTTACGCCAACTGAAAATAACTCGATTAATTTTGGTTTTAGAGTAAAAGCACCCATTATAAAATTAAAAGAGAACTATGTTCCGGAGGGCAAGACGGTAGACATATGTAGAGATGAAAAACCATTTTTAAATCGCTTTCAAAGATGCTGTGATAGTCAAAAAAATAAATTAATTACCAAAATAGAGTCCTATTTTTTGAACTAATAATTACACATCACAGTTTAACCTTTAAATTAAGATTTTGTAAAAAATTGCCTATACTTTACTCCTTAAAAGTGGGTGGTGCGACGCACTTTTAAGCTTTAAATTAGGATTTTAAAAAAAATTCCCTATACCTAACTCCTTAATAAATAGAGGGTATAACGTCCTCTTCACTAATAATTGTATTTTTTTAACATTAATTATTATTTTTTTATTAAATTTTACAAAATACAGATTATAATTATTAATTTTTAATCATTCATATGCCGTAGCCCATATAGTACAGAGTACTATAAAATCTATAAAATATACCAATTACTATACTAGAGTATGGTAATAGATTTTGAATTTTTATGTATTTAGAGTGGTTATAATATAATTAGATTATGTTACCGTAATGGTTAGGGATTTATCCGTTAACAACTTCAGACCTTGTGTTCACATGATTTAGTGATATGAAGTTAGAATCACTAATGATAATACGTAAAAAAAAAATATTTAACTCGGATTTTAGCCATTCCAAAATTAAGTTACTCGTGTCCGAATAGTCATAACATGGATTCGGCTTCGTAGTTGTGTCTTATTAATTGTTTTAAAGTCTGCTGACTTATTAATTATGATTGACTGAAGTAAATATTATATAAATTATCACCAATGGAGTTATTCGTACATTCTTCGGTATACTTATATTGGTAAGTAAAATATACAATTAAGTATGAAGTACACACCAACCCTGTGTAAATATTTTAATTATTTTGTGTAGACCAACGGAATCCACAATGGCATTTTGGTATTTTGATAAGGATGAAATACGTCGAACTGCCTCAGCCCAGGACGGTATACCATATGAACTTGAATCTCGGTATCGGCAAGAAGGAGCACGATTTATTATTGATGCTGGAACTAAGATGGACTTGGGATACAATACCATGGCGACTGGGGTTGTATATTTTCATCGTTTTTATATGTATCATTCATTCAGCACATTTCCGCGTTACGTAAGTTTAATTTTCATTTAATTTATATTTTAAAGCATCCTAAAACTATTCATAATAATAGTTTGTGTTGTATGTACGTTACAGACCTACGTATAACATGTGGGCTTATGTACTAGAATGTACTCTACAATATATTTTAGAACAAATTTACTCTACCGGACACGCTTTTTTTTTTAACATATAGAATTTTTTAAGTTAATTATGAATCTGGAATCAGAAGTTTGGACTTCTCTAGTTCAAAAGTTACAGCTACTTGAACTTAAATAATATTGTTGCGACGACGACAGTATGGTTCCCGTGGTTACAGGCTCTGGAAACTAACCTAACCAACCTAGCTTCTGACCCACCCCTCTAAAAGACTGATGAAATAATCATGAGTCCGGCAAAAAAAAAAATCACAAAGAGCGGGGTCTAATTCTGACTTCATATTTGTAATCAGCATAAAAACAGTATAATATAGAAAAAAAAGTTACAAAAACAAGGTGTCCAGTAAAATAAATTAACGCCTAATTTTTAGTCAAATTTTTTCCTAATATTAATTTTTTGATAAGTAGCATAATACACATTTTTTCTAATATTTTAACTAAATTACTTAAGTACTGTTTTAACTACTAACTTAGTGTAGAACAATCATTTTTCATTTATTTAGTCTGAATTGTATCTACAATTTTTGCTACATATTTTTTACTTAATTACTTGATTTTTGAGTAATGGTCATTATGGTGGTAAATGCAAATCTACTGTTAAGAGTCGGGATTGGCAGAAAACGTAGATATAACGCAACCCCTACGAATAAATTTACATCTGATTATTAATTTTATTATATTCATGTATTGTAGTAGTTTTTGCTTAAATTTTTCGTTTTGTTACTAATTATTTCAATGTATATTGTGGTTTCAGTTAACAGCGTGTTGTTGTTTGTTTCTGGCTGGTAAAGTTGAAGAAACACCAAAAAAATGTAAAGATATAATAAAAATAGCAAAAGCATTATTGCCTGAAGATAAGTACGAAACTCTCGGACTTGACCCAAGGGTAAGTTATTTAAGAAACTAACAATTTATTTATGTATAATATCTTTAAATAAATATTAATTTACTATGATATTTTTTTGTGTTTACGCACAATATCTTTGGAACTTCTGGCTGTTAGATAAGTATAAAGCAAACACAGTTAAAAGCTAGCACAGTATATTCTAGAACAGAATAAACCAAGTATGGTATAAATTAGCAAAGCAATATAAACCCAGTAATCTATTTGAAAGTAATTATCACTGTCAAAGGCTTATTGCCATTCTGTGGATGTCTAACTTCTTTCTGTGCTGTTTTTCTCTGTGCTTGGTTTATACTGTGCTTAATTTTGTTACTTTTGGCGTGGTTATTAAGTTAGACAAAATTATAAGTACTAAACATTATTTTACTTTGATTTTATAAAAATAACTTAAAAAATATATTATATTGTTATAGGAAGAAGTGATGGTACTAGAACGAATATTATTACAAACAATTAAATTTGATTTGCAAGTTGATCACCCATATCAGTTCCTTCTTAAATATGCAAAATGCTTGAAAGGTTAGTTTTGAGTAAAATAACAATTTACATGGCATAAGTGTTTTATTAATAATATAATTTCATAGGCGATAAAGCTAAGCTTACTAAAATGGTTCAAATGGCATGGACATTTGTAAATGATAGGTAAATATAAAAATTATCTGATTTCAATATTAATAATAGTTTAATATTGACAAGTTAATATTACAGTTTATGTACTACGCTTTGTCTTCAATGGGAGCCAGAAATCATTGCTGTATCGTTGATGTATCTTGCATGTAAATTAAGTAAATTTGAACTTAACGATTGGCAGGGCCGTACGTCTAATCATTTACGTTGGTGGGACATGTTTGTTCAAGGAATGAATATGGACTTGCTTGAAGGTAAATTAAAAATGTCATTTTATTATTATTACTCAATTTTAATTAAAAAAAAAAAAATATATTGTTTTTTAGATATTTGTCATCAAGTACTTGATCTGTATTCTTCCCCTGTTGAAAAATCAGCGCCACTATCTCCTCCATCTCATGACAAATTTGTGGTACCTAAGAAAGTTGTACCTCCCCAGTCAATCTATCAGAAATTATTGTTACAAAAAATGGCTGATAAGTACAGTAAGTATAATAATTATTTTGCAATATTAAGTGTATGAATTAAAGCCAATGTTGCATATATGCAATTATATTTTCTATCTAATTATTTATTTTTCATTTCTTCAAATGTTGAGTTGTAATTTATATTATAGGCCTCACACCCGAACAGGCAATGCAAGCAGCAATGACCAAAAATGTTAAATTGTTATCTACGCAAGTTTATAGCACACCAACAAAATCAATTTTACCTATGCCACCAGGAATTAAGCCTCAAACAAATTCTACTATTATGTCGTCAAAACCTCAGACTATACAAAAACCATTTTTGCAACCACCTCCTATACCGCCAAAACTTTTGTTGCAACAACCATCACAAAAACGTCCTCCGTTACCATCAACTAGACCACCATTACCTATACGGCCACCGCCACCTCCACCTCCATCGCAACCACCTCTTCCACCAACACCTAATCAAATAATAATGCCTCCACAAGGTGTTGCGCCATTACCACATCCACCTATGCAACCGCCACCTATGCCTCCTGGAAATTTCCCCATGTACCCATATGCTCCACTTCCAACAAATCCAGCACAACAGTTTGCTAATCATATGTTTCCGCCCCAACCGCCTAATATGATGCCTACTACCTCATCATCGTTCCGTGGCCATGAATCGATGACTTCTATTGGTGTTCAGTATATGAACGAAGCACCCCCCTCTAGACCTCCTTACAATGAAAAATACAATCAAAGAGAAAATTTGTCGCATCCACCAGTGCAGTCGTATAATGAATATGATATGCAAGATGGAGGATTTCAAGATTCATATGATGAAAACAGACAAAAGTATATTGATGGACGATCGTACACCCGTGAAGTTGCGTACGGTGCGTCAAATTATGGCAATGGTCAGCATTATAGTGAAAGTGCTCAACATTTTAGCGAAAGTAGTCAGCATTACAGCGATAGTGCTTCACATTATTCAGATGCTACTTATCAACAGTATAGAGGCAGTGGTCCTCCAACCAATCGGAATTTCAATAATAGAAATAGTCGTCCTCCTCCTACTTATCAAAGCAGACAAGTTCGAAATCATCCTTATCAGAAACGATAGTGTGGGACTCGTCTATATTTAAATATGATGATATAATATACAATGAAAGGTAATTTAGCACTTTAAAAGTAATTGTCCATTATTGTATTCTCTTATAAGTGTTTTGACTGTTGTAGGTACAAAATACCTATGAAGGTATTTTTTTTTTAAATTATAGGATTTCTGTTATTTTAGTTCAATGACTGAATTGTAATTAAATTTTCGTTAACATATTTGTAAATAGGATAATTTGATGTACAATTTTGTTTAGTTTCTTTTAGGTATGTCTAATATACTAATTTACCCAAAACTTTAATCTAAGCAGTATAGTTATTATTATTAATCATTGTTTTCCCTTGGAGATATAAATTATAATACTGGTTTTGGGTTTATAATAATTCTTTTTCCTATTTTGTTATCTATAAGATAAATAAAGTTTTAATAAAGCCAAACAAAATATTAGTAACTATCTTGTTTACCACACTATTTGTATTAGCAGTCAAAAAGAATAGAAGAATAGTAATTTGGTGTTATTTATGGTAACAGTTTTTTTCTTTGTTACTTTCGACCTATAATCAAAACCAATTTATAAAATTAGTAGGCGTTCATTTAAAGCTTTAATGCCGAGTTGCATAAACGTTCACTAAATGTTTTATAAACCAATAGATGTTTAGTGATTAAAACATAATTTAGTGGCCCGTGATTGGTCCATTAAATTTTAATGAACCATTAAATTTATTAAAATTATGTCCATAGATTAAACAAAAAACTATTACAATAGTATTAAAGAGAGAAATTTGGCATAATGTTATTGTCAGAAAAGCTGTACAATGTTAAATACTTGGCTTAACAGCATTAGTTTTTTGAAGTTAAAACCAAAATTTAAAGAATAGATTAAAATTCTATGTGATATATAAGTAGTTATCTAGTTGGTGGGCATAGAATAGTAACTGGGTTTCTCTATCTACCATACTTATATTTTATGAATTTGTATTGGTTACTCTCTAGCATACTGGTTGTCATGGTCACCGTTATGTTTTATAAACAAGCCTGTGTTTGAATATTATTTAACGAGTACAGTTTACAATAATTTCTTAAAACAGATCAATATTCTTATATGAATATTTGAATGCAGTAATTTTTAATTCTATTTGAGTGTAAAGATCGAATCACATTTAATTCTAAAAAACGTGAAATTTTATGACGAGAGTATAGCTGTATTTTACTATTTAGTTAAAATCAATTTCAGTTCAGACAAACTAAATATCTTATCTAAACTTAAGTCTTAAATGGTAAACCCATAAAGAGTAACGACGGTTGTGATAACTGATAAGCCTTATCTTTATGTTTACTAAAAGCCAAAAGGCTACTACAATTATTATAATTTGTTGTAAGGTCTATGATATTAACACTACTTCAAAACTTACTATTGTTAAGGATATAACTATTTCAAGTTTTAAAATTTTGTTTGTTTTTATTCTGTCATAGACTATAGTTGTAATAATTGATCGAGAGTTTAGACTATCCGTTTGTTCACTTATTAATTTTATGTTTAAAAATATTCGATTTTTTTGTGATATTTAGTTCAGAAGATGTCTGACAACGGAATGGCTTCGGGAATGTTTTTAGTTTCGGTTATTGGCCAAATTGAGAAAGCTCATTTCCCTGAATTTGATAATATGTATTGCAAATATGCATTTGTTCACGGACCCGATTGGGAAATTGTTACTGTGAGTGCAACCTCTTACATGAATATAATATACGTTATTGTAACTATTTTAAATATTTTATTAGATTATTTAAAATCAATAATTTCACTAACCTCTTTTTTCTATTATGTGAATTAAAATTTTAAATTGGCAGGGTATGGAAGAAGGCATTTCCCAAATAGCTAAAAAAAGTCAAGATGAAAGACAACTAGTTGTATGGAATTTTCCGTTAGATGCTTCTTTTAGAAGTACCAATCCTCATGGATGTATGTTTATTTAACTAAATTTGATTAAAAGCACTTAATGAAAAAAAATGAATGAGCACATCATTTTAATTCGTAGTTAAATTGCAAAAGCTTCGATGCAAGACTACCAAGTTTTATACTATTTGGGCTACGTTATAGAAGTTACATTGTAATCATCACAATTTAGAATATTCATTGCTAGGTTTTTTTAAGTAATATAAAAAATACAATTAGTAAGGTTAATCGTGCTTATCACATTAGTTACTAATACACTATAAACAATAATAAAAAATTATAGTACCTAATAGGTACTATAATTTTTTATTATTACATATACTACCTATGTACTATTCTATAGCTATGCACATACATACATTTATAAGATAAATTGTGTGTTTTGAAATTAACCACGCTATAGTACATTTTATTTATATGTTAACACCAAACACAGGCTATTAGAGTAGATTGATTAACAAGTTACAAGCATACTATTTATATAATTATATTAAATTTGATTGGGAATGTTTTATTAAGAAAACGCTCAACAGCGCTTATTTAAAAGCTGACAATTTTCCAATAATTATTACAATAGTCTTATGAGTCATTAGTTTTGGGACTAGGACAATTTGGTCTACTAATAACATACAAATTAGCTCCCTTTGGTTAGCTAATTAAAAATAATGAATCTAACAAGCTTAAGAGCTCCTTAAACTCTCCCCACTGGTCTAGTACGCTACTGAGGCTCGTACTAAATTATGAAAATGCTAATAATTATTCTTGAACCAATTTCAGTTTGCTCTGTGAGCTTCTGCAATACAACCAAATATGTATACAAAAAACATAAACTTGTAGATTCATTTTTATAGGCTAATTTCTACGTTAGTGGACACATCTATTAGAAATTAATTATTTTTAAATATTGATTATACAAAATTTTCGTGACTAATGCAAAGGTGAGTTTTTAATTTATAAAATTAATACCAGAATATTTCTTGAACAAATCGCTTTACATGTTTTTGTATGTATATCATTTTTTTACTCAATATCGTTTTGAAAAACCACAAACATCAATTGAAATGTTTATGCCGTAAATTATACAACAGTACATATTATGTTTTTTTGTTATAATGTGTGTTTACAATTCTCCTTAAAAATAAATTATGTAGCACCCTCTTCAAATAGTGTGAAAACTCAACTAAACAGTAGTTAAAATGGTTGTTTCTTGTCTCATCTTTTCATTTCGGTTCTGGAGAGTAATAGTTTTAGAAATATTAAGTCGCCCAACCAGAAGTGACGTTGGGGACAGTGGGGTAGGCCCCGCTATTGTTGTCCATCTTGGGCCACTAGGAGACTGTTACTTAGCTTTTCCAAGACAATACACTTATATTAATTCATTTTAACGTATCAGTAATTAATATTTATATCTGCAGGGCCCCAACTGATCATTAGCGTTTATGGTTTGGATACATTTGGAAACGATGTTGTAAGAGGCTATGGAGTGTGTCATCTTCCAATTGTTGGAGGTAAATCATGTAAAAAGTTAGTATAATTGATAAATTCTTAATAATATGAATGAAAGTGGCAATGTTTTCTTATCCGTGAATGTATATTTTATATATATTAAGCATATCTATGTTCGTACCTCAATCCAGTTCCTTGTTACAAAAAGTTACGTCGTGGTTGACTGGCAGGAGACCTGAATATGTGGATGCACGATTATTAGCTAGAGGAGACGGAAGAGAAGGTATATTTTCTGATTTAATTATGATTTATTATTTTAAGTGCCAAAGAATAATAAATTTTCAGTAACAAGAGTCAGAAGTCAAGGAAGTGTAACTGTAACCTTGGATGTTATTTTTAAAGATTTCCATCAATATGGTTTTGAAAATGGTTCTTAAATGACAAACAGCTTTGACAACATTTGTCCATTTAGTTTAATACATAAAGAATTACTAATTTTATATAAATCAAACATCTTTAACTTTAATATTTTTAAAAGCTATTATTTGATAACATTTTTTTTAACCAATTAAAATATAAAATTTAAAATAATTTTTAAGTATTCCTATTGATTTTAATTGTAGTATGACTCCTGTAATGTACTCATTACAATTTTATTAATGTAACCTAAACTAGTACTATTTATTAATCTGAGTCATCTGTCATTATATTTCTTTTAGATAATAGAAATACATAGACCCTTCATTATTTTGTTTTAGAAAACTAGTGTATAAAAAATACTTTTTTTCATAATATAACAATAAGTTTTTTTATTTTTTGAGAGATCTATAAATCCTAAGTTTTTACAGATCTATAATAATTATGTGGTAAACAATACCGAAAATAAAAAATACAGTTAAATAAATTATTTTTCAAACAGACATTTTCCATGAATTTTTTTAATGGTATGCACAAAAGAATACAATTTTATTTAAAGTTAATTTTAATAAATTAAGTTTTATCATGAATAGGTTTTTTTAAAATATATGTAAATATAATTCTCTAAAACATTGATTTTCTGCTCTAAACTTATATTTAATATAAATATATCCACAATCATAAAGGTTATAATTACATATGTGTATTATGTTTCACTTATTTTTAACAATAAATTAGGTGATAAACTAATTAAAAAATAAGGAACAGCTTGTTTGGTATACAGTTGTATATTTGAAAAAAAACACATTGGCCCAATAAAGGATTGTACTTATAAGTAACAAATTTTTACTAAAAAAAATGCATTATATTATAATAATAACATAAGACTTAAGAGGACGCTACACTCCTATTTATTAAGCTTTTCGGTATAGGTTAGGTTTGCAAGTTTTTTGCAAAATCTTAATTTAGAGCTTAAACTATAATGTATACTTATTAATACAGTAATGAGAATTCTTTATTGGTTGTTAATTTTTTTTTTTAGACCATCACAGTCATTTCTATAGACATAATTACAATTGTTTGACCTAAAAGGTTAAAACCCGTTTCGAAGCGATGAGAATCACTCTCATTTTGGCTACAGTTTTTAGACAAAAACCGAATTTTTTCAGCATAAAGATTATAACACTATATGTGTTTGTATGTTGGTTCTTCTCTATAGCAATAACACATTCCGTTTTATTAACAAATGAATATTTGTTTTTTTATCATTTTTCTAAGACTTGTAAAAAGTGACAGGATTAAAGTTGATGTAAAAACCAACATACAAAACACAGGTAAAGTGATTATAGTTTAATCTTTATGCTGACATAATTTGGCTTTTATCCGATCACTGTAGTCCAAATGAGAGCGATTCTCCAGAGCCGTGATTGTAGGCCGTAAAAAACTGGTGTACAGCGTCCTCTTAAGGGTTTGCTTCCTACAATAAATATGTACAAATAATAATTACTTATTTACATTATAAAAAAAATTTGACTTGAATTTTATACACTAAGTTAAAATTATACACAAACACTATTTTTTGGTAAATTTTCAATTGCCCGAGTAACGTTGCACACATTATGTTGAATAATAATTGTACGGTATCTCCATTGTATGCTCGGATAGATATTAGCTTAATACTTAGTTTGACTGTTGTGTGAGTAAGTTGAGCAACTCTTCCTGATCCATGTGTATCAACGATTCCATGTCGATGCCTAACTCCGAGGACAGGTTTGGTATGTCGACCCCGAAGGATTGAAGAAGCTCGATGAAATCAACTTCTTCGCCTAAGTGAACAATATCAGTGTTAGTCAATTAAGTGTGTAATACATACGAAACGTGATTTACCTGTGGCCGGATTTTGAAGTTTTGGACATGAATTGTTGCACTGTGGCCAAGTACAACTCTGAATATGTTGATGTCGACAAGCTCCACGTTTTCTATTATGGCGCCGACGTTTTCTCTGCATTCTGTCTTCATCGTCAGACACTATTGAACAACAAAGTCATAAATAATAATAAGTTATCTAAATCTTTATTGTAATTTTTTTTATTTGAACAAATAATAACATTTTACATTTTTAACTATATTTTTTAAGAGTAAAGACTGTAAAAAATGTATACCTTTTTTGTAAATATTACTACAAATTCGTATAAATAATTTAGATCTGCCGTTTCCTATCTATTTAAACAGATTTCTAGGAATAATAGACCATTTATAAAATTCAGATTATGGTGGTAATTAGGGCATACAGATTAAAATGCACGAAAAAATACTTCCAAAAGTATTTATGACCTAAATTTAAAAGGAGGGTTTTATAAATGACCCAAAACCCTTGAAAATTATTCAAAACAATGTAATGTTCCAAAAAATGTTTTTACAATAATGTTTTACTATTTTCGTGTCCATGATATTTCTCAAACCACTGAACCGATTTCTTCATGTAGAAAGTCCATATATCAGACATCACACATCGGAGGGCAAGACACACATCGAAAGGTACTTTATAAGGCCAAAACCTTAAAGTCGAAACAAACAAAAAGTTTTCACCCATCCTAAAATCTAATTTAATCCGTACAACAACGTAGATAATGCCATGCAATTGCACATACTTCTGGAACGTTGTTGACCGTTGTTCTTGCGATGTAGTTTTTGTTTTCTCCTCGGATCTTTACCGACCGACTTGTCCGTTTTGGTCACTCTTTTGCTGTCGCCGTTCCTAAGGTTTTTGTTGATTTTTGCAAATCTAGTTTCCGTCTGCCAACAGTGTAACGCCAACGGCAAAGACACCGAATCGATTTTAATGTTCTTCCAATCCCTTTTCGTCAGAACCGTATGAGACACACACGACGGGGCGAACACGGCCCTAATAGCGGACAACAGCCATATTAATGCGATATAATTATTTAGTATGGCTTAAATGTATATTTAACGCGAGTGACAATTCATTATTTTCTTTATCGTTACCGAAAAGCTCAAATCCTAAACTCGGGGATGGGTGTACTCACGTGACGTTAAGCAACGATTTCCTCAGGCCTTCGCCCATCTTGTGTATGTAATCCCATTGCTGTTTGGTGACCGGAGTGCCGACGTCGTTTTTCAACTGGAATTCATCATACAGCCATTGGAAAACGAACAGTGGAACTATAAGCGGGGATCGTGACGGTGTAAATACCATAGTAGAGCGTATGGGTACAGTAGGTTTACAGTTAAAATGTTTTTTATCAGTATTACTGACCCGAAAGCGTGGGGTAAATCTTGTAGCCGATGAAACACTTGGAGGGCTCGTTGGTGTACAGGTTCCGGCATTTCGACGGTATTTGACTGTGCCAGTAAGGTATGCCCAGTTTGACGGCTTCTATGGGCGAGGCCGAAGTCAGTTGTTCGTCCTCGAAGTCGTAAGGCTGTTGGTCCATAAACCAACCGGAGTCTGTAATGCCGTGCACCGACATACCGGTGTATCGGCGCAACATCTTTTGGATCGGATCCAGATTCAACATCACTCCCACACCACCGGCACTGCAAGTATAGCGGTAACGACAATTTGAAAACCAACAACAATGACATCTACCATCGCGCGCGGTTGTTAAAAAGATCAAACACGAATAGATATTAAAAGTATATTTCGAGAGCGTAGAGGTGCTAACCAACCTGCTACCAGACAGAATGAGCGCATCGGCGTTGGCTAGTCCCATGGTCAGCAGTTCCCTGATGACTTGTTTGATTACAATAGAACCCATAAAAGTGAACTTGGATCCGTGTTGAGGTTGAGCTCTCCGACCGGACCATATGTCGCTCGTGCAGTAAGGCACGAATCTAAAAAAATCAACGACACAGTTTGTTCTTAAAATGTGCAATTGTTTTTCTCAAAATAGACAATAAGTAATAACGTTTCGGGTCTCTTCGGTAAAGTTCATATAATTGTACATAGGATAGTACACATATCGATTTTTGCAAAAAAATAGCCATTAATTAGAAATAGCGTACAAGTCATTCATATAGGTACTTATTATAAAATTGGTATCCAACTGAAAAATATATTCAAAAATGTAAAAAAAAAACTCGGAAAAATCTGAATTTTTGTCGGTTGTTATTTAGTTATTATTTACTGTGAATTTTACGTAATCAGAATAGTCTAATTATAATAACGAAATTAGACTACCTACCTAATTAACGTTTTAAAAAACACAGGTAATTACTGATAACCAGTGGCCGACCCTATTTACGGGGAGTAAAAAACAAATGTATTAATTAAAAAAAGTATATTAAGTTTTATCAGAAGTCAGAACTGATTGTCAATAAAATATTGTTACCAAGCAGATCCACGTAGTGTTAACTACTTTAAGGAAAGTTTGGTACGGGGATTTTACATTAAAAAAAAATATAAGAATCGAAGCAATAGTTTGTTCCGCTATGACGTTTTAGCTTATTTCTTGTAGATAGTCTACTACAAATGTTATACACCCCTTCCCTCCATCTCTGAAAGTAGTTTCTATTGCTGCATTACTAATAATAATACTATAAATGAATTTCTTCTAGTAAACTTTTTGAAAGTAAGTTATCTGATACTCACACGTGATTTGCCTGCCACCAGTATGGATTTTCGATCGCGTTGTTGGACAGTATACCTCCAACTAAACGGACACACAAACAATACGGTTAACTTGACATAGCTGGCAAAGGCTTTTAATAAGATACGCCACACCACCCGTATTTGGGCCGTAAAACGACTAACCTATTCGTCGTGAAACTACTAAAATGTTTAAAGAACACAAGGAAGAACTTTACCTGTGTCGTAGCGTTTATATTTTTTTGATAAACGCCACATGATTTATTCGTAAAGATTGATGTTTTTTTTTCTATGTATTTGGAAATTTTCGGTAAATCTACTGTAAATACTGCCCTCATAAGTTTGTCCCGCGTAAAACAGTTTTGGTGAAAAAAAAATTATTTTTCCTATGAAAATTACCGTGATAGTCTGACAGTAGATTAGTACTGATTTTTGCAAAACATTGCCTATACTTTAAACGTTAATAAATAGCTGGTGTGGCGTCCTCTAAATAAAACAAAAAATCCTATACCTATTCTGGTCTCCGGCCATTCTTTGGACGACATCAGGTACTCGGCTCGCGACCACCGTTCATCACAGCTCTGTTTGTCGTAGCAACACCATCCCTCTGCAAGATAACAACCCGTTTGTTTATTATAATCGACCACCGTTAAAATTCGACTCACCTTCGAGGAAAACTATCCACGTTTTACTGTAGTTCGAATGGCGCATATAAAAACTAAAACACAACATCGGAGACCAACAAATTAATCTTTACTCTATATACCTAGTGTATATAAAAATACTCACCCTGCCGGAGATCCGTCATTGCACGTAACGTCTGGAGAGAGCATGTACTTTTTCAAAAACTTTTGCTCCACGTTTTGCGGTTCTACATAATTAGAATCCTGAAACGCCAGTCGTACAGCAAGTTATTTTATTTACAGCCGTTATCATTACAGTTAACATCACAACGATCAACGTTACCTGTCCATCGTGGCCTTCTGAAGTCACTCGGTAAGTCAGAGGATTGACCGAGTCGTCTTCCGCATTAATTTTCCTGGCTAAGAAAACGCCTGATATAACGAGTAATATCTGCAAAAAAAAAAAAAATATATACATATATATATATTTACATGTAATCGTGGGACTTACAGCGCACAGGCGATGTGTGTTATTTTTCATGGTTTTTGTTTTTTTTTAATTAAGCGCTAAATCGGTTCAATATTGAACTGGCGCTAACTTTTTACATCAGCTATATTGTTTTCACTATTTTTAACAACAAATCTGCGTGTAGTAAAAAAATATTTGTAGTTATTGAATTTTAGAGTTATTGTACGCTTTGTTTTTTGTTGATGGACAACACGTTTGTTTCGAAAACAATTAACCGTCGATCGACAGTTTTATAAAATAAAAATAAATAACAATCTATCACCAGCGGCGGTGAAGGCGTTTTTTTCTTTGGACCGGCCGGCCAGCAGAGGCATATAATCGGTAACGGCGGCTAAACATGAAAGGAATTACTGACCTCAGCCCATGCCATGCCGCTAATTACATGCTAAACAAATTGACCGACAACTCGCCTTGAACACGAACTCTATTTCTTTCATAATACCATTTTTTCTTCGTGTTATTTTCCAATCGAACTGACGTTAATCATTTTTCCCCATTAGAATATATTTCTATGTAAATACTTTTCCCGTTTATAAATTATAAGCCGGCATTTAGCTTTATCGCGTTGTGATTTAAGGTCTACCTATAATATTCTCCTTAATGCATTTTTACACTATTAATCTTAATGCATAAGAGTCACACAGCTTCTGATCTTCGATAAAACTACTTATCTGACTAAATACGATTAAAATTATTTACCGAGAAAAATATTAAAAAAAAAAAAAAAAACTATTTTATATTTTATTTATATTTTAGGAATACATTTTGTATGTATTTATGAAAGCTTAGTTTAATAGGTCTGATTTAAATGGCCAAAAATACCATATTTTGTAGGCTTTATGTTTGAACAGCAAAGTAAAGTTGGATTACTAATCTATTAATGAAATAAAAAAATTGATACATTTACACTTTACTCTAATACATAGCCTCCAGGAGTAAAAATAAAACTTATCCGGAGGAGATATGGACATTTCAACAGCCGATTTTTTTTAAATACATTTTTTAATAATCTCATGTCGGGTTGCATAAAACTGTTACTTTTCCTACAGGTAAAATAGGCTATAATGGTCCATGAAATAAATGTAATGAAGCAATGAAACTAGTGATTTTGAATTTTGGTACATTTGCAATCTCCATTTATACATTTTGAATACAATAATAATAATAATAGCGTTCGTTAAAAGATCAAATTGGAGTACATTTCCTTAAATTTTTGTCCAACTATAAAATCTGGCCCCTATGATTATGGTCGCCAATTATATACTACATATTTTTTGCTTTGAAATACTAACATTTTTTTGTATAAAATTCAAGTTTGTTTCAATAGGTTTTCTGAGAACTAATACACTCGAGATTCTATAAAAAAAAAAAATGATTATATACAACGCGCAAAACTAGGTTTTTAGAAATCTCTATTCTTTTACGCTGATTTCACTCATAGTATTTTTTAGTTTTGAACCCTAATGCCTACAGGGCCCTCCTTTTTAGGTTTTACGACCGTCTAAGCTCCCTATAGCATTTTATTTTTTTTCTTCTTAATTTTATGACATGACAAAATGTAGATACTTAACCGCGTTATGCCGGTGGGCCTAAAGACTCTTATTATTTCTAAAAGTTACACACGTTTCTTAGTACACAAGAACGGCCGTCAGATTAGAAATATTCTGTAACGGTTCGTTTAGAACAGAATATTTAAGTTTTAAGTACTGGGCGCGTGCAATGTTTCTAGAAGATATTCAAAGAAAGTGACCAACAATTCAGAAATCAGTATTTATCAACGGTTTATGGGTACCCCTATGTTTACCGCCAGCATTGAAATTGTAATAAAATTCGAAAAGTATGAACAACCAGGTACTATAAAATACCGATGGTTCGTGTTAGGTTAGGTTATGCGACGTGCTCGCAAGTAATTATTATTTTATATATATTGTCAATAAAAAAAAAATTTTTTTTTTTTGGCCTTTACGGAGACTTTAACGGTATAATTACTATTTGTCGGAAGTACACGTGCGAAGCCACGAGCGGAGTAGGAAAGGAGATGTTAACAAAAAAGGGGAAGGACGAAGAAGGGAAGCGGTCTAAGCACAAAAAAAAACGGGTCGATGTCACTGATCCTCCACCGCCGGCGATTACATAGTAATTTAGCCGCTATAGAAAACGTGAACAAAAAAAACCGCGTTGTTTACGATGTTGTTGCTGTTTCTGTTGTTGTAAATCCATATAATAAAATATATTGTGCCTCTGTCATGTTAACAAACCGATACAGATCTTACTACTGTTATCACACAGTACATTATGTACCGGAAGTTGTGAATACAGTGACAAGACACATTATAATATTGAATGATAATATTAATTACCACTGCAAAGAATTCAATAATCGACGTCACTTGATTTTCTTCTTGTTTCCCTAAGATTAGTTTGTTGCAGCTCAATATTATGCATCCCTTGGTTGGCTCTGTAATTTTTTTAGGTCCTTGTATTTTTCTTTGTTCGCGTCCTTCGTAATTTCAGTCATATACTCCGCCCTTGGCCGTCCTCTTCCAATGTATCCTTGAACATCTCCCTCAATTATCGTTTTTAATAAACTTTAATCATATCATCTTATCTCTTCTAGATTGGATACATTGCCATAATTGCCGGGTTTCCCCTATTCGTTTGTTGAACTCGTTCAGTGCGTGGGATCTAAAATATTTTTTTTTGAAGCACCACATTCCAAAGGCCTCCAGTTTATCTTATTCTACTGAGCTAATTGTCCAGGTTTTGTTGCCAAACAAAACAGTACAGGGTACAGGGTACAGGGCTAGTACATTGTACTAGCTCTTGTTATTTGTACAAAATGTATCATATTTGTTGACATTTTTTTTTTTTGCTTAGGTATAGTACTCGGTTAATATTTACATTTTTACATGAGGTTGGAAACTGAGTCTGAAAAAGAATCTCGTCAATTATACACTATGTATGTTATTACATCGGTTGTTATTCTTTCCACAAAAGTCCGAAGCATAGTATAACTTAATACAAATTAATCGAATGCCTTCATACTCTTTACTTGTTACCGCGTTGTGTTTTTACCATGTACTCATCGGAAGCAATAGTAAAGCTTGATATACAGGCGAAGACTACTTTCGAGACTAAAGTAACAAATCGTTTTCCTCTTTTGTCACATTATTATTATTATTATTTTTTTGTTTCGCATTGGTACGGAATGTCTTTGGCAGCTGTTTTTACAGCTAAATATATAATATAGATACAGATCTAATTACAATACCTCGGCCGTCGCTCTATGTTAATTATCCATTTCTAAAACTTCCTGACCGTGCGAAACCGTTAGCCGGTTTTTCGAAATTCTCGGAAAACGATCATTCTACATTGTAATATATTATTATGCCGTTTGCTTGCCCTTTCGCGGCATTCCAACACAATATTTAGCGGTATATCGCAGAAAATCACAACACCGTTAAAGCCGACCTTCCACCAAAGTAGTATTTTTTTTTTTGTCCTTTGGAATTGAAATTCAAACAGGAAAAACGCATAAAATTATATACTACACGTGATGTACAGGTGTCGTATGTACATTATACACATATATAGTATGGTGAACGCCTAAAACCGAAATCGTTATGGGCACCAGCCGCGACGACGGCGGCGGCGGATACATCAAAGGGTGTAATTTACAACCGATTCCGGCGTAGATTTATTATAGGTAGGAATAGACCCAAGACGTGGGAAGTCCGGGGAAGGAGGAGCAGCACAGAACATATATAATATATATAAATACGGATTAAATGTATTCTACACGTATATAGAGAACGCGCATCCGATTTTTAAGCGGTACATTGTGCGTGCCTCGTGTTAAATTCGGTAGCAAACTGGGTAGATCGTAATTTAGCGGTTAATTGGACACCACCAAACAGGACTACTCGACCAGGAGACGACTCTCGTGCACCAACAACGCCCACCGCCAAAGCCACCACTGCCGAGCACCTTGTGTGCATGTACACATTAACATTCTCAAAGTTATTATAATATGTTGTTATACATCGTGTGCTTGTGTGTAGATCGGGCGCGCGACGGTGGTTGTATAGATAATGAGAAATGTATAATATTATTATACGTATCATATACACCGAATGCGATGAGAAGGCTACGTCTTTAGCGGGAGATCGATGCAAATCAAAATGACTATTCGGCAATAGTGTGACATGGATATCTGTAAATATGATATACCTATAAATTATAGACGCGTAAATATATGTACGACTTTCTCATAGAAAACCCGACGATTTATTGTGTTTTAATTTGGTTGTATAATATATAAATATATATTAACGTAATATTACTAAAGCTTTCAGTTAAAATAAAAACTGTCAATTATTTTATTTAAAAAAAATCGTACTTTCAATACAATTTTTATAATTTAATAGCAAAAAATAATTGTTTGACGGACAAAAGCAGCTATTTGATTTATTTATTCTGTTTTGGTAAATAAAAAACACACCTAAAAATAAATATACGTTTAGCTTCAGTGTTATTCGACAACAAATCCCGTTCAATTTGATTGCAGGTGTTGCAATCAATGAATTGATTGATAATCATGACGAGTCCGCAAACACAGATCTTATTTAAAAGCGAAAGATTAGTGATTTTATTTTTAAATTATGCTCAGTACATTGTTCTTGTACTTAAGGGACATTATTTAATCATGACCCGGATTCAGGACTTATAAAGCAATTCAAATCATCAAAATAAGTCATTAAAAAAACGTTTAAAACTTCATTAAAAACATCCAAACTGGCACTTAAAAGACATTAAAAAAGCAATCGCAAAAATAGTAAAGATCCCCTCAATTCCATAAAAAAAAAAATAGAGTGCTCCTTAAAAGCTTGCAAGTTTTCCTTTTTATATTGTAAAATACTATATGCTTGTGCCTACTCTGAGTATATTTTTCTAAGACTACAGAAACCATTAACATTGAATTATGTTTAATTAGATAAAAAATGATGAATTGAAAAACAATAAATTTTTATAGAAAGCAAAACCTTCTAACATTAAGTTTTAGTATATTAAAACGTAATCGTGTTGATTACAGATTTGTCTAGAGTAATGTTCAATGATTGAAAAGACAGCTACATACTTGTTAAACTGTTGAAATTAACTTTTATGTACCGATTACCGATGTTGTAATTAACTATTTGATTGGTAACAAACAACGACCACACTACATTTTAGTAATAGTCATTTGAAGCCTTTATTAAATCAAATTCGTGTACCATTAATATTAATTTTTGCACGATATGGCTTATAAATTTGACGCTGAATTTCACGTGTGTCATTGTCGGTTGACGGATACGGATAGATTGTGCTATAAAAGTAAATCTAACAATGAATACCGGTTCCTTTTTTTTTTTAACAGATACTTTCGGCCTCAAACGGCATTATCAACGGAATTCCATGCATGCTTTTCGGATCTCAATGAAGACGTCTGCCGGTCTCGGAATCCCGCGAAAAATGCGGTTCCATAACTTTTATGGAACCACAATTTTTTGGAGCATCGTCGCACAGTTTCTTTTGCAGCGTCACACAGAATCGCCACCAAAATTGATTTCAAAACGGATTTCTCGGGACAGCTTACATATAGGATACGAAAACACAAAACAATGTTCTTATTAAAGTAAAAACATTGTTTAGGTTTTCAAACTTAAACATTTTCTTTTCAGAGCTAATACGGTTTTAGAGAGATTGAGAGGACGCCGCACGAGCCCTGTTCTCCAATCGGTTCAAGCCACATTTGAATAAAATTGAACTGCACATATGGGTCCTCTTAATCTGAAGTTGAGTTATTATTGAACGATAAATTGTACGTTAGCTACAACTGACTTAACTGGCAGAATGCCTTATTTTCGTCGGTAGTAAATGGTTGCAGACAACTTGAAAATGTGCTTAACATATTTGACTCATCCGGTCGTTTTACTTTTACCATTTGCTCAAAATTGTTTTCGGGTAGGTTTCTATGTAGATTTCTACAAATAGTTATTATAGAGGATTTCCAAATCCAAAACACTTAAAATGCCCACTTTACTAGTGGCAGCACAAACAGATTCATCTCGAATACCGATTCCCGCCAAATTTGATGGCAAGGTGAAAACTGTTAGTTGTATTACCATTGCAATCGAGCACGTATTTGTAATGTAATTTTACTTCACATCAGAGTTGTGAAACTTATAAAACCAAACTTTTTCTTCAAAAAGCAGCTGATTGACAAGTACAGCAATGTTTGTAAACTGCTACAAATGTCTTTTCAACACTGACTTTTACTATTAAAATTGATCAAAGCCACCGTTGTGGAATGCAAACGGAAGTTTTTTTTTTGGTCCGTAAAGAACCTAAATAACTATCGTTTACGACTTGGGCTAAATACTTTGTGTTTTTTACTGCGTTTATTAGCCTATAGGCTATAACGACGGCGGCATAGATTTGATAAAGTCTTTTAAAAAACTCCGATCGTAAACCGCGTGGTTTCGACCACACAACCGTAGTGGTCGAAATATAATTATTATTCCTCATCGATATGATAATAATATAACGACGAAAAATGACGGGCAACTAATGATATACACACTGATATTAATAACTGCGTTACAACCTTAATACTGAATAACGACAACGACAATATAACATAATTTACAACGATAATCACAGACAAAAATCGATCCCGTTAGGTGTTTAACAAGAACAACGTAAACGGTACACACAAACGAATATAATAATATAATATTGTACAAGAAGAAAAAGTCCCATTATCGTGGTCGGCGATGGGAAAAAAATGATAATATACATAAATGAATCCCGGGAGAATTAGGCGGCGTAGGAGGGAGTACGGGAAAAGAATGGCTAATATGATCGTCATAATAATAATATAAAGAACAATATACCGTTTTCTGCTCGGCTCTCCTTATGGACGTGCAAAATCACAATTGGTTTGCCGCCTTTGAATGCGTGCCGCCTATGTAAACAAAATACGAACGCGCCTGCTGGGGTCGAACCTTTGATGTTAAGCCGCCTGACAGCTGTGCTGCTGTTGTCGCCGCCGCCGCCGCTTCTCTCCGGCGTTGGCGCGCACACACACACACACACACACACACACATGTACACAATAATATAATATGTGTGGTAGTGTGGCCGCCCCATCTGTGCCCATGCCGCCCAACGATTTTTCACAACAATAATCCGCCTCTTCCAGAACAACCCGCCCGTAGCGGGACGCAGGTAAAGATGGAACGATAGTGATAATAGTATTATGATAATTATTCTTATTATATTTTATATACATATAAATAATATACACGTGTATATATTATTATATTATGCGATCTGTGTGTGTGTGTGTGAAGATGGTATATATTTATAACGCTGCGCGGGTCTGCGGGTTGAGACGAGCTGTAAATCTTTCGACGGGTCTTTTGTGAGACGGCGGCATAAGACGACGGAATGCCCATTGCTGTACCGCGAGGAATCTAAACACAATTAAACGATATTGCCTTCTGCGACCGGCGGAGCAGCAGCAGCACAGCACACGCGCGACCAGATCTTTGGTCACGCGCGCTGTGTTGTGTTCGGCGCGGCTACATTGACCGGTAATCACGCGCGACAGAGCGGCAAACTTGAGTGACCTGCCAAAAATTAGATTGGTAGTTCGTTTAACGCAGACACTGAACGTGTAAATAGGTGCAAGCCATAGCGTTAGGGCCCAGGAATGAGTTGGGACCTGATGTGTGTTTAGGATTTGACAGACCTGAAGTCGGTGGCAAACCATTGCCACATCAAGAACTGTATCCGCCGATTAGAGCTTAAAATACAATCCCTTCCGAAATTCGAAAACAGTTTTTTTATACCTAACCGTCTGGGTTCGACGTGTTTTTGAAATGGCCGCCAACCAATATACGTATAGCGCACAGGAGATAAAATGTACATTAATAATTGATAAGACATCTGGCGCGCTAAAAGCTCTGTGGCCGTATTGTTGAATAATGGGTTTTACCATGATTGATTTTAAAGCGAATGGGATGGATGCGTTCTGGCTTTAACATCGCAGAGAGCGCGTTTATAGGTTTTCAGCAAATTTTTCTCTCTGGAGAATTTATGAAAAACTATTTTTTTTATCGAGCAATATTTTCTATAAGCTAACGCGTTATTATAATATTATACACATTTTTTGTTATTCCTTTTTTTTTATATCTCTAAGGAGACGACGCTCATCAATAATGGCGCGCTTTCTGTTTCGCTGAAAGAAAAAAATGTTATCTGCGTTTACCATTTTCATCAATCAAAATTCTACATAATACTCTTCATACATACATACATCAGTACAATAATACATATACAGACAAACTGTGTGTGTGGTGTGTATCCGCTGTATCCAGGTCCTGTGCCCATCATTATATACTCCTCCCATGGTCGTTTCCTAAGAACCTATAATCTCTATCCTATGACGTAACTGCGCTCTTAACTGCGCGTAATTCGAAATTAAACTAGTGTCCTCTTGCTGTCTGCGATTCTCAAACTAAAACACGTCCAGCTGTATAAATAAATTTTAGTTGAATTTAGTGAATCGATATTTTTTTTTACTGAACGCAATTTAGTTAAGTCAATTTTAATTTAGTTAACGTAATTTAATGTTCAGTAGGATAAACCATAACATTTTTGGTTAACATTGATACAATAAATTTAGTGTAGATGCAATTAAATTTTCATTTATGTGTAATGCGCTGGTACCTAATACCTATAATTCGTTTTGCAACTTCTTGTCAATACTCAATAAGTATGTTGTTACAACTTTCAAGGATCTAGAACTGGCGCTAAACCTTTACAGGTGTTTTCTATTTCAAAAATTGTTATCACAGTCCAAAATCCATCCGTATACAACTGAGCAAGTACAAATAATTAAATAATTTTAATTTTAACTCCACTAAGTTTCCAAGTCATAAATTGTTATAATACCTACAAATATACGACCACAGTGAAGCAAATGGGTTAATGGTGGCCTCAGCACACGTGGGTTGTTCTTCGGTTAGATAATTGATTTCGGTCTCTCTAATACTTATTCTTGTAGATAATGGGTTAATCGATTTCAGTGGCCACAATAAGCGGTTAATGGGCGATTAAATTTATTCTCGACGCATATTTTTCGGTAAAATCTTAACGTACACACATATTAAGAATTAATCACTCTGTTCCCTTTGATGTCGGTTCTCGCTTACCTATGTATGTGTGTAATCCGAGATTCATTGTAGATTGAAAAAGAACCACAACGACTCATTTACGATTAAACGACTTTCGGGTTTGTATACGGACTATTGTTTCGAAGCGGTAGATTAGGATGAGGCGGTTTCGTAAAAAAAAAAAAACCTGTTTAAAAAAAAACGTTTTCTAAAGATCCATTTTGAAACTAACCGCATAGGCTTCTAGTGTTTTCGAAAATAAAATATACATAATAAATGATATATGCCGTCGTTAGGCTGTAGAAAATGTTAATTGCTCTTGGCTGGAACCTAATGCAAATATTATGTTATGTACTAAGAGATTTTCTTGTTTATAGAGAAATCTCATCTTTCCAAGGAGGTTCAATATCGCATCATCTACATAAACATAATTATAACAATGGTTATTATTTGTATGTGTTTTACGGTTACAAAGACTCCGGATTTAAGGAATAGCGGGCAAAGCCCACCACCTTTTTTTCTAGGTTTTTTTTTATAATTTAAATTACTATAAGACTATTGTGGTTTTATCCTAGTCTGTGTAAGACTTATGCCAGCTTAGCTTTTCATGTTATATATTTTTTCTAGATCCGTGTCTGTAGATCACATATCATTTAAGTGCGTAATGAAATCTTTAATTACAACTATTTTATCACTGTATAAAAGTATTTAACCTTGCCTGAGTTGCCAGGCAAGAAACGATAGGACTCAAAATTGTATAAAAATCGATCTAATGCTATTACAGTCTTACCGTCCACGACGGAGGACGATTTTGATCGTTGTGACATTATAGCCCCCCCCCCCCCCACTGAAATTTGGCTTTTCTCCAGTGGATGAGCAGCCTAAAATTAAGAAATTGGAAATTTTATATTTTATTTTAATCTCTATTAGGAAATTTTAACCTCACCATTGGAAAATATTAGGCTCTGGTCACTGCTCTTGTGGTTACTATATTTCATTTTTTTTCATAGACTTTTGAACGGACATCATGGTTGTGGGGTTAATGATCAAGATGTGTGGAACTCAAGAACACGCGAGCGTACACTAAGAAAAGCCGTTGAGTCAACTTCGATAATGGTCTAATAGGGAAAAATCAACGTACGCAATTTTGTTCAACAGTCTACAATTAATTTGTATCATCAAAAAAAAAAAAAAAATAACTAGTTTTTTGTTATTTTCATATGTTTAGAATAAATTAAGTCGGCCGTGCGCCGTCGATTAGCTATAGTGCCTGGTTTCATGACACAAACAGTAGACGAGGTAATATTGGTACTTACTACATAACTTCTTCATCAAATTATACCTTGTTTTATTTTATATTTTTACATGGTATGTGTAGTAACAAAAATTAACTTAAAATAATTTTTAGTTAGTTTTTCATGTTCAGGGGCGGTGAAAATTAATCTGCTTAAAATTTAGTCATAACTCATACAATTAGGGTTTTTCGTGGATCTATGGAAATACATCTATTTTTTTTATATTTGACGCGTGAGAGCAGATTATATAAGCTCGGTTGAATGACAGCAATTTTTTTATTATAGCTTATGTTATAGGTAATAGTGTAATTACATACGTATACAGCGTACAAATGAAATAATTCATATCATTTCACATTATATGTATCTAGATATTAAAATATAATTTTAAAATAGCATACAATATAATATTGTTAGGTTATACATATATATATATTTTTTTTGAAGTTGTACCACAACAAGTATAGTATAACTTTTTACTTCCCGGAAGCTATATTTAACGATTCGTCCAATATATAAGCCGTATCTACTATATTATTATTATTATAGACCAATTACTAGTAGTAGTATTAGTCAATAGCCGATACATCGGCTAGTCCGGTTCCATGTACCAGTCATGATGGTAGGTTAGGGGGAACACCCCTTCTCCGCTCCCGCCAAAGATTTTTTTTTGGTTTTCTCCAATTAAACCGGGTTCTTGGTACGGATACGGTCATGTACATCACTCTCGGGAATTTCCACGCGGCCAGAGAAAAATAATAACAATAATATAAATATTATTATAATATTATGTTGTTATTATGATTTCGATTTTTGATGCACGGGGGAGGCGAAACGTGTGTGCGTGATGAGTAGGAGCGGTCAGCCCGGCAATGGTCGTGCAACGGTGGACCGGTGGCGACGGCGAGGCGGCGGCGGTGTCGGCATAGATCAAACGGAATTTAGATCCCCCGCTACTCAGGGATGTGCCGTAGCGAATAGTATAAGACGTACAGAGAAATCCCCCCCCTTCTATCTATCTCTCTCTCTCCCCGGACACCCGCCCCTCACACGGTGTCGTTATTATTATTATTATTACACTAAGCCCATAACGAAAATTGAGGGAAACGCGCATTTACCTACGGGGGGCTCTCTCTACTACTCTAGCCGCGCGACCGCCATTAATTTATATAATAAAAAGAAGAAAAAAAAAATATCACATTATAGAAACGTAGGTCCGGAAGGTATAGGTAGGCTGCGTGTGCACGTATCGGTTACGATATTATTTTTATGGATTTAAAAAACAAACTGTTTTTTTATTCATTATTATTATTATGTAGCGTTCTCTGCGGTTATCCGTCCGCCGCCGCCGACAAAGTCGACGCCGATTGTCATATTATTATATTGTCATTTGACGACGGGACGCAATGACGTTTAATAACCGTATTAATAATTCCAACGTGAAAAATATTATAATTATTACACATGGATACACCACGGACACCCACTTGAGTACCGCTAGATACGCTTTTTATTTAGGGCTATGTCATCTGGTGTATAGCAATATTCAACATATTCAATGTGTAAGTAAAATTAATTATGTTTCTAGGTCCTAGGTATCTGGTATATAAATGAATTGCTATCAGGAGTAAATAACAAATTGTACGTGGCAAAATATGTATTTCATATGAAAAATCGTTGTATCTAACTTTCAATAATTTGATATTTTGTTCGATTGTTACTCATTGTGAGTATAATAATCTACATTTTGGCTAACAGCGCGTACTTTCAACATTGTCAGCATCTAGAAATACTAGATGTACACAAATCGTATAAATGTATTTACCATGCTGTGGTATATGTATAATTAAAAAAAAAACATATCACGATGATCGATCAATTTTTATGACGTACATAAAAGTTAAAACATTTTGAAATAATTTTTATTTTATGCACATCTGTAATATTATTGCTTTGTTTTATTGAATAACACGATACGAATTATTATCATTTGGATTAGTTTCGGATATATCCACGTCAATAGTTATAGACCGACGTTTCGGTCTCATTGCAGAGTCCATCTTGAGGGCGGTAATGGTCTCGACTGTTCAGCTGCCGTGACCATTCTCAGCCATGAAGATGGACTCTGCAATGAGTCCGAAACGCCGTCATATAACTATTAACGTGGATATATCCGAAACTAACCCAAATGATATATAAATCCACGAAAGCTTTAACGCATTCACGAATTATTATGTTTGCATGCATTTACGATAATTTAATAAAAATAAGTACATAACATTTAACAATTAGTAATTAATATGTGCATTATGCGCTATAACTTGTACTGTGAGTGTTATCGCGCTGTTAGGATTCTTTACTATTTTTCTTTACATTTTTTTTTTTAAAAATCCCGCCAAACGAGATAACGCCTGATTCTCTTTTCCGTCAAAAAAATAATATAATTGAAATAATTAACCTATTAAATGCTTAAAAAGAAATTTGCTTTGTATCTGAGTATTTAACTCGTAATTACCTAGACAGCACAAAAATTCAAAACTCTTCAATATAATGTTATTAAAATATTTTTGAACATTTTTATAATATTCAAAAACATTTGAAAGACATTTGAACTATTGTGCTGAACTCTGGTATTGGTACATGAACGGTTTTAATATATAGGTACTATTATAGCACGCTGTGTTGATTATTATTGTTTTTTAAGTAGTAATGTGAATTTTTTACTCATTAATTATGGTCATTAATTCACAATTTATTGTTATTACATTTTTTTAAATTATAAATTTCTTAAAATATTTTTAAAAAAAATCACGTACACGAGTTTATTTATTTTTTCTGAAAATGAATTCTTATAATTCTTATTAATTGTATAATTAATTGAAATCTGCGATTCACTGATGTGACATCCTTTTATTAAGTAATTCATCGACTAATTATAACTATATTTTTTTTGGCGGTAAAGGGAGAGGTACGGTCTGTTGGAAAAGGTAAAGTGCTGTTTTTTGCGATCAATAAGTTATAATTTATAAACTTACTATGCAAACTGAACGAAGAAGTTCAATCTTGTCTATATAAGAACATGATATTATATTTGTAAACAGACATAAATTAAATACCTTAATGTTAAACAATGTGATTGATGGCGCACAACTCCTGAATAAAACAACAACAAATTAGCTTTTCATATTCCTTCTTTCAATACTCGTTCACATCTAAAGACTAAATTGCATGTAAGTTACCACCGCCGACACGTCTATAGCTTCTACACACTTGTTAGTCGTATTAATATTAGTCACCTATTATCGTAGTGTATTTCTTGTAATAACTGCCTCCCTCTTTTGATACCTTCCTCGACTCTCTGTTTAAATTAAAATTAATTGTTTTAACCTTTATAAGCTGTAGTATTGATTGGTTTAAGACAATTTTTACACGAAAATAAGTATAATATCTATTATTTTTTTTATCATTTCACCGTATTTCTTACGATACCGTTTATAATTTTTTATGTATGCTGTAATACTGCCGAAGACGACGAAAAATAAGAACATGATAGAGAAGTGGACGGAGAGGCCCCGGCCGTCGCGTTGTGTCACGGCGGCGTCGGGCTGATCTGTTATCTGTGCGTGCGTGCGTGTACGCGGGCACAGGACTGTTCTATGAGCGGCGGCGGCGGCGCGCGCTCGTATGTGTGTGTGTCGGCGTCGGCGCTTTTGATCCTAAGCGCGTTGCCTCTGGCCCGAAAACCGGTTGACAGCGGGGCCGGTTAATAGTGTGTACCGGCGGCACGGGCGGACGCGTATCCCCTCGGCCGCCCGCCCGGACATAATTTGTACCGTGACGCGCGGCCCGACGGCAGCGACGGCGGCTCACCGTAATTAGATCTATCCGCGTCTATGCATATCATAATATAATAATATATAGGTATATGACGATGACGATAATAATAATAATAATAATAACAATATTATATAGATGATTCGAGTACGAGTATCTATATAGTTACACGTCGCGGTATTGTGTACGAGTGTGTGTGTATATAATATGCCTATAGGCCTCAGCCACCGCCGCCGCCGCCGCCGTCGCCACATCCATAGCCGCGATGCTGCGGGCGCGTGTTCCGCCAAAACATCACGTGCTCCGTTCCGAGCCGAAGGAAGCTTTGAAATAATATTATTATTTACACAGGATCAAATCAGTCCGGATCTATTTTTTTTTTTTAATATCTATGGTTCTGTTCAGCGTTACAATATACAACTAATTTACTTATAGCTGATAATATTACATGATATTTCGTCGATAAGAGCCAAACATGAAGTAAAAGCGTACTCTATAGGTTGGCGGGTATGATGAAAACGACGGTCATCTAAAATGTGGAGGATACCTATACTATTATATGATTAAGAACAGGACTTTATTAAACGACCAATCGAAAGTCGTGTACCGTTTTAACCATAATAAAACGTTTTGAAAACCCCACCCATGTACAACGCAGAGGAAAACATTGAACGGTATTTTGCCCAAGTCCACATTAGCGGGAAGTTATATCAGTTTAATATTGACTATTGTTTTCTTGCATTGGATTGTACTCTTATACCCCGAAGATAAACAACTTCAGAGGTTTAGAATTATATATATTTTATATGTATATAATATGTACTTTAATACTTGTAAAACAGTTCAAAAGTTATAGTATTTGTTAATTTATTCATGTAACAATATTCTTAAACGATTATGACTTACGAGGTAACCAAAAATTTGTAAATTTACAACTGTTATCCTTGTTTAACATTAATTAATAAACATTAAAATCTGTAATGGATAGTGTTTTGCTGAAATATGTATATGCAATCATGAATCAACATGTTGTACTCGACGCTCATAGATTAACATATTTTTTGTATCAAGTCCAATTATAGGACTGTCCTAACAATAATCAGTGAAACTGGATGATTGTAATATGTTTTATTAAATAACAATAAAGGAAAACGCGTTTCCAGCGACTGGCAGTAAATGCAGATAATGCGATGGACACGTTATATATGCAAATAAAATTGAATACTCTATCCTGATTGTGGGCGGATTTATTGTTTACGTTTTCATAAAAGAATTGTCGCGCCTTTTTTATACACATGTCGGCGAATTTTTTAAACTTCTATGTTTTTATTGTGTATGTACAAATTATGTAGATGTTAGTGTTTATGGCACGTGTATGGAAAACTTATGAAACACTCAAAACCGTCAATAATTGAATAAACCAAAATTATCTTTTAAGGGATATTATCGATAACCGTTCCAAGATTAACACTTATTAAAGGAATTTTAATTTTTAACATACTTATATAAATTTAAATTTAGGTCAACGCGTGTTATCCCCGGTACGAAAACAACAAAAAAAGACATTTGTTTTAAATTAATTAGTTAGGTTTTTTTTTTTTTTAATTGTACCTATACTCTTACTTGTGCGATATCCATGTGTGAGCGCTGGTTCTCATTTAAGCATCCGGAAAACCTATCGCTGCGCACTCGCTCGGGTAGTTCTGAATTTTGAAACGACGGATTTTACTTTTAATAAATTTCGAATAATAATTAATTCGCTATTTGTGATTTTCGAGCACACAAGCGATCGTTGCACTTTTAACGCACATATAACGTTTACAAAAAAAAATAATAAAACCGATAAGCCAAGACCGAAGAGATAGATATCGATTGCAGCCGGTCCAGACCACTGGAGCACACGGACGTTTGGTTCGAACTGGCGTGCCACCAGAGCGGTTGTCATATGGGTGTCGCGAATCCAAGAAGATCCCACCCCCACCAACAACCGCACCACCGGCGCTGGTCCCCTACCCGTAAGCACTTGAGAAGGGCTGTCGTCGAGTGATCACTCAAAAACATGAGATATTTTCATCCCGACCGGACGTCCGTCTTGTTGGTTTAATTAACAAATCGAAACGAAAAATCTTTGGAAAAAAAAATATATAAAACGTACAATCCCATGCACAACAACGTGGTAATTCATAAAAGAGGAAATATTTTTATTTGACCATCGAATCCGTCTTATGTTCATTGAGAAATCAGCGCAAACTTTCTCAGAAATAATGTACCTGTGTCCACCGTACTATACCGTCGAAAAACGAACAATTATTTAGATACCACTTCAAAGGCGAGAACCAACGGTTCTTGAATTGAAGTCGTAAAAACATAAAATATCATATAAATAATATATAACATAACATATTCCCGAACCAATAGGTTTATGTATGCATATAAATGCCAAAAGGCTTATATTGGTCAGATTTTATGTCAGGTTTATCCCTTTTTCCTATTACAGTAAAAATACATTTTACCGCTAGCTCATAAACAATCCACTACACGGAAAAAAAATACATAGTTAGCCCAACTAAATGTATAGTTGAAGCAACTATACATTTAGTTCGGATAGTATTACTTAGATTTGTATAAGTTTAATTAAAATTGGCGTTGTTACGATTTATAGAGTGAGACGTGGTTTTAGAATTTACAAAAGGCCTGTCGTAATATCTAAGGTAAATTTCAACTTAATGTACCAAAATATTTTATCAACGATGTGATGATAACAATAAAATTATGATAATAATATATATATATATATATTAATAATAACAATAATAAAGAGGGTTAAATATCATTAGTGCACCCCCCCGGTTTTGTGTCCGGCAGAGGTATTGTGATGTTCAAGTATTTTCAAATTTGGCTGTTCTCATCAGTTCGACTTTATATTTAACTAAAGTTTAACCTATATAATAGTCTATCTACAAATTGTCCTAAAGTTGTAATTCTGTTAAATTTTACTCAAATTTTATCTTTTAAGCAAAACTGTAGAAAAAAGTCGGCGTTAATTTAATTAAAAAAATGTTTTCGATTGTCTCAGGCTGTTTAATGAACTCATTGGTGACTACATAAATATTTCTTATTTGTAATCTTTTGGTATTTTGATTTGTTGCTTCAGCAAATGATTTTGTCTTTTGTCTACGCTTTTGACGTATTGACAAGCAAGTAGGCCAAAAGTGGTTAATCGGTAAGACTCTGCGTAATGAATCTATAAAATAACATATTAGCTAGCAAAGTTTGAAATCGGGCCTTAAGGCAGGTGGAGTTAAAATTAATTATAGTCCTACAGCAGAAATATCCCGAATGCGCCAAATCCGAGTCATTAACGATTGAGCGAGAAAAGCTTTTGTCCGACTTTTTTTAAATAGAGTTTGATGGCACTCGGGTACTGCCGTCGTCGATATAGTGCCTTTTTTAGGTATATAAATATAATACAGTAAAGTGTTTTCTTCGAATCGCTTTTCCACTACTCTTTTTTTATTAGTTTTGTTAAAAGGTTTGGGCCGTGAAAGTAATTTGTCTGATCAGCAAAAAAATGTTTATTTCATCATGTGAAATCCTAAAACATGAACCGTTTATAGGTTCGGTCGAACCGTCATGAAGTGATACAGACTGACGCACGAATAAAAAAAATCACTGCTAGTAAGTACCTCTATACTTGAATTGAAAGTTAAATGGATGGACGTGAACGATCCGCGACTATCAACCAACCTTTGCAAAAAAATAAACGCACGTATAAAACCACACAGTAAGCTAAACCGCAAACAAAAGTAACCACAAGAGATATAACATAATATGTTAAGTAATCATACAATTTGATAACTACTAGTTTGGTCGCTTTGGCATCGTCAGGTTACTTTACGTTTAAAATGTGGCATACTAATACTATCATAGAAAATAATTAAAAATGTAAAATTAACATGTAAAAAGTAACAAAACTTAACTCGAATCATTATATTTCTTTAGTTAATTCACATGTATCATAGTGATAATAAAGAAGAGATTTGAGTTACCTTTTACACACGAATTTTAAATTTTATATGGTTACTTGTTAATTATTTTGTTATGTGGGATTTTAGTTTGTATACATTTTATAGTAACCTGGCGATGCCCAAGCTGCGAAACTAGTAGTTAGTAGTAGTGCATTTTATAATATTCCTGCTCAGCTGTCATTTTTTTTGATAAGTACCTAATTAGTTATTTAATAAGAGTGTAAAAATTTATATTATATCAAATATGTGCTTAAAAAAAGATTGTCGTTTTCTTGAAGATTCAATAAGTAGATTTTTTGTACATTTTGTAAAGTATAACATTATATAATACTTTTCTAGTTTATATCACATATTACATATGTTAACAAAGATTTAAACATTTTTGTACATAATATGAGGACCATCGTATAAGGAGCCCAGATTATTTAAGCTTCCTCTAACTCTATTACATCTCATGAGGTTTCATTAATTTAAACTATCAATGTTACTCTAGTAAAATTAAAAATATATCTTACCTTTCCAACCTGTACTCTACAAAAAATATTTTCATTAGATCATAAGGGAGTATTATGTTAACTTTTTCGTTTTGTTCACGGCTCGAAGTGCATAAAATGTATCAATTAGATAATACGAATAGTAAAAATAACCAGAATGGGACAATTGGAGGGTGATTGAGAATAAAAGTGACAAATATAAAAGTAATTGTTTTGTTAAGAAATCCATTCGAATATTACTCTTATTCTTAATATGCATGGGTTAAGGTAAAGTTTGCTTATTACATGACTAGTTAAAATAAACTTTGACGGTTAAGAGTTTTTTTAGAGAATCACAGTACATCTTGTGACACAAGGCACATGATTAATTGTGTACTATTAGATAAAACAAACGATACTCAAATATTGGTCTATTGAGTAAAATAATTATAATAGTAAGAAGTTGTTTGAGTCTGTTATGATGATATTCCATGTGTTAAAAAACAAAACCAGGAAGAAACAGTTGATCATTGCAAATTAACCCAAGTTGCTGAACTTGGGTTAATTTGCTATAACTGAGAAAAGTCTCTTGCAATTTTCGAGTATTCTGGAATTCAATTTTAATTGTCTTTCTCGTTTGGAATACCCATAACCACTTATTATGAGAACTCAGAAGTGGTAAAGTGAGTTTTATTGGGCATTTTTTTTTTTTGCAAGTACGTGTATTTGCATAAAACACTTAACGTTCCAGAGGCGAAAACGATGCCGGGGGACAGGTGATCGCCGGTGGTGTCCACTACCCACGGCCGACAAGAGGCATTTCCTGTTGTTCAGTGGTGTGTTTTCGGAGCACGGTAAAATTAAGATAAAAAGTCGTGATATAGGGTGAAAAACAATGACAACATAAAAGGTAAATCGAGAGGATGTGTTCCAAAGAACATTTTAAGATTATTACCTGTCCCGTGTTACATGGTTCCCTTTGTCGGTCCCCGTCCGACGTGCAGTTGTCCAAGACACACACATCCCATCCATTGGTAGTTCTCATAAAATAAATAACCCGATGACGACACTACTCCCGCTGAGAGAAAAGAGGCGGCCTTTTTGGAAATGAAAGGACGATTACACGATTATCATCTCTTGGTATTATTATTATTATTATTATTTATATTATTATTGTTAGTAATAGTAGTAGTAGTAGTAGTATAGTAGGAGGTATATTGTTATTGTAATATGGCCATATTGCTGCACGTTGTACGCATTATAGTGAGAGTAAGGCTCTCAACTTAAGGAGTCGTACCGCATTGAAAGGTGTAATAAGTAAAACTAAGTAATCATTTGCCTGAATATATAAGAATCGTCTCAAAACATATCGAATTATTTTTAGGCCTAGATCGGCAACCAAACACTTTTATGCGTCGACTGCGGTGTCCGTTATAATAAATATGTTACACGAGAAAACCAACCGACAATGTACTTAAGAACAGTGCTCTGCGGCCGTTACACTAGTCTTTGTGTGCATTATTTAACGCACTACACTATGTAGTGTGTGCAAGGGCTGCTCCGCGTATCCATTGAACGCCATCGAGACATTCTTCGGGGAGAAATGATTATTGTTATTATTATTATCATCGTCAACATCGTGTTTAAGTACATTATATTGTAAACCGTGGGCGGCGGCATCTTGTGCAACGATTATGGGACCTAACCTGGCCACGACGACAAGGATATTTATTTACCGTTTATACGGCGGCGGCTAGAATTTCCAGATTTATGCTTTGAGATTTTTCCGAGTATATTCGTTTCCTTGAACCACTGTGATCGAGAACCCAGAGCCGCCCAGAAAGGATGAAACAATGCGCTCCAACACGTCGCAGTCCGATATCAAAGGACAAGCCGCAGGATAGTATAAAGCATTCGACCTCTTGCGTTTTTTATTTTGTCTTCGTATTAGCCTATTATCCGTAGTATAAAAAATTACATGTATAATATATATTGTTATTATATGAAGATATATATATTTATACAATCGCAAACGTTGCGCAATGGCTCTGTTTTGTTCGCGAAAACCGTTTTTAATTAATATCCGCTTACACAATAATAATGTCGTCTATTATTCATTAAAATTGTCCCCGAATTTTCCAAAAACATAATTGTCATACCGGTTTCTTCTAGTATACCGGCCGCGGTATATTATGATAACGAATTCGATGAATTTCCTAATTTTTCTAGCGAAGTTCGGTCATTATTTATTTTGCACAATTATTAAGAGATCTAGTACATGTTGTCGTTTTCTGGCAAAAGTACAGGTCAAATATAAAATCTAATGCCACAATTATATAATTGTGCAATAACACGTTGGTTTGAACTTCGATGAAAAGGACAACAATTCGACTTGCGATTCTTTACTAATCAAAACCATATTGGTTTTGATTAATTACACTATTATAAGGGGAATATGCTGTGTTTTATGTATGTATAGAGGTAATATGGTAAAAAACAATTTTTAGTGCGATATCTGTAGTATTGTACATAAGTATATTTTTATTTCTAATTATTTAAGTGCTGCGTACTTAATATATTTTAGTTCACGAATAAAGCAGAGAACTAAAATAAAATCATTCTAAATATTTGTGTTTATAATAGTATACTTATTGAAATAAATGCAAAAATATATATAATATGGAGGTAAGTTTTGTGCATTGAACTTATATTATTCTGTATTTTATAATAAACATTTCAAAAGTTATATACTCGTTTGTATGACAAAGGACCCACACAATTCTGCACTTGACGTGAAGAAGGCGTATAAAAAAATATTATTTTTAAAAAGTTACGGGCAGCGCTTTAATGACTGTCATGTATCCTATACTTTGTTTTTTTTAGAGTGAAAGACCAATATTTGAACGTACTTTGTTCGAAAAATAACGGTATATTCAATAAAAATGTAGCTTAATTTAATAAATATTTTATTATGCTATTGACCCCATAAATGTTTTATCGGCATAATAAATAAATAAAATAATAATACACTGTTGTTACAACAAACATTTTATTACGGCAATCGAAAAAAATATCAATAAATTTATCAAAAATTTGTTTGTTTATCAGTTTAATAAAACTGATATTAAAGTAATAATTTATTTTATCGTATTGTCTGTATTTTTTTCACACAAATGAAGGATTTTATTAAGGGTTGATAAATAATGTTTATTTAAACTGATTGTTATTTTTCGTTGAGTGTATAAGTGCCAAATATAGTAAGCTGCGTGCGTTGTTGGCTTAGAGAAAACAGTCGACAAAAATATGTTATGAAAATACATTTGAGCTTTTGTATATTTTTTGTCCATAATTCAATTCAACTTGTGTTCAATAAACGTGAACAGTATTATATCATTGTTGTTGAAAACTGAAAATAAGCGAAGCGACGGTGGTTTTGATTTATTAACGCGTCTCTAGATTTCCGTAGAATTGTAATGGAACGGTTTGTAGTTCTTGCGTTATTCAATAACCACTCGAGCACTTCGCATTTTCGGTAAAATATACAGTCTGTCCACTATTATCGCACTACCTTCTAAAAGCACTAAGGGAAAACATCCGAATATATCTACTCGGTGGTACATTATACGGTTCTCGATGATGAATGAATTCGTTGAACGCTTTTAAATTCCTATTTGTTTATTTCTCAAGAACTCTCAAGAGTAAATACATTTAAATAAATAATAAGAAACCGAGGACCTTTGTCCAAGTTCATCGATACTTCAACGTTCATTTCATTTAACCGAAGAATTTATTAATTAACAGCTTGAAATTACTTCTATACATTTGTAGTCAATATAGTTTAATTTGATGATATCAAATAAAAATAATACAATGTTCACTAGTAATTTATTCTTAGTATTATACATTGCATTTTACAATATAAACAACAAAACTTGCTTTTAAAGCCCGTTTTAAACTTTACATAATTCTAAAACTTCAAAACCACTACGAATACATATTAATAGTTTGGAACCGTTTTTGGGATTGCTACAAATAACGAGTCATAACATACATGCTTTTTGATTAATGACCAGTGCGGTGTTTTCAGAAATAAAAAAGTAGGTTATCGCGGAGACAAGAATTCAAAATGAAAAAAAGTACAAATATTAAAGACATTTGCCGCTATCATACATTTAAAAAATAATATTGTTCAGCCTGTCGTTAGCGCTAAAGATGTCAACATTGTTGCCGAAATGGTTAAGGGTGTTTTAAATATTATTTTATTAATATTGTAGAATTATTATTTTGTCAACGTTGTACGAATAATATTTGTTTAATTTAAGAAAATAATATGTTACATTGTTGGCTTTAAATATTGTACAGTTCATTGCCGAATTGTCCAAGTTATAGCTCAAACTATGATCATTTTGAAATTCGAATTAATTTTTGTTTTTACCACAAAAATAAATATATTATAGTGGTTATAATATAACATCACTTTATAAATTCTATTATAGCGTATTTTAAAAATGTATAACGGGTAATTATCATAAATACACATAACACACATATTTCTTATATAGACTTGGTAATAAAATAAAAATGCAGTTGTCAGTTGTCACCGTGTCCCTATAAATAATAATAGAAACCATTGCATTTTGTGTTTGCCGCGCTCTCGAACCTTTTGATCGTCGATTGATGGCCTAAATCCTAACGTCAAGTTCTGGGTGGTCCAATCGTTTACTCTATTATGTGTTTGTGCAACGCGATTTTCCAAGGAGAGAAAAAACAAGTAGGTATTGTGTTTGGCGGGTGGTAGCAAACGTACAAGGTATTTTTATTTGTTGTACAACGTCTAATCCGAAAATGCATTTTAGCGCGCTCAAAGGTATCCGGGAAGCCGCCAGAGTGTATTATATGGTTTAATAATAATAGTGTATAATATTGATGTGTTCCGGGGATCCGCGGGAGACATTTTTCTCCTCGTTCCGGTCCGGCCCGCGCGTCCGAAGGCTATTATCACACCATCTTCGCCGTCGTCATTATCATCATTGTTATTATTATTTTTTTTTTTTACTGAGAAACAGGAGGGCGGCTTAGCGAGTGCGTCGGTATACGCACCACCGCCGTTTAACTTCGGCAATAGGCCCTTCGGTAAAATATACAATATTCGTCATCCGGTCGGCCGCTTGCACGGTGAACCGTCTCGTTTGTGTGTTTAGTTCGGTTAAACGTCCCTTTGAAGTGAAATTTAGCGCAAATATTTGCACAAGTGTCACTTATGTACGCACAATGTCGATAATAACAAACGGTATTGACGACGACCAGACGTGTCCCCTGCTGCCGCCCTCAGACACCTCCTGGTAGGCTGCGGCACTCGTGTATTATGTTATTTTTTCTTTCTTGAAAAAACCACCCACGTCATCGTTGTGGCTTTTGTCACCTAACCGACAATAGAGAGAACAACGATGGCGCAGGGTTAAAGCGAACATTTCAGGTATGTTCCTTTTGGCTGGCAGGGTCGCATAATACAATTATTTAAACGAAACCGGAGAGTGTCGCGCGTCAGTGTGTGAGCAGTAGTAGGTATAGATAGGTATCCGGTAAATAGTATTATTCGACATGGATATTATGCCTATTGAAATAGTCTTTTTAATACACATCGTATGTTACTGGTTTTTTTTTGGCATTGTTGTGTCTATGCGTTATATTATCTCGAGACCGATTTGCTCGAGTAGCATATCAATCGATTAGAAATCATGTTCGGCAGATACTTAATTGCTTAAAAGTAGGAGGACAGATAATAATCACTTTTTCGATTTTAACGTAACTTTGGCAAATGTGGTCGAATCAAGTTAAAAACGTTATCGAATCTTAATTAAGCGTAACCCTGTCTTAAAATAACCAAACGAATGTTTTCTTCACAGGGAGAAAATTTTTTCCGCAATTTTAAAACTCCATGGAGATGAACATATGGTAATTTATTTTTCTTGGACTTCTGAAGTTTACAGATTTCGGGATTGGCGGATTATTAGGATTTTTGAATTAAATTTTCATTGTTTTGAATTCGAGTTAAGGATGTGCCTTTTTCGGGTTTAGGGGTGAAAGAGTGGACTTTTTAAACTTTCGACCCACCAAAATACCAATTGCATACGATTTCGGATCAATATTACAAAATAAACATGCTACTCGAAGAAATCAGTTCACGGGAAAAAAGTTATCAGTTACACACAGAAAGAGAAAAAAACATTATTATAAAACTAACAACTTCTCAGCTCCGCATCGAAGCTAAATATTAAAACTCCGGATAATTTATCAGGATAAATCGTCAAAACAGGATAACAGTCCTGTTTTGCTTATCTGGATTTCCTATCCAAAACTCATATAAAAAAGTATTGAACTGTGATCTAGTCACTCTACAATGGCTGGTTTCGCAAGCACGCGAAATGTATTTAAATGTAAAATGGAGAAGGGTTAGGGCACTGAACATTACGGATAGCATTGTTTACTAGTTCTATTTTTGAAAACATGAAATTTACTAAGTTGCCAGTATGCTAATCATACATTTGTTTTTATGTGTATTGTTTTTTTCTTGTTCTGACAAAAAATTGTGTTGACAATTTATAGCTTTATGAATTAATAACTTGATTTAGGGGCGAGTTCCTATATTGGAACGATTATCTCCACTACAGTAATGGGGCTGCCCTCCACCCTGCCAACTCCCTACTGTAGGTACTGCTTTAAAGTATACTTGTTTTTTTTATGTCACTATTTTAACGTTTTCGGTTTTTAATTATAACGATTGTACATAGTTTTTTATGTAAATTTTTAAAAAAATTTGGATTTATTATTCTGCTGTGAAGTTGCTACACAGTAGTATCCAATGAAACACCCCTTTTTTTTATCGGCTATTGTACCACCACAGACTCCCGATTGATTGCGTGTTAAGTAATCTCAAGTATTAATAATAATAATACCTTAATATCAAGGCGAGAAGGAGAATAAAGAATACCATAAAAGCGACACATGTGGATGGAAGAAGATAGCGTGACAACAATAAATACTAGCCGCCAACAACAAAGGCGCAAACCAACGGCCGCACCGTGTCGTGTGATCTGAAAATTTTTTTCTATTTTTTGTTTACATACAAAAAGATAAAAAAAAAAATAATAATTCGTACTCGATATGTTTCTCGCGTGTTCGCGTTTCGCCTCTCGTATCCACCTGGTTACCTAAGTATATTATAATATATCTGTGTACAAGAGTGACAGAATAACAATTTATTCATTTCAGACTTCAGTTCCTCCCAAAAAAAAAATTGTTATGCCCGTAGACCTACACAATAGTTATTATATTACTTCGACCGACGACCGCGTGATAACGGTTCCAACATTTGTATACCAAATAGTCACGTTGAAAATAAATTATTAAAAAACCGTACTACTTATTACGATCTCGAAGACACTCTTAATAGCGTTGTTGTTCGCCCTCGGGTGTTAAGATTTCAAAATACATAATTCAAATTTGTATTTTTAAAGAAGTTATGATAAAGAGCTGTGTAACGATAGGGATTCGAACTTCCCTGTACACCTTTAGTTACGCCATTGTCTACACAATGGTTTGGGGTGGTTTAGCCAAACCAAAACTCCATTATTTTTTAACTCTGAGGATAAATAGTGAACATTTTCAGTTTTCTACCTTATAAGTATCATCTGACTACGTCATCTAATTAATTGATGCGCATTCCAATAAATGGTTCCAGCGATTTTAGAAATGTTGCGGTTTGTATTCGTGGAAGAATTACAAACTTTTTACAGTACAAAGAAAATAGCTTGTGTAGGTAATAGCTTTTATTTTTATTTTCTGATAAGACATTCGTAAAAATTAATTTTTTTTCTTTTTTTAAAAATGGTTTTTATTAAAAATTAGTAATTATTGAATATTGATATAAAAAATAAATAAAAACGCTACTACATGGATAAAATCCTCTTCTGAGTGTCTATTGTAGAAATTTGGTAAATCAACTGCGAATCTGTGTCTAGCGCAAAGCAGGGTTGAGAAATTAAATCAATTGTAAATTTTTTTGTATAAAATACTGCGATAGTCTGATAGAAAACATCATATTACACAATCAGAGGTAATAACCAACAAATAATCCTGATTACTATAAGTACAGTAATGTTAATCAAACGCTATAGTTTAAAGCACTTAATTAAGATATTACGAAAAAATTGCCTATACCTTACTCCTTAATCAATGAGTCCATGACACTCATTCATCCATAAAACATAAAACTAAAATACATTATATCATTAATACAGTATTATATAAAAGAAATTAAATCAAATTAAAAACTTCTTAACTGTGCGTTGAAGTTAAAAACTTATATTGTTTCGTTTATACATTAAGAGTATATTGCCGCCCTATTTAGAGTTTGAAACTACTACAATTGATAGTAAGTCAGTAATGTAGTCTACTTCTACAAACAGTTGGGCGTTAAACATATTTAATCGGTACATGTACAATAGTTTTTACAAAGTTATTAATAATTCACTAAAATGATTATATATATTGCAAATATTCTTCCTTTTAAGAAATACAATACATTCCATATTATATTTATATTTCATTTAACTTTTGTGCTTTTGAAATGTCACGGTTACTACTAAGAAAATGTATATTTAACCATAGATGTTATAGTTTCAGATATTTTGATAGCATTGTTGTATTAAATTTAGAGTATTTTACATAACTCATAAGACATAGACGACCGACCTAAAATTTAATTATTATTCTAAAGCACCCTGCAAATTGCTCGCATTCAATTTTAAATTATTTTTCTTTTTTGTAATCCCACATTGGAGCATCTATTATGCATTTTTCTTTCTATAAAACATTATAGTATATACTCTCTGCTTATAATTTAAACTGTACAACAATATTTGAAGTTTTGTTTGCAAAGAGAACCAAATTAGATCTACATTATATGATTTGCTCACAAAATCCAATACCAAACATTAAGAGCTAATAACGAAGTATGAAAGAAAAAAACATAACTAAAATAATAGTTCTGCATTTTTATTATACAAACAATAGAATATTTTAACGGTAGTCGATAAAATTATATTAGGTTTATACCTATAATAGTATACTAACATTACAATAATAATATTGAATATTCTTAGCGAACGAAATTAATGCAAAATGCAATTACATTTTTTCGAGAAAAAAAAATAACAATCATTTTAGAAGCTATAACATTTTTCAATAATTATCATTATACATTTATACTAAAAATAATAAACTAAATACACTTATTTTTTTATAATAATAGATACCTACTTAACATATTCTCTTTGTTTTTACATAATACATATTTTCCATAAAATATTATACATTTTGCCATCTAACATTGAGTTAAAATTTGATTTTTCGTTTTACAGTACACAATATTTATAGCAATTTATAAATATTTAATAATAAATCCTATGCGATTTCGAATGACAATAAAAAGGCTGAGAGCCTTAAGGATCTGTTTAGAAATAAAAAGGGTTCATCGTGATTTATTTGTATCCGTCCTAGTAGTGTAGTGACTGCAATAGTAATATTAATAATAATAATAATAATATTTTACTTTCGCATTCATATATTATATTATACATTCAAATCCAAGACAATTTACAAGAATATCATATAATATTATTTATAATAATATATGTATATAATATATTATATAAAGTAAGTGTTGCAACGCTCGATGTTTTAATTTAAATTACTTAACAACACGCCTAAGTACGCAATTTTAATCCGATATCCTTCGTCGACATAATATTATTATAGTTATTGTTGTTAAAGTACAATTATTCTAATAAAACAAACGACCGAAACGATAAACCCCTCAGTATTTGTATGCTAAGGAAGACTGGTTTGCTCAAAAAATAAATAACACACAAAAGAGCATTCTAAAAATATGGCTTTCTCATATACTCCTGTTTTTATTGTCTTTTTTTTTTTTATACAACATTTTAGTATACCAAAAAGCCAGGGAGCGTTTTTTAAAGAAAATTCCCAAAATAACGTCGTGGAGGGGAAGAGGCGGTCGGCAGTATCACTTAGGCGTGCAAAAAAGAAATGTATATAACTTTACAGACAAATGATGAATTTAATGAAAGAGATATCGAACACCTAAAATGTTCGTGATTCTCCGTTGGGTTAATCCTAATATTATGCTTAATTGGTATATTGTGTATACCTAAATATTGTTAACCTAAACGCGATAATCGCACTATAATTAATAAGAATATTTATTAACCCCAACGATGTCATCAGTTATAACACAATTATAATAATAATAATAATAATAATAATAATTACAAAAAAAGTGTCAACATAACGATGCATAACCAGTGGATCTCATACTATATAATATCGTATATATATTCTTATAATACATTAAAATATTAATAATTTCATATCACATTATTTGGTAAGCAATTCATTGTCCCCGTTCGTTATTGTTTATGCTCGTTTCGCGCACAAAGCATAATTCTTAGTACCAGGGGCATAAAATGAGGGGGCTTGAACACCGAAAACATTTATAAAGCCCACATCCCGTGTAACTTAATATAAAAAATGTTAACCATTTTGGAGGGCTAGTTTTAAAAAGGGTGGTACTAGCCCACCTAAGCCCCCCGCAAATTGTGCATATACACATAATATGCTTACAACCGTTTCACACCAGACAAGATGGCTTTTGAAAAGGGTTGTCTGCCATTGTCGTTTATTTTGAAAAAGCAAATTTGTATTTTAACGTTTGGAACAAGCGCGAAAACAACAATAGACGAACGCGTACAATAACTTACCTTGTACACATAAGTTTTGTTAAAATTAAAAATTATAATTTTAAGAATCACTATAGGTATAACGTAAAACGATAGCAACTTAATAATACAACATGTATGTGAGTTTTGTTTGTTTGTATAGGTCAATGCGTTTAGAACAACAGTGAACAGTCCATATAATACAAATAATAATAATTAATTAATTAAGGCCTAAGAAGAAGTTTTAGTATGTAAAATTGTTAATGCGTATTGGATATTAGTGTTCGTAAAAATGTACATACATCCTAAGCTATACATAACGCCTATTATAAGCACAGGACGTCTCGATTGAAACAACAATTTATACACACATACATAAAAAAATATAATTGTAGACAAAACAAAACAAAAAATCATATTACTTAATGAAATATACTTATTATTTTGTATAATATTCAAGCAAGTTTCCTCCTCCTCCTCCTCTTCCTCTTCAAAAAACTATTTTTTTTAACAGTGTATCCTGTTTAATTTTAAAGGTAGTTTAGTACTACTTGAATATACAGAGAGAAGGGATGGGTATTTTTTTTGGCGAATTCATCTCGGAAAAGAGTTTGGTAGTGAGACGTGTAAAGCCAACGAACAACATTTATTGTTATTTTTTAGGCTTTGGACCATCAAAAAGGGTCCTACTAATATTCTTCAGTTTCCAAGCGTATAATATTATACATAATGTGTATAGTTTTATCGTTTATAATACTATTATAATAAGTAGAAGAAGAATTAATAAAATAAAATAAAAACTAGAAACAAGTCAAAAACATATTTTTTTTCAATATACGTTAAGGTTTGGTTATATATTCTATACTAGAATCTGTATTATTAGAATTAAAATTATCACATAATACAGTACTGCAAACTATCTTATATACTTTAAGGCACAAATCGCATCATACTTGATGAGTTTACTCCTCTACTCACACAAACACATTAATTATATTTTCAGTTTTTTAAAATTTCTTAAGACAGTAATTTTGTTTTTAAACGGTTTGTTTTTTTTTTTTTAGTTGAACCCGTGCCAAAGATTATCTTTAATATAATAATTGACTAAAATTAAACTTCGGCGATCAATTAAAAAAAATAACAACAAGCGACAGTTTTGGAGAGTAACTTCCTAAAAATACTTGAGTATTTACTTGATTCGCATATTAATTTAAAAGGTAGATCGTTAAACACTGTTTAACTTGAAAAATTTACCATCTAAAAAAATTAAACTAGTTTTGATCATATTATTTAACAATGATTTTATGCTCTTTAAATTCAATTAATTTACAGAAAAAAATTACTGATTCGTGATCATTTTAAATACTCTGTAAGTGATTGTAAAATTATATAAATTGCGCTCGAATACGCTCGCCAGGTTATTAATTTTATAGCATCTATTTTTTTTTTTTGTGAAAGAGAGACAGTGATGTACGTTAATTTTGTTTTATAATTATTTTAGATTATTTTACACATAATATTAATACAACCGTGTCTAGTTCTAACATGAGTTAATTTATACTAATTACCACGATAATAATTAGATATAATATAATAATACTACCTTATTCCTAAAACCACAGCCCGTTTTATGAATTTTCTTTATTTGTTATTATTATGTGTAACTTAACGTTATACACTTTCCGAGTACTACTTATCGTTTTAACCTACCTATAATTGTATAATAGTTTAAAAAGTATTGTTTTAAATATAACAGAAAAATATTCCTACTCAATAACGAACAACAAATATAAATATGTGTTTATATATATATATATAAATATTTTATAAGTACTAAATGTATCAATTTTCCCCTTTTTAACGGGAATAATTTAACGATAATAGGCGTCTATATTATATTATATTGTGGTATCTATACAATATTTACCAAAATACCAAAGGGAATTGTGTTCTGAAACCATGGCACCGGTATTCTGATATCATTTCAATATATTATAACTTAGGTAAAAGAAGAAAAAAAGACGTTGACCGCAAATTTAGTAATTTTTTGAAAAGCCAAATACCAACTGATCGTAGTTAGAAAATTATATTATTGTTATTATTAATATATTTTGGAAGAACGTTAAAGTTAGTTTTTTTTATGTACACAAATGACGTGTATGTGTATAATAATACGATAATAAGAGTGAGAAAACTGAGAAACGGCGGAAACCTCCTACAGCTGATACCAGCGTTTGTCCTTGTTCTTTAGCAGCAGCTCCCTGGCGTTACTAGAGAACTGATCTGCTTCAGTCATCATTCTGGCAGTCCTGTCTTCTAGATTGCTAAGTTTCTCTCCACGCTCTAAGGCCAACTGATGGGCTCGAGATATCTCGCTGGCCGCCGTGCTAGCTCGGCTTCCCATAGCGTCTAACTGCGCCGAAGGACCCGGAATGTGCTTGGCCACCAATTTCGGTGCTTTACCGCTGCTGGATTCACCAACTGTAAACGATGAAATAAGAAAAATATGCAATTAAATACAGAATAGAAAATATCAAATCGCTTTTTTTTTTAAGTTTAAACTGTAGAGTTTAGTTTTTTTTTTAACGGAAATAATCCCCAAGGTAAATATCATCATTAAGATAAATAGACCACATATTAAATACAATAGATTAATCATTTGATTGTCAATATGTATGTGTATATTCAATTACGTTTTCAGTAAATAATGAACCTTTCACTAATGAAAATCGTCACTACGGGCAGAATGGTGAAGTATCTACGCCAAAAATGAAAAAGCTGAATCGATGTAGAACGCAAGTATATGCGCTGGTCAAATGGTGCTGCTGCAATATTTGACAGAAGAGCAAACGAAAGGCCTAACCTAACCTAACAAAACACGGCTAAGCATATTAAAGCTCTAGGTTATCAAATAGCTTTCTCCCGGTATCATGGTTATTTTTAAAAATAAACAAAAGCCGTCTAATAAAATCTGCTGGCCTAAAAACTACAATAAGCCCGAGAAGTACCACCTAGTACACCCAACTATGGACAAATTTCTGGTTCCTGAATCAGGATTTGATAGATGTTACTGTGAAAAGACTGTTCAGTAGTTTTTAATAGGTTCAAGCGACTGCATTCAATTGACCCACGGTAAGAATATTACTAAATAACGTGTTTAAAACCATAAGTGTGCGTACATAGTTCTTCGCGGTCGATAGATCTTGATCCGCCGCCGAAGAGGCCGATAAAGAAACTTTGTTTCGGCGGTTCCGGCATCTCGTGCGGTTGGAAAAGTTCACCCATCATTTCCGGTAGACTTTGACTAGAACACACATACACCGCACACGTGAGTTCATTTAACTAGAACTTAAACGGTCTGGCACGTCATGTACTTACCAAAACTCTGCGGAAACCGAAAACCTTTGTAATTCCGACGGCGTGTTCAGGAACAACCCGTGTCCTCTGTTGCTAAAGCAAAACGTCTTGGCGATTCTATACGAAAACAAAAGTGTTAGGAATGTCACGATTGAGCAAAATATCGAGTAAAACAATCCAATAAATAATAACATGACATGACATGACAAAAAATAATAAATAAATAAAACTAAAAAGGGAAAACATAAAAAAATAAAAAATGTTGGGCGTATTCACACTATACATTTGTCAGTTGTGTATACAACGTACCTAATATAATATATATATATGTATAATATAATACGAATATTAAAACGGAAATCTACGGACGCTATATAGACTATAATCGATGTACAACTTAGTTTATAGACAATATACAGTCGTAAGCCCGTAGGCTATGGCCTTTGTATACGAACGTAGTGTTATAATATAATAACAACACAGTTAAACACGTTTAATGATACAACAACAATATACAACGGTATTAATCTAGTGTGTTAATTGCGACCAATCTCTAACACTCATACAACTTGTATCGTACACTATGTGACAGACCGGCCATTCTTATTTAGCACAATTTTGTATTACTTGTGCTTGATTTCGTCAGGAACTGGAAGGGAAGGAAAACAACTCCGTACACACATAGGAACGCTTCGACAATATTAGTCTGTATTGATATGTACATTTTTTTTGTGCTTTTTCTATAAGAAATTTCAAAAAAACATAGTTCGTGCGAATGACAGAGTGTCTCCGTCTGATTTCCAAGAACTCGTACGAATTTGGATTACAACCGAAGATTATTATTTATTTGACCGGTCAAAGTAGTAATTATGTAATAGTAACGAGTTTCCAGACGACGGAGACGTGCGTGACGTGGTTATAATCAAATAAAACACGCCGAAGGTATATTGTAGAGACAAAAACATAGTATAGATGGAAACAAAACACAAATATAAGGGTGTGTGTCGGACAGACGAAAGAAGAAGATCGCACTATGATCGGGGTTGTGAGTGAGATAAAAACAAAGTGTGAAATTATGGTAAAAAAAAAAATTGAAGGGTGTAAGGGTAATAATGGATTGCGTTGGAATGGCAACGCGATAACGTTCCCGTGTATTATATCAAACATTTTTTATCAAATTTACGTTTACTTATTTTACGGTGTAGGTACTGTTACAAAAACGAAATATCTATTATTTCTCACAGCCGTTGGATAACAACATAAAACGGTTAGGTTGGAAGGGCATGCAAAAAATAAAAATAAAAATAAATATTGAAAGCTCGGGGTAAGTAAACCACTCGCTGCACCGCGGTCATAGAACAACAAATAAAGAATAAAGCAAAATTGTATTGAAAAATGACACCGGTATCTGACATTTAAATTTTCTACTACCGGTTGATCTTTTGCATAATAATAAAAACTGTATATATATATTATTTTTTTTTCTTCTTTAAATAATTTAAATATTTCTGGAGACCGATGTGCAGCGTACGACGTGGTGCATTCAATAAACGTAGTGATAGGGTAAGGGGTACGGACGAGGAATAACACACAGGCAAGGGTGTAAAAGCTAAGCGTGTCATCACAATACAATAACACAATTATAGCGCGTTTACCACGAAGCAGGGTTTTCGTTACTGGGTAAGGTTTTCATGCCGAAGGATATAGGTAGGGCTAGGGTATATAATATACATACTTATATTAAAGTGTCCTTATTTAAACTTGTATTTTTATTTGTTTTGTACCGGAGACTCTCTCAATTTCTTTATTATCTTTAAAAACGCGAGTATGCCAAGTTTCCACGAAATTGAACGACGAGAACGCGTGCCCCAAAGTACTCGATATATACCTATATGTTTTATTCATAGTACTCCATTAGCTTAAGACCGAAAATATTAAAATCGATGAGTTTTATTAAAGTTTTGCCGAATACAATTTTATTGGAACCTAAATAAAAGTTGAATAAATTATTTCGCCGATGTCATTTAAACAAAAAATAATACGGTTATTAAAAAGTCTCATAAACATGAAAAATATACATTTATAAAAATATCTTTTATTATAAATGGAAATACAAATTGAGCAATTCTAACTAATAGTTCTTAATCGGGTAATACCATGATAATACTGTAGCAAATTCACCCTTAAATTGCATCTCTTGCACAAGATTTCCCCGAAAATTCAATGTCATTTATGACATTTATGTCGAAAACCTAGACGAACAACAGAATTCCCAATAGAATTATTATTCCTGTTTAACTCTCTTTGAGCTAACTAAGAATTATTAATTCCGTGGAAATTTGGCGTATTCGCGTTTTTGAAAAATAATAAAGAAACTGTACAAACAAAAATAAATAAAGAAAGGATCACCCTAACATATTATATACTATACGAATAAAGAAGATTAATCAAAACCGATTTAAGTGCAAATGTGTGACTGTACAGTTTGTGTTGTGTGTGTGTGTGTGTGTCGAGCGCCAACTGTTAGACAACCATCGTCGGATTACTTTAACACATACTATATGGTTTTAAGGGGATACGACGCGACCCAGATAAGGAGGATACGATTTAAAACTTTTGCGCTTGGCTGTCGGACGATCACACGCGACTTAATATCCGCGTACCCTGCACTTAAACTACCACTTGTCGGTGTATATGCAGTTTCTACCATACGCTGTTATATATTAGCTGAGGCGTACAGGCCGGGTTTGACATAAAACGTCAGAAAAGTTTTAACTCACAAAATTTCCCGCGATATTAATGAACAGGCGAAACAATAAGTATTAACAACGGGTTTTTTTTTATAATTTATTCATAAACAATATAATATAATATAATAGTACTCAATAGTAGTTCAAAATTGAAGATATAGATACCGAGTAGGTACGTCTGTCAATAAACGAAACAAAGCGGTAAGTCCACAAGATGGCGACAACACCAACAGGTCCGCCGAGTGGAAAATTTGAGGTTTACCGTCCTCGAGGGAAGAAAATAAAAATGCCGTGCTATTTTTGGCCAAATCGATTGAAAAGGAAATCCGATGTTCGGATGGAATACAATTTCCACCAGGTCTAACAGTTCACTCTCGTCGACAACTGTGTACACGGTATGTATATTATGTTTAGTGTGTGTGTTGTGTGTAGCGTTCCTTCGATTCGGTTCATGACTTACTGGTCAGTGTCTTCATTGACAAACATCTGTTGGCCCCATATGGATAACATTGGGTCAACTATGCCCTGTTTCTGGGTCTGAAAACTGGCCACAATACAAACCATAGAGATATTAAAAAACCAATAAACCTCGTCGTCTTCGCTGATAAGCTTCCGATATTTTATAAAATGTTATTTTGGCACCTAAACGGGTTTTTTTTAGGAGTTCAAAATAACAATAATGTATATTTTTTAATACTGAGTGTATACAAAACGTGTCGGCACAAGGAAAACACGTTTGGTATAATAATTGCAGTCGTTGACACAACAAAGCTTTGAACTGTGTCACTATTGGTCAAACTAAATCTGATTTCGGTAGTAGCCTCGACTGTAGATGGAATAACCAGCTGCATACCCAAAGATTTAGTAATGTCCTCTGTTTTTTTTTATGGAATTTGTCAATTATATTAGTTTAACTATTATTAACGCTATCTAACTGATGTGGTCTAGAACCGTAAGTTTTTTTTTAAACAACCAATACTTTATCTGAGTTCTTAACGTAATCGTTCAATCTACAGCCTTCCTTGACGTTGACCAATAAAACAAACACATTAAGTGTAGTTAACAAAGACAATAGATCATTGAAAATTATCTACTAACTGATTGTTGCAAACAACTTACACTCAACATAATAATTGTAATTTATGCAATATTTGCCTAATATACTTTGATAATCGAGTAGTTCGAAAAAACCGATTGACCTATATGGGTCGACTCAAAATTGCTTCAGAGGTCTGTTTGTCGACCAGGGAAAATTAAAAAAAATCTGATGCGTCGTATGTACACAATGTGTTCACCGTGTAAGTAATATGAAGGGATATTATTTCCAGTCGACTACGGTGTTATCTATGCACATTTGGCCGTATACAGTCGGGTGTGAAACAAGTAAGGTCGTTTTCATCGCGGTTGACATGGCGTAAAGCCATTTTAACGTGAACCGATAGAACCTCTATGTATACTACTATAACACAAGATGAAAAAAATATACTCATATCGATTGTTGTAAATTTTTCGCCCCGATTCCTATAGAGCGTGTTTCTTTCACGCTCCGACGACAATGTGAGGCTCATCTTCTTAACATTATCTTTATTTAATATTTATTGCCATACATCCGCCATAGGCCGTTGCCAATATTTTACATTTAAATGGAACTCACAAGCGTTGACAAAATACTAGGTAATTACCATTGTCCGAAAATATAATGTTAATTGATATTATGCATTTTCACTAAAATAATCATCGTCGTATTTGTCAAGTATAAACGAGTAAGGAGGAATGGGTGTACACAAAATATAAAAGTATAATAAGTAGAACACATAAAGCATACCTTAAGTCGGATAGAGCCAGGAAATCCACGTCTACTAGAAGCCTGAGACTAGGCAAACTGAAGATGTTTATATGGCCGTTAGATATGTAACACGCCAGGCACACACTATCTGTGAACATAATATTATTGCAATTTAAATAATTTATTACAAAAACGGATAGAGTATCGAGTTACAAGGGTAGTGTGATTTTGTGGCAAATATCTAGGTGCTAACATACCACATACTTAATACTACTATATTATACTTTGGCGTATAGCAAAAAAATATATCAGAGCGTGATGCTAAGATGTAAAGTGAAACTATTAACATTTTTTTTTCTTTATTAGTTTCTCCCGATGCGAATAATATGTTTTTTTATTAAATCATTTAAATAGGGGTTTATAAAAAGTATAATTTTTAGATTATGTTTACTCACGGTGTAGTACTTTAAAAAACGTAAGACTCTTTGTGATTAATAGTGTCAATTACTGTTGAATTCAGAACATCTCTTTCAGATGACGTTACACAAATTTATTTGGTAAAATAGAAATCAACATAAATTATTCAAGTATTAATAATACCAAACAGATCGAATACCTAGTAAAAGCGAAACAGCGAGGCATTTTTATTCACTCTTACCGTAGATGCAGTGCTAGTATGACAGTATTAATACCAATAAAGTTAACGTTGATTTTTCTTGCGAAACGGATAATAAAAATCCGTTTCGCTGTATTTATTATTAGTATTTACTTAAATTAACGTTCAACATTTTAAAGATGGCAAAAACTTAAAGCAAAATACACGAGCCAGCCTATACATTATTTCCAACGCATATTTACATTATGTATTTTGATAAAAAAAAAACCTCTTTGATTTTTGATCTTTTATTCAAATGGAACGGTATTGTATTTGTACAAAACACGCAGACGGGTGCAAGATGGATTACTGTACATAAAGAGTACATATACAAGTGTAACATGAAAGCAACGAAGGATGATTTAAAAAGTAACAAAGGAGCAAAACGTATATGAAGCTGTGGAAAACATGACAATTAAAATAAAAAGCTTTCGGCGCTATTACTATTCGTGTGCATATATGTATATACTATGTATACAAACAGTATTACTAATGACACTGGTTTCGACAAACTACGATCAGCTACGAAATAGGTTAGAGCCATTTTCACACGCTTACAGTTATTATGGTATCCCTAGCTCGGTAGCTTGTATACTAGCCTCGAGGTTTGTGTGAATTACAAAAAGTATACTAGTTTAAGGAATGGCACTGGCGAGCACACGGTTTTTGTTGATAGAACAAGTCCTATTTTTGGCACCATTCAACAAACGATATCAATGTTACCGTGACCAACTACCGAGTGGTCTGTAATTCATATTTGTTAAAAAAAAAAATGTTTTTTTTATTCAGTTTCTTTTTATAGTTATACGTCTTAGTGCAAGGAAAGAATCTAGTTAGTTGACAAAAGTTAAAAAATACGTTGGGGGTACTAATTTCAAAAGTAAGGGTGCTAAACACAATTAAGTCCCCCTCAAATTGCCCCCCCCCCTACGGTCGTGCCACGGCTATATCCGTATTGGAGCATATTACCTTTGACGGATACGACTTCGGACTTGACCACAAAGTCGGCGTCGGCTATTTGATGTTTGTAAACGCAGTTCTGTGAAGGTAAAGCCACGACTCTGGCCTGTTTCTCGCTGACAATGGTGACGAACTGCCGGTCGCACGACACTTGCGACTGTTGCTGTTGAGGCAAGCCGGCAGCAGCAGCTCCAGGGTTGCTGGACACGCTCTCCGAACTACCGGTGAGCGCGGGCGACATGCGACTGAGTCCGCCGGGGTTTTTCGTAGGCGTCTCTGATGGAGCGTTACACAAAAAAGGTTTTTCTTATTGTTATAAAATAATATCAAACAATGATAATCGGTTCGTTTTTAAACATCAAATTACACTATCGTTATTGATTCGTGTTCAAATTCAATTTAACAACTTGACTGCCAAGATACTCTTATTTGGGATCTCGCGAACTTTTACTTCCCGCCATGACATTTTTATACACCTAAACTTCCAAAAAAATGATAAGGTTTATTTTGTTGTTGTTTGATTCTAATGTTTTACACATATATCGATAGAATCCAAATGAAGAGTTTCCACATAGATTTTTCGATTTTTAAAAAGTGAGATCCCATTTTGGATCTCATGGGCAGGCAATTGAAGTTTAAAAAAATGCTTCGTAGTCAAGTTGTTAAAAACGAAATCGACGCAAAAGATATTTTTTACATGCATTCTTCTTATGTTTACTTTGTTTATCTCGGCCTTCGTCTCTCCACGCTTCGTACGCGTACGGTATCAAAGCGCCATTGCAGTCCAAGAACGACGTGGTAAGCACTCCGCCTTTTAGTCTGAAAATTGTACCTGCACACCACATACGAATACGGTAAACAGAATATAAATCATTTGAATGAATAATTAAAACCCCGTTGGTCACGGGTGAAAAGTTCAACTAGGCCCCAGACACTGATGAAAGTTAACACGGTGAAGATACTTATCACACAATAACACAGCGGCCATCTTCTTAAGGCTACACTACTATAATGTAACCGTGTTATATGCTATACATTATTATTAATTGTTGTTTACATTGAAAGTAACCCTTCTGCTTCCATTTACTCTGTGGTTCCTCGATATGAAAGAAGAAGGAAGAGGGCGCGCGTTTTTCGGTTTACGAAAAATACTTTTTGATTTTGTTCAAATAAAAGTGGACCCGCTTTTTAAATAATATTATAAATGAAGGTAAATCTACGGATTCAAAACGTTTCGCCGGTTATACATTTTAGTCATCGTCCGGTCACCGAGTTTAAAGTCGAATCGACAAATTATAACCCTAACGAGAATCGAGTGACCTAAATCGTTGCACGACCGCACAAAAAAATATATATTTAAAAAAAAAACCGGGAAGGACGTTTTCGACAGAACAAAAAAAGGTTAGCGTTTTTGTGAGCACGGAGTAATTTCGTACACGTATCAAACCAAAAAAAAAAAAGAAGAAATGTGTGTGTGTGTATATATATATATAAATATACTTATACTAACCACAAGGGGCAACGCTTACAGATTGCGGGGTTCTGGGCTCTCCGGAGGGTGGTAGATTGATCATTATTGTGAGCACTGAACCCACACTAGTGCCTATCCAAAGGGTCGGGAAGGTAGACGGATCTATAAAAAAAAAATAGTAAGTTAGTAAAACAAAAAACAACGAATGCTTTGGGGAAAATATTAAAAAGGAGGTAAAGAAAGAATGAAAAAAAAAAACTGACGGACGGCAAACTTGGATGTATAATGGGGTTTAGTACAGGTAAAATTAAAAAAAGGAGAAAATTCGTAAAACACATTAGATACCGGATTTCTTCGTGTAGGAATCGCCAAACGTCAAACACTGTATTGTCTCCGTGGTAATATTATCTAAACTCGACATACTTGAACTTCGAGATCTAGAAAACGAGCTGTCCAACTTGTCTGAAAACGCGTGAAAAAAATAGAAAAAAAAAAACAACCGTAAGTATACGTGAAAATATGTATTTTTATTTTGTTAATGAAAAAGAAATAGGTGATGTAGTATAAAATATATATTTGAAAGAAAAAAATTGATGTGATTTCATTATGCCAGTTAGAAATAAAAAGACGAGATAATAATATCTAATGTGCGACCCAGTAATGTATTTCAAGTATTTAATAGTAACATGCATGCACGTGCACAACGCCATATTAGATTATGTGATCAGTATTATTTAGATAAATTTACTACATTTTATATTATACATGTAACATGCGGTGCAAAGCATTAGAGAAAATATAGACAGCGAAAAAGGATTTGCATGCATATAAAAGAGTGTATGCATTCCAAGCATTATGTACATGTGACGGTAAAAAAATATATATTCGTTTTATTTCTCTTCGAGAATAATGCGAAAAAACGCAATATTCAACTATTTGTTTTTTACTTCTTATTATCTTATTAACGTTATTTGTACAGCGTTTGCAAAACGGATTTCATTTGCTTTTCTTTTATGAGTTATGTAATTCGAAAAGGTATCGATAATTTAAATTATAATATAGGTATATTGTTTTTGTACACTGTATATAATATGATACACATTGTTCAACGGATGATAAAAATATCGTATTACGCGGATAAAGGGTATTGATCGTTTTACAACAATATCGAGTTGTATAATGGACAGTATTTTACAGTAGTGTTCGGATAAAAAAAAAATCCTAGGCAAGCGCCTTTTATTATTATTATTATTACTAACGCATAGAGGTACATAAATGGGAATCTTCAAAGACGGACGTAGCTGGCACGACAGCGAGTCGGATCTTCTGCGACTTCTGATAGGTTTGTATTATTATTATTATTATTGTTAATATCGTAGAATGTAATATAAATACATGGAGCGCACACACGCGACAAAGAAGGAACTCGTGAGTACACATAATATAATAGAGTCTACGGTTACAGACGTATATAACACACTAGAAAGATTGATAGTGTAAAACATGTTATAGATAGAGATGGTCTGCGGCAAAGACATATAATAGTATAATATAATACATAGTGGTAAACAGTGATAGTGACGATGATGCTGATGCTGCTGATGATGATAATGGTTATGATGGCGATGGTAATTGTGTTTAACTCAAAGGGTGTGTAACACAATACTGTAGGTATACGGATGGACGTCCAGACGAAAGAAAGCAGTAAACGGTGTACACACAATTATTATTATAAGAAGAAGTCAAGAGGCGATAGTGTTGTGACCATAAAACTATAAAAATAATATGTTTCACATAGATAAGACAGCACAATTCTTGAGTTTTGGTAGTTACACATCACCGCGGCTATACTTAAAACACGGATATAGATAACAAAATAGGTTGCTAACTTGGTGTTGTCCATCAAGTTGATCGAATCCGCTTTTTCCACCAAAATAAGCTGTGGGCTTTTGGCGAGCTATCATTTGTTTTTTATGATAATATAGTTTCAACAGAAACATTTGAGTTAATTAACGATCCAGTATGATAACCCTATCGTGCATAAAGTGCCCGATACCCGACAGCTAAGATATGGCGTATTTCAGCTTCACCTGTTATCACTAGTTAGCAATCTAGTATGTTATCTGTACCCGTGACAGCAATCCTACTTAGTGTAATTATTGTTTAAAACTCGAGCAAGGATGTAACAATCGCCTTGTTCATTAAGTAACTTGTAAAAACGGTGGAAGTGAATGTGGGAGCAGCGCGGGGCCTGAGCAATGAGCATGAAGAAAGTTTTCAATTCATTCAACTTAACAATAATGACGATTATTGTCACACGACAAAATGATGGATACTTCGTCAAAAATAATAATATATGTTAATAAGATTAAGAGGAAAATACAAAATGTAATAAATTAATAAAACAGATTTGTTTAGTCGTGGGTTAGCCTTTAGCCAATATTAAACTTATCAAGTTTTATTTAATCCAACTCCCGCGTTACAATATTATAAATGGAGGACAATGTATTTATCGTGTAAGGTCGATGCGAAATGTATATATACTTTATAAGTTACATTAGGTATCGATAAATAGCGACACCACACAATTGTATTATAAATTACTATGTTATACCCCAGGTGGGCACAGTGCTTGGCAATAATACCGTTGTATTATGCGGAACGGTCGCACCGAGATGAGGATATACGCGATAACCATGTGCCCGTAAATTTCATTACCCAATGAATTCATTAATTAACGTTTAACCGAAATGGGCCATTAAAGCACCAGTGATTTCAAAAGAGGCGAAACATATATAAACAGTTAACGATTCCATCAGGAAAGTTTATACTGAAAAATACGAATCGGAGACATTTCAACCCTATTTAACATATTACTATACTTTGTTACGCACATGTAATTGAACACACTTTTAAAATAATTAATCATCGTAACGTGCGTTAGACAGCACAAGAAAAACATTTAAACACCCCCTTTCTTTATCAATCTAACCCGCCACGAGTTGTCTTAGTTGACAAATAAATAACTATCGTTTTGTTGTTTGGAATTTTAATATTGGTCTGTGCGAGGCCCTTTAGTCTCGAAATAACTCGCAAAGGACTTCAAAGCAGCGAAATTCGAGAATTTACTAGTAATATGTGTGTATGTGTGGTATTTGAGTACTATAATTAAAGCAAAAAGGGATTTGTGTGTACAGGCTAAGTTAACGACTATACAAAACTTTGGTCGAATAGTTTGCCCAACGGATGGACGCGATTCGAATTTGAAATGATTACTTCAATAACCCCCGTTGTAGTCCGGCTGCCTACATACAGTAATGTATACGTGTCCAGTAGTACCGTTGTGCATTGCGCTTTTTGGAAAACACAATTATTATTTATTGTCGTTGGGTAAACAACACACTAATAATACCGTGTGGCTACTCGACTGGTTGCTTTCAGGTAGTATAATTTAATTGTAATACTGGTAGAGAAAATTAGAGGTTCTATGAAATTGGTATAGGGTGTTCGTTAAAGCACAGCGACACGACGAAGGATGTACAATAGGGGGCAATGGAAACTGTCCTGACCGAGGGAGCTTTCTCTGGGATTGAGGGATCCACGGTTGCGTTACTGCTAAAGCGCGCGGCGAGTGAACGACTTCGGGTTTAAACCTAACGGGTCGACTATGGTGATAATAATATTATTAGGCGAGGGTACTAATAACAAAAAAAAAAAAAAATTATCAAAAATCAAAACAACAACAATTTTGAGATAAAATGAACAAAATATGTTGTTCTAATTAATAGTGTTCTATGATGTATACGCATATGATATTATTATTTAGAGAAGAAGTACATAAGTGTATATAAGTAGGTAGTATAATTACTCAACGTAACCAAGGATGACGTATAACGACAAAACACAAAAAATGGTTAAATACTAATAATATATTGGTGTCGGGTGGTGGTAGTGATGATAGTATAGGTTCAACAACATAGTACAGCAAAAAAAAAAAAAAAAAATAAGTTCAAAAAACCAATAAATTGAAAAATCGTGAAGTAGGTAGGTCACGTAACATACTTTTTTTTTGTCTTTAAAAAAATATAATATTATACTTTTTTCAGATATGGAAAATAAAATAAAGATAAAAAACAATCGGAAGACAAGATATTTTAAAAGTACACATATTATATTATATTTATAGGCGATTTGTACTACCAAAACTGCAATACTGTCTGGTGGCAAGTAGGTTGTGTCGGTGGTCGACAGCCGTGTAGAACGACCGCGGGTTGGACACGGCCAGACCGTCGTCCGAATAGGACACGGTGCTCAGGCACTTCTGCAGCTTGTTGCGTTGGCCGCCCTGCGACCGGGACCGCCTCACTGGCTCCGTGGTACGACCGCCGCCGCACCTTGCGCCACCACCGTAACCGCCACCGCCACCGCCGCTGCCGATGCCGCCGCCGCCGCCTCCACCGACGCCACCGTATGCCGCCGCCGACGTCGACGGCCCGAACGAGAAATGACTGGTCGACGACGTTTTGGTAACGAATGTCGGCGACAGACACATGCCGTTTATCTGAACCAACGGTTTTATTTGTTTTTGGTTTTTTTAATTTTTTGTATACTTTTCGTTCCATTCATATTCACACATTACGCAACCCCCTAACTGCAGGTCTGAGACGCTAAGACAATAAGTCACCGAGGATGGCGCGCGCGAAACGAGCTGATCTCAAAAAAATGTATACTGCACACAATTATTGTTAAATTATGATTTCGTTAATTTCTATTTTCGGTCGGTGGAATCCGATTTATAATATCTCTTTCGAGTTCCCCCCGATATCGTTTATTTATGACCTTTCCTCTCCCCCCAACCCGTCCCCCATCATGACACAATCGTCATATTATTATATAATACAATTCGGCTGTCGGCGTTGATTTTACGACGAATGCCGGAGGGTAGTTTAGCTGTCGTTTTATTGAAATAAAAAAATGATTTTTTTTTTATCGTCAATGGTATTGCCGTTGGTCGAAATTATTATATTTCATTTCAAAATGAAATTAACCCTGTCGACTTTCGATCCGTAAGTTAATGCCATTAAGGCACGAGGTCGACTGTTTGAGCGAGTATAAAGCAAATTGAAAGGTTCTGCACAAGAAGCCCGTAACGAGATTTTTACTTTTTATTCGTTTTTCTTTTCCGTGTAAAAAAATGTTTGGCGAAATGCCAGTTTACACTTTAACCAATATAAAACGGTTAATAAGGAATCGTCTACAGGGAACACGCCAAAGACTGAATGAAAAGTCTTTGAACATACTATGGAAAGCACGGATAAGCCATAACGCGACCCCCGACGGAAAAGGTCGTACCTCACTTTTTTTAAGATTCAGAGTGAATAAAATGAACATTCTAATATATATTCTTATTCGGTTTGTTAACATAAATCATCATACCCAACAAAAAAAGGCTGAATGTTAAAAGCTGAGAATAAAAGATAAGATTTTTTTATAGAAGGGTGTCGATAAAAGCTTTTTAAGCGTTCTAAATTAAAGAAAATTATTTTGCTATACAAAGATAACAGGTACTTGTTTGTAATACATTATATGGGCTCTCTAGGATTGCGGTTTTTTAATGTTAATACTAAATGGGCGACATATCTATTGTGATGGTAGACGGGAAATTTGAAAGCATTTTCTATATTGTTTTAACATATCTATTAGTTCATACGCGGCCCTGTCTACATATCAAACGAACATCATCATAACAAAATACTATAAGAAAAAACATAAGGATTTTCATGAATGAAAAAATTCTTTAAGAATCAAAACTCAAAAGGGATAAAATTTTGTTTTATACTGAAGAATAAAATGAAAATTATACCATGTACATATTATTATAGCGGTGTTAATTATTTTAAATGCCTAACAAATTTACGAAATAGTAATATTGCTAATATAGATAGAAAACTGTTTTATTGACAAAAACTTGTTTGAATACAGTCACTATTATGAGTTTTAGGCGTTCGTTACTTCAACTCAAATAGTAACAAATGCAGAATATTATTATTCTTTTCATCTAATACACCACCCACGAGTTTGTCAAATTTAGTAGTATCTGAAAAGTTTAAGAAAATCCTGTTGTCTGGTTTAAGCCATTTTCGAACAGGTGGTCTTAATATAATTATGTACGACACCGGCCGACATTTAAATAGACAATGTCAAAAGTATATTAAAAAAAAAACGATTATTTTTTTTTTCTATAGCAGTTCAATAGACGGAAAAAACATTCTCAATATTATATTCTAAACGGTGGTGCAATCCGGACAAATAACGCCAAACCATCCTATTATTGTTGTGATGGAGTTATAAAATAAACGGTACACGTATGTTTTTATTATTGATCAACTGTCGGTATCGCGTGTATGGATCTCCGCCATCTTGTTTAGTTATAATTTATTCACTGTTTTCTCATGTTTGTTTGTCTCGTTTAGGCTACAAAAGCGGCGATTCTTTGCCTACGTTACGGTTTAAGACTTATGTAAAAAAAAACTACTATTATTGTTATTGTTAAATTTCGAAACGCGAACTCTAAAATTCAAAACGATTCTGCACAAAACCCTACAATTTAACGTTATGCAGATTATTAAAAATAGTGAAATTTTTTATACTAGATATAAAAATATCCCACACAACAATAATAATTGGTTGATTATAAATGCTTTTGAATATATTATTTTATTTGAGCAATGCCATTTTAATATCATTAGTTTCTTATTGAAATATTTCAATAAACACAACATATTTGATAAAAAGAAACAAAAATAGTTATGAAATTATTAAAAACAATTTTTAAAAACTTATGGACAACATTTATTTTTATTTTTTATTTTTGTAACTCAATTTTAACGAGACGATTTATTTTGTTATTATGCCTTTTAAGCGACCAGCAAGTTTAACAGAAGGGCTAATTTCATTTTTTTGGGGAGTGGTCATATGGGGAATTATGGGGAATTTTAATGGGTGTACGCTTCTCTTCGACATCCGGTAAAGTAGTCTAGGGGTCAAGTTTTTTTACCTATATTGTTTTTTAACTACCGACAAAACGGGTGGGAATGAAGAAGCTATGATCAATATTTATGTTTGGCGTGTGTGGTAGTTAAATTATGATCGAAAACTATTTCTCGTCGTTTTGTGTGCATATTATGTAATTTTTTTGTTTTGAACATATTTATATTTTGTAGTATAATTTTGACCACACGATACTGGCACCAATACTCGTTCAGAAGACTTTTTTTTTTGGTGTGCTTTTTATAAAGTATACCGTAGCGTTTTTCTAGCGTTTTGTTTGCAACCGTTCTTTGCATGGTAAGGGTAAACTCTCTAAACTTACGTTTGCACGAAGAAAAACTTTTAAAACGCTTAGGATTCACCGAGTTTAAGTATATAAATTACTATAAAGGAAAAATGACTATATTTTAGATGGAAAACTTACATTATTCGCGTGTCAGGATATTTGAGAATGTCGGAAACAATAAACCTAAATTATACATTTTCTTTAAACGATATTTAAAATAATTAAATTTATTAAACGTATCCCTATGTAGAAAAATAATTTAATTATGTTAATTGTTAATACTGGCATTTGGGCGATCACCTGATTCGATAATTTTTTTACATTAACTTATTAATATAAACTTTTATATTATTTACACAAATCAATAACTGAACTAAAAACCAAGCTTAAAAACAAAATTAATTTTTTGCTGTTTTTGTTTTGTTTCGTACGTTAAGCCCAGCTTATAATATTATGTACATTCATTTTTAGTGAATTCAGGCAAATTTGAATAAAAAAAAACAGCTTTACAATATTCATTTGTATGGTTAGCAAGTGTTTGTACTGAATTTCTGAACTCTTGATGTTTTTAAAGCGATCAAATTTATACAGCGTGTAAACAAAATACTCTATTGTTAGTTCGATTAGTATCGATTGGAGAGTATTCAGAAATTCATCAAAACAAATTAAGTTAGTTAATATTATATTACATACATGAGTCAATCAAGTTTCCATTGTCATAGAACTTGTCATGTTGTTTATTAAAGCTGGCATACTTAATAGTTTTACGCTAACCAACAAATAAGTATATAAAACAACTTTCCATAACCCATGCGATTAATAATAATAATACATAAAAATTGTCATTGTATATGTATATATGTATTTAACGCATAAACGACAATCATTTTCCATAATGAATATTGTTAGTGGTTAAAAAAATGTTAAGGAAAAAAAAATTTCGTGATCCAAACACAGCAGAAAAATAAAAAATAAAAATGACATGAAATTTTAAAGACATATATACCAATTTTATGGTCGGGGCAGCTCTCTCGCGTCTCATTTATTTCCTTGAAACATTTACAGAGCACAATAATGTTATTTACAATGAAAACTACTTAGATAATAGTATAGATATTGTTCATATTATGTTATAAAAGAACATGGAAATTTAATTATTAAACATTTATTATTATAGTATATTATTATTATTATTCTTTCAAACCAATTTATTCAATTATTTATTGTTTTGTAAGAAAAACTAATTTTGAACACACCACACAGTAACATTTATCGTTAAAAATACAAAAGCGCATTATTTGCCAATTAAATAAAAATTGTATTATATCGAATACACAATGAATGTATTCGACACTAAAACGATAAATAAAATCAAAGAGTATCAAACATGAAAATATATACGGCCACGTCACGGAAAAGTATTGACAACCTTCTATACCCGTGTACCTATATTTGTATTATTCAATGTGTATAAAATAAATACTCTAAAATGGCAAAAAAAAAAAAATATATTAAAACGCACATTATTATAACATAGTATTTACAGTCATATCAATTATTTTGTTTAATTGAAATACACATTTGAAAACTGGGGTAGTGTACCATTTTTCATTCAACAAGTCATTACATAAAAATATTGTTTTATTTTATTTTAAACGACATCAATGCATCAATGTCTACTGGAGTTTTAAATGGAAGCGAATCTGAACAATGTATTTTTTGTTTGTTCAATTCCTACCCCTTTTTATTGCGGTTATTTGCCATTCTTTTTCAATCGATGTTTCATAAAAAATCAACGAAACAAAATTTCAAATATTTATTGATGGTGAAAAATGTTATTAATATTAATAAAACGAAACTTAATCCTTCGACTAATATAAAAATTTAAAAGCGTAACATAAAGTATATATATATTATATATTCAAAATACTAAGATGTTTAATTGAACAAAATAAAAATATAACAAAAAACTTTTTTCTAATTATTATTCTACTCAAGACCTAAAATAAAACAATATAAAACTTGCCGAATAAAGAAATATTATTTATATATTTTATAACAGACAAATTTCAATTGTACATGCTATATATGTTTACTCTAATTTTTGCAGGCCATCAAGTCCAATTGAATTATTGAAAAATATATAACTAAAACTAGGTATACACAGTATAATATTTGTTCGCAGTTACCCAAATATAATAATTTTTTGCTTTTAAAACCAATAAAAATATAAAACACTATGGTATGCATGTATGCAAAATAATACAGTTAAAACTACAGCGGATTTCCAACTGACTCCTAATATGCCTACTACTATTAAATATGATACATAAAAATCTGTTTATGTTTATTGTTTATCCTTAATAGAATACTCTTATATTCAGTTACATGTGTGTGTATATTAAATTATGCATTTTTAAATGATTTTGTTATTTAATATCGTCGGTATATATTATAAAACTAAGCGTAAACAAATATGCACAATAACGGGTTTACTCGAATGGTGGCAGTTGTAAACAACGCATAGCGATCTACTCTAACCCTTTTTTTAAAAAACATTAATTATTTAGAAATAATGAAAACCGAAATCCGAATGAAAGTTTGAATTAAATTTGATTCAAAACGATCAATATGAACAATTAATTTTAGTAATGCAATGGGATCAACTAGTTCATATTGGGATTACTTTTTTATAGAAAAACGGAAAGATGCACACGAATTTCACAAATGATATTATTGTTTAAAGATGTTTACGTTTTATAAAACAAGTGTGTGGATATAAACAATGTATTAGTATAGACGATATATAAAATGATGAAAGTATTAAATGTGAAATTATGCGTGTTAGTTTGATGATTATATAGGCACTTTTACCACCCAGCTATTATGATAATAAATAATTATAACGGTCAATAATACTATATAGAACAACATGGAATAATAATATTATGTTAAAATACAAAAAAATACATGCAGGGCTCTGTATTCCACCTCGATAAAGTACATTGCATAATATATTATAATGTTTATCATATTCTTGTGTGTGTACATTTATCACTGTCCGTTACTTTTGTTAATTGGATAATTTTGTACATTTGTTGTAGTCCGGTTTGGCAACAATGCTTTAATAGTGTTATTATTTTGGGAGACGACGATGAGTTTATGTGATGTATGTGTGTGTGTGTGTGTGTGTGTGTGTGTGTGTGTAACGAGTATATTAATGAGGAAGCTTAGTCAATCGACTAGTAAGCGTAAAAAATAACTTATCCTGTTATTTTTTTAGTACAAAACAAGTATCGACGTCTCCGCGGTGTGTATTATGTCATCGTTGTTATATTGTGTGGTTTTGACTGTTATTATCATTGACTTACTTAATCGTCTAAGGAGGTTGATGAAGGCTTGGTTATTGGACCGGTTGTGTCTTAGATCCCTGTGGCTGTACTTGATGTTCGGCACGGACAGCAAACGGGCGTCCCTGGCCGCCGTGGCGATGGCACACGCGCCCGCCTGTTTGTCGAGCGACGTCCGCTTCCGGTGCTCTTTGACCGGTCTCGGCGGTTTGATCGGCTTGCCGTCCCGGTCGAACAGCTTCAGCTCCGTCGGCCTGGTCACCGTGGCGGCCGTGGCCGACTCGGCCGAGGGCTCCGGTCCGGTTCCGTCAGCCCGGGGGGACGACATCTCTTGGACCTCGGACTCGGTTATTATTTGCGGTACCGCGGTCACGCCGGGCCCGGGTTCGTCGGTCGCGTCCGCCTGCTGCTCGGTCGTGTAAAACGTGGACGCTTTTTTGGCGGGAGCCGAGGCCGCGGTGAACGTGTTCTTCAGCTTGAGATCGACCCGGCTCAGTTGTTTCTTGAGTCCCCGCCACGAGTGACTGGTCCGCCGGCCGTTAGCCTTGGCCGCGGCGGTCGCCCCGGACGCGACCGGTGGCACAGCCAGTTGTTCTTCCGCTGGCGCTTCCGAGTCCGCCTGTTGTTCCTGGGGTTCCGGTATCAACACGAGCGCCTCTTCCGCCTTTTCAGTGGCGTCGTCCGGACATTCCGACGGGTTCGGCGATACCTGAGTCGAGTACACGCCCACCGGACTCAGCGCCAGTTTGCTCAACTCTTCCAATTCGTCCACTTCGTCTTCTAGACCCTTGAAACGCGCAACGTTCATGCGACTGCAACGCCGACCACGCCAACGCGATGGTCCGAGCGACAGTCATTAGAAGTAACCTAACCTTCGCTTGGCTAAAACTACAATGGCAAATCGTACACACGCCAGTTGGCCAGACAGTTGTCGGTGTAACATATTTTGTAATTATCGAAGCTGTGCATAATAACGTTATGTGATAAATAAAAAAAACAACGGCCACCAAAGTGCACCGAAAAAGCACGACGACAACAGCTATACAGTTACGTCGTCGCGTCGTCATAAAGTAAAAGTCTGCCCTAAAAACTTGCTGGTAAAAATGTGTAGTCACCGAAAGTGTCTTGAATGTTGTGTGAATAAATCATAAACCTATAGTCGAACGACAACGCAAAGCTCTGAGAAATACGCTGTAATGTAGTACACAGCAAGAGAGAAATACTGGTTTATATGTCTATTAATCATCCACAGTAACAGACTCACGGTACGACGAGCAAGCCGGACATAATAAAGTTTTTAAACCCAATTCGTACCGGCCGTAGACCCAATGACAAATCGGTCAGAGATTAACGGTTTGTAACGTCCCGGTCCCAGTATTATTTGTCCGGATATTGCGGGGTAACAGTGTTTTTGTAGTCGAAAAGTTGTATCGTTCCGTTCGAATGGATACGTTGCGTTCGTTTTCGCCACAACAACATAGTATATGATAAGCAAATTACTTTTGTCCCTGTCAAACAATTGCATCTTCTTTTCGCTCTACAGTTTGGTCGGGCGGGACTCGTCATTTTTCGCTCGAATCAAAACAACGGGGTGAAACGATTAACTAAAAAACTGTCGGCTGTCAGTATCGCTGTATATCAGCTGAATAGACAACCCCGCGAATAGAGAGCGTTTGAAAAAAAAAATAATAATAACCCCCCGTGTATTAATCAAAAGCGGTTGGTATCGACAAATTTCTTATCGTTATAATCTTAGTGCGTCTCGTCATCGTGTATTAAGTATATTATAATATAGGTAATAACCGCTGTAACCGCTCTCAAACGAATTGTTTTTATTTAAAAATTAATAGTCGTATGCGGATAATCGAAAATGTTCAATCATAATATTGACAGTTTTGACGCTAATGATGATGGATTAAAATACAAAAATTCGACAAAATTAAAACCAATAACAAAATAAAAGACTGTGTGTTGTGTTCATTATCAATATTATTATTATTATTATTATTCATAATTTTTATTATAAAAAAAAAAAAAAAAAATTGACCCTGCCTATAAGTAATTATAATAGGGCGTAAGACTGATATTGTCTATAGAAATATTACTGAAAACAAGAAATATTTCTCGATCCGTTTCCGCTATTGACATGTAGACAAATTATGTAATTGCATTATATAGTAACTTTTTATAGCTTGGAAAAAACCACCCAATACTGCAGTATTTGCAACCGTTTTACAGCTGACGAATGAAAATTATCTACAAAAAAAGTACGCGGCCTATTATGTATTAGGAGTTATTTTTGTAGTAATTAATAGAGTATACGGTAGAGAATATGAGAATAGTTGTAATGCTATGATGACCTTTTTGTATTCTTAGTATGGAATGGGGAAAAATGTATCGATGGTTTTTTTGTGTGCTAATATTTTTGATAGTTTTTATGTTTGTATAAAAATATGTATGTGCGAAGTAAACAATTATCATTGGTAAAATATGTATTATTTCATTTATAGGATATATAGAAATATGTTTGAAATATTTGTATTACCTGATCAATGCTGGGAGACCGGCATCGTTCGCCGTCACTGGTCTCGCTGAAAGCGGTCGTTCTTTTCGGCGACCTGGGAGCCCTTTGGTTTGGATCCGCACTACCGTACAGCTCAGCCGTGTTGATGTTTAAGAGAACATGTTTTTGTATAAAGTCTACTATCACAATACCGTTGTCTAGACCGTAGGCCAGCCTGCAAATGAGTGGGTCAGAAACAAAAACAAAATTTCTGTTGAAACCATGATACAAAAATAAAACGGGAACAAAAGAAGCTAAGTCACGTTTCGTTTTGAAAATGTTCAGCATTTGACAAAAGAAAATTGTATGAAGCATAGCAAGTCGGGGAGTTGAACAAGTGTGGAGATCGAAGTACCAATTATTAACAGGTTACAAAATGGAAACCAAGCACAAAAAGACCAAGAGGGACGTCCCATACAAGAGACTGTTGCAACTGTCTCTCAACGCGTTGCAAATGGGATTGCTAAAGTAAAGGAGCTAATTCATCTCGAATAATAGTTGAAAAAAGGAACGAATAACAACAAAATCAACGATTCAAGCTGACCGCACACTCGGTCGAAGGAAGATAACCGTTTCAGACTACAGCATTTTATATGAAACAGTTTTTATTTTTGAACTATAACACCGTAAGTGGTTATGGCCCTCGTTATACCTACGTGTGAAACAATTATTCGATGCTTAATGCGACCACCACTTTCAGGGAGTGTAAAAATATAGACATTATGAATAATGATAGGGTTTTCGTTCGTTTCAGAAGTCATACTTACAATCCGTACGAGGAGTTAATTGTTAGTGCGGTTATTTGGCCAGGCGGTTCGCCGTTCACCGATGGGGTGACACATGCCAGACAAGCCTGGAAACCGGGCGGCTTTTTCTGGGGACCGGTTCGCACTTTGACCGGAATGGTGCTGTCATCGGTAGTGGCTGGCTTTGAAGGCGTCTCTTCTGGTGAGCTTTCGGCTGCTTCGTCTAGACTCTCCGTATATATCGGTATTTCCAACGTCTGCAAAATTCCCAAATGTTTGATGTATCCTCTAGTGGTAATACGTCGTTATCAATCGCTTTTGTTACATATCTTAGACAATCTACAATCGATAAGATCGTTCTCTACCACACCCACACAAAAAAAAAAGTAGAAACTAACGTATCTGTAAAGTTTGTATTAAACGTATGCCAAACGACCGATTGTTGTTTTGAATTAAACGGGTTGTACAAAGCGGTATGTTTCAATATTTGTTTCTATTAACAAATTTTCCTACCGGATCTGACGTCCGATGCGACTAATGGAACTAAATGGATTTATTTTTGCCGTGGAAAATCAATTAGGGCAGAGGACACATAATATGGATTTATCCGTTAACAGGAGGGCTGCAGGTATTATTATAGCCGAGAGTGACGAATCACTCTCAAGTAAGAAGCTTCGATGCGAATCTGTAGATGGTACAAATATTAAATATTAATAATAATCATTGTAAAGACAATAATGTGCTTAAAGTTGTTATTTTAGTATAAGAGTGAATACGGTGGTATAAGTTCGTCATTTGTCTATCATAATTTGTTGTTGTTGTAATACCTATATATAGTAATTATCAATATAATTAAATATATTTTTGTTACTTGTTGACTGTTGATTCATTCAAACATAGCAACCTGGAAATGAAATATGGTCAAAGTATAATTTTCGTCTTTTTGTGGAATTTTGGTTAATCCAAAAAATAAAAAAGTCTGGGTACGGATTTTGAGAAAATGGTGTATGTTATAGCCTCACTCTAGATCTACCTTCAGTCTAATTTTCAGACTTTAAATCCCAAAATATTACTTCTTCCGGGGAATGTATTTTTGATATTTTTATGGTTTGTCAGCGTATACCGATAGTAAAGTACATTTTAGGAACATTTTCTGATTTATAGACTTGCTACATGATGAAATCTGTCTAAAAAGTATCGCTCAGCCACAAAAAAAAAACAAAAAATAAAACACATCATTGTACACAACACTTACTCAGTTCCGCATCGAAGCCAAAAGAGAAGCGCAGTTTGCAACCAGACAATTATATAAGTAGAGCTAATTTGTTTATATAAATTTCCAAACAAAGAAATACAGACATTTACACGCTTCCGTATTATGTCTTACGGATTTATCATTATTCTATATTCTAGGGTCGGAATAAAAATCGAGCGAAATTCAAGCTAACCTCCAACAACGGCGGTTTTTATTGAAATAATATTTTAGTATTGTTCACTAATCCTCCTCAAACTCGCCGAAATTGAAAATTGTCCATAGTTGGTTTACTACTAACAACTAATGTTTTTTGTTTAGTATAGTAAGCATCAATACAGTGCAGTTGTGTATGTTAATGTGCTGTGGGCGTTTATATTATTTCAAGCAAAACAAAATATGTTACCGTTGTCTCAAAAGTTGACTCCAGTTTACGAAACTTGAATAGCACCACGTACGACGATGAACCAGCCACGGCCAATTTTCTGCTCTCCGGGCAAAACGACAGCAGTTGCACCGAAAACTGATCATCTTCGGCTCCGTCGGGAGATTTTGAACGAGACTTTTCGAACACCTTGGCGGTTTTCAATTTGTACAGCACTTGCAGACTACCAGCGCTAGCGTCCCAAAACCTAACACTGCCGTCTGTGTGGCTGTTGGAGCAAAACAAAAAAGACACATCTTATATTATACTTCATAAGTGGGTCCATAAACAATTCGATGGTTCTACAAAATTCCCTACTTTATGTTAATTTTTTAAAAAGCCATCATATTGAATAAATACACATTTATATTAAACGTAATCGTGACATTAACTTGTAGTCTATATATGTAGGTAGGTATCTACTTTTAACATTAAGCTCTCAATAAATTAATATCAGAACGAGTATTATAAAAAAAAAAATTACAAATACAACCGCATGATGCATATTTTCATAAAACTACAAAAGTCAAATTTTGTAAAAAAGTATTACGTTTTTCTAATTTTATCAATGCGGTCATAAACATTTGTATTGGTTTTAAGAACACTTAATGTCAAATTATACTAATAATTATATCTTATAATTTTTGTTACTTAGTACGAAAAATGTTTTAATTTAATTTGGGTTGCTCTTGGAAATAGAAGTTTTTAAACTTAATTACCTAACTAATTATATGTCAATCACTTCGTGTTTTTTAGTGTCTTTTCTATGATTCAATCACTAAATAGTATTATTATATCTTATTAACCGAAATGAGCTTTACGCGGATTACGTTTGTGATTAAGATACATTAAAAGAAAATAAATGAAAGGCCCGATTCATATTATGATGCTATCAGTTTTAAGAATCTCAAGTATGCGTCTGCTTTTGAATGAGTAAACATAGGCGATAACGTCTACAAATTAAAATTAGTTTTGTTTGCGAATTGGCTTTAACATATATTCATCGATAATGCACTTGCATAAAATAACTACCCACGAAAGCTGCTCGTCAAAACCTTCATCAGCGCATATTATGTCAATAACGCATTCATTGGGATTACAATAGGAAAGTCTTAAATTAATTACCATTCTCAGTTAAGGCGATATTTTTTTCTTAAAGGAGGAAGTCTCATGGACCAAAACCACCCCACAAGTAGTACTTACCCGGTCAGGATGATTTCATTATAGCTGCACGACGTGGGGCTCCATTCGCCACCAGCAATAGGCCACTTGTTCTCGCTGTAGCCGGTCCGTTTGGAAGCTGACCTCGATCCGACCGAGTAGAACGCGGGTATCAAGTCGGACGGACAGTCGGCTATGTAATGCACGCAAGACACTGGCGACTCGTGTATGTCCATGGGGTGAGGGTTTTCGAAGCACGGGTATCCGGGACTGAGCAAGTCGACTAGCACAAGATCGTTTTGCATGAGCACTGCTATGGCGTAAGGCTCTTGCACGTCTAGAAAACACATTTCCAAAAAAAAAAAAAAAAAAAACAATACCAATTGTAATTATTATTATAAACCTCAATTGGAAAATCCGTTAGGGAATTAGAAAAATCATTGGGCTCTGAAATATTATAATATGATGATAGCTGATAAAATGATCAAGTGATTCATTGCCATGTACTGCAATGTGCGAATTACAACACTATGTATTAGACTGTTTGGTTGGTGCAAAATCTCAACAAAAAAAAAAAAAACCGTTCGCCATTACGGCCGTGTACTTACCGCTGTTGTAAGGGCTTTCGCATAGCGTAACAAAATCGACGATGTTGTGATCCATTTCGAGGACAGTAGTCGTTTTCCCGTGCATGATAGTTATGCTGGGCACGCGGCCAGCGGTATCGGCAGTCAGTCCTCCGGAAAATATTAAATAGGACTCGCTGGCAATAAAAAGCATAAAATAGAAAACCGCGAGAACGACACAGTAATATAGTAGTATAGGAATAATTTTCGTTAAGAAAGATATTATATACATATATATATATATATGTTATTATCGTACATGCGATCAAAAGTAAGGGATAAATTGTTATACGCATAGTGTATATAATATACACTATGCGTACACTGTATATTATTATTATTATTATTATAGGAACGGAGGAGGAATCCGATAATAATATCGAGTAAGAGTCAGCACTTTAACTTTATCGGAACACGAAGACGGCGAGGAAACGCCTACCGAAGGGTATTATTATTGTTTGCTCAAACCTCTAGAGAACTTACCCGGATTTCGAAGATTTCCATTCAACTTTCTGTATGGGTTTGCAAGTTTCCGTTTTGGTTTTAGCTAACAAAAAATAAATAAAACAACAAGATTAACTCGAGAGAATTTTGGTCTCGGTTGGGATGATTCAGTTGAGAAAAATATGTAATGTGTGTTTCAGACCAGACCGCAGTGGAAATTCCCCCATTATATCAATTAGGGAAGTATTCGATCGGAACAATTTTTTCCTAGCCGTAATAATCGTTAACTTCGTTGTACAACCAATATAAATCTCTATTGGTACCTATACATACACACACATAAAATGAAAAAATATTGTCAACGTGACTTCATTGCAGTAGACTATACTATAATGGTCAGTGGCCGTAAATTTATGAAACGAGGATGGATCTTTGATAAAAATAGCTCGAAAGAAAACCATTCTTTAGAAATGATTATTGTTATTTACCTGGGAAACATTACTAAAACGGGTCATTTGTATGAAAACACATTTAAGTAGGCTTTAAATGTACTAATTAATCAATAAATGTACTAAGTAACTGTTAAAAATTGAATTTGACTGCGGTATCACACATAAGTACTGGTACCATATTTGATATCATACATTCGGATCACGCTGGTATTTTTGACAAATAAAAGATCCATTAACTATCGGATCGCATCAATTAACAAAACTTAATTCCCATCGGAAACGACATTTAATCAATAACGATTAACATTGATCCCTTTCTTAACACCGAAATCTCTGGATTTGATCAAAACCCATCTATCCAGATTGAACAATGTGGATAAGCCGTTCGATATAAATTAACCCTCAATATAAACATTAACCTAATTAATATTCACCGTGGGGGTATATTATGTTTGCCGGTTTCGATGAAGGTTTGACATTCCAAGTCGTCAAACTTCCGTCGCTGTGGCTGCACGTGAACTGTTTCCCTTCAAAATGCCAATCAATGGACTTCAAGGAGTCGCCCCACTGCCAGCGGCATTCCGGTTTCTTAGTCTTTAAGTCCCACAACACCATCAGTCCGGTTTCAAATCCAATCAGCAACTAGTAAACATAAATTGTACTTTTTTAATTATTTTTTTAAACTTGCATCTAGACAAAATCCTAATGCTGTTAATTGTTGTACTGTTTTTAGGTCCAGAATAATTGCCTGGTGTCAGATACATTATGCACATCTAAGTTCTAAAAAATATTCACAAATAAATACTACAGTCAACTGGACAAAATAATAATTTTAGAATATGGTATTTTCATTTCATTACATAATCCGCCCATTGGCCGGACCCACAACTAATATTAAGCTTTTATGTTTAAAGCTTTTATGGATAATTGTATAACGGTATTGTACACATTTTTTAAAAACAATTTTGGATAAAACGCATAATAAAAAAACATGATTATGATAAACTTATTTATAAAGCGTCCTACTTAAACGAATTGTATAAAAATAATTTAATTTATTTCACTGCGTATAATAAAATAGTTATAAATTGAAGAAACAGATTACACAAACGTTTATACGCTCAGTAAATAAGAATTTTAAAAAAAACTAAGTGTCAAACTTTTTTTTTATATTCAGAAGAATATAAAATCTGTAAAGTTTAATAGCACAATAAGTGTATGTGAAGATATAATATGTGTACAATAACACTGTAGTACATTAATTGATAAATAAGTCCCCATTAGTGATACTTAAATTTTATTAAAGCGTCAAATTTAAAATAATTATAATTTTACATACATTGTTACGGTTACAATGTAAGTCATTTTCCGTTAGACAGATTAAAACGGAAAGCCTGGTTCAAAAACAAAACCAAAAATTGTGAATGATATTTTCAATTTGATCGAATACGATTCATAGTTTCTGACAACTTTTTGGGAGTTTATGTGTACTTACTAAGCATAAACTAGTGCTCGAAATAGCTAAGATAATTAATAAAACGATAATTTAGAGTTAGCACAGTTAGGTTGGGGCAAAGAGAAGAATAATATGGAGCATAATAGTCGGGCAAGTCACAGGTCTTAGCAGTATTAGAACTGAAAGTGGCAATAACATTTTTTAAACTTTATAATTACACACTAGATCTAGCATTATTCTAATTTTTAGACCTTAAGTCTAAAAACTACCCTAAAAAAAAAAGCTAAATAAAGAAAAACCTTCCACCCATTCATGGAGACACGGCGTCTAGTATTATTTTAGTTAAGACTGATATTATTTAGTGGATTATCTAAAAAAATACCCCAAAGTTGGAAATTATAGTCCAGCTATTAGCTAAGAAATATACAATGCTTGTAGATGTATCCAATTATTTTTTATTGTTTGCACTAAGGGCAAATACTAATCTTACAGAGCGTATGATATTAGCCATGCATCATCTGACTAGAGCTTTACATTTCTGAAGATTAAATTTTCAATTAGTACAAACAACTGGACAAGTTATACTGGAGATAATTTTTTAATCCACGAAAACTTTTAACATTCACATAAAAATACTTAGTTATACATCATAAAGTAAAATATCACAAGTGTCTTACTTTGAAATACCGTGCTGCCACTGTCAATTTATTATTTAAAAAAACTATTCTTTTATAAATAAAAAACATTGCTCCTATTTTTCATACTTAATGAACAAAAATAGTGGTGTTTGTATACTTTTAACAAAAATAACAAAACATTATAATATTATGTATTTCATAGTTGTAACGTTACATGCCTTTTTGAGTTAAATTGTATAAAATATAATTTTAAAAGTCGGCATGGTCTTTTTTTAACAAAATAAACTGGAAGAGTAAAGTATTATTTAAATTAAAACAAAATGAAATGCTGATATTTTGGTTCGGAACGAAGTCGAGAATACTGTTGTCCTATGACAGCGTTAATCTTACCCGACTGTCAAATGCACTACATTTTTCGGAAGGCGCATTATGTGCTCATTGTCTGAACCATATTAATGGTTTATTCGGAACAATACAATAATGTGGCATACTTATTATACAGTTATACAGTTATAATAGGTCTGTTATTGAAAGCCCATTAAAAACCGTGCGGCAGCTCTGTCTATCGCCGGAATATACCCGGAGCTGTTAGACATTCGCCACCGAGCCAATTATTACAGTGATTACGATTTTGGATACCGAAGTTAATAATCGCACGATCCATAGGTGATCTAATTAGTGCTGTTAATTTTATAATTAAGACTAAACTATATTATAACATTAGGTATTTACCTTGCTGGAATCCGCAGGATTATCGCTCAGGTGCACAATGGGTCCGGGATGGGTTGGTCTGGTCCTAAAACAACACAAATAAAATAAATGAGTCTTAAACGAACACAACCTTGAACTGGGAAGTCCCGGGTGTATACAACTTATTGTAGTATCGGTGGAGAGCAATGAGATGTGTGGGGGGGGGGGTGGCACGGGATCGAAATTAATTTTAAACATTCGGACTGCCGCGAAATTTATTGCCGGTGCACTTAAATCCGGGACATAATGGGATTATGCTCAGCCCTCGTTTTCCGGTCCTCGCGAATACCTACATTTTCGGGTCTAATACCAATATTATGAACGAGGAAAATTATTACCGAGGTACAAAAAAAAAAGTGGTAATAATAAAATATCCCGTCACCGTTAATGGTAAAGAATAGACAACGACGGGCGGTAGGCAGGACACCGTTAAGGCGCAGGGTAGGGTTTTTTGTTAACAAATACTTTATGTCTCGACGCGACACCGCCGTGTATGAAAAACAGTTTATCATTTCTACCGTCACAAATCACAGTCATATGAATCTCTTCACCTTCCCCTTAAAACAGCTGTTACAAAATCCTACGACTGTATTAATCGCCATCGTTTCGTACACACCCATCCGGACGCACTTTAAAGGAAAACTGTCTCGGCATCATTTCGCATCGCGATTCTCGTAGAAATCTTACTTAAGCGCCACAACATTTAATCAGACTTCTTCCTGTGGATTTTAGTAGGTACTTGGCACCACATGTTAGACACTAAGGCTATTCGTATCGGACCCTTGAGCTTTAATTATAATGTACAACTCAAAGACATCACTGACATTATCTTAAGCTGGGTTAACACGGTTCACTCTGGACGATCGTTTAGAATAAATCGTCATAGCAGATGTAAATAAACCCATAAAAGTCAGGAAACTAACGTCGGTGGTAAACATATACATATAACATATTATTATATTACACAATTTTTTTTTAGATCATAATTTATTCTGCCACTCTGTTTGCACGCATACATTAAATCCTAAGATTCAGTTCAGTATGGATCTCACTCTTTGTCTATTGCTATTAAAACCCGAACTTTAAGTAAATAAATACTCTAGATAGGATAAATACATGTATTGGCTTGTATAATGCCCGTATCGGAAGGTCGGATTGCTGTTTAAACATGCCAGTTAGTTTCAAACAAACTAAATGGTGTTTTAACAGTTTAAACCCTTGCATTATTTTCCGACATTCGGTGAACGAATAAAAAATAATTTCACGATAAACTTCAACACCACAAACAAGATTTAATTTATGATAGTTTACATTATGGCCAACGACAGATATTGCTTGGGGTGATGTTCATCAACGACTTTATGTTTTGCATACATTTTTCAACTATAAGATAAAATATTATTATTATATTTAAAATAAAAAAACTATATAATAGTCGTACGATTTTTCATATCAAATGTCGTTAACCCATTGTATTTTTTAGTAGATATTATACAGCTAAGCATGTGCTCGAGGGTGAAGTTTCCATTAGAGTGTATTAATTATTTCTCGCTGGAGTATCGTTCTGAAAAGTCTACTGTCCCGGTGAGTATTTAAAACGCTTGCCAAAGCGTTTGCCTAGCTATGTTAGCTAGTAGACTTCTTTATTACTATAATTTGTACTGTTATTCACTTATAACATTTAAACTTAAATCTCAAATATTATTAGCTATAGCCTATATACCTCCTAATAACAACTACTAAATAATCTTTCAATATTTTCTTACATTAAAATCATGGTAACGGCATCATATAATTATTATTAGTACCACTACACGTGTAATGTATAGAAGGTATTTAAATTTTAAAACCCTTAGCGATTTGATAGTAACTAAAGACAATTCCAGGTTCGCGCTGGGCCAGTATGTTTACTGTGCTACAAGTACAGTTTGCCGTGGATGGGAGATAGACCCACCTGTGAGTAATTCAAATTTGCAATGGTAAATTGCTATATATCTCCTTAGAGTTGTGTAATATCCGGATGTCAAGAATTTTGAAAATTTTGAACCAAAACGATTTTAAATATAATTAATTTTTAAGTTAAAAAAAAGTTGTTTATACGTATACTATTTTAAAAATTTTAAGTTGTAGGATTATTTAATTACGGATTTTGTCTAACCTGTAGATTTTCTAAAGTACACAATATTATGTGACTCATGCTGACCTAGAACAATAGACTAGAACCTTCCCAGTCCAGGTCTGGGCAGTACGCTATCAACATCTTACTGATAAAATACTCTGTTGGCAACACTCATCAACGACATCTTGAATGATAAAAACTGCTGATCGTATTAAATTGTACAGGAAAATGTGTTTGATGCGTACAAAACTTCTTAGATAATATATATGATATTGTTAAGCAGCGCGCCTCGGTAAACTCAATATCCGGAGGTTTGACGGTAGCTGGCACGAGATATCATTTATACATCATTATAATGTTAAATTCATTATAATAATAACTGTACTGCAGAGGGGAGGGATGCGGCATAAAAAACGAATTCCGAAAAAAAAAGGTCTTCGGTGTTAACAATGTACGCGTATACAGGTGATGTCGTACTCAAAATATTCAATTACATTGTAACGTTACGGGTGTTCGGCTCAATGGGGGAACGTCGCACGACGAGCACAATATTAAATTCCACGGTCTTGGATCGTTAGTAATTAGTCCTGCCTTTACACGAGACAAAATGTGCACGACACCGACGTCGGGTACGGGGGCTATACGGTAATAGCGGGAAATTATTTATGAAAAATAAGAAAATAAATTATAAACATGGCCCCGCTTTCATCCACCGTGAAATTGGGAAACGTGACGTCATATGATATTTTCCACGGAACAGAGCGCAGTCGACTGGTAACAAAAGAGAAGCAAGTTTTTTTTTTAATGTGAACATTTCAATTAAGCATCATTACAACGGCCATTACTGCGTCTCTGCCGGGTTAGCCTATCAAAAAACATACACTGCACATTTCATACTGCGGTAGAAAAAACCACTGCGGTGAAAACTTTTAATCATCGTGTTGTGTGCGAACCGGAAACGAGCGGACTCGGGTGGTTTGCGGGCGACGACAACGACAAAGACTTAGGTAATCTCGAATTGCACACACGTACTTAGCACGCGGGCGCCCATAAATTGTTATCAAACATCAAATAAACACAAAACGGCTACGGAAGCAAAACCCCGTAGCTGTTAGAACAGTAACGCGTGTACACCACCACCGTAATTGCTACTAACCAGCACACATCCCAAAGCAAGAGTACAAATTAATTATTAATTAAACGCAAAGCCTCGGCTTTGATCAAGGTCGACAAAGGTTTTTTTTTTATCTAGCTCATTCTCAAACGCAGTTGCAGAGAAATAATATGTAAGCAAATTTCTCAACAATACATTTAAAAAATAAACGATAAAAATATATAATTATACAGATTCGCTCGACCGTTTGCCAATCTACTATAAACTCTCTTCGTCTCAAACCTGGGCTTGAAAGATCCTTTGAATCCGCGTCCCGATAAGGGCCTATAAAAATATTTTAACGACTTTTCGCCAAGTTCTAACGTATTAACGTTAAACATTGAAAAATGTGTTATTTTTTTTACTTAAAGTTTTCCATAGTTTAAGAGAGAAGAAAATTACTTTTCAAATTTTGGCCTAACAAATTACCAATACTTAAAACAAAGAAATTAGTTAAACACAAACGAACAAATAAAAACTATTCTTTTGTATAACTTTTCAGTTCCGCATTGAAGTTAAAATTTTTTTTTTTCCAACAAAGGTATCATTTATATATATTGTATTGTTTTTTAAACGCGTAAACTACATGCAATTACGGCATCACTGTTATTCTTAACTTATATTTTAGAACAGCCTTAGCAGCAAATAAATTATATATTCTTTCTTCAAGAAAAACCAAACGTCTATTAGTACGAGTGTTATAAATAATAAGTAAATAGTGCTATAGTATATTAAATATTTCTTCCTTAATGTACCCGACTGGATTTCTGTTTCAACTTAAGCTGACGTACACACACTATTTGTAAAATAGTTACACAAAAATAATTAATTACCCCGAGCTGTAAACGGAAAAGAGACGCCGAATTCAATTGGCCTTTTACCAAAACAACGAACAATGAACACGGATTTAATTAGTTTTGCCTCGATTAGAATTTATGGAGTACCACCACCCTCGTTATTTTTCTTTGCATATCTATCGAACAAGATTTATAGCTTGTTGGATAAGAACTGACTGTTTCGATTTGGGGTGCATTCGATTTGATCGTTTCAAAAATCCCCGTATTTTTCCTAAAAAGATAAATCAACACGTTTGATTAGTAAGATGTAAAATCTAAAAATTCTAAAACAATTAGCACTGTTCAGAGTGATTTTTATATCGTGTAACACTTGTTTCCTGGAAAATCGTTTTTTTTAAGTTTATGCCTCCATAATACTACTTGTTTTATTTTTTTTAATTTTAAATCCTTCTTTTGTACAAATATACAATTTTTTATTTAGATTCTTAAATAGCAACATCAATATCCTTTACATTTTCAGGTAGCTTATAAAATTCCAAAAAAAAAAGTCATGTTAAAAGTGAAAATCGAACAGTGTAATAGTAATAACATTTAAAACTGTAGACTGGAGGAAAAGGATAGTGAAGTAGCATTTCGATTTATAAAAATTTTAGTGGAGTTGCTAAACTTACTAAGTTGACCTTAAGTAAGATGGCCTTTTGCTGTCAGCCGACGGGTGACTAAAACATAATGCTTTCAACTTCTTGTTACTTTGGACGATTTACCCCTACATTTATTTTGAATATAATCTTTACTTTATACTAAGTTGTTTTTAATTTGAAAACATCATCGACTCATTTAGACATTTAATGTGATCATTGGTTTGAAAATAACTTGAAGTTGAAATATATGACGGAAGTCATAATGAAGATACTAACGTTAGAAATGTATACAAAGGTCTTTGCGCAAAGACTTTGGGAAACTTTAACTAACACGAGGGATGTTATGAGTTACGTTGGCATATATATTGCAATTCAAATCCATTATTATACTTACCATTATAGAGTGGTTCTGAAATCTAAGAGAGTTCAAAGCCTACACAATTTCCAACATAGTAGGTACTTCAAGAGCAAGCTTTAACAATATCATACGGGTTAGCAATTGGTTCCGACTACATACATGTAACGTTCTAATGACAATCTGCACTCGAAGACCTATACAATTACGGTGATAATACATGAAAGTATTATATTAACAATGTAGGCATAAACTGCTTAATATAATATTCGGTATTTCATTATTAGTAATAATTTGATACCAATATTAGATAACAGCCGATGATGCGGTTAATGGTGATGATAATGATGAACGACGAATTTCACATAGTATTATTAAGATCATATTACACCGTCGTGACGGTTTTAATGCAGACTATAAGGTTGAAAATGAAAAAATACTTTACAGTTTGCAATAATTAATTATTATTAGCAGTCAAGAACGGGCGTGCTTCTTTTTTTTTAACGAAAACAACATTGCGTGACGTCAGCCCGGTGCAAAGTAATTACTAACGTTCAAGTTAATTTTCAATCATCCACACTGGTATCAATATAAATACAATATTTCTTTCTTTTTTTTTTGTTTTTATTCTATACCAAACTTTCTACAAAGCAGTAAAAAAAAAGTTGTTTTTTTTTCAAGTAAACAAGGCGAAGGAAACAAGATTATTCTAACAGACATAATGAAAGTTATAGAATTTCGTTAATTCACGATAAATGAATTGAACCGTTACTTTTATAAAAATTACTTCGAAAAGCTATATTTTGTTATGCAGTACGTAACGTTAATTATTATTCTGCTTGTAAACTTAAAAATAATTCACAAACGGCGTATCAATTACACGTTAAAACTTTTTATATATTTTCGACTTTAATTAAAGAAACAAATTTAACGCAAAGAAACTTTTCAAGCTATTTTAAGTTTTTTTTTTACACACATACAAAAAGGGGAATCAAGTCCGCTGGTATATATGTCAATATATATTATAAAACCAATGGCTTAATTAACAAATTACAATGAACAAAATTAATTTTAAAGGAGAACATTTGTTTAAAATATTTAACGCTTCCTTAGCGGTAAAAATATGAACTATTTTATTTAGCATCTTGTAAAAAAAAACCTTCTATTCTTTATCAGATTATTCAGAAAACACATATTGGCCAAAAATGTACTTATATAACATTTTTTAATTAAGCCATCGATAATAATATACTTAATTACTTGATTAATGCAGAGAAAATTCACTATAAACACGAATATGTTCCAAGGAGGAGTTTTGAAGAAATTTTTGGGGCTAAGTAAGTCGCTCTAAACCCTTTCCCTATCAACGTCACTGGTAGCCGCTGAATACCTATCCAGTTTTCAATACGTGTCGAATATACATGTATGAAAATCTATAAGGATCTGAGATGTATAACAGCATGTATCGACAATGAAATGCAAGTAAAAGCTATTACCTATTGTAATGTAATAATAGAACACCCTTCTGAAGTATCACAAATCGAGTTTTGTGTATAAAATGAACCACGCCGAAGAGAATAATACATATTTCGTCCAATTGTCATGGTTGGGTTAACCTATATATTTAACTGTAATTTATTGTTATAACATTCTCATCCCTCCGACTAGTTACAAATTTTATTTGGTGTGTATACACTAAAAATAATTTTACAAGTTATTTTTATTTGAATACATAAATATGAACATAAGTGATTGTCTTAGTAGCTAACTTCTCAGCATTTTTACCCTCAGTGTTACTCAGTATAACTTGGAAAATAGTTATATAAAACTAGTTAACGACAGTCATTGATTTATTAAGACATACTTTAAGTAATACGGTCGTACAACATGGATAAGTTTTAATTTGAAAATCAAACAATTATAGCGATATAATGAGTAAAAGTAATGAAATTAAAATGCTAATTATAAATAAAAACAAATACCAATTGGGTGGGTGATATTTAGCTAATCACTATGCGTTATGTGTGTACACGCACTTTGTATTTATCTTAATTTAATTCAGAAATTGTTATCGAGCGTACTTTAAACCAAACGGTTTAATTTCGACTTTCTAAGTTCAGGGCTCAACGACTCGTTATTTAACTAGCCTAACCCGAAAAGTGACTTTATATTTATACCAAAATTAGGAGTATTCAAAAGGCGCGAGAATTTCTGCCAAATTTGGCGGATTTATTCAATCGCCATGTCACATGAAACCGAATAAATTCGACTGTTATTTTCTTTAACTATAATATGCCCCATCCGTTATGGGTGTACACCGTTGGGGTTGATAGGTATTTTTTTTTTTTTTTACGAAAATCGTCTTGGTCTTTTATAATATTAAAATAATTAAAGGACGGATAAAACTAGAGCAAGAACAAACGAATAACGTTTCCATTCTTGGAAAAAATAATGTGACCGATTAAATAGAGAGAGAGAGAGTCAACTTAAATCGAACGGGTTATACGGTCACGCGAGAACGCACAAGAGAAAATATTATGGTGTGTGTTGGCTTAAAAGGTTTTAGGTTAGGAGGAACCGTATACGGTTTTTAATAACATTTGCCGATAAGTTTTGTCCGGTATGATGTAGTATTATACATCCCCGGCATTGCGACCTCCGATAAATTACACTTGGATGGACTTTTATTTATCTTACACGAGGAGTTTTTGCGCAAACGCCATTAACACAACCGTTTGCTATTTCCCGAACGTGCATGCCCTTTGAGGACGGTCCAACTATAGGCTCACGTCAGGCTTATGGGCTCTTCGCATCTTTCGGCTTAACTCGATCATTTCGGGGTTCTGTATGCGTGTCGCGAACGACCGTTGAAATTTCATTAAGAAAAACGCTACCATCCTTTGTTCGGTGTAAAAAATGCGATATATCCTTTCGGCTATTTTTTTACGGATTCGGTGGCAATATATTATACTGCTGACCAAAAGCGAATATAAATATAACTTATAATAAGACGAGCCACCGAACCATAATAAATTTTCCTTAAAAAAACTATAAGTACAATAAGAAACGGAAGAAAACCCTTTATATTAATATTTCCACAAACCGCAATGAGGCAAAGAATATAGCTCGAGTTTTAAAATAAAAAAAAAACTAAACAATCAGGGAGAAAAAATATTATAGTTCAATAACAAACAACAGAAAAAAAAAGATCGAATAGACTTTGCCGTGACAACTGACAGCAGTTTAATGAAATAATTGGATATTAAGGCGAAAACGAAAAAAAATTGATTTATTGCCAAGAAAAAGGCCGTAAAAATATTAAACGTCTAAAAATGATCAAAAACAAATCAGATTTAAGCTTTAATTGTTTAATATTTAAAATAAAATTACTTGGATTTATTACAGTTTACTTAAATATTTAAAAAAAAAACAAGAACTATGAAATTAATGTTTTTGTCAAATTATGCTTAATAAGACCCTGAGCTATGTAAGCTCATATTTTTTTTTATTAACAACTGATTTGTCTTATCTAATTTGGAACAATATTGTTTTTGGCGTGTTATTTAAAAATAATGTACTAATACATTTTGGAAACAAACTGCTTTTTAACTGCCAACTATATTATGTTTACTCTCTTACCATTATCAAAGTTATTATCAAAGTGATACTTAATTAAAAACAATTTCTGTTGGTACTATCGATTACCGAAAAACATATCAAAACTTCATAAAAACTGTCAGTATCATATTATTATTGTCCCAAGCTCGACGGTAATGCGAGCATCAAAGCACAATCACTTTATTAATTAAAATAGTAAGCGGCTACCAACTGAAACTTATTCACACTCTTATCGCAGTTTCGAATTATATTATACTTGCACTCATGTGAAACAAGATGTTTGTACTGTGCCAAAATACAGTTTGTCGTGATATCATTTTATGTGTATGAAAACACCCAAAAATGTACCGTATATTATATTTTATTGATAAAAACTATTTCCTAGTCATACATAAGTTTAATTATAAAAGCTTTCAACAGATGGAATAAGTTTTCAAGAATTTATTCGATTAGCTGTTGGCCATTTTGCGTACAAGAATGTCGTTCTTCGGGAAGCGCGCCAAAAAATGGCGTAATAGTTCCACATATCATTTAAATTTTCAACGGTCAATGTTATTTTAATTTTAAATTGTAGGTGCCGTGTGCGGTGTTAGACATTCCGGTAGCAACTAAAAAAGGATAATATAGCGATATTTCTAAAGTACAAACAGAGGAATCATAGAGTGACGCGATGTGAAGCCAAGACTAAGAAATGAGATGCGAAATTATTTAAATGAGTTTGACTTCAAACGAAGCATGCCATGTAGTGGAATAACTAAAATAGTTCGATCAACTAGTGGAACTACTCAAGACACCGTCAATCGAATACTTCTGTGTTGGCCTTAAGGGTAAAATACCGACCATCGTTACTAATTTTGCACGCAGATTCTTTGAAGTGGGTTTTTTTTTTGCAAAACTACCATTATTCATATAAATTTAAGAACTGTCAATTTGTTTTCTTAAAAAATACAAAGTCAGACTTCAAAAACATCTTTTTTATTTACTTACATACTTTTTTGTAGTGCATCAAATAAATGTCTCGGTTGATAAAAAAAAAATACTATATAGTGTAAAAGCAACTATACTACATATTAATTATCGTTAACAAGATATTATCTCTCTACTTTTTAGTTTTTCAGTTGACGCCAAAATTAAATTAGATAAGTTTAAAAGTGGTTCGCTAACGGTTTAACAATAATAATAAGGCTGATATCGCAGAAAGTTCCACCGGCCATTTGATAAATATTTCCTCTTGCATAGTTTCCGTATTCAGTTTTGGTAAAATATATCAAACTATTATCAAAACATGGTGCATATTACTCAAATATCATTAAAAACATTTAAGATAAATAATTATGCATATTGCAAAAAGAAGATTAAAAAGCTATAATATTAAAGGAACTAAATTAAAGGAAATACAATGATTTGTAGCTAAAAGTCAGACACTACAAATATTAGCATTTTCCTAATAATTATTATGAGTTTTATTATGCTGCCGAATTAATTAAATTAATGTACAAAATATACTTTTCGCTTTGTTTATAATTCCAACAAATGGTAAAAATGATAATATATTATTGTATTTGCTGGCTTACGAAAAGTTTTTATTAATAATATTCATATAATTATAAATATTTGTCTGTATGATCTATTCCTATTTTGCACTTAAGTTTTTTCCACAAAACAAAAATTACACATTCTTTATTAACCTGTGACAATTTTGCTTTTTCGTAAAATACCGAGATAAAAAAAACACATTTAGTATTGATGTATCTATTAAATCTCTGTATTATAACGCTATATCTATGGCTGTCACGCCGGAAATCGTTAAGGACAAACAAACAACCAAAATGACAGAACTAAAAAACGATAAAAACGTTTTCTCTTCGAAATAATAGATATGAGATACAAAATCAAGGAGCGACAACAAAAAAGAAACTAAGAGCCTATAAAAAAAATCTCTTTTTCCAGAAAACACGCCGAGGAAGGAGGGTAAAAAAAAGTAGATGGAAGTCCATCCCCGAGTACAAAACGACCATACGGTTTTTTTTCTTTTATTTATTTCTTTATTTTTTTTTTTTTTTGCACATACATGACAGAATAAATAATGAAATCCATCCGTCCCGCTGCGTTATCAAACCGCCATTTCTTACAAGTCTAAAATGAAGAAAAAGCTGGGTAGACATGACGTGTACTCTAGGATAGAGGAGTGAGAGAAATGGGAAGTTTTCGTGGAAGACAAATGATATCGTGAGAAATTTAACGCGTCGAGCGGGACCGTACAAAATTATGGTGACAGAAAAGGCTGCCAAAAAGGTGTCAAACGTTAAGTTGGGCCTACGATAGGCGCATATCATACATTTTTAAAAATATAAATATAATAAAATTGAGAACCTGTTTCTGGATGACATTTTTAATTGATGATTAATAATTGCAGCGCAGAACATCAATATTTAATAGAACACTTACATTTCAAATGACCCTTTTAAAAAAAAGGTAATTAACTTTGATTTTTTGCTGCACGTCTTTAAAAGTAATTAGGTTGGATCATAAAGAGACCGCATAATATAACAGCAATAAATATTATCAAAATAGAGAGATCCGTAAAATCGTACTAAAAATAACAATAACAATTTGTTTTAAGTGCATACAACGATTAAGAGCAAACAATTAATTTATTATAAACACTTAGAGCGAATGTACCGTAGTAAAAAACGGCTTACCTATTAACCCACATTAATTTCACCACAGTTGAAGTGGTACATTTTAGAGTGCCAAACAAGTTCAGAAAATGCTTTTAAAATCTAGCTATATTGTTTACAGATGCAAGTCGCACCTCGAGACTTATTTAATATAAAATGCGATTGTCGAATTCAATTTTATTAAATACCGCAAAATCGTGTATTATTATTATATTATTATTTATCGGTGAGTCCGTGCGCCAAATGCACTATTGTTGGCACGTCAATAAGAGTTATTGGGTACATGTCTATGACACTCAACCATGATAAACGCCGTTTCGTGGCGTTTTCAATGCGACCCCACCTAAGCGCTCTGTTCACCGTGCCAGAAAACTGATGACGTTTCAAATCCCCAAGAAAAGTCTATTATTTCTCCAAGACGAAAATTCGGCCATACCTTTTTACACGTTAATAAAACGCTTCGGTAGTTAAATATTTGTTTGAAATGTGGTCTGCGTGTAGGAGGAATGAAAATGGTCGGCGCTGCGAATCAATATTTCATCAAATGGCGCAGGATTCATATTTTTGTAGATTTAACATTAGATTCAGTTTCATTTTGGTTGCGCATAGGTCTGTTTAGGTCCGCGCTTTACCAAACCATTTTCAATGTGGTCGACGCTAATCGAGACTGGACCAATAACTGTCATAAACTATAATCAACGACTTGCGTACCGCAAAAATCAATTTCAAAAGCAAACGGTACAAAGCCAAGTGCAACTCGGATTCAGACTGAAGTAAACTACTATACACTTTTAGAGATAGAATGAGACCCGGCAATTTTTGAAAACCCTGCAATTTTTATATCAATTGAAACTAGAATCAATATATATTTGTTTTTTTGCTCGCCAAGAGCGGTAAAGAATACAGTTGAAGAAGAAGCCCAATTGATATAATACATGAAAGAGAACCTCGGATATTTCGCACTCTGGAAATAAGATATTGGGAAACTAGAAAAGGGGACGCCTTTGGGTTCTGCGGAATAAAAGGTTTCGTCCCTTGAGATGTACATAGAATGAAACAAGCGTGTAAAAATCATCGGTCCAACGGTTGACGGCAAAATCAAAATAAGCTTTTTGGACGGATCTCATACGAACCTTTCCGAATGTCTTATTCTGAACAAATGGCATCCGTATCGCTACTTGACGTTCAAGACGTACGAAAGTAGTATCGGCAAGTTTAGTACAACACTGTTTGAAAGAAAATCAGTGATTTTATACAAAGAGGTGACGAAAATATGAAAAAGAATAAGCTATCACTAATGTATCCCACGCTAATGATTTCTCTGGGGTCAAACATGGTTATATTATCACATTGTTGTTGTTCGGCCGATAAACACAGATGAAGAAAAAGAAAAAGAAATTACATTATAAAGTAGCCGCCCGGTCTAAAACTTAACTATAACGTGTACAGCACAAATAATTTAGAAACCGTGAAGATGTTGGTAAACTCGAATTATGCTGGGAGACGAAAAGCATTGCAACATTGCATAGTTAAAGCAACTATACATTTAGTTCGACCAACTAAATGTTTGATCAAAGCAACTGTTTATTGAGTTATTCCAACATTTGTGTCCCTATATTAACCATAATTTTTGTTTGTCCGACTATGTATTTTTTTCACGTATCATTAATAAGACCCATCGTCTCTGGAACTTGGGCTTTCTCGTTAATTTCAAAATACTTTGAATGCATTCGTTTCCAGCGCTAAACAATATGATTATAAAATTGAAAGCTACATCCAGAAAGACAATTTGCAACTTTAAGTTGCCGGACAATGGATCAGAATAAATAGAATGACTAAAAAAGTTTAAACATTAGTTTTATAATATGTTATTAAAATTTACCTTAATATACATTGGTTTACCTGCGATGGTCGCGTTCATTTTTTTTTTTAACAAGGTTGCTCTATTATATTTTTTTGACCCCGGTACCTATTAAAATACTTGGTTAAAATAGTTCACGGTTGCAATAGGTGCATATAATAATTTATATTTCTGTAAAATTACCAAGACAATGCTACGCAAAGGTCTATTATCTCTTTCGGCGACAGTAATTCCAACGACCCAACGATTTTACGGCATATCGGTTGATGATGGTGGTGTTCATCTCGACATGACGAGCAAATAAAATCCGACCATTCAGCCGTCGGCGATGACGACCATGCTAATAACGCAGATCCCGTAAAATGTCTTAAGTACGCCGCCTCGTGACGTAAACAAATTGATTGAGACTCACAGTTATTATATTTAAACACCGACCTAACCGTCTTCGGTATCAACAGATTTGGCGCGGTAAAATTTTTAGGGCGGCCAATAAAACACCGACAGCATAATGCGCACTAGCAACTACTCATGTTGTTAGACTCGAGGTACGAGGAAATTACATTAATTAGCGGACAGCGATAATGAAGATTGATTAACGTATATTGTGCTGCGGTAAGACCACCACGCTGTCCCGTCAACGTTACAATGAACCAGTAACAACTTTAAGCCGGCCAGGATTTTTTTTTTTCGATGAGACCCCGTCGCACAGCTACATTATTATTTCTGAGGGTGTTTTGAAGACACGGGATACAGACGGGATGGGCATACGCCATACGGGTTTAATGAATTACTTCTGCTAAGCAAGTAAACAGTATACACTATATAGGGCTCCGACTAATCCGGACTCTGCGGTAACTCTTTTTAAACGACTATTCAAAAAAATCACGTCCTCGTGAACTACGTTTCTACAACCAAATGTCGTTTGTTACGCGTTTGCCGGTGTTTGTGTGGCAATCGAAACAAAAAATTAATCACAAGCAAACGATGAAAATATATGTATTTACAATATTGTGATTTTTTAAAACTCTAAGCTCGGTTTTTGCTGCCAGCGCGCACGACAATTTATCTGTATGGATTCCGTCAACGTATCAAATAGGAACGCTTTTAGTAATACACACCAAAAGCATAGCGCGTTCGTTGTAAAAAAAAAAAAAAAATAACAACCCTATACAGCGATGTTAACATACAACTGCAAAATGTATATTCAACGGAAAAGCGTTGGCAAAATGTTCCAATAAAGGCTGCTGGATGCGAGTGTAACAGGCATCAATATAACGAACAACAGTGTGGTGTTTTTGGCGAGCGCATTTACTTTTCCAAAATTTGTTTATTCTAAAGAACCGAAAGTTCTCGTGTCAGCAGTATTACTGTCATGTTGTGCCACACGCGATGTGCAAACTGTCAGCTACGCCGCGGTTGAACAAAAATGGTGCATTATGTTTTTTTTTACAATCCATCCGACATAGAAAAACGAAACAAAACCGTAAAAGTGTTTACAGTTCAATAACAAAATTATTATATTACATTTCTACTTGTATTTTACGTTGCCATTTGTTGCTAGACTGTCAGTGTTAGCATAGTCTAAACACTCGACACGAATATAATTGGACTTGCAGAAAATGTCCATTGAAACATAAAGAATAAATCACTATTTTAAAAATATTTAAAAACAAATTAATCTTTTGACGTCATTCGTTCAAATTCATTTTTTTTTTTTTTTGATAAACTTTCCGGAAGCATCACGCGGTATAGAAGAAACAAAAAGTGGAACTCGTCCTTTTTGTATTTAACTATTTTTTAATTATAAAAGCGTTAATTATATTTTTTTTAAAGAGTTCTTTGCATATTTTTCATATAGAATAATATTATTCAAATTTCGAGCACAGATAAAGTAAGTATATTTTAACGTAATATCGTTGAGTACTAACAGTAAGTATTTTTCTCGAAAAACGAGATGGAAAAATAATAATGACTTTTGACCTGGTTTACCCCGGTGACATCTCACAGCAACCCAATAACACACAAAAAGTATTATACTTTTCGTGTAGTAAATATAAATGCAATGTGAGTAATTTTAGTCTTTGGGTCATTAGTTAAAGCATTGGATAAATTAATTTAAGTACTTTAAGTGAGAGGTAACATTATAGAGTAAATATTTGGCTTAAGTGTAAATTGAATTAAATAAAAGATTATTAAAGAAATTACAGCATGTTTATACTGTAAGTGACCTTAGAGTAATTTTTTTCATCCGATTTGAACTTTTGGCGCACATGTTAATGAAGTTTATGGTAGATCTATCAGAACTATGGGATGCATTAAGATATAACTTCGGAGCGTACTCTGTCATGCCTAGCGATGATATCATACATCATTCTTGAAAAATAGAAAATTTAATTTGGTTGAATTGTATGAAACCTTTGACAACTTGGCTTAATTAAAAAGTTCCTAGTCCGAAGTGCTACAACTGAGACTTTGTAAGTAATAAAATTATTTTGATTAAAATTAATTTCAATTATTTTTTAATTGTATATTTAATATCTTTGTATTTTTTATCCCTATAGGCTGTCACTATTTTACATCGATAACATTATTGTTTATTATGAAATTTAAATCGGTATCCGGGCATTAAATATACATTTATTAATAGGCATACATTATACCTTTTAATAATAGTATACCAAAATATGTTTGCACTTTATAGCTAAATGTTGAATCAAGTTACAAAGTTAAATTATTAACTGAGTTAACATAAGCTAAATGGTGTGGAGCTTGCGTATTCCTGGAAAAATTATTACATATTTATAAAGCACATTAAAATATTAATGGGGAAAATTTTCGCCACGCCGGGAATACATCTAAAAACACCTCTAAAACTTTGTCAGTAAAGATAATGCAAACCATCAAAGTTTGGTTACAGTATACAAAGACTATAGTCTATAGTCGAGGGCACATAAAATAAATAGAGGTATATGCCACGTCGGAGCGACATAGAGTGAGGCTATAGTTATTTTAAAGTGAAAACAATCAAAATACCATACCAAATACTTAATACATCAATTTAATGCGCCAAATCTAAATGTAGATTTATATGTACTGCAGTGCGTTTAATTTTTTTAAATAGTCTTCTTAAAATGAAAAAAAACATAGTTTTTTCCAATTGTTACTGAAATAAGGTTATTTTCATTTTCTTGCGATAAAATTCAACTTAATATGTTTTACAAACACAGAGAACGATTCAGTAAGTAACGCAAAAACTTTTAAAAAACCACTACCTCGTCCAAGTCAAGATTTAAATACAGTGAGAAAAAATCATTAACAGTAGTTTAGTACATTAAATGTATTTTGTTTCTTGCTGTAATTTTGTTTTGTATAGCGCAATTCACTTTACAGATTGTTTTAAATCAAAAACACTGATTAAAATTCCCGAGTGTTTTTACTTCCAAGGTCGTACTACAGGATATTAAATTATTGTGTTTTATAAAACATTTATTTAGATGCTAACTGCTCAATCATAAACGCTATATTATATTTGTATTGTGCTCAGACACAATATATTTTGTTCGTTCAGTCCCTTCATTGCGCAAGATGGTTCTTCTCTTTAATATTATTCGTCCTATTAAATCGTATCACGTCATTTTTGGCGGACCAAATCCAACGATATGACCTAAATACTACTAGAAGGTATATTGTTGTGTAATATAAACAACGGGGTCTAACTTTAAATCCTTAGAAGGTATGTGCGCCACGCCGATCATTTGAATACAAATTTATATTATATATATATATATATATACGCATTCGACTCGGCTCGTTGAAGACAATACAGCTTCGTTACCCTACTACTGTTAAACGTGTACTACTACTTACACTTCAATGGCTTTGTTCCAATTTATTATGTAACCAGAGAGGGTAAACAATTCGACGTTGACGAAATGCACGTTTCCTCTTTCCGAGCCCACGTACAGCCACTTGCTCCGGAGCGGTAGGTGCACCACAGTGATCCTGTATTGAAAACAAACAACGATTAGCTCTATTAGTGGATAACCTAAACAAAATTAATCATTTAAGCCCAAGGAAATTAGTTTCAAAACTGACAGTAACTATAAATAAGTAAGAAATATTGTTATATAATTGGATCTATAATCCGGTAAGGGTTTTCAAAAATAACTTTAAGACCTATATTTTATTTTTGGATAACCAGCAGAATAGTAATCGTGTTGAGGGTAAATTTTATGAACACCGTTTAAAACCATGTTGAAATCTTAAAAAAAAGATAAAAGGGAAAACTTTCACATGTAATTTAATTTAAAATCGTTTTACCACGATATACATTTTCATAGACCTCTGCTAGATTTAATGTCAAGCCAAAAAAAATAAGTAAATGTTTTAGTAAATGCTGAACCCTGGTCATGAGGCAATCTACTGGAGAAGGTTTTTAAGACTAACAGAACAGTTAGAAATTTGAATAACGCAGATATTAAAAAATAATTGTTTCGTCCTTCGTTTATATGCAAATATTTAAAAATAATAATAATAAAAAAAGAAATAACCGTACTTGTTACAGTATTTTTTATTTCTAGTACCGCCCAAGCATTTACTAAATTGTAACGGGATTCGCCAAATTAAACTGTGCCACGAGATTGCAATTATAATTTAGGATTATTACACAACCATTACCCTTTATTGTTGTTCTTTATTTTGGGTTCGCATTCGAGTTGGGTTCAATAAAATTGATGAAACACCGAGGCAACAAAAACGCATTTCCAAATGAGATGCCGCATTTATTATGCCGGCAAATCTGCCGCCATCGACGTATAATAAATGATTTTGTATTGTGTGATAAATTTAGGTCATCGAATATTTTACAGTGTAGTGAAGTCAAACAAATATCGCATAAATGTTTGTGTGTATTGCTTACCTTTCTCTTTGAAATTTTAGACTGTGGACGACGTCGGCTCGTTTCTGTCTGAAATTCCACAGGTGTAAACTATCATCAGCTGTTACAGTGATCAAAGCGCCTTCGTTCATCAAGAACTCCACTTGAACGACGGCGGCTTCCAATTCGTGTCTGACCTGTGCGTCCACTCCAGGTCGTCCAATACTGAATAACGTGCTCGTTAAAGAAAATTAACTAATATTTTGACATCATTGTTCACAATAACATATACATTAATAAAGATACATAATAATAAATAAGATACATCGTCATAAAATGATATACACACACACTACACGATGATTCTCAAAGTAGTTAAAATGTTTAGAATTATAGATATTTATTTAAAACGTCAAGGTGTTAAAAAAAGTATGCGTATTTGTATTATTAAAATTAGAATTGATTTATGAAGAAGTCTGGTGAGACGGGCTATGTTGGGCGGTAGACAGGAAAATAATCAGTATATTAAGAACGGTAACGAAAATAAACGTAGGAGAAAAGTTGGGAAGAGAATAATTATTTTGCCTAGAAACAATATCCTTTCCCTTAAATGTTTGAATACTAATTATAGGGTTGGTATTTATTATGTAATGCTACTTACCAATTTTTCCATATTTTTAGAAAATCGTTATTTTTATTTAGAACTAATTAAGGTAAAGAAAACAAGTTTCTACCAAACTAACAAAATTTACCTTCGTAAGATATTCTTGAAAATAATTATTTTGACTAAATAATGTTGAAATTAATTCTATAATTACCTTGTTTTGATTAATATTATAAAGTAGTTAAGATAATTTTAAAACAAAATGATAAAGTAGAGGATTTTTTTTTACCAAAAACAAACATTTAAGTCGAGTAATTAATATGTTGCGATACTAATTAGTTAATAAATTTAACGAAGTAGAGAATATTATACTGGTATAATTTTAATCGTAACACAACTTAAAAATAAAGTATGAATAGGATTAACAATAGTACCTATTACGTTCCATAATATATTGTTATACATTTGGCAGTAAAATTTAACTTAAAAAAAAAAATGTATACCATTTGAACAGCTAAACCAGCCTAACGTAATCTCGGCGATTACGATATATATATTTTATGAACGTCATTATTCGGATCGGCATCCCTCCCAAAGCTTGTTTAAGCACCACTTTTGGTTCGCATACAATTTATAATATTATACACTGTTGTTGATGAATGGCATATATAGTGTGTTTTTGCCATAGTGATATTTTCTCTCTCTCTCTCTCTCTCCCTGTTTCTCTCACAAAATAATAAACTATATACGCAATACGTATAACATAGTACAATAAGTGCTTTTTCGATTTAGAAGCACCTGAGCGCAAATCAAGAGCCCTTCAAAACGTATACATAAAATACATTCGTTCGTATCATTCTACTTATATAATGTAATATATACCATATTGTTATTGCTAAGTGCGAATACTTCTTTTTTCAGTATTTTCCCACCAAAAGTGAACACATCCACTATAGTAGCGGAAACATTTAAATCCAAAAACGTTCGTTTTCCCGCATACAACTCGGTTCTCGCGTAACCACTCAAAAACACCATCACATCAACCATCGCATATACATATAACTTGGGATCTCTCAGTACATCTCAGTGTACATTATTCATAAATAATGCCGTTTCGTTCCTAGAAAATTTTGTTGTAAGGGATTTGTATCGGTAGAACCTTATGTTGAAGATTCCAGGTTGTGCGGTTCAAAGTTGTAAGCTGTGTATAAAGCCATCTTAAGAGTCATTCCAATTATAATTCTTATCGCAATAGCGCAATCGAAGGGAAGCCTAAAGTCTAAGTTTCCTCTAAATCACCCAAAACTTCTTACAAAATTAAAAATACTTAAGCAACAAACAACATATAAACTTGGACTTTTTATGAGCTTGGCGAACTTTAAATCTAACGTTTAAATTATACTGGATGGACCATTTTTCGTACGAGTTTAATTTTCTCGGAAAATAATTACAATGTTGTAATTTTTCTTTTTGAAAACATTGTTACTTATGTTATTGTAGAATATTATAAAATTACCAAATATTTTTTTACATCTTTTTAGTATTTTCCATATAGTGCTATTAACTTTTTAAAACTTTGGGCTCGCACATACTTAATACATTTTTTTAAATAAGAATAATTTGCTGAAAATGTTGAATGGACGATAACGAGTTTTAAATATTTACTTTTGAAGTCATTTAATTTTATTGTTTTTACCTACGAGCATTAACCAACCGCATTCTACCTCCTGTCCTAAATATTAAACTCTAATAACTTTAAGAGTTACTATTCAAAACTGGTCATTGACCAGCCAATATTTTCAAAAGTGTCACATATAAATTTACACACAATAAAATATAAAAACTTACAAAATGATCAATGAAAATCTATAAGATATTTTCTGCGGGGGTACGTTATACTATCAATGTTTTAGTATAAAACCTGGACTATACAGAATGTGTTCAACGTATGTATATGGTCGTCAACGCGACGGCGAATAATTTTAATACATCCAGCGAGTTTTAGCAACCGCTCTGTATAGTATACAAATACATTAGAGCTGCTAGAAATCTAGGTATTTGTGTGATGTGTAAGTGTACGACCGAGTGTTCAAGAGTGGAACAAAAAAAGAAAAAATGCAAGTGGAAGGGCATGGGTGTAGTGGGGAGGATGGGAAATAAGGTTTGCTAGAAATTCGGTAGAAGCTTTTCAACGAAGGTTTTTAATGGATTTGTTGAATCGACAACCTCTTGTCCTTCGCCTATACAGTTGCTGTTGTTGTTATTACTCCGACGATTGCAATTTTTGCTTTCATATTTTAAAAAATAAAATATTCTCTCGTCATTATGTACAATAATAACTACCGTGTACTGGAAAAAGCCCGCTTGAGCCCAGTAAAAAATATAAATATTATATTAATGTTCCATACGATGGCCCCGGGGGGTTGGAAAAAAAATAACGCCAGGGAAACGAGTAATATAATTTAACTGCGCATATATTTGACCCGAACCGTCATGTTTCTTCCAACTATAAGTTTTGATTAGGCGAGCGACCCTGAATAATTTTACTTTTCAAACGAAAACCCAGCAGCTCATCTAATCATTAAACGGAGTACACAGACTCACAGACCTCGTGGTCAAAGCTTACACAATTATAACCCTTTTACAAACGAGATAAGACAATATATCAAGTGCACAACCATTGTACGCGAACCGCGGGTAACAATGCGTTCCGAACTTTAACGTCGTTTAATATTAATAAAGTCAATTTCTATACCAACTCTCATGAAAGCAATTCATTTAAGCAGATTAAAAAATTATTTAATTTTAAAAAACTGACCTCTTAACGGGGAATAATTTCATAACCAAAATAGTTTAATTTCAAAAATGACAACATAATTACTTATTTTGCAAAAACATTTTTAAAAACAATTTACATAAGTGTGAGCTGACGTTGTAAACACTTCCGAAATCTCCATTGAATTTGTACAGCGACAACTGCTATTGTTTAAAACTATATGTATACAACCGATCAAACTTTTCTACTCAGCTAACAACTAACAACCAAAATCGGTCATCGAATCTTATCATTCTGATTATATAATTATAACGACAGTTTTTAACAAAAGTTGCTCTGCTAAACTACACAGATTTAATAAATTACAAAATATTTTTGATTACAAAGTTTTAAGTTTTGATTACTAAGTTGTTTTAAAAACAACTTAGCTATATACAACGTTTAACATTTAACCAAAAATTGCATGATCTTAATTATATTTATATTAAATATTTATATTGAGTACTATGATACATTTTTGGACCCCTGTACGCGACCAGTCGCACTCCAAGCGGTTGCGATTCGCTTCGATTTGTCATTCTCAGCGGTTTCTTGTCTGTCTGTTGCTTAATTGGGTCACGCTTTACACAACGACTATATTTACTTTAAAAACGTGTAAACGCATATATGTAATATATGTATATATTTATGTCGCGTAACCAGATTTTGTAAGTATCAAAACAAATCGTTAGCGAAGTACTCGTTTATTCAAACGGCAACAATACGAATTTGTAGGGCACGAAGGCAATGAAAAACCCTTCACCATGTTTGCATAAAACCTTACAGATACAGAAGCCGGTATTGAACCGGGCTTATGCCACTTTACTCAAGTCAAAACTTTTGAAGATAAAGAGCACAGGACTAATACCGTTGGGCGAAAGACGTCAGTTGAACTCTAACGGACGAGAAGTATACTTCTCGTTATTCCAATAAGAGAAGTTAACTCTACAGGTTTTGGAAAACGCTTTTGCCGCTTGCCGACGGCGGCGCTATTGATTTTTGCCAACTGTTTGACCTCGAAATTATATTTTGTATAGTCTAAAGCCGATTCCTCCCAAATGAATCGCGGGAACTTAGACCCTGCCGGCTAAGAAGTCGATGACGTCCGTGCGATAGGATTCGTATGTAACTTTATATCTGTTAGAAACCCTCCTTCTCCTCTTATAACCGATAAAGCAGTTTAGATAAAACAATTTCTAAGACACGTTTTTTTATAATAAAAAAAAAAACTGAATGAATGTAAATCTTCTTATTCAACAGATCAATAGAAAAAAACGACAGCCCCGCACTACATAATAATGCGTTTGATATGAGAAAACACATATCACAGTCTCGCGCTCTATGTAAACACAAGCCGCTGATCAAACTATATGAAGACATAAATAAATATACAAACGTAATTAAAATAGGTCAGAGCGTTGTATTCAATGTGAGTATGTGTGCGTTAGAGATTCAGAGGGTAAGTGAGCGTAAAAGGTTCAACCGTGGTAGTCGTTGTCAACAAGCACCCGGTCAAGTAGTCGAGGGTCAATTGGGTATAGTTTTGAAGTCACTTCTGAATTTTTAATAACCCCTTATACTTAAGTTGGTCGACTGAACTTTTTTACCGATGACAACAAAAATATATTTTTTGTATTACCCGTTATATAAATACCCGTTAGTTAAAATATATTTAATTTAATTGCTACTCGTTGCAATATAATACCATCTAATCTTACCACTAAATCTAAAAATACTAAAAAACAAATTATAATGACTTTCAATACTTATTCACAGGTCAATGAATAAATCCAAAACCATAACAATTTTGTGATATTTAAACGAACTTACTTCAGACAATATCATAATACACAACCCCCCTTTTTTAATCCTTAAATGTTTTGATTACCTAATTTCTCTAGTGCGCGTATTTGAGATTAATTAATTAAATGTTAATTTACCGTTTAATCGTTTAAAATAACAACGCTATAAATAGCGGACTTAAGTCATAATACTTAAATAATAAGCATGCACTTTTACGTCCCTTTTAGTTAACTTAACTTTGCTAAGACTCATTAAGTGTCGGGTCAACGTCAAACTACGTTTATTTTGTAAGAGTGACTGAAAATAATTGTAATAGCTCTACTCAACTCTGAGAATATGACATGTGATTTTTAACTTAATTTTTTGCTTTGGTTTTTTTGAAACAATCCAAGATAATTATTTTAAAAAATAGGTCCTATATCTTTATAGTGCGTTTAATATTTCAGTAAAACATTTTGAAAATTTTGAGGTCTTTTTGGTGTGACCCATAAGCCAGAACCCAGAACTTATTATTTATTGCTTCAATTAGTAAACGCGTCAGCTCTTTAATTAAATATAAGTGCTCGATTTAAAGAATATGAAAATTAATAACACCATGTCTCGCGAGACATTTAAATTAATAAATCATACACGTGCGTTGCATAATGACCATTATACATTTTTACATTATATTAACGCATTTATATCAGATTGACTTGTTCAGAGAGTTAGTTGTCTTTAAAAACTAAATTTTCCCTCAACAATTGTAGTCTATACAGTAATTTACTAAACAAATTACACGCAAAACTTTCGCAGCAAATATACGCACGAAAAATACATTTAGTTACATTATCAAGAGCATCCTTAACAGCCAGTCTTTGTAGTTTTATTTATTGAAATATAATAACCATAAAATTGTGCAACGAAGTTAAAAAGGTTTCAACTAAATGTTTTTTTGATAGATATATTAATTGGTGAATATAATTACAAAATCTAGTCATCACGGGTGCAACTAAACTTTTTTTAATGCACCAATATTTTTTCCGTGTAAAACTAGAAATACTCTAATAAAAAGTTTGATCAACACCTGTGATCTGAAGCGAAGAAAGAAATACCCGCAAGAAGTCTAGCGTTGAAAAACACTATTATAATATATATAAAAGTTTATATGAGTTCGCAACAGAGAAGTGTAAGGTAAAACAAAATCCAACTATGCGAGAACAAACTTCATGAAAAACTTTAACATTGAATACTAATGTCTGGTATGTATAATGTGTGTTTATAATTTATGGTAATAATAATGTTAATTCACGTGGTACCCATAACCTTTTAACTCTCAACTTAGGAACAACACCTACTATGTAATAAGCTGTAATTATCATAAACATTTCATATTTAAGGGATGTAATTGATTTTAGGCTTATCTGTGATCAATATATCAGAATAACTTAACATAGCAAACAAGAGTGTAACTTAATTTCCATATAGCTTTTAGGTAAAATTGTACTAACTACCTGTATTTTATATTATTGTGTGACTAACAACGTTATTGGTTTATTAGTATTTTGTACAGCATTTCAAAATATAGTTTGCCTTTGTCTAAAACAAACCTAACCTAACCTAACCTAGAAAATATTTAGAATAGTTATATGATACTCATAATTCTGTGGTGCTCAAGTAAAAGGTCTTAAGTTCAAAAATTGCGAAAATGGGGTTAAATATATTATAAGAGATGATTTTTTTTTTTTTTTAATAAAAGTATTTTATACAACTATATAGTTACACATTTTTATGTTTATTATAAAAGTCATTTAAACACAAACATTTTTCTCAAGTTTTATTCAAAGTTAAAATTTTATTTTACCAAAATAAGTTATTTTGAACAAAAGCCCTTTTAACCGAATTTATTCAATATGTATTATTTGAATTAATTGTTTTATGATGTATACTTTTGGATGTTTTAACAGCAGTAACATTATCAATTTGAGGAATGTACGTAAATTATAACAAAAAGTATCCAACGTTTTGATTGATTTAAGAGAATAAGTTACAAAGATACTAGCACTGTAATTAAGGATTAATAAAAATCTAAAAAAAACTACTGAACGGATTATTTGGTCTAGGTAATACAGCGCACGAAGGAGAAAATATTGGTTAGTTAATAATTACATGTTTGAATATTTAATGGAAGCACACATCGATAATCAAGTAGCATATTAAGAACAAAAAAAAATATATTCTTATACCCGAATAAGGCTTTTAAAGGTTGTCGGAAAAACAATAATGGCGCTTAGCGCTATGACAACAATCGATACGGCCTGTCAGACTACACCGTCGGCGCACGCTATTATTTATATAAAATATAAGCTCCCCGTGACAAGTGTTGGCAATTTCATCTTTTAAGTGATCCCTGACAAGCGTGTACTCTCTTTGACAGTAAATTATAATAAGAATCAACCGGTTGAAACTTGAGTGTTAAAGAGTCGCCCATAAATAATTATAATTAATGATAACATCACAACAGACACCGGCAACATTATCAAAACTATGGTTTGATTCAATAATGAAATAACTTTTTTTTTCTTTGTTAAAATTACAAATAAGTGGCAAGTTTTATAAATGATTTGTGCCTTTTACTGTAACATTGCTGGAATTGACCGAATCCTTTAAAGGCCATCGTGTTCCGTCGACAAAAGCGATAGTCAACACGGAAAATTTAGTGTCACGACGGTTTGTTGTTAAAAGTTTTAAGCAAAAAAGTTAGAATATCATATTACACAATACACACATATATATTTACATATGTCATAAATGCACACCAATTCAAATAAGTTGCAATGTAAGCCCTTTTCAATGACGACGACAATTAATTACACCGTCACTTATATTTGACCTTGTTAGCTAAACCTAACTGCTAAAGGGTAATTAAAAACTCAACATTTAATAACACTGTAAAATATTATACGCGCGATCGCTAAACAATTAAACTTATTTTAAATAAAAACATTTGCCCAAAGATTAGCATGGACATTAGAAGATTAGCAAAGATTGTACATCAAGAATGTGTGCGAAATGTTATCCTACTCAAGTAGCCGCAACACGTGTAGACATCGAAATTGCCTACTCGGAGCGCCGTGTAACGCAAACAGTTGACGACGTTCTTGTGGAAAAAGAACAATTCGAGACGTTCGTTATTATTATACGGCAAAATCGAGATGTTAAATGGAGATTGCTTCACTGTTGAGACTTGACAATAGCTGTGTTGTGGTGGCGGCCAATTGTTTCCATCGCACAGAATTGCCTTGGCCGGAATGGCATTTACAAATTATATCCCAAGGGCTTTTGATTCATCTCCGACATTTTGCAAATAGCTTTTCCAGGGGTGAACATGCTATTTATCAAGAGTATGTAATGCCGCGAGAGACAACAAATATTTATTTTATTTTAAAAACAAAAACCCATGTAAAACTATTATTTTAGCCGTCCGTAAAATATCTGAGATAACAATAATTTAAAAACTCGTCAAATATTCATCGGCAACGGGGGGTGGTTAGGGCGTTTGTAAATTTTGCACAGCTCGAATAATTGATGCTCAAAGTCAACTCGACACACCTGCACACCAGTTGAACGCGGTTGTTCGCTTGGCGAGAAAAAAATGAACGATGCTGTGCGTGAACTCGATTCAGTTAAGTGTAATATATTGTTCGTCTTACGCAAAACGTGCGTGGCATAAAACGTTTTATTTTCGGTTAAACCTCCGGTTTTGGCTACGAACAAAAAGTTTCTTCTGAAAATTTAACTTTAACGCTCGCTTCCGGTTTGACAAAATGCATTTTTTTATTCAATAACCATATTAGGTAAACGACATTTTAGAAAGTTTACAAGTAACATAAACGCGCGTTTCCGGCAGATGAGCGAAGCCCGGTCCCGCTGTCCGACAGCAGTGGAGAGTGTCCCGGTATTTAGGGGGGGAAAAATCAATGTCCCGAAGGATATAATATTGAAAAGTCTTATTATACTCTGCGATCCCTCCAAAATCCATCCTCGCTAATTTCCTTTATTGTAAACATTTTTAAATGTAAAAACTCGTTATCCTCAATAACAATAAAAACCAATCAACAGACAAAACATAAGCTGTTGCAGGAGACGACCACGATAATACCCAAAGAACCTACCTACTATATCGTATTAAATGTTTTAATTTATTATTCCATACAAAATATTTTTAAATGATCCGTTTCGCTCAAAAGACAATTTCCTTACTAAATTAAAAAAGGTATGTTTTTTACATACAAATGAAATGATATTCAGAAGAAGTTTAAAAGACAAGACACTATCATTCTTTTATGTGCACAAGCGTAATCTACTTGTACTTCAAACCATAAAAAAAACCCTATAATTAAATAAAAATAAGTATAAAACAAATTAAAAAAACCGCTGTTAAATCATTGGCGCATAAATTCCTCAAAACCAAATTTATCACATTTAACTATATATTTCTATGAGTTAATATCCCAGAGTAACCTGGAAAAAATGTCGTCAAAATGACAAAATGTGGCTTCCTTTTTGAGGAAGCAAACCGTTTAAAATCATTAATTAGCCAAATTTATAGTTAATAATTGTACAGTTGAATATTGGCCCTGTGTAACGCACTATTATTTAAGGCCTTTTATTTGACGGAAAATCGAAATTGTCATAGAATGCACTAAAACGTGCATACAAATTGTTGTTTATGCAACTAAGTGATTCCGACGAGAATTAGTTCTGGGCAAACTAGACATTCAATGTACGTTTAGCGTAGTGTTTGTGGAGTTGATTCGCGAGCAAGTATTTTAAACAAATGTTGATTTAACGCCCTAGGCACTAGTAGATATTTTAACATGAATACGAACTGCAGTCCGTAGCCGTAAATTCACTTCCATTGGGTTCGACAATAAATCACCGACAAAAATAATATTATGTGTGTAGCATTTAGAAACACTGGTGCGCCCACTAATTTTGTTTTTTTGTTTTTTTTTGGCTTTTGTATTGTTGTCCCTTTGCGCATCTGCGGCTCGTTCGCTCGGGGTGTGTCTAAAATGTTAATTTCAAAGTTCTATAATCAATTGATTTGTTGCAATTTTGTTACTGGCGGCAGCGAGATAGGCGAGGCCGTCAAGCGAACCATTAATTCATACATTTCAATCAGGCCTTTTTTTTTTATTATTCTAATATCAACTTTCACACTCGGGCGACCCGAATAATTAAAAAAACGAAATACTTTGTTTTCGTTAGGATAAGCTTTGGCAGCAAAGCCATTACAGTATACATATTTTGTTTAAATTGAAAATATTAATTATGTTATTATAAAGTTATTGGACCATGTTTTAATTAAATATTTCATATACATGATTACATTTTTAAGTCTTGAGTAATCGCTAATTATTTTAAACAATTTTATACATAGTACTACTGTTATGTTTCAGCTGTAAGAAATATACAATTGTTTTTTTTAATTTACACATCCGCACAAAACGCGATAATACTAAACACATAATAATCATATTGTATCCAGTCAGAATTTTCATTTAAACGCCTTCATATTAGTTTTTACTAGACACAATTAGCCCACGTTAACGCCACCGTGTCGTTTCGGTTGTGCTAAAATGTAACCCACGCCGAATTATTATTCGCAAAAACTAGCTTGAACCGTTAAGGCAGCTTGAATGTATACATCTGGAATGTAATGTGTTTATTTATATTCGATTTACGCTGTATAAACGTACCAAAACCTATTTACTTCGAGGTCATTAACTCGGCAACAAACGTTTGCTGATAAAACGTGAAAGAAGCTGAAATAATCGTCGAGACACTTTTATTTTTTGGACTTTCTGCGTGTGTGTGTAAATGAAATCTTAGACAATTTTAAAGCGATGGTAGGCGAATGGTAACCTAAGAAAAAATAAAAGGCGACTAAGTTTATCTATGATGCGGCTAGTACTAATTAGTTTTTAATAACATTACATGTTGTTGCGAACCCAACGACTTTACCATATAGATAAAATATTTCAAACGAACGACCTATAGCCGACTAACTCCACACAAGATCCAACATGCAAACATGTGTATCCACGTATGGCTAACAAAACCGACAACGCGACATGTCGGTGAGTCGGGGGCGGTAATAGCCGCATAAACGAACGCATTCCACCTAAAGCGTTGTACATAATATGTGTAGAGTTTACACACAGTAACGTTATTCCCTCGATGCAAAATACCGGCGGATGTTAAATTGAGCGTAATTTAATGACGACCGAGCGGAGTCGACCGAAAAGTAGGGGACGGTAAGTATACGGTGCCGTTTAATCATATGCCGTCGCACGGTTTAGACTGTGCCATAACACAGTGACGGCCAATTAATGCGATTATATTAAAACGGGTACAAACTACATATGTATCGACGGCGGGATTTAATCGGGCGGGGATGGAGGTGCGGGCAGAGAGACCGAGAGATAAAAAGATAAAGGATCTAGATGTGCACGGAGGTGAGACATACGCAAAATTTACCATAATACGACCTAACACGTGTGTATATGTGTACGGTTAATTAAACAAGCACACGACATATGCATAGTATACACACGCTTATGCACTGTATACTTTGTGTGTTGCATGTAGAGTACACAAAAGCGGTTTAAACGTGGCAAGTTCTCCGCCGTGACTGTGGTCAAGATAGTAACTAATTTAGTTTAAATAACAATTAGACAGTTGTAGGTTAATCTCAAACTCATTTAAAATACCAAATCAAACATTTATTTTTTCTATTTTTCAATCGAAACGCAACTAGGACGCGAGCATCTTAGAAGATTGTATTTGGCAATCGACCGTCGATTCGCAGAGGTTAGCAAAATAAAATGTATTATTTTTTAACCTAACACTGCCTATACAAATAATATAAATATTTTTTAAATGTTTTTAAATATTTGTTTTAACTGAAAACAGTTAAATTCCATTTTCACTATACATATTGTACTGTATTGCTCGCGGAAAATTTGCAGATCGTTCTGGGTTTCCCGTCGGTCATAAACGGGGTGGAATAATTTCCAAGGTGATCTGTGATGAGACGAAAACTAAATCAACGATCGAGCAGCGCTAATATAAACGACACCGAAGAAACCCGTTTATCGGGTATCGTGCTATCGTTATGAGTTTATACGCGCCAGCAGAGACTTTATATTTTCTTTGCCTTGGTAAATTGTCAAGAACAAATTCTATCGACAAAATTATGTAATCCAGGCGACAATCAGACGGCAAAGGGCAATCATTTTAATTCCGTGCTGCCCTTTAATGAGTCGTGGTACAACATTGTTATGTGTTAAGACACGGTACGATAAACATTTTCCACAAAAACCGAGAAACATTTGTTGGCCTACATAATATTTCCGTTTGTCGTTGGTTATCGGACCCGGACAAAAGAATGGACGTCACGGGTTCAGTGGCATGAGCACCGAAAATGGCGGACGACCGCGTCGGTGACAATCTCTTGGGATTTATCTTCATCACATCTCGCCAATTCCCACTGTCAGCGGGACGCGAATAACATCTATACCGTCGACCCCTTCCGGCACAAACCGAGTTACAAACATTATTATATTTCGTAGTCGGCGTATAATAATAATTAAACCCCGCCCGAAAGGGTCGGCAAAAAAAAAATTAAAAATAACTATGGTCGAGGCACGAAGACAAAAGAGCTGGCGGACATACAGAACATTTCAATGCAAACCCGTGGCGAACCGAGATTCCGAGATTCGTAAAAGATTATAATTTTCTCACTTAATACTCGTTGCCGTTTTATCCTCGACGTGTAGCTGAGAAAACAATTGTTTTTACAATGATGTATTTATATTTGTTTGTTTATCTCCTAAACCGCTGTAACTTAAACCTCAAGTAGCAAGTCTATAAATCAGAAACAGCACCTGAATGTTGCTATAATGGGCCAAACATTTAAAAAGTTCATCCCTTTCTCTTTAAAAACGAAAAAGACACACAACAAATTTACATATTTTTCCACTTTACATAACGCAAGCTACATAACTTTTTTTTTTTTAACGATTTCTGTTTGTAAATCAAAATAATATTACATCCGAATTCGTATAGAATATTTTTTGGATAAACAACTCTCGATAAACTTTGGCAAAAACCAAAAATATAAAATAAACCTTTTTCGGCTGTTGTTTTGGAACTTAAGATCTAAATAAACGTAACATAAACTAGATCCCTCAACTAAATACGTACTATGTTTTACTTTACTGTTAAGCGGAAAAAATGGTTTAATTGAAAAATAATTGGAGTGCTGTCACTTTAAAATTCACAATGATATTTTGCTCCTAAAAATAGTATAACCTTAATTAGTATGCCGTCCTATGAAGCCATATTTACACTTTTAATTAAATAAATTATATAATAAGAAGACTTACAATAATAAGTTACAAGGATATGGGCTTCGATGAGTAGCTAAACAGAGATCAGTTAAACTTTCATAATGAAATTCTAGAACGCAACAAAAACCGGGTATCTCACGTCAAAATATAATATACAAGTAAACAACTTTGAGGTGACGAACAAAAACTATACCCAACGGTTTTGCCCTAGAGTAACATATACGTGTCACGCGTGTATTTGTTTGCTCTCTCGAAGACAATTTCCGTTAATGTACATTAAAAAAAAAACTCAAAGGGTAAAATATTATATTTAACCGCGTGATCCGGAACCAAGCCGACAACGAGAGAATCCCGTTTCAGGAAGAGGACAAGATAATAGTCACAAAGAAAACACGGTGGTGGAACAAAAAGTAAATAAAATAATGGAAGTGATAATTACTATACACTCTAACGCAGCCGGTATGTAATAAATCACGGCGCGGTACCTACACCGAGTATTGATGACCCAGTGGCAATCGGATGACAGTGTAACAGACAACGACGAAGCAGCCGATGACGGTGTCCTCTTCTCTCTTCCCTCTCCCGGAATGCTGACCATTATGAAAGTGCAACTAGGCTGTTGTGTATTCCGAAAATGTTTTTGACAGCTTTTGAAACGCATAATAACTATAACCCGCTGTCACCACCCCGTCAAAGACCTTGGAAATTAATTGTTTTGGCGACGAATAATACTGACAGCCACGTCTCTCCACCGTAACGCCGACACGAAGAGTATTAATTTTTTTTTAATTTCCGTATTCATACATAAACCGCTTCCGCAAAACGCTTTCGTATTTATAAGTAACGGTATTGATTGGGTTCGATAAAAAATAATAGTTATATCATCCGTTTATATTCACGAAGTAAACACTACAACACGATCGCCGTTTTTACAGTCGTTTCCAATGCTCTATTACAACGTGGCATTCATAAATCAATAGCATCAATAACGCGATTGTTCACAATAGAAAATGACCATATTACAAACAAAATCTAAGATATTAATTATTGCACGTAGGCTGACTAGTTTGAAAAAACAATCGCCGACGATATGTCAAATAAAAGGTCATCGTCTGATTAAAAGCAGTAGTATAAAATGTCTTGACGGTATAAAATAAATTGTAAAAGGTAAGCTAGACTGAACAAAAATTATACACTTTTCCATTATAAATAAAATACTCTATTGGCTGTACTATACTTAATGACTAATGTTCACGGAAACTGGGAACACTTGCTATAAACACTTTTTCTTTTTAAATTGTAAGTCTAGTACATTCCGTTTTATGAAAAGACAAATCATTTGTCACAAATGGTTATAGATTTCCTTATTCTTAAGACAACACAAAATTATGGAGATATTATAGTTTTTAAGGTGGCCATAATTGTATATTTTATTTTATTTTGTTTTAGAGATATGACATTAGACCACTAGGGCCCTAGATGTTATTTTTACTACACGCGCGCTTTACAGCCACTAGTATCCAATTTTTTAATTACCATAAAAAAACATAAATACACCGTGTCCATTTCCTAAAAATTGTAAACTTCTAAGCTTAACCTAACAAGGTAAAGTAAAACAATTCTTTGATACTATAGGAAAGAGAAAATTAAACATTAAACTCGTTACAATAGCTCGAAAAGTTAGTAGAGTATCATTTAAGTTCTAGCGCTATTATTGTGTAGCATTTCTGAAGTTCCCGTCGGATATGGTTTTATAGGATAATAACACTACTGGGTTGAACATTTAAGAATGGAAAACCTGAGAGAAGATACACGCACTAAGACTATATCGTCGAGGTTATCTCAAGGTACACCCTCGAGATAGTCTCGTTCGAAACGAAATATTATGAGAATAATATTAATAAACGCTTCCGTGTAAAGTTAAAATGCCGGGAAAAACGGCCAACACCCGTAAATTCTAAACAGTGGTAGCGTTAAATCGCCAACGCTAAAATATAGGTACATCGTAAAAAAAATAAAAACCCCACCTTTCCGCATGAAATTATGACCGTAGGATCAAATCTGTGACCTGAATTCTTCCTATTGTTTACCACTATTAAGGTTAAACACGAGAAAAGGGTCGTAAAAAATGCCGTGTATGACACTGCGACGAGGCCGTCCTTTCTTTCTTCCCGCCCACATGTTTTTCCTTCTATTATCCCGACGGTTGCCCCCGCTGCCGTTCCTATCGCACCAGTACGTTGCGTTTGGGTATTGCTAGTAATATGTTTAACGCGTTTAAAATTGTTTTTTTTATCGCACATGCTGACACTGATAAATGTGTGTCTTTACCTATCTTGATTTTTGTCTTAACTTATCCTATCCGCAGCTTACCACGCCCTGAATTCAAAAAAAGTGTCACGACACATAAAAAAATGTTTCTTATAATTTTGTCTTACTTGTGCAAAGTCTTCTTAGCTATTTTAGCTTCTACTATAAACTACATCATTTTTTTTTATTAAAATAATAATAGAAAATTAAAGAAATTTAATTTAAATAACCTTTAGTATTGAATTTGAAAGGTATAAAATATTAGAAAGTAAGAACTGTAGAAGCCTTCATTCTTTAGAGTACATACCCTATCGAAAGAGTAATGACGAGTCCCTATGGAACTGTGCATGTTTTGAGATTAAATTTCATCTTTAGGAGGGTATTATAGAGCTATAACCCTATTTATAGAAACAACGCTATTATATCCGTCAACTTCATAAAACATTTTTGATTAAAAATGAATTGGCTTATAGAAAAATTGCCTAGTAATTTTTTCAGTAAATCATATAAAATAATTTTGCTCTATTTATAACTTATTAACTTACAAAAATTAAATTTGAAATGGGTGCTGATAAAAATATTTATGATATTTATTATTTTTGAACATAACTGTATAAAAAAATGACACATTTACTTTATAGTATTAATTAAGTTGTCAAAAAACTTAAACTAGTATCGTGTGGTATGTATAGTGTTTATTATGAACTTATCAATTACGTTTGTCAATAAATTTTAAGTACATATATGATCAACTGATATTGTATTTGAAAAAAATTGAAAATGTCCCTAAAATTATTTAGCAGGTTCAATGTAGGGCAATATTTAAGGTTTTCACTCAGGTCTTAGAATGAATAGTGTAGGGTTCACATTGTAAACATGCTATAGAGCGTAGTATCTTCTTTCAAGACACTATTGTTCTGGTTGTTTCATCGACTGTATTAAATAACAGAAACGCAATAATATTCAATACAACAATATAGAATGAAATGAGTAAAATAACAAAAAAACATTTCATGCTAGACGTCGACACCATATGAAGTAATGTTCACGAAAAATGTATTACATACTTTATAGTTGGTTGAATACTTGGATTTTACCAGATTTGACTAAACCAGGTAAACACATTAGTACTTATTAACAAAATTTCCACACAAATTACCTTTATAACGTAACCTTCTCGTTTGCTCACTAAACAACAAAAATAATACACGGCCAGAATTGATGCTACGAAAAACCGAGAAGAATATTAGGAAAAATATGGAAACATATTTTAATGTATGCTAATATTGGAATATTCTTATGTATACAAGACAAAAACGTTCATTTTACAGAGCATAACCTCGTATCCGCGAGTTAAATGAACAATTTTGATCGAGCCAATAAACTCAGAATTAAGTTTCCGTAACAGGCTAAACGAAATTGGCTTGGAAGTAAAGTGGCAATAAATGGCTATACTGGATATTCGACCAATCGCCTTACACTCGAGCCTCAGCGACTCGGCACCTGATGGTGAATGTTGCTGTGCAATTTGTGCAAAACGGAAGACGCTTACATCCAATTTACACCTTTTGATAGTTTGGGTAAATTGAAAAAAAATAATAATAACACACGTATCAGTGAATATACCGAATAAACCTTCGCCCACCGAATCGTATACTTTTATATATATATTGTGTTCTTTCTGACTCGCTTGAATAGCACAACTGTTTATCGTTGTCGACAACTTATTTAGAATAATATCCGAAAGGATTACAAAATATAAAACAGTATTATTACGAGGAACGCCATTAATAAGAGCGACAAAAATCCTATCCGGTTACAAAGGCGCTGCTGCTGCTGTAGGTCTACGCGAAAAGTTTTTCATGGGACGACGAATAGGCAAATATCATAATCGCACAGCAGAGGCGGTTGAGCTACAACTATTGCCGGCAGGGTGTACCGAAATTTATCACAAGACCCCCGGCCGGCCGTTTTCTTGCTCGGGCATAATAATCTCGTAAATAAAGGCCCTTCGCTTGTTCTCCTCCGGCTATTCTGCGCCGTTCACCTCCCTTCGCTCCCCGAAAATAATACAACACGCGCATAACCCTACCACTTATCTTTATTATACAACTGATGTAGTAGAATAATAATATACAACATACCGCACCGACATAAATCTATTAATCACATTACACTGCACGCATATAATCAATCGTTCGTAGGGTAGCACCAGAGCTCCGTCGATAGGCTAAGATCAGTTATAATATATGGTTTGCGGTTGGCACAAAAGTCGTTTGACTTTTGAATCCATTAAGGTCGAAAATATAAAAACCATAGGGGATATTATGCTAAGTACTCTATCGGCAGTTCTGTGTGCGGATTAAATTAGCTGTGTAACGGCGTTGAAGTACAAAATATTGTGTTTAATGCTTCCAAGTAAGAATAGTTTAACAACATATTAATGTACCTACGATTAAACGCAAAGTATTCCGCATTATTTTTTATGTACTATGGTCGAGTTGCCAAGTCGTTGTGTACAATAGACTTGGCGAATCATAGTTTTATGATGGGCTCACCGAGTAGTACATTATAACGTGACATTCATTTTTTTTTTTTTGTAAATCTGGATTTTAAAAAGTTCCACCTCCAATAAATATACATTATACCCATATAATAAAGTACAAAAGAACAAATGGAATCAACGAGTAAAAATGACCGTTTGAGTTTAAAATGTAATTAACTTCTATGAACATGTAGGCTTTACTTTAGAGTTGTTCGTAGTATATGTGTAGTTGAGTACTTCATATAGAACTATTGTTATTTTAATGTAGATAATGAAAAAAAACATTGTTATTGTTTTAATAATATAACTCCACAGCGTGTCCTGTCAAAAAAACTGGAGCGAATAAATATATATATATATATTAGTATTGAATGATAATGATTTTGTAACACGATCGTTTAATACAGTTTGATCATCGTTATTTTTTTTTGCGGTGACCAGGTCTTCATAAAAATAGGTAAAACTAATTTCGTAATTTAATTTATAAAACTTGAAAACGGGACTGTTTAAATAACTATCTGCGAAGTTGTTGTGCTATTGAAAATCCTCGACCTAAGCAAGGGTCTCGATTGTATGGACTATAAGATTTCCATGAAACGACCGGCCATTTATAAACGTCTCATTAATTTTTTTCCTTTCATCACTTTTTGCGCGCATATTTTTTTTAAGAATTTCTCGTTTAGTTATTCGGTTACGCGATAATGGTTTTTTAAACTCGGGTGGGGGTTTTGGACCATGCATTAAACCGTAAAACTTAACGCGACCAGCTTGTAATATATAGAAACTCGTTATTTAAAATTATCATTTTAACCGCATATGCGTAACACGATAAACTAATTTGAATAAATTTCACTAAAAAAAAAAAACAAATACTCTTGACACGTATTCGGCAACTAGTATGAGAAAAAAACTGTTCCAGCAAATTACTTTATAAAGTTTAGAGGAATCCTATATGAATAGACCATAAGTGTACATAATGCGTATATGATGCTGGTAGTGACATATTGCAGTAAAATCTAGGGCGACATACATTTTGTACGAAATGAACTTGGCTATTTGTTAGGTATAGAGAAAAATATACATCATTTGATTTGATGTATTCAAAATATATTCAACCTAATAATGCAATTTAATTCACGTTTGAGCAGGCTATTCGACGCAATAGGTTCGGATAAGACGGCCAAAGTCTTCGTGATTTAAATTCCAAGTACAGCCTATAAGGCGAAAGAGGAAAAACCGAACAGTCTCTGTGCATATAATATTATGTAATATGGGGTTTACGTGAACGACAAAGGAAAAAAAACAGAAAAAAACGACCGTTTCTCAGCCGATGCATTCGAAATAGATTTGTTATTCAAGATGTAAGGCTTCGAGATAAATGATTCGCGTGCATGATACTTGCAAAAATACAAATTCTAAAGAAATACATAGCGAGCTATAAGTCACCTAAAATATTACAAACGGTACACAAGAAATACTACAGGGCATGATTAACACCTGAAGTTAAACATACAAATTAATGTACATTTCTGGTTAGCTTCCAACAAAGCTATGATAGTTATGTTAGACGTGTGTGACTTGAAAAAATCATTTATTCCGCTTATGAAATTAATAACCAGTCATTTCAGCGTGGCCATTTAGGCATGTCGTTTTAACATAGTATATGTATAGATAAATTGTCAAAAGTGAACAAATTGTTTTTGCGCTTATTTATCTACTATTTTTTTAAACCTTTACTAAAAAAAAAAATAACAACGGACAATCTCTGAATCATATCGTTAAAAACTTAATTCATCTAGTTTACCAACAAATGTGTGAAAATGACAGCGCCTAAAAAGTCCCATTCCTTTCTGACACAGGCGCTTCTTTACGCCGTATTTAGGCAAACAAAGGACTATACCATTCCCTTTAATTCCATTGTTTTAATTCTGGGTTAAATATCGATCTAATTCTAACGAAATTCGGAGAGAACACAAGCCTTTAATTCTCTAAACCTCGAGCATCGCCCCTGACAACTCGCAGACTATTAAGTATTAACAATAGTAATTAATGTCGTTTCTAAGTTTGATAAGTTAAGACTATTAACTACTAAAGTGCCAAGAGGATTTCAGTGTTTTGAGGACAGCAAATCTTATATTTATCTTATAATAGAACTACTTTTTAATAATATTATATGGTATAAAAAACATATACAATAGCAGTTGTTTATTTATTATTTAAAGCTCAGAAGAAATTATTAAAGTTTTTACGATATTTATCATTGTGTACTTTTATTGTTTATTCTGTTTAGCAGTCTCGTTAAAAGTTGAACCGATCGTTCTGACATCATAGATCACAAAATGTAAAGGTACATAAAAATAAAAAATCTCCTCCTAATCAAATAAAAACAAATCAATAAGAATCATGCCTATTATAAGATCACAAACTTAAATTCACCGTATGTATAGTGTAAATATAAAAAAAATTACAAACATACCTATGCATGCATATGATAATCGGTGAACAATTTTATATTTTAACACTAACCACCTAGTCAAAAAGTATTATTGACTATGTACCTAATGCAATACGTGTTCACTTTAAATTTCCAAATTGATATTATTTCTCGCTTTAAACCTATCACCAGCCTGACCCTGCTGAGCTGACATTCTTAGATGGTTTTGAGCATCGATTAATACTGACTAATATTTACAACACGGCCAAGGTAGTAAACATGTTTGACCTGCGATGAGCGTAGACTGCTTCTATCGATACAGAGACTAGCGACATCCGGCTAGGCTGCTTCCGGAGAATGTTTTTTCTAAGGAAACGGAAATTAAAACCTAATCGAACCCAACGAGGCGATTTGTTGTTTTATACACAAACCTTGAAATGCAACGTATAGTATAAAATCAAAATCAATTCTGCTATATTACAATGTTATATTTACGATCATGGTAGCCGGCCCTTATATGGATATTGCTGTTTTATTTATACCGTTTCGTGAACCTATAGTTGATTAAACTTAATTGAAATTCAGGATGATTGGTTTACTATGTCCCAGTATTAGAACATATTAGACTTTTTTAAATTATTCTTTTTTATACTTTTATAGTATAATATCTTTTAAGATGCTGCTGGGTCGAAGTTAACCAAACACCCTCCAAGGTATAACATATTAAAACAGGAAAATTATATAAGAAATAAAACGGTATCATGCTTCCATATACTTAATATACTACATATAAGTTCTTACAAACCGAAGTACTTATAAATTTAGCTTATTTCATCCGTATACATGCTTTTTGTCAATTAAAATGATAATAGTATGTATGTTTTGTACGTATCTTGCATCCATAAAACAAAATAACTAACGCAAAACCCTAAAATCCTTCTATAAGCTCCAATTAAAAAGAAATCCACCTGGATATTGAAACTCGACGTGAATTATTCATGCACTAATGTTGGGATTCTATAAGTTTGGTATTTTTAGATTAAACAAACGGTTTATTCATAACATAATTAATATTTAAATACCAATTCGTTGTAATAAATATATTTGTTACATTTGCGTTTCATTGTAGAATTGGTGTAGAGGTATAAATAGTAAGCAAACCGACGAACTTACAGTACACCAAGAAAATGTAATTTACCTATTCATTTAAAAAATGGAGTTTTGTATTGCAGATAACATTTTAACGTTATTTTAATGTATTGATCCAATCTTCGGTAGGTAACAACAAAACTAAAATTATTTTCATTTGTTAAATTATAAATAAAAAAGATGTTATGTATATATTTATCATTTATTAGTTAGGTTAGGTGGTTTTTATATTTATTTAAGTCAAACAAACTTGATATATAAAATTTAAAAAAAAAATCTAAAGTAATAATTCTATAGTGTCCATGATGACATATAAAACATTTACAATACAATTTATTTAATCACTCAATCAAACACAGCAGTTTTAGTAAAATATTCTTCTGCCCTTGGAACTTTTTTTTTTATATTCAATTTATATAAAATATTCATAATTTTACTACGGTGTTCAAAAATTATACTCTTACATTAATATTTGATTAAGCCATTACAGCAAATATTAAGCCTAACAAGTATTTCGATATTTATTTTACTATTTTGTTGAATTCTCATTAAACATTATTAAATATTAATCCCTATGTTTTTTTTATTTTAAATTTAGTGTTTTTAAAAGAAACAAATTCTTAACAAGTTCATTAAGTGAAAAATCGTTATTAACGGCCAAGTACGATATTGTAGTGTCGTTGTTACTGTTGTTATACACAAACACATTATACATTAATAAAACGCTTGTCAAACTTAAAAATACACACGGGAACGTAGTGAGATCTAAGAAGGAAGTGTGCAAGCAGCTCTGCTGAGTCGATTGTGGTCGAAAAATGAATATAAAAACAGTCCCAATAACAACAACGGTTGGTTTACGAGCATGTAAAATCGGCGCCGTCTAGTCCGAACAAATTATTTATTTCTGTAATATATTATATTATAACTTTTACTTATACAAATGGGTAAAGCAAAAAAGTTTTATCGTGACAGCTATTTTTTTTTTTTTTTTTACAGAAGTATAAAAAAAAAACAAAGTGACGTACCGTGCCTCTCAGATTAATAGCAGTTGAATTTTACTTTTTTTTATAAATACACAAGATGTCTTTCAGCAGCTATCAACAAATCATCTCAGAAAAACGTTTACCCGAAACCGCTGAAGTGTTTTTCGTCTAACCTTTAAAAGCTTTGGACTTACAAAAATGTCTAAAGTGCAGGGTTATTTTCTATGATTTATGGTGCTATTATATGTTGATTGTAAAAACTTAGGATACGATTTTAAGCTATAACTCGAGACCGATAAGGTATTGGTGTTAAAAATAATGTGATTTTTTGTTTATTATAGAGTAAGTCTACGATAACACTTAATGTTCAAATGACCTTTACTCTATAAAAGCTTTTTATAACCAGGATATTTTATCGGCAAGCAGTTCTAAATACCGCTATTTTCTTCCTTATCGAGACAATTTCAAAACAACCAAAAAAATGTCCAGATACACTTCATTTATGCACTTTAATCAACACAACAAAAACAATATGGACTTAAAGGTAGCATTATGCTGGAATGTTGTTTGTTTTTTTGTTTTATGTTAACAGTATCACAAAGTTGATATTATTATCGTTTATTACACAGTATTTGCGAATAAAAAGTAAAACATGTAAATTTAATTTTAACGTTCTAATGTTTTTTTAATAATACTCGTACATACAAGTCGTGTAAGAGTGTCGACCGTACTTGAAAATAATATCAACAATATACCGAGCTAAGAGCAGGGCGTTCTAATGAGAATATAACTACAATATAAGTTCTACATAACAAATATTGTGGGTAGCTTAAAAAATCGTCGTAACGCAGACGAGGAAAAGTGTTTTTGGATGAGAAATCGCATTAAGCTTCGGCCATAGATCTTCCTTTTCACTCTCTCTGTCTCTCTCACACAATGAGAGAGTAGAGATAGCCTCTCTAAGCTGTTATCCATTTTCCAAGTCCAGCAAATGAATAGTATATCGCTGCCGGATTGTTTTTCACAACTTAAAGCCGCGTTAATATTACATTATTTTTGATACATGGCCAAAGCTTTTGATGTAATATTGTTTTTCACGGTTCGCGTTCTAAATCGGCCGCTATTTTTTTTCACCCGCCTCCTCTACCCGTAGACTGAACTTTGCGCCCACTCTGCCGGTCTCCATCCGTTTCCTTATTTATTTTGTATTATACTCCCCGTAGAAAGCACTGCAATTATTATTACTGTACAACACACAAACGCATACATATAATACATTGTATTGTGTACACAAGAGATAGACGTTTCGCGAAATTTACTACCGACCCACTCTTGTCGCCGCGTTTCCCCCCAATAATGGTAGACTACCCGAGAACTGTGAGGCTCGAGAACAAAGAAATTCAAATAAAAATTATACCCGTGTACAAAGTACAAACTCGAATATGTTATGATAAAGTGACTACGTGCACAGTGTAGATAAATACTAAATCATGTAAAAATAAAAAAAAGCTAATGATAATAGCGTAACGTCGTTTATTTTTCTTAAGTGATAAACTTTGAGAGAACTGTTAGAAGTGCAAATAAATTAGACTCTTTTACACTATATAATATATTGTTGATGCATCACTTACCCGGCAGATAACGTTTTTCTTTTTACCAATACACTTTGCTTTTGTTAACTCAACAATGTAATTTAATACGTTCAAAAGGATACATTCGTAGAGATCCATTTTTAGTGCCGATGGCCAACAACCGTTGGATAGGGTCAAACGCTAGGGCAGTAGGCTGGTACGGAAATCCATGACGGAATGTCTGCAAAAATGTAAAAAAAAAATAATTAAAATCGTTAATCGACATTTCCTATTTAAAAGCTTAAAGTAAATAGGTTGAGTACTATAGGAATAGGTTATGAAAGTACAATACATTCGGATCCAAAGTTTAACTTCATAATTAATGTCTACAATCAAAACACGTTCAAAAAGCTGTACTACGACAAATGTACCATAAACTGTGCTAGTTTTGCTACCCTCAATAGTCATAGATACATATTATAATTATTTTTAAAACAATACAATACAATCGTAGATTTAAAAGTTCTATGATTACAGCACATCTGTCGAATACAAAATAAAATATAACTAAATAGAAAATATTTGTAAAAAGGTTGAATTTAAAATTGTATTTATCAGGAAAATAATAATTATTATATTTCCAAAGAACTTATGAAGTTACTGCATTCGTGTAATGTTTTTAATGGACCCGATGTCAATTAATATACCAAACAAGATAATTATATCAGATAGCAATCATTAAAAAATGATAAGCTACTTAATGAAAACTATGTCGCTTATAGAATAAAATGTTTGCGATTCGACAACGAAAAGTTATTGTTGAAGAAAATAGTATTATTTGAAACGATGAAAAAGACAAATACACGTCTTTATGTCATTCACACATTTATACTAATATGAGAAATTACCAACATTTTTTTTGCCGCAGCCGATTTGCGTATATGAGATAATCCAAAAGTGCATGTCGAGGCGATTTTTTATTTACAAGCCATTAATAACCTTTGAAGGAAAATGGCAATACCGCGTGGAAATCGTTAGGAAAAACTGTCAGAGAAGGCTCTTTATGAATAATCGACCAAAAAAAATAATAATAATGATAACCTGCGACCATAATATCGTGTGCATCGATTTCTATTCACTGAGGTAATTGAAGGAGGAAAAATACTACCTACAGCAATAATGAGATGGTAGAGTTCTGGAAAAATCTCAAAACGTAAAGCGCTATTGTATGTTTCCTCTCCTGTCTGGTTTCAGTTTTTAATCCGAGATAATTTGAAGAATATTACCCTTAATGCCACTTCAAGAAAGTAAACGGAAACGGTACGTCGAACGGCAGTCTAGGTACTTTACACAAGACAAAAGTCTGATTGATTTTCTCTTTTCTTACTTTACCCTATGCATAATAATCTATTTATGTTTTTTCCGTGCCACAATTTGACATATTATCGTCAAGCACCTATTACCACAAGAAATTGACACGGTACAAACTATCATTCAACGCCCATCCGATGATTAAACTTTATAGTCCTAGACCAATTATTAATAGGTATTTAAAAACCACACCACCGTAATAAAAAAATATGTAAAACTATTTTTTAACTGTCCCGTTTTGTTTGTAAAATTCTAAATTATTATTAAAAAACTACATGTTAAACACCGTACGCTGTCGGTTTATTTCAACCGTCTTAATTTGTATTAATTGCTTTTAAAAATTTACTTTTTCTGTTTTTAATTACGTTAGTAAAAACTTTTTTCATTACAGTATCACCCCTGCACGCCGTACAGTTTTTAAGAATCATACAAGTTTAAAGTTTCCACGACTAGCACAGACGAAAAAATATGGCTTATAGCTGACTAATAATTATAAAGGAAGATCGTGAAAAACGTATATAAACGACGCTATGATAGTCTGATAAAAATTTAACTATCCACAAAGGATCCTCGATACTGTACTTTTTTAAATTAAGATTTTATCAAAAGTTGTCTACACTAAAACCACCTAATACAATATTGTACTGTGTCCATAAATAAAAAACCGAAAAGTATTGAATATAAACCGTTGCTGTAGCCCGTTGACTATAGTCGCGTACGTCATACCTATTGAAAAGCGTTAAGTTAAAAATGTGCGTCTGAAAAATCATGGAAAACATAAGACCGTCTCCGTCGCCGGCGCCACGATATAATTTAGTAGAGAGGCCGCCGAATTGAAATTTGTTTTTTCTCCCCTTTAAAAGTTTGCATATGAGTTAAATAAAAGTTTACGTTGAAAAAGGCGGAGCTTTCTTGTTAAGAAATGGTAGAACTGACATCGGAGTCGAATCTCCGCGGCGCTCTAATGTAAGAGGGAGTGATCGATGGCTAGAAGTAGCCCATTGTCCTTACAGAAAAAAGAAACCGGGGGAGGAGTGAAAAAAGAGCCATACACATATACATGTATTAAAGTCATTTTACCCTCAGAACATTGTTTTTTTTTCCTATCGCAAACAATAATAATAAATCGAAAAGCAACCAACCGAACAGTTTGTAGATATCCCAAACCCGTTTGACCAAGGCGAGGGAGTCGTTGCGAAATGGGACCACCGTTCGAAAGGCAAACTTTGTTGAAATATATATATATTATGTATGTACATCTCCTTTTTGTATGGTAAATCACTGTAATATACTTAAGCCAAAAACCCCAGATTCAGTCACACGTACAACGGACCGATAAGGTTTGGGAAAAAAATGAATCATAGAAAGTAAAACGCGGCGATACATAAATAATATAATTATTTCAAATGCTTACCAGTGTCTTTTTCGATTAGAACAAACGAAAGCCAGCACAGTGGAGTGGGGCAAAGCATAGCGAGGTCATCAGAGTGATAATATCAATTTTAATTAATAAAACGCTTCGATGCTAATATGTAGATGGTACTAAATATATTTAATATCGATAAAAATCATTGGAAATCCAATAATATTCTAAAATTGTTAGCTTTAGTAGTGGATACATTTACGTTGAATATAATAAAAAGATTTGTCTAATATTTTTCTAATCTGTTGATTTATTTATACTTGAATACGGTCAATGTGTATTTTCTCCTTATTTAGGTTTTTTTCATGAATAAAAAACTGACTACAGTTTTTGAGTAAATTGTGTATGCTATAGCTCCAATCTGGATTTATGTTCAATCTAATTTTTAGCCCAATACTGAAACTACGGTCGAAAAATTAGAATAAAGTAAAAGTTACCACTCTTTTTAAGGAAAAGGGTTTATAATAGGTATTTTTTTGGTTCGTCAAAGTATATCGATATTACTCTATCTTTATATATCTTTAAGGATATTACATAGACATTTATAACTAATACGACGTTAAAAAAAAATTATAGCGTGCCGTAAGTTAAGAGGAACACGATGTGTACATTTTTAGGTTGTTCAAACAATTTTGTTAAAATATAAAAACTAAAATAATCAAAAGTTGTATGAATATTTTTACCGTTTATTTGATTTTTAAGTTAAAACCCATACTATCTGAGGATGAATTTTTACTCCCTACTGTAAAAAAAAACACGTACTCTACTTTGTATCTTCAGTTAAAAATACATTGTAAAGTTTTAACTATTTAAAAATAAGCAAGAAAGAAATGTCTAAAAACAACAGGGATCAATGAAGGTACCCGACTATTCCAACATTCAACTTTGATATTTTAGATTAATATTATGTTCTAAAGCATTTAATTTCTACAGTAGTATTAAACATTTTTTATTAATTTTATAATTTTTTAAAAGTTTGGTTATTTTTGTAGTTAATCACATATTTTTTTCCACTAATAACAACTTAAATATAATTTAAAAAACAAAATAAACGACAGCGTTGTAGATTTCACTAGATTTCTATATTGTGTAAAATAATCAAACGTAAACGGATAACTGGTTTGGCGCCTAATGAAAACATTTGATAAAGTAAGGGTAGCGTTTGTAAACACGGTTGGCACAATCATGGACGCAAAGGCAAGACATGAAAGAGAATGGGAGCTACTACTAAGCGGAAGAGCAGCCTATTATTAGAATAATAAATGCAAGTGTATACTGTATAGAGCTAGGTCAATGTGTCTATGTGTCGGCTAGGTCAGTGGAGCCCGCTCGTCCGCATGGGTAAAGAAGATTTTACAGAAAACGGTATTTATGTGTATGTAAATAAACGATGGCTAACGAGGTGGAAGTCACTTGCTAAACAATCCCACCTCATAGGTTCTGTTTGTAAAAGAAAAAGAAAAACGGTTAACTGGTATTCACGGTCATGGAAGTGCGTAAGGTGTCGTTAACGCAAGCCGCGAAAACCGCAAAAACTTTTTAACTACACGGTTTCACGGTCGACTGGCATCCAGTAATAATATTACTTGGTTATTATAGCGGTGAAAAATATCGTAAATACCTAACAACAAACGGCGGTCGTGTAATCACATGTGCAAAGTTTGACGGTATAGAAAAATATGATGATATTTAAAAATATACCACCATTACCGCCGCTTTAACGGATCGATGGGTTTTAAGTAATCTCTATAGGCGTGTGTGAGCGAACAAAGTTTAAAAAAAGACGAGTACTCGAAATACATATATACATACATATGTGTGTTTTTCCGTCAAATGGTCCGAATTTATCATCACGACATTCGTATCAGTGGGCTGACGTTTCGACAATTTATTGACAAATACTACATTCATATTATATTATATAGTTAACAACTAGAACAATACGTATACGTGATGATGAATATGAAATGATGTAATGAAATATTTACAATGTAGTAATACTTCTAGAATCTAGATAATAAATTTGTAAATATCAAACATTTTTTTTTTTAAACAGTACTTTTTAAGTTGGTCATGGAAAGTTATAATGTATAAAAAGGTATGTGTCTTTCTTGAAAAGGGGTAAATGATCTCTGCTCCAGCTTAGCATTAGAGCTTCCGAGGATATGGTATTTGCATAGGTTCGAAATTAGTGAATTTTTTTTGGTTTGGAAGTTTGGGAGTTAAATCGCAGGTAGCTTAGTTTTGCTTTGTTACTTACCATGGGGATGTTAACATCAGAGATAATAGTTTCGTCGAAGGCATGTTATAGCCCTCTATAGAAAGTTAGTAATTGTTCTTAGGACTTTAGACTGAAACATTTGAAATTGTTTGATATGTGTTATTTTCGCTACAGAATAATAGTTATATTTAGGTTGAGTGTTCGATGAAAAGAAAAAGATAGGAGTTTCATTTTAACATGGGGTCCCAACGTTAAACGTCAGTCAAGTGTTATTATTAAGAATTTAACAGTGTTATTAAATGGTACATAATATATTGATTCCGTTTAATGATATTATATAATATTAAGATCAGTATTTATTTCTAAGCCTGAGCGTATTTCGTCAATTAATGTTAAAAGCGGTTTATCACTTTTCCGAAGCGTTTGTGTGCATATCTCAAACGAAAGGTCTGCAAACAACAAAAAAAAAACGTTTCACCCTTAAGGTACGCCAACGATTTTTCCGCCGGTCGCCGTTTGAGAGGACGACGGATTTATCAGCAACAAGTACAAAAAAAAACCTCTTATCTCTATGCGAGTTCAAACAGTTTACCCAACAATAAAAAACAAATAGAGGGAAAATCTTAAAACAAAAACAACGTGATTGGTGTTCGAGTAACAAAACAACATATACGTTGTTACCCAAAGTTTTTTTTTTTTTTTTTACTATATTTTATTGTTTCACTAACTATAATAGAGTTTTTTATGAGTTAAAATTATAAATAAAAATGTGTTCATTTGTTAATATAATTAAATGTGTTAATCTGGTTTTAATCCGATCACTGTAGCCCAATAATGATAGCGATTCTCCCGATACGTGGTTTTAGGTCAAAACAATTGTGATTTTGTCTATAGAAATACTATAGATGCAATTACAAATGTGTAGTTAAGTATTAAATAAAATTGGACCGTATCGACTCGGTAGAAACCCGAGTATCAGTTCTAAAAAGTAATTTTAATAAACCGAAAGGCTAAAACGGTATTTAAACGTTACAGATCGTCTGGTTTTATTGGAAAATTTACTTTCAGAAGCATTTTCATTTCCATTTTTTTCTCTTTCTAGTGGAGAAACTAATGCTTTTGGTAATTAGAGTTCAATTTGATTGAAGTGCGATCGTTTAGAAATTGTAAATGCTCCAACAATGCGCGCCTAGTATTATTAAATTCTTCGATCGCGACGAGCTTGTCAATATGGACGTAAGAAATCATATAATTATAACAGCCATCTTAAAAAATCATGTCGAGTATACGGAAAATTCTTACGCTCTATTAATCAACCATAGATATCATCAACACACGAACGCGCATCTTTTCATTTAGGATAGTCAGTAGCATCAGTAGTTTATAAATAAAAGCATTGCCGATGGTATTATAATAGCATCTAACCCTAATCGGGTTGACAATATTTTACAGTTGTAATCTATCGGAAGTTGTGCTTTCGCCCACCATATTGGTTTGTCACGCATAATTTTATGGTCTTCGGAATTTGATTTAAAAGAGTATAATGTACCATATTACGGTTATATTATTACGTTGTATAGAACCCTCGACGCGTAAAATAATCGTTTAGAGTTTTTGTCTTCGACGCATCCTTACTTCGTAGGGGACCTCCCTTTGTCTTTTTTTCTCAATGTCCAAAAAAAAAAACACAGTGAAATTGATGGATAGACCGACACCGCCCATTTTGCGCACATCATGTAAAGCCATAAAAGTTGAGTGATGGTAGAAAAATAAAAAGTTATTACACAAAGCTAAGGATCGTAAACGCCGTTATTATGTTCGCTCTTTTAGAATCATCTTTTAAAGAAATAATCATCATACATCTTGCAAAAGGTACAGCTATTGCCGGAAATAAATTTTAAAAAGGCTAAAATACAGTTTTAAAAGTGCTTACGCAGCTTAATAATTGCCCATTAGGTATTATGTTTTACAATTATAAAACTGATTAGCCGAAACTGTAATGCTATTATAATTTTATATTGATTATATGGTTATATATTTTACACTTGGGTTCTTACGAAACTAATTATAACTGAAAGTGATAAAATCAATTTTAAATAGTCACTTCGATGCGAATCAGTAGATGGTAAATACTATAAATACAAAAATCGATACAATTATAATAAAAGCAATAATGTTCTTATTTTAAATTTTGAGTATTGGAGCGAATACGATTAGGGTTGATCGCCTGGCTATAATAATTTGTTACCGTTGTTATCGTAATTAACAATTTATAATGAAAATCTGTTTTTCAGATACCTGCAGTTGACTGTCGATTCTCTCACACATAGCAACCCAGAAATTTACAACGGACATAGTGCAATATTTCCTATTTTTACGGCTTTCCTTTATAAAAAAAAAAAAGTGTTTGACTACAGATTTAAGACAATCGTACATGTACATCCTCGTGTTAAATCTACCTTTAGTCTATTTATAAGACCTTAGGGCCTAAAACTTCGCTCGAAAAAGAGAAATAAAGAAAAAGTTTCCATCCCCTTCTAGGGGAATTGGTTTATGATACTTTCGATTGCACCTGAACTTAAGATTAGTTCATACAAATTTGGAGCTAATTCATTGGCTATTTTTCAAGAGCGCCGTAAATTTAAGTTGTAAAAAAATATTTTTTCTATTTTGGACGGGGAGGGGTGAAGTGATTTTTTTAATTTTTGGCCCAATGAAGTACATTTTGAGTACTATTTCTGATCAATAGAGTTGCTGCATGAACAAATCGGTTCGGCGGTTTAGAAGATATCGTGAGACACAAAAATAAGCACACAATATTATAATAAAAACAATACTTGCTCAGGTACGCACCGAATTATATATTTTGTGCCTATTTAAGTTTTGCCGAGACTTTTGCCTTCATAATCAGGTTGGAAGGTGAAGGTGTCCAATACTAACAATAGGCATCCGAGTTTCATAAATGAGTTTGGTAAATAGCACAAACGTGCTGATGATCTACCACCATGTACTTTTGTCTCACTCGCCTCTTTGTTTATTTTATTCTACGAGGACTTTAATAATATAAAAGTGCGTACACGCTTTTTTGTTCATAATACAAGCGAAAATATCATACTTCATTAGAGATTTTTCCAAGATTTAAGAGGGCGTCGCACCGGTGATTTTCAGTGGTAAAACATGTTTACGCCAACTGAAAATAACTCGTTTAATTTTGGTTTTAGAGTAAAAGCACCCATTATAAAATTAAAAGATAACAATATACCGGAGGGCAAGACGGTGCGTTTTTTTTAAAAAAAATTAATTTTTGAAAAGTTACAGTCATTTAAAAATGTTAAAACAGTCGTTATTTCTAAACTATGTATTGAGCGTTATACTTGGAATAATGAAAAAAACGCACCGTCTTGCCCTCCGGAATATTGTTCTCTTTTCATTTTATAATGGGTGCTTTTACTCTAAAACCAAAATTAAGCGAATTATTTTCAGTCTGCTTAAAAATGTTTTTACCACTGAAAATCACCGGTGCGACGCCCTCTTAATCTTTCCTTTCAAATAGAGAAAACTCGAACACGGTAAAGTGTAACTGTCCATATTACGCACTTCAAACCGTATTTCATCATTATTATCCAAAGCCGTTGACGAGTAAGGTAAAATGAGTGATATTGTATCCTTCTCCTATGTGAATCCGTAAAAAGGTTATTCTAGTTTAGCTTAAATACCGTTCGGTCGGGGTAAAATTGTATCAATCGTCACAAGAGTTTTCTGTTGGACAAACACACACACAGTGTTAAAATGCAGCCGAAAACCTTTATCGACAAATGCGCTTCCGTTGAAAACGAAAACGCGCTGCCATTAGAAATGTAAAAAATATACTCATTTGGTTTCTTTAAATAGATTAAAATCAATCAAAATAAACAACCTGAGCCGTAGGGCTATCGGTGTAAGCTGTTGACTAGGACTCTGATTTCCTTAGTAACAATTCTGACCACGAGATCGGATCCGCTATGACCAACAGGTTAATTTTTGCATTTTTTTACAATTTATTTTACATTTTTTTTTTTAATAGTAAACAATAAAGACAATAAAGTAGAGAAGAAAAAACATTTTTAAATCGCTTTCAAGGATGATGTGAAAGTCCAAAAACTAAATTAACTACCGAAATAGAGTCCTAGTTTTTGAACTAATAATTACACATCACGGTTTCACCTTTAAATTAAGATTTTGTAAAAAATTGCCTATACTTTACTCCTTAAAAATGGGCGGTGCAATAATATTATTATTATGGGCTATATTTAACCCGAAAGATGAATTCAAAATAAATAAATAACTTGGATTTCTGGGGAGTAATCTATTGAAACGAGAAACCAATCATTCATAACAAACTTTAATACTCGAGAATCAATTAAATGTAGTGTAAACAATACCTAATGACTAAAGCTCAGATGTTTATGACTTTGCATATTTTTTTTTAAATGTTATTTATATTATTTCAAGTCGACGAAAACTTTTTAGCCGATATCAATAAAGGCATAAAATTGCAAATTTTGATATTTTGAGATTTATACTTTAATACATTCGCGGTCATTAACATTCGAGCTCGACTAATGAAAAACCCAATTATACACTATAAAATGTTTATAGGCCTCAACGAAACAGTTTATTAAAGAGTAACAACCCAGCTCGCAACAGCTCGTTGTTTAAAACAAGGAAACCCCGAGAAAATGTTTTTATAAATAATAAATCGCGTGGCAAATGCAATCCAATTTAAAGACAAAAGCGAAAGAAAAAAAGAAAACCATACTTCAGTTTATGGTGTCCGCGTATATATATAATAATAACTGTTTCGCCTGTGTAAGAAAATCTCATTAATTTAACTAGAGACTTTTGCAGTCGACCGTTACAGTCGTCTTCTTCACTTGACAGTTATATCATTCCATATAAGTACTTTATTGTCAATACTGCACGCTAATAAAATACTCTCAACTGAGCTGAGCAAGCCATTTGAAAAGAAAAATATACTTGTTAGAGATATCTTGCGGGGTATAAATGTCGAGTTAGTTTGGAGGGCTATAAAAAAAAACTTAATAGAATTAGTAGTCTACACAATTTTACCATCAGATTTTAAGTGTTCTTGATGTATATTAAGTACATGTAGGTATACTGAATATCTAATGGATACTGTAGTATTAAATTTAATTCTACATTGACACATTTAGCCAATCAGACTGGGATCATTAAATTTGTTAGTAAGTCCAATTAGATTTTACCTAAACTGTCAAAGTAATAATATTATGTCCATCACAATGAGCTGCTTTTAAAACATAACCCGCTTAGCCGATTATCTGCACATGGTTGATACAGTATATGACAAACAACGCAAAATGCACAACCCTGTTTTGAGATATACCGACATAGCTCTCCCCTTTTACATAATCAGAGTTGATGCAATACTATTAAACCGCAAGCAATATCCAACACAACAAATACTCAATATTATTTTCTCTTAAGGCAACAAAATTGATTACTATTATTGGAATATTTGTTAAAATTCTCTATATAATCTAGAGTATAAACGCGAATAAATTAAAAACAAATACACACATTAATGTAGTTCAACTTAGTATTCATAATATTAATTCATGTGTATATTTAATAGCTATCAGTATTTTCTTTATATCAAGCAGGTAATTTTTTGAAAACCGCTTAAAATTAATAATTATTATATATCCTATTGTGACTGTATACATGTATATATTAGTTTATACGTTTATGATTTAATTAAAAAGTAAAATGATAAGTCAAAAATGATATTATACAATATACAGGGTTATTTTTTTATCATAACCCAATCAATATATCATAAGATTTAATAAGAAATTAAAATGTTTTTTTTCATAATGATTTATACAATGTGATCTCAGTTTTGGCAACTTTCTTTGTTTTTACTCCCTTTCCAACTTGGTTTTTTTTGATAGCAACTTTTGAATTTTGAACGGTAACGTATATAACTATTTTATTAACTTTTTAAATTGGGAATGATGTACTAAAAATTTTGAGATATTGAGTGGTAAAAAATCACCTTGTATATATATTTTACGAAAAGACAATACAAGGTGCCATATATTTTATTACAGTTGTAATTTACTAATTGTGTTTTTATAAATGACTTTAACTATGAGATTTTGCATTAAATTAACAAATCAAGGTATAAGACTGAATATGACATAACTGAAAGATACATAAATACAGAAAGATCTTCAGAGTTCAGCGCTAACGGTAGACTGTTCAGAGTGAGTCTGCTATAAATTCACATTAAAGTGAATATTTTTGTGGATAGAATTTGTATTCGATAATATTAAATATTCCCCCACTGGTTCAATATTTTATACCTGTATTCATTATTCATTTGACTTAAATTCTTCTTTTGTTTGACACCCTCATTCTGGCATCGATCTCGTGAAGAGAAACCCGTATACATTATGTATACGTTCAATTTAGAAAAAAAAAACCATTACACAAAGTAATCTCGGTAAAAGTTTTGAATAAACAAAACAAAATGTGTTTTTATAAACAATAACATGAGTTTCCTTTGAAATGATAACAGTTTCAAAAGAACAAACACGCGTATTCTCTTACCAGAAACACGGCCGTTAGTGACGTACATTACCGCCTTTACTTCTGCTGTTTTAAAATATTTGCGTCTCATTAATATGATAATCTAATGGCACCAGTAAGTTTAGTACGACTTAAGTAGTGTTACCCGGTGCCTTCTCGGTTGGAACTCCGTGCAATAAAACGTATTTGTTGTGAGCAAAGATAAAAGAGGAGAAAAGAAATTCCAAAGAATACAACAAGCGCGCGTGACTTGTGTCCGATTGGGTCAAGAACTTTTAAGAACACCGCAGCTTGTTTGGACCAAAGCCAATGATACCCACATGCACTCACTACTATCGTGCTTTTACTCTCGGAAAAGATGAATAGAAAAGGGGACACGATGTCCGAAGAAAGACTGGACACAGTCCAAAGGGCGTTTATTGCCGCCTTTTACGGCCACCGTCGCCATCGCCGCGCGAAAAGTGCAATTTTTTTTATCGAATTTAAATTAAAAAAACATTCAGTGTTTAGACGCTAAACCACTACTATACTGTCACGGCAACAACGTTTTGGATGCCCCTAATGTTTACATTATGATTATAACTTTTTGTTTTGTTTGACCCGCTATAACTTTAAAAGCAAACACAAGTCACAATACACAGTCTATACATATATATATATATATATATATATATATATATATATTTAGAAGGACCTGCAGAGCTTTACAAACTCAAAAAAAAAAACAGGTCACACATCCATACATACAGGCGTTGAAAACCATTTAACCATCAAAATAAGATAACAGTATAATCTGGAGCGGAGAAATAGACAAAAAAAATCATATAATATCAGCATACCAAAATGTTAATTTTTTTAAAAACTTTTAAGTATAAAATATGCAAATTAAAAAATAATGACTTCCAAAGTTATTTTTATTATACAAACGGAATTAAAATAATATTCATTCTTTCGAAAACTTTATTATTTTTTTTTTTATATCATGTATTTCTGACCGTTTTGTTATTTAATAAGGACAGCAACTAATTTAAATAGATTTAACGCAAATAATCGAATAAGTTTAATTATTTTATTTTATATAAAAAAAATACAATTTTTCCCATGCATTTACTTGTTATATGGGAATAGTACTAATGCAATTGTAAAAAGAAAAATTTAGATAAATATGTAGTGGCACTTTTTTCCCTTTTCGGAACATTATAATGAGGTCATTTTGTGGCGCGTTAAACATTATAATATTTACTTTAATGATAATAGTCGCAGTTCGTAAAAACGCTATGTGGAAAAGAAACAAAATTAAAAATGTTAAATGGCTATGAATTTAGTTTCCAACAAAAACATACAGAGCTTTTCTTTTAACATAGAAAATTGATAAATTGTTCATAAAAAAAACTGTACATAAAGCACGTAGTATTATGCACAATTGCGTTCATATGTATGAAAAGTTATAAAAACAATATATTAAAGCTCATATTTTTAACCTGGCTTAAAAGGGTTCTCGTTGGAAGGGAGTTTGGAGATCCTTGGGAGGCAACTCGGATACAGATATTGATTATTTGGCACGGATGTCAACTAGTAGTTTATGACCCTAAAAGTTATGAATTGGATACAACTCGTAGTTTCCTGGAGGAAATTGGTGTACGCCTAAGAAATCTAAACTTAATACACACAAATCGTCAAATAACACTATACGTTAAACTCGTACTAGCTTAAACTCCTTGGACAGCTGCAACTAATATTACATCTATTCATAATGATTTGCAAACGCGCTACATTACAAGTAGCCCACTACTTTGTCAACCGTTCGTCCTTTATCTTTTTACGATAATAATTGTTTGTTAGTTTATATTTTTATTAAATACCTACAAGCATGCATGAGTACCATAAACAACGTTAATAGCACTCAATGTGTCGATCACACAAACACCATAACAACATACATAAACATAATATATAAAAAATATTTTAAAATAATAGGTCACGTGTAGTCTTTTAATTTATTTTTAAGTACAAATAACAAATATATATTCTATAGTATAGTGAAATTTACAAACAATATCATGAACATACTGTAGTAAAAATGTATCATATAATATTAATTATTTGGAACAAGTCAGCATGATATGAACGGTCGAGTCATGTATATATTTAATATTTGATAATAATATGCGCATTACGCTAAACGATCAAACAATAACATAATAATAGTAACAATAAGCTAATCTACAAACAGCATGATTGTAAATAGAACAAATTCCATTTGGGTTTATACAGGATGAATCATTTATACATACCGAGATGCTAATTATCTTTAATCTATAATCTTTATAATCTAAAAAAAGGTAATACGATTATTTTACGTTTTACTCAATATTATTTTACATTGTCTATAATATTTTTACCTACTTCACAATTTTTATGTTTTCAGATCATACGGATTTCTGGTAAAGAATTTAAAACGAGTAACATAAAGAAGATCTCGCTCAAAGAAAATCATACTAATGAAACAAAGAGTATTAATCACACTTTTTACATAGGAAAGCAGTTGTAGTTATTTATAATTAAATTTCTTATTTTATGTTACCTAATATAACGTTATTTTACATTCAAACAACCTTGGTTTGCGTTAATATACATGTCAGTAAAAAGTAATAAGAATTCCCATTATCTATTAGAGTTTGTTATTAATATGCTAATTAAGTAAATATTTTTGTAAATACAATAATACGCAAAACAAAATGTTTTTAATAAACAATTTTTCTTGCATAAAATACAGAGAATATGTATAAAAAAAACTATAAAAAACTCTTTAAATTTTAAAGGGTGCTTTACAAATGTTAGTCAGCAAAATCTTCAAAAAATACATATATGCCATTTTAAAATGTTTTCTAAAAATAAAAAGTCTTGATAAAATAACAAAATGTGAACGAAGCATTAAAAACTTACTTCTACTGGAAAAAAATACAGAATAATAAGTTGTCAATTATTTATTATTATGGAATGCTTTTTAACATCATATCCAATGTCTTAGGTTTTACATATGTCATATATGTGTATTAGCTTCGATGCAGAGCAGAGAAGATATGTTTTTTTTCAATGACACCCACTCGATATCTCCAAAAAAGTTGGTTAATAGGCCAAAAAGTTCACCCTTTCTGTTTAAAAATGAGAAAAAACACCAAAAGAATTGTGATCTTCTGTCTCCTGTACTTCGACCCCCCTGTGCTGGCTTTTTTTAAAATTTATTCTAACATTAATAATAAATTGTTTATCCACAACATGTACGTACCGAATAAGCAAAACTGCCAAATGACAAGAAGAACATAAAATATTATATCATTTTATAATAGTGTAATGTAACTTATAAGAAATAGTGTGTACACATTTTGAATTCACCGTTGCGTTTGTTTTCGTTCCTACTGTAAAAGAGTCTCTACTTCAATATACATAAATTTATGTTGCACAGTATATCAAAACTAGTAGCGTAGCAATACTCCGTCGACATGAAGGACAATTATAGTCACGCCAACTTTTTGGTATACATCAATAATGTAAGGCAGACAAATATTTTTTTTTTAACAAACACTCAAATATTACAATAAATATTTCTACTTTTACTAAAGTATTATCTTCGGTCATCGACTAGACCAAATAAATTGCAATAATAGACCATAAAAATACAATTAGCAATACCGTTTAATACATAACAATTTTAACTTTCGATTTCTTTATGAAACGGAAAAATAAAACAGTCTAGAGGGAATATTGTGAGAATAGCTGTTTTAAACAAAGAAGCTCGTTTCGAGCGGTTCGTATTAGATTCATACATTTACTGTTCTTGGAGGCATTAAAAACATCACAGATTTACTCGCCAACCCATTAAATAGTGTAATCTCAACTACAAAAAAAAAAGTACTCTTCACAGAAGCATTAAAAATTTTACTGACTTACTCGCCAACCCATTAAACAGTGTAATCTTAAACACAAAAAAATAAGTTTACTTCATATGAACTCACTCACTTAACTAAACTAATAATATCAAAAATAAAACGCATCACAAGCCCAACCTCTGGTTTGCACACTGTATTGAAATATTTTAAGAGTAAGGCGTAAGTACTTGAAAACAAAATTTATATGAGAATACAGTTGTCCTTTCGGTGAAAATAGAACCGGCGAAATTATTATAAACGCATCCGTGATCAACAAAAAACGATGATCGAGCAAAAAGCGAACGCTAATATTTTTTTGCGTGTACAACAGTCGAGTCTGTGACGTTTTTTCACTCAATTCAGTTCACTGACCTACATAAAAAGAATAATACATTTTTGTGCGTGGGTCGAGCATTCATTCGATTTTTTTAAATATATTTTTTGTTCGCTACTTTAACGTATAAACGAAGAACCTGTGATTGTGACCGGAATCGACTAACCTAACCGATAACATGAAGATAATATAGTCAGGTGGTTGACACCAACGCCGAGAAACCATTCGAAACGCGTTAAACCCAAGTTTAATCAGTCGACATTCAAGCAAAGGGCTAACGATAATAGTCAATACTTCCAAATGTTCAGTAATTCCACAACACGATTCGTGGATAGATCGGACGAATAATTGACTATGATCATTTGTTTCCCGCAGTCCTTCGAGTCCATATCACTTCTTGGCACCGGTTCGATGCAGTCTAAACTATAATTTTAAACACACCAAATGCAACACGAGACGAAGGAATGAAATGCCGAAACCGATACTATATTATTTAGTGTTTACTCGCTTATAGAGAGTTTCGTCATGGGTCAACACGAAGTCCTTATTCTATAACCGGTTTTTTTCGATTCAAGGATGAGATCCATTCACGCGTAATGCGCCAAACGTTCACGCGCCAACTCTGTAATTTGTTTGTAAACAAAATTGCATAATAATATATTAAAATTAAAATAAACGTTATATAATATTATTTCAGGTCACATAAAAAAATAATACACTTAACGGATGGGCACTTAATTGGTTCACGCGCCCAGCACTGGTTTTTAAAAATAATTGTTTATCGTTTCATCGCCAACCTTGACTCTAAAACATTAATAATAATACGTAGGTAACATTATGCGAGCATTGAACAATAAACACTGTAATGTGACAACGAAAATAATACATATATATGTATATCGTTGTTTATGATTTCTAGATAAACGGCTAAGATCTATTCAAAATGGTTTTTTCTATCTACGGGTAGGTTCTGGTTACACCGAATTTCCAATTAAAGTTTTAACAGGGCCGATCCGGAGGTCCGTCGGCGAGTGGGAAATGTCCATAATTGTCACCACGGTATCCGACCAAACGCCATTCAGTGGCAGCATGGTGTTTAAATAATATTATCTGGAATATTGAAAACGAAACCGAGTTAACCTAGTTTTGAAAGGCCGACACAATAGACGACTATATCACCGATTACACAATGCACGTCAGTCGCAAACATTACACGAGTAAAAATGATCAAACCTGCTGATAAATTCCAACGCAGTTTGACGAGTATTGTTATGCTTATATTATTTTAATGAACGTTGAAATTTCGATTTCGACGAAAGCGTCGAAAACCAAGTTGAAACGACCGACCAACGTTCGAATTTCCATTAGTATTTCCATGATAATGATATTTTGCAATATAAAAGCCTATAACAATGTATTATTCTTGTAATTCTTATCAATTTCAACGAAACGGCTGACTGAGTTTTGTGACCGATCCGACTTTCTCGAATACAAAGCGCCAGGTACTACTACTGTTTAAACATTAATGACCTCGTTCGGGCCAATGGAAAGGCCAAGGACCACTTGACCTCGAAAAAAAAATCCGGGAAACGTGATAGAAATGGGTCAATGGAGAGTGCAACGCTTGTTTTTGCTCCTCTCCGGAATATTACTGCGCCAATCCGGGAACTCGATTTATGAATAAACGGGTTTCTTCGAAATATGCTTCGAATCCTTAAGGAGTTCATGAATAAAAGCGGGGGACTTATCTGTGCTCAGAGCGGATACGTCGTGTCATCTAAACAAGCGCGTTCGCCGAACAATTTCGATTACAATAGCCGAGAGGGGGACTCGACTGCCGTTAATTAGACCCGAAATAGTATATTACTGCTACGTAATATTTTATTTTATTAACACAGATATTATATACATACACATATATGTATGTATATATCTGTTCATTGTAAGTCTAAGCAATTGTAAACGCATGATTTTCACGGTCATAGGGACAAACAAGGAAAGGCAAGCGCTTGGTTATAAAATGTCCTCGTGTAAACGCCTGAGCAATTAACAGAAATCAACCATTTGACCCTTCTGCAGGTGCTGAACTCGGTCTCTTCTCCTCAACACATTATGAACAATCTTAATTAAAGTGAAAAAATGCGTTACAAATGTAATCCAAAGAGACCAATACATAACCTCTTCCGATAATAGTTAACCTTTTTAATAACAACAACATTATCAGCATCGACAAACAAAACATTAATATAATTTTACCGGGTTATCGAAAAAAATATATAATAGTCGGAGATGAATTTAAAAATAAAAAAATAATTCACTAATTGTGGATCAGTGAATGTGGGGAATAAAAAAACATATCTAAGAAAAATAGAGCATAGAAAAGTTATTGGAATGTCAAATGTCTGATTTCTTCAATACAGATTGCCTCTTTTAACTCTTTTATAACAAACTAAGAAAATAATATGAGTGGACAAAGGAATTTTCTCATCCACTTTGCAATATTCATTTAGGGTACTATCACTTCACTTAAATGTTATCTCATTATTATTATTATATCGCCGCCCCGATAGAACAATGACACAACTGCAATAATTGGAATTTTACAGGAGAACCAAAAAACCAAATTATTTTCACTTATGGGATGTAACTTTAAAAGAATGGGAATGCTGCGAATGCTTGGGAAATTATTACAACTACAGGTACGTCGTTTTTCTACCTTATGCGTTCGCTATGTCTAAACACATTGAAGCATTTAGTCCATTTTACCAGTGTCATTGTTCTACTGGGGCGGCAATAAGTGATATTAAAAACCTAGGCCATTGTTCTTTTCGACCTATGTAAAATGACTGTAACTGAGTACTAATTAATCGATTGCACGTAATTACCTGCAGGCCGCAATATTCGTGTTACGGCATGTGGTGTGTTACAATCTTATAGCTCAATAACCGACCAGTTGATTGTTTATTCAATGATTTAGTTGGTGAAGCGCGTCACTTTGGTTTGGTCGAATGCGATCGAAAGCTTCTAATATCCGGAACACGAAACAATTATTGTTATGCATAGAAGGGATTGCAGTTAATGCGCGGTGTCTATCTATTCCTACGCCCAGACCGGTATGATATGACGTCAAAGTCAATGGCCCTAACATACAGTGTCTGTAATAATGTATGTACCACCCTGTTTGGCCGTACAGTGAATATTTAAACTTGGTGTCTTAGATGACCGACACACGGCCGTGGCATGCGCTCGAATGGGGTTTTCGCAGCGGCGTTTAGCGGTAAATAATTTGAGAAACAGCCCCGTCGCTGCGGTTTCCGACAACATAATCCCCCGGGCAAGCATTACCTACTGCGATAAAGATAAAGGGTCCTGTGCAGTACGTGTAGGCTCTGTACACACCTCTTGCCCTCTGTCCTCGGGGATGAAACCCAGCGGTTCTCGCTTGACCGCGAGCCACGTTATATTATTATTATTATTATTATCGCTATTATTATAAACGACCGGAAACGGTGTCGGAGACTGCCCAACCTATGCGATACACCACATAATGTATTAATATATTACATTAATGGAGCACTAGCCCGTGGAAAATTCATCGTTGCTCCGCACGAGCCTTTTTAAAAAAAAAAAACGTCTGTGGTGTAATAATTTATAAACAAGCAAATTAATAACTGCAAAACATCCATGTAATGTCATATATATTATTAATATATTATATAAATAATACATAGGTTGTATGTATTATTTTACCTTCAGTCAGTGGCGGGTACTGCGCGCAATAAACATATTGAAAACGGGCACGCGCCCCATTGGGAATGGCCAAATCAAGCCCTGATACATTATATTCAGTATCAAACATAATAATTTAATGCCGAAAAAAAACAAAAGCAACGTCGTTTTACCTGTCAATAAATTGTACACGACGCGACAATGTATTATAGTTAAAACATTTTAACGTAATGTGTGTAAACAGTCAACACACAGCGCACATGTGAATCCTGGCGGGGAGGTCGATCGAGCTACTCCTCTAATTCCTGCTCGTTTTACCATTTTTTTTTTTTTAATTTTACACACAAAAAGCCAGAAAGGGTCATGTGGGATGTTATTTTACAGTTTTTTATACGAAGCGCATACTAATTGCTTTCTGACATGCACGTCATATTTCTGCGAAGGTTCATATATACATATATACACCTTCATACAATGTGTATAATATAAATGTATTATACATTACAGCCAGATATTTTCTTGCTCGCACGAGCCTTCAGTTTATTGCGTTTAATTCTTGCAGACGACTCACAAAACGATGTGACATTTGGTAACGCTCGAATTGATTTTTAAAAAAAATTAACATACTATTTCAGAATGAACGTTGCGCTGTTTATACTTCATAAACCGTTACAATCAATTTTTTATCAACTTTTGAATAATCCTTGAAAAATAATAAACTTTTTGTTGTAATCTGTTGAATTTCGGCTAAACTCAAACATATTACTTGGAATTTTAAAAACTGCAACATACAGCACAGTTATTCTGGGATATACAGTAAACATGTTAATCGTATTAATGCAAAAGTGGCAAATATAAAAACAAAATCAAAAAATATCACTAGCACATAATTGCGACTGGAAGAAAAATGGTAAGGTTTTTTAGATGCTTAAATAAGTACATATTACGTAGTTATTTATTTAACACATCGACATTGTTATTATTTACATTGAAAAATATATTATTATATTTATACACATTGCTTCCCGGTATAATGGAGTCCCTATACATACTGTTAAAATATAATAGCATTTCTATGCTGAAATGTCAAAAAAAAATGTTAAAAATACATTGTTGTTTTGTTGAAATTTGTAGCAAGTCGTACACTTAACAATTTAGTCAAATAATTATTTAGTTAAATAATTTATTGTTGCTCCGCCATTACTTAACACAAGTATTATATTTATTAGTTGATAAGATACCAGAAAGTGGGGAATAATAACTTAGGTATTTGGCCTTCTTGTGCAGAATACAGTTGTATGAAACTTAATATGCTCTGCATGTTAACTGCAAAGCCATTATAAAATAGTGTAGTGAGCCTTAGTTATAATATCTTACAAGTACACGGGAAATACTAGTCAACTGTACTTAGTTCTGCCACGTGGATTTTCGAGTATATTGTTCGAAATTAATAACTATGCTATAATGTAAAGTATAAACCACTGCCAGAATGACATGTCCAAGGCCCTTATCAAATTTTCCCTGATAACTACTAATATTTGACGTGGTGTTCGCCATTTGTTTTTATTTTTTAAAAAAACTTAAATAGATATATATTTTTTTTTCCTCCTTTATTTTACATATACGATCTATACAATTTTAGTATAATAAGTATATATGATTACAGGTAAATTACAGACATTGAAAGTATGAAAAGAGAAGCCATCCACTGACGACACTCTTATTAACTTCTTTTTAAATTAATTGATAGTGAGAAGGTCTCTGCGCCACTTCCTTTTAAGTCTCTTTGGTGGGTTGTTGGGCATTGAGGGTAATGTGAGATTATTTACAAGGGGATTTGGGTGATTTTGGAGAGAATTGTGGTATCGTCTGTAGTAGTCTTTGGCAACTTGTGTTATTGTTTTTTATGTAAATAAGAGTGTAGAGTATGGTTTGATATATAAGGTGGTGAATTAGTGATGAGACGGAGTATTTTATTTTGTGAGACTTGTATTTTGTTAAGGTTCGAATTCTTAGCTGATCCCCAGATTTGGAAAATAGATATATATTTAAACTTTAAAACTTTTATGATATAGCATTAACACATAATATATATTTATATTGTTTGGTAATAAAAATATCAAAAATATGTATCTGTATCAACTAATACCTAATTAAACAATTTTAATACTATAGGAAAATTGTTATTTTTATAATCCTGTACACACTAGTTATATTATGACATAATACGTCAACATTTGAACCCATTTTATTATTCTTTGTGAAATTAGATACGAGGCATAATTATTATTATTAATTAAGATTTAAAGGTAGATTTTTAACTTTAATATAATAAATAAAGTTTTTTTGAGTTTTATACTCCGTCGTATTTTAAGATAAAACCGGTTTTAAAGTATTTCTTACATCATTAATTTACTCAATTCTTCAATTACGCAGAGTATTTAAAAAATGCACTACCCGGTAATGGTTTTTTTTTTGTGAATAATAGTTTTAGTTAAAAACGTTTAATAGGCAATTTTTACTATAATAATGTTGAAATACTAATTAAATAATGTTACTTGCCAAACGCTTGGAGCTTGTAACTGTCGATATGACACACTGAACAAAGCCTTTAAATGGATGTTTTTGAAGTGTAGGTAGAGAGGATAGAATACATTTAAAATAAGAAATTAACTCAAACATCAATATGTGCAACAATAATATTTTTAAGTGATAGTTTTAGAGGGCAACTTGAAAAATATCGAAAAACTATTGGACATTTTTTATTAGTCCGTTGAAACCAGAATTATGTTATGAAAATAATGACCGGTCGATCGTCGGTTTTAAATAAACACTCCAGTTTTTTGAGCAGGGCAAAGTTACTGGCAGAGGAGGAGAAGTGCACGGGGACAAAAATAATATCTACCGCGTTTAGTGTTTACCTCTTACCCGCCCCATTGTTTTAAATTGCAAATAACCCTAGCAATAATTATTCAAAACCGGTTACGGTTTGTTTTCATAAAATCGTTCTCGTTTAAATAAACGAATACAATTATTTTTACTTTGTCATTTAAAATTCAAAAATAATTTTCCGACGCTACCATCAAAAATAATAATTGTCGTCATCATATTTTTAGCTTAAATATTAACCAAGAAAACCTATACATCTTAACCGCGTTTTTTTCTAAAACCCGGTAGAAAAAATTACTCTGATTACCCTGTGACCCGTGTACACCGCGAATTACGTTACTGCTAATAGAATCGGTACAAAAGGGTTTGTGCATTTGCGTGTTAACTGCATGCGACTCTTGTTTTTTTTTTTTAATTCTTTCCCACCTAAAACAGCATAGTCGGATTACCTGTGATCCGGGCAAATCGACGCATACATAATAATATGATAGTGTGACAACGTTGCACAGACACAATGAATAACAACAGTATATTATACTGCTTTAAAAATACACCATATTGTATATTTTGTGCGCATACATATATATATATATATATAATAAGTATATGTGTACCATATAATATATATATTGTTATTATGCCGCGTGTTGAAGGCTCTGCGACCTTCAAAACCAGCAGTGTTCCATTTCAAAGCGGATTGTTGTGATTGCGTTTGTGTTCGCACTATAAACGAATAGGAAGCGTCGTAGACCTCCGATAATCGTTACCAGTACCTACAACACTGCCTTTTTTTTTTGGTGGTTTTTGCAATCCCACTAGGCTTTTCTACACTCAATACACTATAGGTGTAGGGTTTATAAGCGATAACACACTAATGTTCTCGACAAACAAATGCACAATTTTGTAGATTTTCTTTTTGGAAACGCTTTGGTTTGTGTCGTTTTACCATACTGAAATTTTTATTTTTTATTCTGTCTTATCTAGACAACGAAAAAGTTAAATGGTAAACTGAAGTTAAACATTTAGGACAGAGTAGTGTGGCAGAGTTACACTCCACCCATCTTAAATTTAACTAAAATTAACTATCAAAAACTGGCTATCGACCGGTGAAAATTTTCGACAAATTATTTTTAATTTAATAAGTTAATAAAATATATATGGCGTTACTGTTTGAGTTTTAAGAGTTGATCGAGCTCTGTAAAATACTAAAACAACTTAATATTTGATAATTTCATGTAATACATAAAGGTAAAAACTAAAAAGAAACTAATAATAACAATAGCTACATTAATCTATTCATCTGTACTATTCATGAAAATGTATGTTTATATATTTTATAAATACAAGATGTATACCTACGTTTTATTATGTATGTTCATTCTAAATACATTTTCTGAGGTTCGACTTAAAAAAATCGCTTCAGTCGGTCTGCCGTGTACTTAGAAGTAGCTTTGAGCCCTTTTTGTACATTTTCCCGGTAACAAAAATTTAGCCCCCGTGATATATAGTGTTACGTTTGATTTTGTATGCAATACGGGAAATTAATGATATTTTTACCAGCTTAACCTAACCGAACGCCGGACACGTGACAAATACACAAAAAACGTGCGCCGACCTATAGATTTCCACAGACCTGCTGCATTTGAATTTGTGTCGGACAACGACTAAACAACACTGTCAATTAGACAACAACAATTTTTTCAAATACAAAATTATTTATGTAAATAAAAAAAACACCAAACAAAATGATTAATAAGTTTTTTTTTTAATACGAACAGGACGAACCAAGTATTTACTAAGATACTGCTTATGGATTTAAGCGCGACACGACACACCGCTTGCTTGGACTACTTGGAAAAATCATAACCGTTAACTTATGGGTAAATAGTGAAATGACAATAACGCATGCGGTAGATTACTACGTAATACAAATGTACACTCAATGAATGCAATTGAAATATTATCAATAATAGTTATTCAATCATTAATACCCAATAGATGAGATAAGACCCATAACTACCGGAAAATTATGGCATCTATAGTAACTTAAGTAGTTCGTTTACCAGCGTGTAGTAATGCAGTTCATAATCTATAATTGTGGCGGCAGCAGCCTTATAACTTGAATGGATTGTATATTATAATATATTGTGTGCTTTATCACTGACCTGGCATAACACTGCGAACGTTTGATAGACAAAACAATACAAAATTTGTGTACACCAATGCGGGTTACTTTACGAAATAAAAACATTATGATTTGATCCGTTTTTATGATACGCACTAATAAATGTTGAAAACAAATTGAAACACAATTTTAATTAAGCGGCTGACACAAATAGGCATTTTAAAAATGTCATACCAGTTGCTCAAAAATGTCATTATTTGTTTAATTTGAATAGTAAACTGAAATCACAAACGGCTTACTACTATAATATTACTTAAGATCGAAAACGTATGAATGTAATTAGTAGCTAATGAACTGAGCTACAATGAAAGTAGTGTACAAGTAGTTAAGTATACATAAAGACACGCAACACATATTTTGAGTGTATACTCGGTAACCGTGTAGGTACATATTACCGTTAATCATATATTTAAATCAGTTTACTCTTATTATTTTAGTCGTTATTAAACGTAGCTTATTCATATAATCTTTTACTTACTTCTAAACAACATTTTAGACACACGGTTCACGAGCTTATTAAGTTGAAATAATCGAATATTACAGAACACAAAACTTGTAAAAGTATATTTAATTAATTCCATATGTTTGTTTGATCTCTAGCCATTAATTTATACTTGCCTACTTTTTTTCCAGCTGGTCGTTAATTCTTTTTTTGTATATATAATTGCTTAATTATTTATTTGGTGTTTTTAACTGGCTATTTTAATACCGGTTTAAAAATTAATAAAAAAAACACAGTAAAAATATTTAACGGTAAAATACTTCAGTTTGATATCTGTGGGGGGGGGGGCTGTATGAATGTCAAAACACGTACCGCTGGGGCTTCCTCGGTCCTAACCGGAGCTACTACAACCCCACATAAGACCCATACGACATACTCGGTGCAACCAATAAAAACGCGTCGGTTTCATTATATTAATTTAATATAACACAAATAAAAACGGTAACATTTATTTGTCCGTGCGTTTACGGTGCATTACATAATAAAGCGGAATTTATGTTTACTTTTACTGTAGCCGTCTCGATGCACATTTTGTTTTTTGCTAGTCTTAACGGCCCACGGTCGTATAATAACATAATACATAAAACGCCAAAACATATATTGGCAAAACCATTTGCGTCAAAAACATATTATACTAACTAACGTCCGTCGTCCCCTTTCGACTTTACCTCGAACCGCAATCAACAGTATACAGGTGCTGAGGGTTAAAATATCATGTAGAATGTGGAAAGTTATAATTGAAATAAAGGGAACTTGCATAAAAAATATACATTTTATAAGTATAAGAATATAACATGATATTCCGTTAATTTAAATAATTTGGTTCATAAACATTTTATGTGATGGTAAAACACTGAAACTAGTAGTTACACGATATTTATTCAAATATTTGGGTCATGATAGGTTCAACTCTTATATTAACACGGATAAGTTTCACCGCTGGTTTTTCGATGCGAAATTTCTCTTAGAACTCTAGTAAGATGTATACATGACAATAATTGTGAGTACTGCCGTGGTTCACTCAAGTTTTTGGGATATTATTGAACTGTAAACATTCATTTTCATCGCGAAAAACAGATATACGACACAACGAATACTGAATGAAACCGAGTAAACGAACAAATAAATTTAGTAAAAGTAATAATATTATTATCGTCAAATTAATAATAATAATAACTAGGTTGCTTTGATTTGGTGACGCGAAAATGTCCACGAAAATTTTAGATCGACTCCTAGGCTAAAAACACATCATGTTAACACAGGAAACCTATATAGGAACACTTTGAAAAACTAAAATCATTGCTTTGAAGAATCCGAGGAAAGAAGGAAATGATGCTGCCCATTATCGCATTTGTATATAATATATATTTTATTTTCATTATTATTATGGTTTGCTAGGTATTATCAATGTAAAAACCATTAACCGTTACAACATTATTTACATTTTACAATGCGGCTTTACTGAGAATTTTAATCATTGACGTCGTTTTTAAAAAACTACTTCAAGTACACTAAAATGTGTGTAGTCTTTTTACTGGTCGTAAAACACATTTTATCACACAAAACGGACACGGTCACGTTGTTGCTTTTTCAGCGAGCACAGACCCCGCTCGACGAGAAGAAAAAAGCTCGAGGATTAACCGGTGCTCGACCGCCGCCTAGCCGGTTGTCGTCTAGCCCCCCCCCCCTCCCACTACTCATCTGAATGTAAACCACCTTGAGCCGTCGGTGTGCGAACAAGCTCATGCCTCGCGCCACATTTCGGCCGGGCGGCGAGGAGCGGGCGCATTGTTTGACTGACGTCCATATGGTCGCACATGTTGAACCGCTGTCGCCGACTGTGAACGACCAACGATTTTTGTAGGCCGCCGCGGTCCTGTAATCGGTCCGTCGCGCGACACCGCTCACCGCGAAACCGTATCGGAACAGTGACATAAAACCTAATTATAATGCTTACCTTGGCCACCTGGAAGTTGTCGGACCTGAGCGTTTCCACGATCTCCTGCTCGGGCTTTATCTGCGGCGCCACCGACGACCGTATGCCGTCCAAAACGCCTTTGAACGTGAACTTCTTCATTTTCTACGCTCGCTCACACATGTATACACATGCACTAACACACGCACACACACGTATGTCCGGATAGTGTTCACCACACTATCATCGTATTCAAATTATTTATTATCGTTTTCGCTGTTGTCGTAGTCGGTGGTGGCGTTATCGCGTTGTCCCTCGGCTGGGGAGACAAATCGACGCCAAAAAAAAAAACATACACCGTCGCGTTATAAAGCGATAATTTTGTATTTTTTTTTATTTTCTACTCATCGTCAACACATATACGATATCCCGCGCGTTTCCTTCCTACGGACGGCCTACGACGTACACGTACGCACGTACTAACGCGCCCATAAGCGCCGTACGGGTCGCAATAAAATAATTAATTATTTTTCCAATATTTTAACTGATGAACGTAGAACGCACTAAACGTTCCGAAACAACACTACAGGACGAACAAAATCGACAAAATAATACTAAAAAATAATGTATCATCAACGTCCACGGGCACCAGTCACCACTGACGCAGTGTGCGCGTCGACCGGAGCAACCGTAGTTATCTCTCCGTAACGTTATCTCGCGTAAATAACGTGTCGCGTACGGTAACGGAGTACACACGGGCACACGCGCAGCGTCGACGTTTCACTCGGCGGCACTGTGGACGCGCGTGCGCTCGGCCGGTGACCGAGTGCGGGTGCGTGACGCCGCCACCACCCCCCCCCCTCCCCGCTGCCCGACACGGAGCTAGCGGCTGATAAAAGTTTACTATACGTTACGGCGGCGGCGTAACTCCACGCGTCCACCGCCTCCGTTTACTATATTATAACATCCACGGAGGTGTACGGGGCTACGCGTGCATACGGCGATTGGCGAGAAAGGGGGTGGTGGGGAAAATTCTACTGCCGAGCGTGTAAAGGTACACAGTGGCGGAGGTGTGTGTGTGTGTGTGTGTGAGGGGAAAACTCGCTGCCGATCCCGGGCTGTCGCCAATCGTTAAACGGCGGCGGCACGGCGCGGCGGCCCAGCGGCAGAAACACCGCCGCCGACGACGCCGCTCTGGGACTCGCCGATCTCGCGCGCGATCCTGGCAGATATTAAAACCAACAATCGCCGCCGACGCAGCCGAATGAAGTTTGTCCGGAAAACGGACGCCGCCACCACGGCCTGGCCGGACGTTGGCCAATGACAAAAACGCCAACATCACGCTCCATCTTGTACATAAAACTATTCAAAAAAGTCAAAGAGAAACCGAGTACAATAATTAATATGTATAATAAAAATTATCATTATAATATAATATACAACATAATGTTACAAATCGTACATTGTTCAAGAATAAAGAGGAAAAAGATTATTACACAAACTCATATTTTCAACATTAATTACTGGTTTTAATGCGGAGCCAAGAAGGTATACACTTTGTACAGTGATCTATTTTTCTATACCTGGACAGAGGCATTTTTTCGGGAGAGTCCAAGGGTTCTGGACCTCCCTAGAACTCTAAAAAATAGGTACAAAAAAAATGTTAAAAAGCCTAGTGTAGTGGGGTCGGGGCATAGTGAACACGGAGCATATGGGGCGGCGAAGGTCAGTGGTCACTGGTCTACATAAACTAAAAATAACAAAATCACTTTCAAATAAACGTTTCGATGCGAATCTATAAATACAGTATGAGTAAAAAAATCGATAAAAGCACTTTATAAGCTATTATGTGCTTAAAATTATATTTAGAATATTAGTCAGGATACGATTAGGGTTGATTATAAGTAATTTGTATAATAATTTGTTGACTTTGTTATCCATATTATATCTAAATTAGCAATATAATACAAATGTTTCCAAATATCTGCTGTTATTTTCTCCTTTTTTATGTTATAAGCGCGATAATTTTAAGATGAAAAATATGTACATTTTTGGGTGGTTTTCTCAATTCTAAAGAGGAAGGCCGAAGAGGGTGAGCTTTTTAAATTTTTGGCATAATGTAGTAATAATATAATTGGTCATTTTTTTTTTTTTTGTCAGACTATTGCAGTAATTTCTATAGGAGAGTACCATTTTTCTTTCAAAATAGTTTTGCGTAAATCAAAACCAAAGTGTCTTGAAATTGTTATAAAACCATGAAATTTTTCAAGGAAAACTTCATCAGAGCTCAGGCGTTTTTTAATTTTAATAATTTATTGGAAATTACAAAAAAAATGTACAGAATAAAACTAATTTATCTATTTAACATTGCCATGTTTAAGCATAGATAATCTTCTCCTTTATTTTTTTAAGAAAATGTTGTAAGCTTAGTCCTATCACAGCATCTACAAGTATTCATTCGCGCAAACCACTACGAATTACGCGATGGGCCGTGGGACGTGGGTAAGAACTAATTATAGATAAAAAAACAATGCATAATTTTCTAAAGGAGATAAAGCGTGAAAAATATGGTACAATTCTTAAAAAAAAAATGTTCAATTTACCAAAAGTTCGTACTTTAAAAGTAGACCTTTGAGGTTATGAAAAAAATAATATAAGCCAACTCGACTTCAGTTAAGTTAACAGTCTTCTGTTAACTTAATATTTAAGTTAACCGATTATTTACAACTTTTAACTGATAACTTAGTTCGTTAACTTTTAACTCTCATGGCACACGAATTTTTCTTTAATATCAAATTTGACTTTAGACTGATGTCGTTATGGAGACGCTGAGGTTTTGGCAAATTATAAAAAATATTATTTGTATGAACAATTATTGATAACACTGCGAACGAATAAATTGTAGATGGCATAACACATTAAATCACCAGCAACGGCATTCGAACGGGTAATATTTCATAGGAATCGTCCAATTTAACATTTACACAAAATCATAAAACTCAATTAAACAAATTATACGTACGTAAGCTAGTTAAGAGTTATCGCGTAGAACACGCGAGTGTTAATCTTGCTGTAATTTATTATATATTATGTAATGTGTAATTACATAATATATAAATGGAAGCTAGAGTTGACATTCAAATAAATCACCATAAGGCGAAAAACAAAGATTCAACGCTCCGATATTATTAATCTACAACAATACAGCGCATGGTACACGTTGTAATTTCTAACAGATTTAGCTAATGAAAAATAAACACACTATAGTTCTCGCCTTTTTTTAATTCAGTAGACGTTCACATACCTTGCATATAATATCGTAATAATAACACTTGCATGCAACAGTTTCGTTTTATTAATAAATCCTTTATGAATAAAGTGAGAAATTAGGTTCCAGCGATGTAGGTATAAGTAAATTACCCGGCTTGTGCATTATCTAATATAATACACTAGTCACTACACCGTTTTGCACTTATATGTCAAACTTATAATACATACTACGTACATGATAAATAAATATATATATTTACATATGTATACATATACATACACATATTACTTGTTACTATACCTATGTTTGCAACAGTATGCCAAAAAATCATCTACCCAACGTTTAATACCTAATCGAACCACAAACCGCACCATAATTTGCTTTATCCGCTAACTGATATTATTATTGATATTGATGCTTAATATCTTAAAATCATAATAAGAAATAATAATATAGGGATGTTATACGCGTTATTTTTGTTAACTTCATTGTTTTTTATCTACTTCATATTGCTTATGAAAATATAATAGCCGATAGCATGATTTGAATCAGATAAAATAAATTAACTAATACCTATGATAAAACTTGCGCACTACTCTTCGCTTATATTTCAAAATAAACGCTTAAAAATACTTTAATAGAATTCACAACCACCGAATACGCCCTTGATAAAGCGTATGATATTTGGTATAATATAATAATGGGTACTTTATTTAAATAAGAAATCTAATACGCATAAAGTAAAACAAATAGTTCCCCTTTGCGTGCGCAGGCTGATATATTTAATATTTAAGTATGGATATTGAGACATGAGTGCACATTTCTAACAATTTAAAATGTGTTCACTGCTATTAAATATCGTGTTATAATTTCCAAACCTAATTTCCAAATAAACTGACTGATCATAATATTATTATTTATCTTACTACGGAACTCTGGATAATTAAATGTCATAAAAGAGAGATTAAATTGTAAACAAATACCCTATTGCCTTACATGCATTTTATAAGGCGACACAGATGAAGAAAAATTAACAATAAGTGTAATATACTATGTACGTTTTAATTTATCAAAGAGAACACGAGAGTAGTGACAATAAGTACGGATTGTCGAAAGTTTCTTATTTATATAGTAAGTAATACTATTTGTGTGGCAAAATATATAGAAAGACACTCCACCCAGTAATAAACTAAGAGAAATTAAAACAACAACCAAAAAATGGCTTTCAAACGTATCACTGACGAGAAGACAGGACATAATACTTACAAGAACCCAAATTGGACACAGCCACCTCACCCACGCACACCTACTCAACCACGAACCTCAGCCAATATGTCCTACCCTAATTAACCAATCTCCATGAAACACATCATTATAGAATGCAACAACTACAACAACGAACGTCACATACTCAATCAGCCAAACAACATTCAAAACGCACTAAAAGAAAACAACGAAGAAATCATTCTAAAATTCATTAAATTAATTAACTTATGTAATAAACTGTAAAATTCAATATTGTACTAAAAAATGTAAACGTAAACTAAAGGCTAATTATCTAGTAGTCGAAGCCATATTTAAATAAAAAAAAAAAAAAATACTATTTGTATATTGCATTAGTAATTTCATTAATAATTGGGTATCTAATTACTCTGTTAATGTCAGAAACTAATTTAGCACAACTTTGCCATAACATTCAAAAATTAATTTTTAACATTCTAAATATTACTTAAATCCTCTATAATTAGTTAATTAATTAATTTAATAATTTCAATTTATATGTTAGTTTGAGAATACAGACTTAAAAATATGTTTTTTGGTTAAATTGTGTATACAGCAAATACGTATACACTTTTTCAGCGTAGAAGAAACATTTTAAAATTACTTTTATAAATAAAAAAACATGCGTGTCGAGGAAACTATGAAAAAACATTTAACAATACTCATTTAATAACATCATTAATTATATTTTGTATATATGTGTTTATATTAATCAAGTTCATGCATTGATAAAGTTAAACAAATAAAACTTTCCATGAAAATGTATTTGAAAAGTTTTTATTTACTTGTAGGGTATGATTTATATAATCCATTGTAGTCGACTTGCCGCAATGTTTTAGAGAATCGTGGATATTTCGCTGAAAACACTGAAGCACCCTGTCCCATTTCCAAAGCATTCATAAAGTTCATATCATACATTATATAATAAAAAAAACTCCAACAAACTGTCCATCATAATATTTTTTTAATTTAATTATGTACCAAAAATTGTAACGAACAAAAACTTTGTTGAATAATTCAAATAAAAGTTATATTTTATTATTATTAAACCTACATATAAAATGTTTATTGTATTATGACACTGAATGGATAAAAAAATAATCACGGACCGCAAATTATGTTTAAAAAATTTCTAAACATCTATTGATTCAATGATTCTTTAAATATATTAATGATAGATGTTTAGCAGGTTAGGCGATGTTGGCCCATTTTCGTTCTTAGCCATATTATTACTGAAATGTTGAGGACATGTATACCTGCAAGTACAGTCAAGTATAGTGGAATACTGTATAATATGGCGGTTACAATCATAGCTGCATTTTTTTTTTTAATAAAAATATATTATGTTTACAATTTTTTCTGAATGAATACCAATTTAAAAAGTAAAACGACAAAATAGTTTGATGATAAAGTTTTTGGGGAGGGATGCGATTGCCTCTATCTCCTCTCCTCCCTTGAATATGCCACTGTTTGATGTGGGAAGGACAAAGCTTATAGGCTTATGTAACTTACGTAAGCCCATGTCAGATCATTCCTACCCCATACATCATTTTTAGAACCGCACCTGGATCTAACACTCTATCAAATTAAACTACTTTACTTATGGTACAAATTCAATCTGCAATAAATTGTGTTTTATTTCTACATTCCAGTAAGAATTAAGATAGTTCGTTTCTCCTTCCCAAAAATGTTAAATCTAATATAGAGGGTATATCTAATATATATGGGTGGTATATTAGGTACCTTTTTTATTTATAGCCCATACGATATAATTTAATTTATATTGGCATTTGGCAGGTACGACAGGATGTGGAGTTCGAGTGAGTAATCAACGCAGATAAAAAAAATACTAAACTACACTCTTTTTTCCGTCCTAAATTTTAAACTCTGGTTATCAACCAATCAACTTTTTCAGCAAAATACAAATTATTCTTAATTTTCAAAACGTATAAATGACGTATACCTTATCATTTAATTTTCAAAAGATACCCTCATAAAATCAGCTTGTGATTGAAAAAATAATAAAATAAAAACGTTATAAAATCTTTAATTTATTATTGCTTGATAAAAATAAAACATTTTTACATGGGTCATTTTCTTATAATTTTAGTACATTAGGTATCATCAAAAAATCAGGTGGGCAAAGAAATTCTAAAGGCCGTGTATTAGATCATATGGAAACATCTGTTGGCTAAACTGCTTTCTAATTTGATATCACTGCTGATCCAAGATAATATTATCATTGAAGACTAAAAGCAACGTGTCTAATCATCACTCATCAGGCACCACTTTAGGTACCATAATAATTTTACACTACATATTCTACCGATATTAATTAATTGTTTTACCCATTTAGTTTATCATACAGAATTAATTAACAAGAACCATAATTGCAGTTATCTACAACAGCTATTTTTACTAATAATAGTAATAATAAGCGAATGGGACTAGAAGATTTATTTTATTGGATACCTCTTGCGTATTGTTAGTTGCTGCTTAAAATTTTCTGTGGTTAAAATGATATTCAAAATTATCTCTTCCACTGTTAAATCCGTGTACAGAGTGGCTTGTATCAAACTCGTAGATAATAAGCTTAAGTAAGTTTTGATGTTAGAATGATAAATTTGAATAAATTTAGTACCCATCGATGAATAAATATATTTACAATTTAAGATTGGTCCCCGGCGCTTTAATTGGAGCAGGCTTTTCATATTATGGCGTAGCTGCCAAGTCATTGGATTTCGATAATTTTATGGCAGATCCCGTGACGGATAAACTAGCGCTAGAAAGTTCACCTGAAGATATGAGGACTATAATGGAACTTATGATAATGAAAATTCAGGTATGTTAAAAAGCTAATATATACTATTTCATCAGTTTTGAATACCTAGTAGTAATTTGATTTTAGGCTGATTTTTGTCAAGCTCTAGAAGGGGAAGAGCCGTCTCAAAAGTTCATAGTAGACCGGTGGTTAAGAGCTGAAGGCGGTGGTGGAATAACGTGTGTAATGCAGGATGGAGAAGTTTTTGAAAAAGCTGGAGTCAATATATCTGTAGTTCACGGACATTTACCTCCTGGCGCTATTGCCCAGATGAGAGCTAGGTAAAATTCTAGTATTTTAATAATCTTACAATATTTAAATTTTGTGTGACTCAGAGGTAAAAATTTCAAAGACGAGCAAATTCTTCCATTCTTTGCAGCAGGCATCAGTGCAGTTATACATCCCCGTAATCCATATGTGCCTACAATACATTTTAATTATAGATATTTTGAAGTTGTTCAATCTGATAATACAACACAGGTAAACTTATGGCATTGATATTTAATGTTTTGAGTGTTAGTAGATGCTGTAGGTCAATAATACTAATATAATTGACGTGTTGATATATTATAGTGGTGGTTTGGTGGTGGAACAGACTTAACCCCATATTATCTAAATGAGAATGATGCAGTACATTTTCACAGTACTTTAAAAAATGCTTGTGACCAGCACAACAAAGAGTATTATCCAAAATTTAAACGCTGGTGTGATGATTATTTTAATATACCCCATCGAGGTGAGCGCAGAGGAATCGGTGGTATTTTTTTTGATGACTTAGACTCTCCGTCTCAAAAAGATGTACTCTCTTTTGTAAAAAGTTGTGCTCAAGCTGTTATACCTTCATACATACCGCTAGGTAATATATAATTTAAGAGTTAACATATCATTTTTATTTACTGATTTACATTTTTTTTTTTTACTGAAATCCTATGTATATTTCAGTGAAAAATCATAAAAATGATCGTTATGGAGAACACGAGAGAGAATGGCAACTCTTAAGAAGAGGACGTTATGTTGAGTTCAATTTGATTTATGATAGGGGCACAAAATTTGGGTTGTACACTCCAGGAGCTCGTTATGAAAGTATACTCATGTCACTCCCTCTGACTGCAGTAAGTTGTTATAAAACTCTAATTAATATCTCTTATCTCTCTTATCTTATCAGATAAATCAGCTGTTATTTTTCGTTATGATAACCGGTGTCTGTGTCGTTTTTCCGTGTGTGTGCCATAGCAAAGACATAAAAATGTCAAAAATATTTATCATCAATACGTGGAAAAAGCCTATAGTGGGTTAAGCGGCAGTGTGTAGCGTCCCTCTCTAGCAATAAGTTAACTGCCTCTTCAATGATTATGAAACTCCCTCCTTAAAGGCTGTTCATTTAGAAAAGAATTTTTGTGCAAGCATCTAATTACAGACAGTTTATTGTGTTTTCATAAAAACAAAATTAAGTTATTTATGTAAAAATGTTTTCAGTTTTATCATTTATCTTGCGCACACAATTCTATTAATTCCCTTAAATGTATAACATGCATGATATAAATTATAATACTTAAATGTATTATCTTGAGTACTAAAAGACTTGCTCAATTTGTTATTTATGTAAAGAACTCAAATTTAATTTGTAATTTTAGAACTGGAAATATATGCACAAACCTAGCCCCCAGAGCAGAGAAGGAAAACTTACAGAAATCTTAAAAAACCCAAAAGACTGGATACAAATTTAAATAAATGTGATTTTGTTTAAATACTTATTGTTGTTTACGTATTTCCATACAGAGATTTATTATGTTGCCAAATAATTTTTAATAATAAGTATTTAATTTTACTAAATTGTTAATAATAATTATTTTTCTATTAAAGTATTATTGCATAGATTTTATTGGTATTAATAGTATATGAAAATTGTTATATTATACAGTTTATTTTTAGTAATCATTTGGGAAACATGCAAAAAAAAATGTAATTTAGTCAATTGGAATTGTAACATAGTTCAAATTTAAACCTAAAATACTGTATTTTACAAAATTTAGTAAAGGACTTTTGAATTATAAAAATATACATATTTAATTACTATTATTATATAATAATGGTATTTCATTTATATTTTTTTATACATCATTATGATTTTTAAATGAAAATATATACTTGTTATATTATACATATTATATAGATTTTTTTTATTATATTGATTTTAGTCTACAAACAAATCATTAAAAATATCATCATCGACAGGATTCATTTCTGTATTTATATCAGTAATTTTTTCATCAGTGTCAGCGAACAAATCATCGATGCGATCACAAATTCCAAGGTTTGTATTCTCATGACCAGCACTACATTTTAGCACATGATCCAAAACAAGGTTATCGCAAACTATTGTGTTACTAATGTTTTTATCGAAACAGTCCCGCACACTTATAGACTGTGTAGTTCTTCCTTTATGTTCCAACCACTTAGAGAATAAATAAATTATATCTTCATCCCCTGTAACATAATTATTATTATTGTTTTACCAAAGGAGGAAATTGATTTTTCAAAACTTAAACGATAGCTTGTGTTCTATAAGTTGAATTTGTACTTCACCTGGATTGTATTTAAGTGCTTTATTATAAGTAGCTTCACATTCATCTTCGCGATCTACAAGTCTACTCAAAACTGTTGCTTTAAGTAGCAATACCTTGCCCATAAGAACTCGACGAAATGTTTTTACATTTTCTTCGTCTTCATTACTTATACTTGAATATCCGCTATCAATTTTGGTATACAAACAATTGAACGATCTAAATTGTATAAGTTATAAAAAAAAACATTAAAATATGAGGAATTAATTTGAAAATTGTTCGACCTACTTATTTAAAGCGTTCAAAATGGTATCAGATTCTTGAAAAATTCCTGTCTCGGCTAATAACAGAGCGCCTACTACATTGAAATCATAGCTATTCAGTTCATTTGCCCAAAATGAATCGCTCTTCCACATACCAAAACCGCAGTCATATTCTTCAATTAAACTATGACATAATGTGAATGCTTTGCTCATTTCATGAGCTTTTAAAAAAGCTACAGCTGCCTCACATCTAAGCATGAAATTTGAAGGCATTGGTACAAGTTCAGATTGGTATGCATCATTAGCAGCATCTAATTTAATTAGATTTTCAAAATCTAATATTGCTAATTTATATTTCTGTAAAGAAGTTATTTTATTACTTTATACAAATTATAATAATGAGATATAATATTTACAATAATAATACTCACACTAAGGTTATATTTCTTCTTGGCTGCTAAGTATAGGAGTTGTCTTCTAGTTAAATCAGGCTGAGGATGGATAGTTAACAGAACTCTGGTTGAGTAGCTAATAGCATGAGTATTACTATTATCTTCCGCATCTAATTCTCCCTATAATATTATTTTGAAAATTATTTTTTCAAAAAACATGTTTTATAAATTATACCTGAATGATTTGATCTAGTACTAGAATTTGAGTTAACTTCACACTGTTGTATTCATAATGCTGCGACATATAAAAAGCCATTGCTCTATTATACTTTGAATCTTTCAACTTTTCAAAAGTACTAATAGCCATATCACTCTTTTCTGATTTGGAGTAATTTCTGCCAAGTAATATATAATACCTAGATCTGATAAATTCATCCATTGAACAATTAGTCATTTGTGCTAAATAATAAAATGAATCTTCATATTTTTCCAAATTAAAATTTGCAAAAGCCTGTAAATAGCATTGCAAGCAGAATATTTGATCTTTTATGTCTGTATATTGATCGACAGTACTTAGTACGCTTAATGCTTGTTTATGTTGGCGTTCCAATGTATATCCAATACACAGAGACACATGTGCGGTGATAATAACTGTGTTAATATGATCAATACTAAGAAACGAATTGATTGGCGATAGACCAAATTTAAAACAATTAAAAACTATATTGGATTTTTTATGTTTTAATGTCGTGATAATAGTATTTACTTTATCTAAAATTTCAGAAATAAAATCCATAAAAAGTGTTACATATGTTTGCCGACACAGAAAGACTTGCATCAAAATTTGTGAAACTTCCAAACATTGGATGACCAATATTGGTTCCAAACAAAGGAACATATTGGATAAATGTTCTAGGCTCTTTAAAATATTTTCCTCTTCACCAACATGAGAGCTTAAATTGATGATGTTTTTATCAAGTTCTTGTAACACTAAAAACAAAATTTTTTTATACAATAATAAAACTTACGTACCATCATACAAACACTGAAAACTTTTTTTTTATTATTATTGATTGCTTCAGTCAATAGTTAGCTTATATGTTAAGGATTTGCCATTTTATACTTAAGGTGTTTTGTCTGAAATTAGAAATATGTGAGGTAGCAACATAATATGGGTCGTCGCTAAAATTCTGAGTCATCACCTATATAGGATAAAGCCATAACGAACACAGCTTAACCTCAGGTGCCATGCGTCAAATCAAAATGTATAACTTAATAATGTATACTTTCATTAGCTTGATGAATCAATAAAACAAGCCAAATTATTCCTCTAAAAAGATATATATTTCAATTCTTTTCATTTGCGTATAATTTCCCCATACTTGCGTTATACACAACTATCCACCCACCTTTGCTTTTCTATTCCTTATATAATTATAATACATCTATACATTATATAGTCAATGTTATTAATATATGTATAGTAAATTAAGTAATGAGTATTAAAATAGTATAATTATTTTGATAACATAAAACACTTTTGGTATAGTTATCACTTAAAATAAAATCATATATACCTTGAAGTAAACAATCATTAACCAATGTAATAACTTCACTATAACAATAATCAATAATTTCAGCTGGTTTAAGCCAATACCAGTACAATGTGTTATACATAAAATTAATTCGTAGGTATATAGGTATGTGTTGTTCAAATAAATGAAGTTTAGAAAAGTTAATGAGTTCTGTCATTTTGCTTACATAGTCCTCACTAATTGTGGGTAAAATTCTCTAAAGTAAGAAAAAAATGTATTAAATTGATGTAAAAGTAATTATAATTTTAATACTTACTAAGCAATTACATAAGAGCAAATTATTCTTTAATATTAAAAATGTAATTTCATCTTCGAGTTTGATGTTTTTCAAATTTACATTCAAATACCAATAGTCCACTGCCTGTTGAAGATGAATACAACATTCAGTAAATCGGCCAGCATTGAATAATTTGTTAGCTGAATTCATAACTTCCGTTGTATCCATATTTTGTGATTTTTCTTTGAATATTTAACCGAATATCTACATAAAAAATAACTATTTGACTAAAAACCATGTATATAATTTATTTACAAGAAAATAAATCATAATATTTAATATTAAATTATAAATGCCTAATAATTATTACGAAAAACTAACGAGTATAAATAAAAAATTCAAAAAAACACAGCTTAAATAATTTGAAAATAATCACTGATCAGTTATCACTATCAGATTAACCGGTTAATGGCGGGCTGTCGGCCATGATGATAGATTATATATAATCATGCTGTCAGCATTGGTTGGTATTATGGCTTTCGTGTAACCATATACCAAGGTCTATACGGTTAATCGTTTTACCCGGCGAAATCGGCAAGCCGCTCAGGACACCCAAGCTGTGGGCCTGGACGTGGACTGTAGCTGTTGCCTGTTAGGTTTGCCTCAAATAGTCAAATCACCCATTGCTCTTCTAGGCTCAGCTTAGCTTCCTCCTATAATCTACATGATATAACAAAGGAGTCGAGTCTACATAATACATACTCATCATCCTACCATCCTAAGTAGTCCTAAGTAGCCAAGAAATGTTGTCTGACTTTTTGGTCTTAAACGTCAAAAAAAACAAACCGCATGCTCTTTTTTTTGTGCTTTTATTTTAACAATAATTAAATTTTTTTTGTGATTTATAGTATAGATATATAGTTTATCTCATCAATCAAGGCACACTCTACCCCGAATACATTTTCATATAAATTACTCACTTCTTATTAAAATGGAACTTTGGGAGTACAGATAATTGTATTGGATTACCTCAATATGTTGAGCACTGAGGTATTAGTTTTCCTGAAAAATGTGTAGTAGATTTACAAAATTAAATACCAAGAGTAGATAGGTAGTAGAATACCTAAATAGTATGCTAGGTACCAGTGGCGTAAAAACAGACATTTTTTTTGCGCCTTATATTACACGTTAACGTGTATAGTAAGCCGTACGAGAACGTGCTAAAATAGAAAGTCCTCAGCCCGCTCTGCACCCACGGTAATTACGCCACTGCTAGGTACATACATAATTGAAGTAAAATAGTCCAATTACTACAAATAAATTGTATTTTATAGTTATTATTTACATATTAATGATTGATTTGTAGTGAATGCTTTATGCTTTAAATCATCATGAAATAAAAATTATAGTTGAGCAAATGATTGTAGAAACGACACGAGACACTTTTTTATGGACCGAGTTTTTGGTAGAAATTCATTCTAACAATGGGTTTCTATTAATTTTTATAAATTATCCAAGTTTTAAAAAATTGACTAGTGTCGTTTCTGCATTCATCTATTCAGTAAAAATATACCACGGGCGACCATTGAAAAATGAGAAAAGACCTGTTTTTGACTTTTCTTTACATAAATAAATTTAACATTGAGGTAACTCTAGCAGGATAATTATACATAATGATGTACAATTGATAAACACGTGGCATAATAAAATGATGAACAAAACAAAATTTAATATGTACACCCTTGGTAAATACTGTATTCTTACATATATTACACTAAAACTTTACCAACTGTTTAATTAAATTGTTGTTATAACAAAAATTGTTCTTTAAAAAATTATAACATTAAATTAATTTTTAAGTTAAAATTTTAATAACATCCAAATACTTAGAGTAGTAAATACTAAGTAATTTAAGAGTAATTAATTACACATTTTAATATCACATGATTTCTTACATCATCGAGTCAGTCTCTTAAGTATTAAGTGTGTTACTTTTATTATTTTATCAATTTTATCATTATTATGATTGTTTTGATGATGTGAACTTGTTTCGAAAAGGAACATATCAACTCTTAGATTCAAAAATAATATTCTAATGCAAAATATTTAATTTTCTTTGTTTAAGGTTTTTGAATAGTTTATAATAGATCATCATTTAATTAAAATGAAAAAAATTATATTATTGCATGCAACTTTAGTTATTGGCTTATAATATTAAATAATTACATAAAATTATAAATATAAACTCAGTCTTTAATTACAAGTAACAAGAAAAAATAACAAGTTCTATTAATACTTATTTTTAAATATTATTCATAATTATATACTAGGAGTTCATAACATGGTTATTATTGACCATTGAAAAAAATTGTACTTTATATTTTTAGTAAATAATAATAAGCATTTACTAAAAAATTATTTTTGTACATTAAAAGATTTACCTACATAGAAATTACATCAAAAAATCTAATACAAAATTGCTCAATTAATTTAAAATGTAACTCGGCAAATTATATTTATAAGATTTAAATTATTATTATATTTTTTATATGGAATTGGATTGATTTACCTTGCATTAAATAGTTTTAGTTTAAAAAAAAATTAAAATTAAATAACAATAACAATAAAACTTAGATACTTAAATTAAATAGTTAAATACCTATGATTCAAATATTGCACATTTTCTTGCTATAAGCAAAACATATTCTTCCTCATTATATCTATCTTGAATACAATTGTCTAGAAACTAGATTTAATAACATAAACTGTTTTATCTAACTTTAATACAATAGTCTAGAAACTAGATTTTATAACATGAACTGTTTTTATAAGCAAGTAAATTAAATAACTTCTTTGATGTAATAATTTAAGAAGGAAACTAATTTTTATGTATATATTGCATAAATTCTAAGTAAAAATCCTTGTTTTTATCAATATTATTACATAATAATTAGATAATTCAAATTCAGTTATCTACAGACTAAAAAAAATTGTCCCGCATTATATAATAAATAATTATAAAAATAACCGATTTGTTAAAAACTTATTACCTATAATTTACTTAAGAGTGAAGTAACAATTTATAATACTAATTTTTAAATAAAACATTTTATGAAAACATTTTAGCATATCGTTTTCTCTCTACAGCTAAATATTGCTTTTGTGCTTTCTCAACTTTGATTAATTCTGCTAAAATTTTTTTCTCAGTTGGAACAATTTCCAAAGCTTGTTTTAAATATTTTATTGCAGAAGAATAATAATTGAGTGCTCCATAATCCTGACCAATTCGAAATAGAGCTTTGACATTGTTAGATTCCAAATTTAGAACCTATGACAGTTATTTAAGATAAATATTAATTCAACTTGTGCAAAGCAAATATACTACCTGTTTTGAATATGTTATAGAACTTCTGTAATTGTGCATCTTCCAATGGACAGTAGATAAATTTAAGAGTGTGCTTGCTTTAATTTTCATTAATGTATAGTCATCCCCACTATTTTTATAATAACGTCCATACCTAAAAATAAGATTTATGTTTAACATAATTATATCATACTTTATAAGAAATTAATATTAAATATAAATATACAATTTAATTAGGGGATCTTTAGTATTGTTGATATCAAACTTAAAAAATCACAATATTTACTGATAGATAGTGATATTTATCACACATTACTTTTTTTTGATACAATTATTTATTGGAAAAATTTTAACAATATTGATTATCAAAAATTGTGTTGAAGACCGTCAGTAGTATAGACCGTATAGTAGTATTAATAAAAACACAGTAAGAAAAATTTAAAAGTATTTACCATTCAAAATAACGCAACACTTTTTCATATTTTCTTTTAGCATTTATGTAATTTTTATAATTATAATATTGATTACCAGAATCTTTAATTTTTGTAACTACTTCAGAAAATTGAACAACCTGTAAATAATTAATTTAATTTAATTATAAATCATAATTAACATAAACTATGAGAAAAAAAAATTAAAAATAAATAGTTACATCGAGTTCTTTTTGATGAATTGACCAATCACTTGGAAAAGGAGGAAATATATCACACGTGGTATCGTTTTCATTTATATCCCAAGTATTGCTATCATTAGATAACTCACCACAATTTACAATTACACAAGGCTAAAAAAATAAACATGTATTGTATACAACAGAAATTTGAAAAAAGTTATTAGCTTAGGTGCAAATCTGTAAAAGTATTTCAAGGGCTAAGCCATTGTTGGACTCATACATTTTATTACTTTATAAACTAGCTTACATTAATAGGCACATCGTTTTTTGTAACTGTAGTTGAAACAGTTTGAACCACGCAAAATCCTTTTATTACTCTTCCAAATGCTACATTTCTTCCATCTAAATGTGGACATGGAGCAATGGTAATAAAAAATTGTGAATTATTTGTATTAGCTTTGCCAGTATTTGCCATGCTCACGATTCCAGGTTCATCGTGCTAAATTGAGGAAAACAATTTTTTTTTAAAATGTATCTTACAATTTAATGCCTAATAAATAATGAAATTACAAAAAATTATAATATACCAGTATGTCGAAATTTTCATCTTCAAAGAACCAGTCATATATACTCTCACCACCAGATCCATCATTAGCTGTGATATCACCACCTTGAATCATAAATTCTGGGATAGCTGCAAATTCAAATTTTAATTTAACAAAATATTATTTTTGATATTCATTATAAAATATATTATACATTCAATACACAGGTGTTTCTAAATTACGTATTAAGTTTATTCACACTGGTTATAAGACCTAAAAACTAAAGATTATCTATAGACTAGACCAGTAATTGAAGCATACATTATAAATGGAAACAGGTTTCCAAGTGTGTTAACCTTATTGTGGCCATCACCTAAGAAACACTGTATGTAAATAATATATAATACCTAAAATTATTTATTTGGAAGCGGAAAATATAAAAATCTATCTTACATCATTAAGTTTATTCATATAAGTATTCTAGTATAAACAAAAATAAAAAGTAAGAAGAAGAATAAGCATTAGTATACCATAAATAACGTAGGATAGATATTTATATTTTCCACATAATCAAATTTACATAAATACGATACAGAATGAGGAGAAAAAAATGTATCTTACAACCCAAAAGTTTAGTAAGTTAAATTTGTTTTTATTTAATATATTTTGAAATAAATTTTACAAAATTATAATTTAACAGTATGTTGAAATTCACATTTTCAAAGAACCAGTAATATTAACACGTTGGTTACCAAGCCATTTTTCATAATACTCTTTGGTGTACCATGAGGGTCCTCAGGTTCTCTCACCTAGTCTAATGTTCTGTACTGTGTGGGAACTCGGTACAGTACAATAGACTAGGTGAGAGAACCCGACTACCCTAATGGTAATTTCATGGGGTTTTGCGACCATCTTTTAGCTGTCAGGGACAAGGCATAGAGGACAGCAGCCGCATTTGGCCGTCTCTCCCATTCATCTACTTGTCCAACAGCGAGGTAAGGCAATAGACCTTGTGGCGGAAGGCCTAAGTGAGAGCTACAGACGAGACGCTGCAGCAATGGCAGGCGAAGTGGGCCTTGGAAACAAGGGGTCTCGGACTCGTCGGATACTGCCCGATGCAAAAAGATAGGCATCGAGGACACACAGCGTAATAAACTACCATCTCACGCAGTTTCTGACAGGGCATGGATGTTTCAGCGCCCAGATAACCCGCAGTGTATCTACTGCCAGCATTCCTGAGACGACGCCGAACACACATTTTACAAATGTGATCGGTGGCGGCAACTCAATATTATAGATTAGGCACCAGACAGCGTAGAAGACCATATCCTCGGACCAATGGAGGGCTATAGCCAACTATATCAATGCAGTTTTCTCAAAGAAAGAGGAGGACGAGAGACAGAGACAAAGGGAAGCAGCGGGTACTGTGCCACTGGCTCCTGAAGATTAGATCGGTGATCGGTGTGAGGCCACAAGTGCTGTCCCACCGACATGGAGGATTTAATATGTATATACATGTAAATGTTTAAGAAAATGTACATATCGCAACTAGAATGAAGTAAAATTGTGAGCCCGCCTCGCGAAGAGAAAAACGGGATTTTTATAATTCAAGTTTTTTGTAGACCAGCTAATAAACGATGCTTCCTAGGAGGAAGTAGTGTGCAAACAGTTCCCTCCCAGGTTAGGGATTACTTGGAAAAAAAAAACATTTAAAATAAATTATTCTAAATTTGTTAAAACAAAAAAAAATAAAAAATGCAGTGAATTATATAATGATAAAAAACTACTAATTTAAAACCCTTTAACATATTGACCTTCAATTTGTATTGCCACCGGTAGCCAAACAAAGGGCGGTCAACATTTTAAAATACCATTCACAATGAAAAAATGTATTAGAACACAAAAACTAATGATCAGGAAATACATGCTAGGTAAGACAAAACTAAAAAAATATTTAAGAAAGAACTAGTGTTACCTCTATGAAACAAGGTCCCTTTGAAATGAAGAGGTCTTCCCGATTTACCTATTCCTCTTTCTCCAGTACATAATGCTCTAAAATTTTCGGCAGTTTTGGGAACTCTATCGTTGAATAATTCTAAGACTATCCTTCCAACTAGAAACAAAATCAAGTTAACTAACAAAATATATCTTGAATAAATATGATGTAACTTACTTTTTTCACTTTCAATTTCAATATCCAAGTAAACGATAGAATTCCCAGACACAACGCTGTCCTTAGTACTCATGATCGTCTATCTAAAAGCACAATACAATTATTCATTAAGTTATTATAAGTAATTTTACCGATGTCATATAATAATGCAACATGTATTAAGATTACTACGAATCAAGTGAGTAATTTGTTTATAAGACTGAAAACATAAATCAGTATTACTTTGACAGAAGCGGCACATATTGAGAACAAATAACACGCCGATTACGGGCAGTGTAAGTAGTTTATAGGTATTGCAAATATATTAATGTATCTAAATTCTAATGGAGGTTTCACCTAGATGTCCGACGTCGGTTTTGTCAAGAAAAGTAGAACATTTGAACATACCTACCTACTATCATTATTTCCGATTACATGAATTTCTCAATCACCCACCGATCACTACTGACACCGCACCTTTGACCTTATCACTTATCATTTTTCATTATTTTAAAAAATAAAATAAAATGTTTAGTTATACATTTTGTTATTACCGTTTAGTAATACCTGCTGCTATCTTTCCATTACAACGAGTTTCGTGAAATACAAAAAAAAAATTTGGGTCTTGACTCTTGGAAGTTGTAACAAACAGTATTTGTCATTTGGTTTTAAACGCCGGGTGGCGGGCGCCGGGTGCCGACTCCAATAATAAAAAATAATAATTAGGACATCACCAGATACCAACGATTAACTTAAGTGAATTAGACGAAAACATAATATTTTAAAATTATTATAATACATTTTTATAGTAGAACGGGCATTTTAGAAAATATCAAATTTATTTAATTATTTCTATATAGGTCATTGTCCGGTCTGCACTTTGATTACCGTGTATTTTTCTGGTGTCTACAATAGGTTAATTAAGGTGGTTCCATAAGTCCCAGTGTTAATTTGTATTTTGTCGATAGAAATGGTCGTTCTGTCTAATCCTATGCGATAGCCGATAAGTCAAGTGGATGGAGAAATGATTTACGTAAAATAAAAACCTCTCTCTACAGTTTGTTTTAGTAACTACATTTTTAAAACTATATTAACTTTGTTTAAATATATATCTGTGGCTTGGAGCAAGAAGGGCCAATGTCAATTTTGTGCATTAACGAGTTAGTCCGTTAATTGCAAAAATTGAATCATTTTTTATATACTGTGAAAAAATCACACTCTGAGGCCAAAAAATGAATTACTCATAAAGAGTTTGATAAAAAAAAATTAACATGGAGCCTAATGTAAAATAAAAACTTCAAAGCTCATTTTCCGAAAGTCGCAAAAAGTGACATTGACTCTTTTTGCTCCAAGCCACAGATATATATATATATATATATATATATATATATATATATAATAAACAGCAATTCGAGTAAGCGAATGTCGGAAGTGTTAATAAGTGTATAACGAGACACAGGACACTCTTTCGGTAATAGGGTACAATTGGTACATTAGGGTAATATAATTATAAGACTATCATTAAGTTAATAACTAATTAAGTTCAATTAATCTAAAGAACGATGTAAACACTTCTAATGCCTATCGTAAAGCAGTCGCTGGACCACTTGACCGTCCCATATCTCCCTATTTAAATTAAACAAACAATAATACAAATACCGTTAAGTAAATAAACAAATGTGAAATACACACAATAACATGATAATTACAATTATGATTACTTAAGCAACACGTGCTACACACTAATATACAATAATATAATATAATATGTACTTTGAGTTATTATCGTCTGTGGACGATTCATAGTAAATAGCCGTTTTTACTTAATTTTGTATTTTGTTATAATGTATTTTATCTTAAAACGCATAGTACGCTCTATATAATATATTCTATTACTAAGACTATTAACACTTTTTCTTTGCATTTCTGCCGTTATAATTGAAAATACTAGGTACGTTCATTTTTTTCAAAAGATTAACAATAATAGGCACTCTAAAATTACAAGCAAATTGACCTTTGACAACTTCTGACAACGCTACAGACATTAGGTATAGGTACTAAACTTTTAAAGATAGAAACATGATTAATGTTACCTTAAAACTGTAACTTGCTTAACCAGCAAGCAGCTGAATTATTGTTTTTCTTTTTTAAATTTCAGTAGATAAGGCTAGACTGCTGATTTTGAACCAAAGGATAATTTTAAAAATGGCGCCCAAAACAGACTTGCTAAGTACAAACATCGCTCGGTATTTGAACCTACCGTCCAACAACGTATGTACTTACATTAAGAGCTATATATTTTTGAAGACTTCCAGATTTCACTTGTCACAAGTCGCAACCGTGAACCGTTATTATTTGGTCTCGTGTTATTGACATTTCTAGGAAATTCATGCTACTGTGAACTATTTTTAAAACACGTTATCGAAATGAAAATACCGAACACCCGCAGGGAGTAGGGACTCAATTTAGTAAGAAAACTCGAATGGCGATAGTAAAAAAAGAATTGATTACTCAGTTACATCGTGTGGTAGATTGATGTATATTTATATACTAGTCGCGACTCGTGATTTATGAATGATGAAAATTATTGGACTACAATAATATTAATATATTATATTACTTGTACCGGGTAATGAGTTAACTATGAACCAGTCAATAACTTAGAAGATATTGCAGTTTTTTAAATTATTATTTTTATCCTTTTATAGTTATTAGTTGGGATAAATATATTTTTAAAAAATATAGCCGCATCCCTTATAATATGTTACATGTTATAAGCCGTACGAACTTAAGTTTTTTAAACGGCAACGTATGTATTTGATTAACTTTTTAAATTAAGAATAATTTGCTGAACATTTTGACTAGTCGATAAGTTTTGGATAATTATTTTCAAAGTTATTAAAGTTTAAAGTTAGAACTGGAGGGTAAGTACGGTTGCCCTTCTTCCCGTCCTAAATTTTAATTAATGAGTATATAAGTGTTTTTTTTTGCTACTCTTTCATCTAACGTCTCATCTTATTTTTTCTGAACTGATCTTTTGAAATCCAAATGCTACCTCAATGCAAATTATTTCAGTATGAAAACTCTTTAAAAACAACCTTTGAATATAACATGTATGTTGATAAAATAATAAAACAACTGATTGATTAAAAATGCAGAATATTTTACTATAGATTTTACATTAGACCCACGCGTTCACGCTTTGGTAGCGTCGTAAACCACTTATATGTTTAGTTTTATTGACTAAAAAAGGTTCTGATTCATAAATAATTTGATTCAATAATTTAAAAGAATATCACATTACCTATTTTAGTATTAAAAAGATTTGTAATTTACTTATTAGTTAATCCACGTGTGTTTGATTCCTATTACATTTATTAGTTTGAATATTATAAACTATTTTTGGATAATTTATCATAATATTAAAGATTTTATTTGAAACTTTTGAAGAAAAATTTACTGTTTGGGGCCTGTGGGCGGGTATTTGTTTTGCTTAAAAATAGGCCTTAAAGGCAAAAAGGTTTCACGCCTAGTAGAGTGATCAGAATTTGATAATTTTCTTTCTGTTTGAAAAATGAGAATACATTTTACAGGGAGCAAAAGCGTCTAACTGTTAGGAAGATTTTTAATTTTTGGGTGTTGTAATCATTAAATATGACAAAAATCAGTTTAGATAAATCATTACAAGTCGTAAGACTTTTACCCGAAAGGCATGTTTTCGAGTAAAAAAAACATGTCGCAGTAGTAAATTGTTAAAAAGAATGAAGTGTACGTTAAAATTTAAACCCTATGGCAAAACAAACATTTTGTTGAGAATAAATATATTTTTGCCTTTTCACGTATTACGACTCTGTAATTTTTGAGTAGCCCGTAGGTAAATTTTTGATCGTTCTGTGTATTAAAATATCGTTATTTTATAATATTGAAGCAGTGGCTAGTGGTCGAAGGGCAATAAGAAATCGATAGCTCAATTAAAAAAGTATAGTGCTATTATTATTAAATTAATTTTTGACGATTATTAACTTAATTGAATAACTTAATAAAGAATAGGAAGGCTTTATTTTTTTTTTGAAAACAGTCGCTGGAAAGTTTAGAAAAATGCATTACAGTGCAAAATGTGTCGAGGAAAATTGTTGAATTGCTTTCCTGTGAAATTAATTATTAATTTGTGATGTTTTGTCGGTTGGATTATTGAGGTGTATACCCTTTTCTTAACGAGTTACTCTTCCATGAAATTGGATTGTTGTCACTTGCCCCCTACTATTGCCACACGCAACTCTGAAGTCTGAACTCGGTACTCTTTTCGAACACGCTGTACGGTCTCTTCCATAGGCCTATGTCTTAGTGTAACGTTATTCGATTGTTCGAATTATTATTCATATTTTTTAAGCTGTCGCTTCGGTAAGTAAAATATATATTTAACATTATTGATTGTTAATTTTATGTACGTAATTATTTCAACAAATATACTCAGTAAAATCTATAACGTTGAAGTTACATAGAAAATATGCTTCGTGTCAGTTGGTTATTTCGACCTACATGTTCACATGGCTCATGGACTTCAATCGTAGCTTATTTAAATTGTATCGTTATTTTTTGTTCTTGAACTGCCTTTTTAAATATCCTTTTAAATTCTCTAGTCTTAACTGGTATAAGTATACTTGTTTTAAAATAATTTGAGTGTTGATTCGTCGATTCCGTTTCAAACATAACCTTAAAATTAAATCCATCCTGCGCCTTTCGTAGATTGAGGTAGACAAATTCAATTGTAAAAAATTTACTTTATGAAATTAAAATATAAGCAATTTTTAACGTTTTATAACATACTACTTGATATTTATTTGTAAATAAAATATTAATTTGGCCTCCTGGTTTACAGTTCTTAAACGTATCTAACATCTCTACGCCACAAGATGGGTAGAGAGGACAAAGCGACTTGGAAAGCAAACTATTTTGTTAAATTGGTGGTATGTTTTTTTTATACCAAAATTTATCTTATAGGTATAGAAACTAAAATTTATATTTTAATTCATAGACTCTGTTGGACGAGTTTCCAAAATGTTTCATTGTTGGTGCCGACAATGTTGGATCAAAACAGATGCAGCAGATCCGCATCAGTCTTCGTGGAAACGCTGTTGTTCTGATGGGCAAAAATACAATGATGAGGAAAGCCATTAAGGGGCACATTGATCGTAACCAGTCACTTGAGAAGTAAATTTTTTACACAACTTATTTCTTAAAAAAGATTTTAAAGTTATAGTAGTTACTACGTTTATGATGATAGTTACCTACTTAATGAGCCTAGTCATAACGCGCCAAAGCCAGAAATGGTTGAACCCATTGGTACGGACAAATCTTGTTGAAGTAAATTGCCGGAAAGGCTGTCTGAAACTAAGCGTAGTTTATGAATAAATAAAGTATAATATACTTCATGAATATTATTCTGTCTGTTGTTAGAGTTGATGATAATAGCAATGCTACCGAAATATGTGTATACCCTTCTTTGAAAAGTTCATTATTTTTTTGTGATGGGTATTTTTAATATTTTATTATTTAAAACTTAACTATAATTTATAATACTATTTGTCATGGTAACTATGATGATAAACTATTCACTTAAAAAATCAATCGTTAACACGTCAAAGCCAGAAATGGTTGAACCCATTGGCGTGGATTGGTTTTTGTTGATGTTAAATGCCTTTGGGCAGTCTGATATACTGTGATTATAATAAAGTAAACTACAAATTGTTACAGTTCAATATTAAAAACTGTCTTTACTATATATGTTGTTTAAATATTTTGACCCAAAACATCTTGGGAGTTATTAAGTGAGAGCAACAGATTAATACAATTCATGAAGTATAAAAAAAAAGGTTAATTAATGGCAGATTATATAAAAACTTATTATTGGTCTAAGATTGTTTAAAAACATATTGTTTTACAACATAAATAATACAATTAAAATTTAGCTATGAATAATGAAGTAAAATAATTCTGTGCAAATAAATGCAATCTTAACAGAATAATTTCACCAACTTATTTTTGTCCCCAAATGCTTATTCTCCGTTCCAAAAGAGAACATACTGGTTTTGCGCATCACAAATGACGGCTAGCGGCTGCTGAAAGGTAAATTTTTCCCACTCTTGCTGAGATGTGGCGCCGATAGTACCCAAAGGTCCAAGCTACAAATCTAACCGAAGCACGTCGCGGTGAGTGGTGCTAGGTGGGAGATGTGCACCGCCGCCCGGTATGTTCTCTTTTGGAACTCGGAATAGTAAAATTGTGAAAAGTTCTGGTTTTACATAGATAAAGTAATACAAATTAAATTTAACTATTTGGAAAGATTTTAAAATGTTAAATGATTAAATCATTAATATAATTTCTTTCCTATTATTTTAGAATCTTGCCTCACATTAGAGGTAATGTAGGTTTTGTCTTCACTCGTAGTGATTTGGTTGAAATCAGAGACAAGCTATTGGAAAACAAAGTACGTGCTCCAGCTCGTCCTGGTGCTATTGCTCCATGTGATGTCATCATCCCTTCCCAAAACACCGGTCTTGGTCCAGAAAAAACTTCTTTCTTCCAAGCATTGTCAATTGCTACCAAGATTTCCAAGGGAACTATTGAAATCATTGTAAGTTCAAAACTAATAGAGAAGTTTCATAAAACAATTTTTTTTTTATCGACGTTATTATGAACTTTTACAAAAAAATATGCACTGCATAAAAAAGATGTGTATTTTCAGCAAACTAATTTTTTTTACTACAGCAGTATTACCATTTTAATATAAAGTTTTGCAATAATGCCAGCCAAAGGTTCCTACAATTTACTTAAATCTTGCTGTTATACAAAAATGAATAAAAAAGATGGCAATTAAATTAAGAGACTATTTTAAACCAACAAAATCTTTAAAAATTCTGATGTCATTCCAAAATTATTATTTTGTGATGCAGTTTGCTGAAAAGTTATTTTGGTATATATTCAATTTTATGCAATTACCTTATTCTGTGTAGGTAGTAGATTCAGGATTATTATAACTAGTTAATACGAGATAATAGGTTTTTATTATTATTGTTTATCTATATGATGAGTGTATTAATTTAAAACAATTTTTTTTTTTTTTTTTTTAATAGAATGACGTGCACATTTTGAAAGAAGGAGAAAAGGTAGGAGCTTCTGAGGCTACATTGTTGAACATGTTGAACATTTCACCGTTTTCATATGGTTTAGCTGTGCAACAAGTATATGATTCTGGTACTATTTTTGAACCAGAAATCTTGGATATCAAACCAGAAGATTTAATAAAAACTTTCTTGGTTGTAAGTGTTATATTGTTACATTGTTAATACATAGTTTTAAGATAAAAAATCGTACGTAACAAAACTTTATTAAACTAATATTGGATAATATGCCCTATTTAAACAGTGATGATAATTTTACATATTTTGTCTTCTTTTCCCGTCAGAAAATTGCTGTTGACAAATTAAATCTGAGTTGAATATTTTTAGGATTAAAAGCTAGTAATGATGAAATGCTATATTTTGTCTTCTTTCCCCAACAGAAATTTGAAATGTTGATCAATGCATTTTCTGAGTTAGCTTTTATCATTGAATGCTATTGAATACACATGATTATTTGTATTGTTGTTTTATTAATTTTAAATACAAATTGTATTTATTAGATTAAATGAAACTTTAAGTTGTACAATTAAATAACTGCTTAAACTAATTGGACATACTTGCTACTGTATAATTTTAACTTCTAAATATTTAAGTTAAAACTTTGCTTTATTAATTCAGGGAGTAACACAATTGACATCGGTTTGTCTAGCAGTCAGCTATCCAACTGTAGTATCTGCACCTCATATGTTGATCAATGGATTCAAGAACCTTGTTGCTATTGCTGCTGAAACTGAAATTGATTTTAAAGAAGCTACTACATTCAAGGAGTATCTTAAGGTAAATACTTTATTATTATTTTAAGTATCTACAATTTATCTTTAACTTGAATCAAATATTTTATTTTTTATTAAAGGATCCATCTAAGTTTGCTGTTGCTGTAGCAGCTCCAGTTGAGAGTGCTGCACCAAAAGCAGAAGCTAAAAAGGAAGAAAAGGTAGAAAGTGAAGAAGAAGAAGACGATGATATGGGCTTTGGTCTTTTTGACTGAGTTTTGTTCATTTTTTGACTTTTGACTATTAAAAAAAAAAACATTTAATTATTGGCATTTCTTAATTCATTAAAATATATTAATCCTAAAATGACAAGAAACATTGGTGACAAATAGAAGAATTCAGGATTTTAGTGTTGTTATTCTTAATAATTTATATTGAAATACTAAAGTTGCTGAGAGTTTCTCAACTTCTATTTAAATGAAATTGTCACATTGCCTGTCGTAAAACTTCAAAAATAATAGTGTGTAAAACGTGCTGCAACCTTACCCCGGGAGCAAACGCATGTAGTTTGTGTGGGTGAGCACGTTATCCTTAAATTATTGCCTCGGACATATGTATTGTACGAGTAGTAGTTGAAAGCAGATAAATAGCATCGCCATTAAATTCTTTTAAAAATTGTGGTTGATTATTATTTTTGGAAGGGTTATATGGGGACTGGGGTCACACGATTATGTTTACCAACACCCCCATCTACGTGCATCACTACAACCTTACCACATGGATTTGCTATTGGTAGGTAATGAAGACATTTTGCTATAGTAAATCGCGTCTCGATGTTGGAATGTCTTGCCTATGAATACACGAGGGAAATATTCGTTAGGGACTTTTATTGTTTTCATCATTACCCTGTATTTGTCCTTATATACTATTTAAATATAAAAAACAAATTTGATAATTCGCGTTGACTGAACAATATTATTTCGGACATCATCGATGATAGAATGAGAGAGCCACTACAAATATTATTTAGAAATGATATTATTTTTAGCAAAATGTGATTTTCAAATCAATTGCAAACGCCGCCAGCAACATAGCCGTGACCCGAGGACGTGTAGATTATGGATGTAAATATAAAATCGCTGGACGAGAAATTGTTTGTCCGGTTGATTCGCGTACTTGATGTTTTAAAAACATTGTTTTTTTTTTTAAAATAAGCGTGTCATAACCAGAGTGACCAAAAGGAAGGAGGTAATCGTTATCATTTTTTTCACCAATCAAAAATATTAATGTTGTTTAACTGTTATCAGTTGGTGCTTAATGCTTATGTGATGATAAAATTCAATTCACAAGAAAATAGAATCTCGCCAATAAACAATGATCGTTAGTACTTAATAGTAAGAAATGTGTTTTACATTTTTACAGTTTTATTGTTTCCAAATTTTAAATTTATTAAAATTGTCAGAATATTTATATCTTTTTGTACACTGAAATGTCATTCAATAATGCATATAAAAATCGGTCAAACCACAATGGTTCGTCGGAAGATGAAAAACAAACATTGTTGGTTTTTGGTTATTCGTGTAAGTTATTTAAAGATGACGAGAAAGCAATGTTTATTGATCAAGGTAAACACTTGATACCATGGATGGGCGATGATTCACTAAAAATTGATAGGTAAGTGCTCCCAACTTATAAATTTAGTTTAGCTGTTATTTTGGCGTGTGAGGTTTTTTTAAGTAAATTACAAATACTGTTATTTACAGATATGATTGTCGAGGAGCTTTGAGCGACTTGAAATCTGTAGAAGCTCTTCCATTCGGCCAAAGTCAATGGGAAGGATGGACAGCTGAAGAAAAGAAAATTGAGCAGCTGTGTGATGAAGAAAGGTACAAATCTCTAAATGATAAAAGTGAAGAAGAGCAAATATACCAAGGTGACGTAGATATTATACTGTACCCAGTAGCTTAGGCTACTGATTTAGGAATACTTACTGCCCTCAAAATTCCTTAAGTTCTTAAAAAACTATTTTAGTGCACAGTATTGATAAGCATGCTTATGGAGGAGAGGTCAGTGGACAACGGCTGGGCTATAAGAAAGAGAAGTTAATGTGGGGTGTATATCTTGAGATTTGTTATAAATTGTTAGTACCTGATAGGAAATTTAGAGTAATAAAACAAAACTCATTAAAAACACATTTATTTTAATTCACATTTGCCAATTTAAATTTATTATAAAGTTAATATTATAATAATGTTAATATTATGGTTTGTTTATAATATATTTGTTACATAATCTATTTTTTGACATTATATCCTGACCGCTGAAAGACCATGCCGTGACTCAATGAAAATTGGCCGTTCTGCGCATCCCTGCGCGGCACCCAATGTGACTAGCGTTCCCCCCGGAGACTGCTCTTGTCTGCCAGCCTGTCCTCGACGGCTGTTTAGTCTTCAGTCTACAAGCGCAAATCCAGCATGCTCTCTCAGCGAACAGGGTATAGGTATTTATTAGTATGTGAGACAGTGTCAACGAAGAGAAGGGGGGTTTTAAAATTATTATTCGATAACCATTGCTTACCACAGTAATAACAAGCGCTAAAAAAAAATTCAAATAATCTCAAATTTCAAATAGTTATAAAAATGTAAAGAGTGGACAAAAATAAGATTGTCCTATACCAAAATTTTGCTAAAAATCATTAAATAATCATTCTATTTATGATCAACATAATGACCTTGAGTGTCCATGTTTTCTGTTCAATTTTTCAAATTTTAATAATTTTTTTCAAAATATATATCTAATATATATATAAAAAAAACCATCTACCTAATTTAATTAATTTATATTTTTTTTAAGTTTTACAATAAAACTTGTGATTTGAGATATCCATTAGTTTTAAACAAAATTATTTAAAACATTCAGTCATTTATTTGTATCTACCTAAAAAAAAATAAAGCATTTCAATGAATATCACAAATGAGCACAGCAAAAATCACTTATCATTCTACAAATTTAAATATTTTTTTGCCTTTGCAAGAGCATAGGCAAAAAATATTTAAATTTGATTTTAAAATAAAATTGTCAGACATTTAAATAATGACTTTCATATTTAACTGTTCAATCATACAATTTTTATTTACATGTGTAGTGAGTTTGTGTGAAGTTCGTACTATTAATTTCCATAGTTTAACTGAACTTTTAAACAGACATTTTTAATATAGTATATTATATTTTGTCTAAATATAGACGTGACAGTTATATAAGTATTGTTTTTTATTTTAGAGGAAGAATTAAAACGTCTACACCAAGCTTTAAATAATGAAGATAAAGAGTATGGCCAAGTTGGCTATAAATATGAAGATGAATCATCAAATATATCTGAAGTTAAACCCGGAGATGAGGCTGATTACGATCCCGAACTTGAAGAAGCTTTTATTCCTCCTAGAGAATTAGATATACCATCCAACATGCATGTGGTGGGATTCTGTTCAAATTAAAAACAATTTTTCTAGCTGTCTAATGTTTAAACTTAACATTTTAATTTTTTTTTAAAGCCGTCTACAAAAAAACTCAATGCTATTATTGAAAAAACTGCATTGTTTATTTCTAAACACGGTGCACAAATGGAAGTATTGTTAAAAGCTAAACAAGCACATAATTCACAATTTGAATTTTTATCTTATGATCGGCCACTTTATCCATATTACCAACATGTACTTAATGCTATTCGTTCATGTCGATACAACCCTACGCTTACTAATGATAGTGCTGAAGGTAAAATTTTCTATCTATTATGTTAAAATGAAGAGACTACTATCTATTATGTAATTTTTTGTGTTCCAGATTCTTTAGATTCATCAAATGAAGACAACTATTTACATCCGAGCTTACTAAAAAGTGCAAAACAACCAGAAACGGTAGGTGCTAATAAGTATTTCTACTACTACTATACTATATTCTTTTTTAATATTTTAGACAGCTACCATAATTTAAAAAAATATGTGTGATAACTTTTACTTGACGGTGATATCCTATAAGTCATTTACTAATAATATACCAATTAATAACTATCTAAATGTAAATTATAATTTTTTATGTATAGGTAATATAAAGTTAATTAATATTTTTTTTTACAAATTTTCAAATATTTAGTATTTGAATCTATTACCTACATATGTTTTTTTATTCATAATTCAAAGCCTGAGAGTCTATCATCAATGTGATGATGAAATAAAAAAATATGACGGTAAATTTAATTTGTAAGTGAAATGCGGTTATCATTTATTTATGAGTAAAGTAATAGTGAACGAAAAAGATTATATTGGTATACCATATTTTGCATAAATTATTTCATTAGTTAACTACATTAGTAAAGTAGCAGTGATTCGAAGATCAACAAAAACATTCACAATAATCAATGATTTGCTGCAAGAGGTTTGGATGCTGGTGAGTTTGCGTTTCAATTTTATAATTTGTCCTTCTTAATATATTTTCATTGTATTTTTTTTGTGACGTATTTTATAGTTGTTCAATACAAATAATGCTCATTATGCATTAGTATATGTAAAAAGTTCTGTGAATTGAACATAATTTTTTGAAAAATTATAGCTCAAAAGGCTTTTGTATAAAACTAAAACACGCATAGTGAATTTAACACAAACAGATTTTTGGAAAATTAACTTTAAATTGACAAAGTTAAATTGCTTAAAGTTATATTATACCATGTTAACATTCTTACAATTAGTAATAAATTAAAAACTTCAGAATAATTACAATTCAATAAAAAAACATTAGTAAAAATGAGTAAAGCATATTATACTTTTATTGTAATACAGCTTAAGTGGCCCATTTAGGGTCATCGCTGTCTTCTCCTCATAGGAAGTTTTTGATAATTTTTTGTTATCGGGGACAAGCACATTAGTCTGTCCCCAAAGAGGAGGATGGTGGCTCATTTTCACTAGGAGACTTTTTGCCCAGAAAACAGAGCCAACTGAGACCAACTCAAACCGGTGTCAGTGAGTGCTACGAATGTTCACATTACCCATTCGGCCGATTGTCCTCTTCTATACATTTTTATTAGGAAAATCAATTCAAGATCGAGCAGTTAATCTTCATTAAACAATTTTCGATTTGGGACTTAAAAATGTTTAAATAGTTTTAATTGCTAAGTTAGACAGGTAAGGTTTTGGGTATTGTAAAAATTGCACTCTAATGATAGATGTAGTAACAACAAAAAGAAAAGTATCTATCACTTATTGTTTTAAGATATCCTAAATGAAGTAAAGGTAAGTTTAGGATAATGTATAAACTATAATATTAAAACTTATTTTTATCAGCACTTATAAATATTATTAAATATAATTAATTTAATTCTCTCTAAGAGAGAGAGAGAGAATTATAAATATTATTAAAAAAAGTTCAATATGTGAATACTCAACTGAATTTTTTTTTATAACAACTCAGGAAATTAAATTACATTTTTTTAAACACATTTTGATTACAATTAATTTTGATGTTTTTTTTTTAGGTATTTGTCGTGACCTGGCCATGGAACTCATGTTTTCCTATAATTTGTGTACTTGTCCTTGTAACTTTAATGATAACATCCTTAAAAATTATTTATATGTTCCTTTTTATACATATTATTAATATTATAGTAATTTTAACTTCTTATATAACTCAACATCCTTAAGTTTATAGCAATTTTTTTCAATATCCCAACTCACTCATACTTCATTTTAGACTATTGAAACTTGAAACTGATTTCCAGATTGCCGAATTTGCTGTACAATACCATTAAACTATATTAATTTTATATTATACTTGTATTTCTTTGCAGACTCCATTTATACCAAACATATCATACAAACCTTCTGCAGACTGTTCCTATTCATTGCTTGTGAATAAAATAAAAGAAAAACAATCAGCAATGCCGATTGAAGAAGAAATTTCTAAAATAGAAGAACCTGCTTGTACTACAACTGTTACAATTGTTTCTGAGTTTGATGGTCTAACCAAATCGGCTAGGAGACGTTTGAAAAAAAAATTAGTTTCTCAATCTGCATCAAATGCATTATCTAATTCTCCAGAATCAGACGACGTCAACAATGTTGATGAGTCAACGTTAAAAGAAGTAGGAACAATGATAAATTTGTACAATATATTATCACAGTTAATCACATAGAAAACTTTTTAGGAGAACAAAATAGAACATGATGGTGTGAATGCAGTCCAACAAAATGTCACGAGTGGAGTTGATGTTCCTCCTTCTGATTTACAAATAATCATTGATAAAATGGCTTCTTACGTTACAAAAAATGGGAAACAATTTGAAGAAACTGCTCGTAAAAGACGTGAGTTTAAATGATGAATTTTAATTTATTGATATATACTTATAATACTAACACGACTTTGACTGTGTTTGTGTCTAAACAGAGGATCCAAGGCTAAAGTTTTTAGAACCTGATGATTGTTTCAATGCTTATTATCTGCAAAAGCTCAAACTATATGCAACTATTAAACGTTTAGAACAGACAGCTCCCCCAAAAGTTACTGCAGATTCCAAAACCAATTCTAAATGTAACTATTAAACTTATATTTAATTTAATTTTTGATGTGAATACTTCTTATGCGACTCGAAGACGTTGTCAACAATAGTATGATATAAAAGTGTTCACATCTCTCTTACACACAATTCTTTTAAATTTTAGTTTCAGTCACTTATTATTATTATTAAAAAATGTAATAACACATTTAATTTTTGATGAAAAAGGGTGTATTTTACATTATTATATTCAGAAAAAAAAACTATTTAAAAATGATATTTTCAACATGTTCCTCCCTGTTTAGCCTACAGACTTCAAGCATTTATACTATAGGTGATGCTCGCAATAACTTTTCCAGAAACATAATTTCAATTCTTGGCAACCAGGAATGGCCTGCCAGGCCATATGATGTGACACTGTATTATTACTTTCTCGAGGGCATGTAAAATCTCTTGTTTAAGTCAACAAATCTCTATATATTATGAAACACTTAAACAAGAATTTCTGGTGTAACTAATCAAATTGATGGAGAAGTGTGTCAAAAAGTTATCGCCACCTTCACCCATAGAATTAACTAGTGTAGGCTATACGGGAAAGGGACATATTAAAAATGTCATTTCCGAAAGTAATAATATAAAATACATGCTTTTTGGTTAAAAATTGAATGGTGTTATCCATGGGACGCCCTTAAGATAGCATCTTTTATTAAACATTGTTTATGGTTTTTATCTTAATAATTATCGTTCTATATACATTAATTTATCAAATGATTTTAGTGCCTGTTTGTTTTTCATTAAAAAAACAAAAAGAAGCAGAACCTATTGAAATAAAAAAGAGTGCGTTAGAAGACAGTGGTAATGAGATTAGCGATGATGAGCGTAAAAAAGATCACCCAGATAAAATAGAACGGGATGATCATAGTAAAGCAAGCAATCTAAATGTCAAAGCACTTAAGAAAAATGCTGCTAAATTAGGTAATATTATTACTTATTGTATTTATATTTATACCTATTATAAGTATACAAATTATTTATCTTCAATAATCTTTTTAAACCTTTCATGAACTGGTTGATAATTTTGAAAATGTTCAATTAACACATTTTTTTTCCTTTATGATAGTTTTATAATTATCTAATATTTAAACTACATTTCAGATGAAGACAGAATAAAAGACAAAATAACCATGGCAGCAAAAGAAAAGCTTGCTTCAATAGAACGAGAACGTACCAAAAAGGAAAAGGAAAAAATTCAAGCAGAAAGAAAAAGAAAAGCTGCACAATTTTTAGCGTCTATGAAAATTGTTTCTTCATTAAGTAAAAATTCTTTTAACAATATAGACGACGAGAAATGTTCAACCACAACTGCAATCCCTGTTGACAGTATGCATTTTTTTTGTATAATTGTCATAAAATAAAAAACATAAATATTGACCTAAAGAACTATTCAAACCAAACTTCATACTATCAATTTTTAAATCAATCTACTAAGTATTTGATATTTCTTTTTAATTTGGAAATCCAAACATCTCAAAGAAATCTTAAAGATCCAATCATTTTTTGGCCTCAAGATAGATTGTACTAATTAGTCTCATTTGTACATCAAATAACATATATTCTTTTAATTTTATCCTGGTTTAATTTGTTTTTCGGTTTTTGTTTTGATTCTACTTAGTAGAAAAATGATTATAAGATTGGTTTGGATTTGATTCATCATAAAAACATAACTAACTAAAAAATTATTGTAATACTTAGATTCATCGGTAACAAATTCTGTAATAATTGCTACGAAACAAACTTTAGAGACTAATGAAAAAAATGGTGTAACTCCTAATGATGTTCAAATTGCAAATAGTGGAAGTTCCAAAGGACTAGATGTGATTTCAATTGGTTCTAGGTGTGTTATTGCTTAATTTATTTTTTCTTCATTAAACCACTGTATTAAGGGATTTTAATTATTCCTTCGTTTTAGCGATGAAGATGTAATCAGTTATAAAGAAGTAAATGGTGACAAAAAACTAAAATTATCATTACAATCCCGGCTACAAGGTAATAATTATTTTTTTTTAAAAACTAAAATATTTTAACACATTTGCTTTTTGTCATTATATTTATAATATTTATAATATATATATATATATATTGATGTATTATTGTAAACAATTTAATATTTTACCTTTTTATGTATTATGTTAGAAACGCCAAAGGAGGAGAAACGCAAACGAGCGGAGGATTATGAGAAAGAAAAAGATTTTTACAAGCGAATTAAGCGCTACGACGAAGTCAAAGAAAAATCTCCTGAGTAAGTTCATATCAATGCAGTAAAAAAAAAAAAAGGTCAATTGAATGGCATTATGCAGAAAGTAATCAACTATATTAGTTAAACTGAAATCTCAATTATTTTTTTTTGTGGGTTGGTTGCTTTCTGCGTATTGCCATTCAATTATCCAAAAATAAATTTTTGATGCAAAGCTCTAATGTTACTAACTTTTTTCTTGAAAATATAAAATGTTTAACGAATAGAACTATTGCTTTGAATACCATCATAACAATTAATAATACAAGATCAATTTTTAATTAATAGAATTTTCAAATTTCAAAGTTAATTCTATGAATAATTATTGATAAATAATTATATAACGAAAAGAGAAATTTGTTTGTAATATGAACTATGATAATTTTTCATCATAAATAATTCTTCTAAAAACTAGGCGCTATTCATCTCGGGATAAAGAAAGAAGTCGAAGACGATCTAAAAGATCTCATTCCAAACGTCATAGTTCTTCAAAAGACCATAAAAGGGACCGTAGTCGAAGACGATCAAAACATAAGCACAAATCGAAGAAATCAAAAAAACAATCACGCCATCATAGTTCGAGCCAACACTCTGAATTGTCAGACAATAGTACGGACACCAATAATAGTCGTCATTCGTGATACTAAAATTATTATCTATTATTATTAATCGCTTAACACTATTATTTTGTACAATATGATGGTTTCCACGTCAATGTATTTGTCATTTTGTAAATAAAAGATAAATTATTTTCATATATTTACTGTTTAGTATTTAGTATTGAGTTAAGATACTTAAATTTATTTTTCCAATGTTGGTACTATTCAATATTGGTACTAACCAATACTAGAAGAAGTATTTAAACAGCAAAAAAAACCCACAAAAATGTAGAAAATAACGGATTGCAAATCATGGTTGTGATAAATTATTTAATATAAATTGAATAAATTAATCTGTTGCCTGAGTTGAATATTAGGTATTTTTGTTATATTGTGTTGGTACTGACTTATTATCAAATTTAAAACTCTTAACTAGAGAAATTCCGGATGATAAGTATATAGATACTAGATAGCACTAAGCTCGGCCTCTGAAGATACGTTTAGAAATTGAAAAATGTTAAGTTTAAATTATCTAAATTTAGTAGGAATCGTTCGGATATAAAAACATACGGTTACATACCTATTACATATTTAATCAAATAAATTTAATGAATTTCATTATAACTTTTTTTTAGTATTTTTACTGCGTGACGTGATAAGTGATAACGCAGAACTTTTTGGTCTTGTGATTTAATAATTCGTTAACTTAATTTGAAATAACATCTTGCCTGTAATGGAATTTAAATTTGACATTAGTGATATAGCAACTGAAGAAATCTTGAAAATAGACCATACACTGACAGTTCTTGGATGCAAAAAAAAAGCGGAGTAAGTGTTTTTAATTTGAAGTTTTTTTTTATAAAAAAAATAGTTAAATTAATTGTGTATTTTAACTAACATTAACTAAGAATTTATATCTAATGTTCGAATGGTTAACAATTTTATAGATTACAAAAAATGGTGGGATTGATTGTTGATGGCATGGGTAATGCATCAGCTGTAGCTCAAGAGCTAAAATCACCTGTAACCAGTGCTGAAAAACTAGTCAACTCTGATCACATACTTTATGTGATGACAGAACATTTAAAAGAAGGGTAAAAACATTATATACATTTTCTTTTATTATAAAAATGTTATTATTATAAATATGCAGGGCATATTGAAGCAGAGGAGGTCACAGATGTATATAAATTATTACAACTCAAAGTGATAAAATTCCTTTCAAATAAATGCATTGTTTTTAATGACAATAACGTGCTTTAAAATGTATTTTTAGTGTTAGTGTGGATACGAGTAGGGTTGATTAACTGTATAAAATAATAAATTGTAATTAACAATATAATGAAAATATTTTCAAAACCTGTTGACTATTGATTCACTCACTCAGAGCATCTTAAAATTGACTACAGTCAAAGTAAAAAATTTCTCTTTTTTTCTTCTTGTTTTCCCTTACAGATTTTGGAAAAAATTATGTACGTTATAAGAGTTCTTACTCTAATAATATATTTTAAGTATTGCAGAGTAACTAATTGTTGTGCATACACATTTTCAAATTATGCCATCAGCAATATAATTACTATTTTTTAAATTTATTTTGTTTTGTTTTTAGTTTCAGTATAGGCAAGTACAACTATTTAGAAGTAATTATAATTTTTTTATTTTTGATATTTCTTACCCTCATTTAGACACTTTGCTGTGGTAGGAATAATGAAAATGGGCTGGAAAAAGTTATATGTTTATAACAAAGTTGGTTCCTGCTCGGAGACAATGGTTTATTGTTTATTAGACTTTTACATTCATGAAACAAGGCAGCGCAAGGGTTATGGGAAACGTCTTCTTGAATTTATGTTAAAGGTATAAGAACTGTAATAGTTGTATTTAAATTTCTAATTTAGATTTATTACACAGTTTGCCTACTATATAATATTGCTAATTGTAAAACATAATAAATATATAAAATTATAATTGTTTTTATAACAGTACTGTAATAATAATGAAATGCTATTTAGGATACTAATTTGGAGGCAAAAGATTTGGCTATTGATAAACCAACAAACAAATTATTACAGTTTATGTGGAAACACTACAATTTGTCTAAATTGGTAAATCAAGGAAACAACTTTGTTATTTTTGAAGAGTTTTTTGATGAAACGAGTAAGACATTAATCAAGTTAATTTAGTACAAGCTATTTTTTTAACCTATAAATGATTTTTTGTAGCTGATGGAAACATTAATAAAGATCGGTAAGAATATTTTACTTATTTTTTAATACGCACCCAGAAAAACTTCATATTTTAAGTTACTATAATTTAGAACATTAGAGGTTGTTTTGCCTTATGTTATATTTAAATTGTTGTATACAGAACACACAATATTTTTATACTTTTTTAAATAAATGACAAAGTAATTCAATTTATTAGTTGTTTGAAATTTAAAAAAAAAACACTAATACTATGTGTCTGTGCCATTTAATTTTATATTAATAATATTAATGTTTAATGTAAAGAAACCAGATTCTAATATAATTATTTTTAAATATTGTGAAGTTATCATTCAGATATGATTTACTAGTATAAAAATTTTACAATAAAACATTAAATAGTGACTTTTATATATTTGTATTTTATTCAGGCTAAAAAAGTTATAATTTTTAGAGCTGCAGCATACAAAAGACAACCAGCGTTTGGCCGCCACGGAGCTCATAAGCATCACGATACAATGGGCGAAGTAAATTATATTAGAATTTGTGTTAAAATTAAAGTTGAATACATATTTGAATCCATTTTATATTTAGATCCTTCAAGGAGATGGGAATGCTGTGAGCATGAAGTACAAATATTGCAGTAATACTAACATGTAAGTACAAAAATACTTTCTGACAATACAATTTCATTATGGACCTAGAATCTAAAATAATTACAGAAATGATTCATTAAGAAAATATTAATATCAGCATCAAACTGGAACAAAACTACTTATCATAGAATTTAGTTAAAAGTTCTACAACAAAAAAAAAAACTAAATATAACAAATGTATATAAACCTTTTTCTGATATGCCACATTTTTTTATTCTAACACTATTTCAAAACTAATTTTGTGGCTATAAATTTTAAATTAAGGATAATCATTTCAATAACAGGAAAATGATTAGCGAAAAACAGCAATACAAGTAGGAAAATTTCAGGGAGGGTGTCTCGCAATGAATTAAATTTATAGTCATTGTATGTAATATATCTTATGAAAATTGAGAAAAATCATAAAATGCGTAAAAAAACTAACTTGTAGAGCAAAGCTCTTAAATATTAAAGAAAATTATATATATATATATATCAAAATGTTTAATTTTTTTTTTGTTTTTTTAGTGTTGAAAATCAGTTTAGAGAAGTAAATCCACATCCCGAAAACTCAAATGACTTTGAAATAAATAAAGATGGTAAATCTGTAAAAAAGGACTTAAAGTTTCATCATAACTCTCTATGGTAATTTGACAGTTACCAATAATACAATAGTGTTCCTGTTAAATAAAAAAATTGTATTATAAAATAAGTACTGCACTAAGTACAAAGTGCTTAAGGGTACACAACAAAGAATCCCAAATTTTTTTGCAATGATTTTATGTGTGAATTATTGTATGTTCTGTAAACAAATTATATTTATTTAAATTAATAAATTAGCTAATTAGCTTTGATGCGGAGCTGAGGGGCCCATTGGTTTTACTATGATAAGAGCTTTTTTTTTTTAGTCTGTACTTACTGTAACTTCTTTAATACTGGACCAATTTCTTCGATTAGCAACTGTATAAATCACAAATTTTATCTAGTTTTTACCTTGCCTCCTCAAAGTTGGGAGGGGAGGAGTAAAAGTAGAAAAATTAACTTCTTCCTTTAAAATTGAGAAAAACTGTACGAGTTTATAATGTTCAACTTTTACTAGCTATAGTTTCAAAGAAAATGGTCGGATCGTGTTGAAATTCAAACGGAATATTCTTTTAGTGTGCTTATGTGATTATTTTATTTTTTAAATAAATTGTAAATAATAAAATAATATCTCTCTTTCTCTATATAAAGTATAATTATATAAAACAACAATAACAAGTAAACTAAACAAGGTAACAGTATAATTTAGATATTCTTTAGTATTATTAGAACAGATGGGAAATAAGTGGCAAAATACATAATATTTATAGGAACTCTAGATACATTTTTTTTCAAGTAAGTTTAAACAGGATATACTTCTTTGTCCTCGCTCCATTTTTTGCAGCTTCTGTAAGACTTGTAGGCTAATCCATAACCAATGCAGATGAACCCAACCCGTATTACAATAATTAAGAAACTCTTCAATTCTTCCTCTACGTCGTAGGTTGTAGGATACTTCGAAATTGTAATTATCGAATGTAGAGTAATAAACAGCTATAAAGTCTCTTTCATTCACAATGGGGCCATCCTTCAATAAAGTGTCGAGACTGACTAACGCCTCTTCTTCGCACTCAATGCCGTATTTTTTCAATATAGTGCGGAGATGGACTGACGAGTCTTCTTGTTGTGTTGTGATGGATATCAAAGAACAGAAAAACACAATACCTGAACACACAATAACGTAAAATTAAAATATAACATACTCATTTATCGAAAAAATAATTGTCTAGAGAGTCTAAATATATAGTGTGTCAAATATTTAATTACATACTGAATGTAGTGGATAACATAGTAGTTGTATTCATGGTGTTCTGTCTGCGTAGTGATAAAAGTTACAAGTACTTCCTTCAGATGGATTTTTAGTATTTAGCACCTTAGAATTTGGATGGTCTTAAAAGCTATTGTAAAAGCCTGACAGTTTTGACTCAAATAAGGTACAATAACTTTAGAGATAATAGTGAGGTGATGGTGCAGATCGTCGTAAATTAGACGTTGTGCAAAAACGGGTTTTGTATTTTTAGATAACAATAATAGGTTATGGGCAAAAGTGGGCCGACTTTTATAAAATTTTTTTCATAATTTCACAATTAATATAGTTAGCTTAAATTTGATATAGTTTTCAACTCTATATCCCATCCAGGTCATAGTTTTTAATTATATAAGGTTATAGGTAGGTACGTAACACTAGACAACTGCCAAGTGTGAATGAAGTTTAACGAAACTTTTAAAATATGTATTTAAATCCATATTTTAGCGATATAAAAATAAAACAATTATTGATTATATTTTTTACACACTATATAGGTAAACCGTAAACTTTAACTAGGTTTCTAAACAAAAATTACCTGGTTTTCGATTTTACATACATTTTTGTATGCATAACAAAGATGGTAAAACGGAAAACTGGCTAGAAGTAATCAATTGCAATGTGTTGGAAGCAGCGGCATGTATCTAGGAAAGCTACAGCCTACAAATTTATGAAAAAAAAAAGTCGACTACGGACGTATAATGTATATAAATAGGTATTACTATTAAGAATCGACTTGAAAAAAAAAAATTACAAGCATCCAAAATAATAGTAGAAACAAAAGGAACTTTTTTTCTTTCCCAGCCCATGTAGGATCTTTGCTGCCTCAACCACTCCTCTCCGCCTAGTTCTGTCTTCTTGTTCCTTGTGAGATTTTAGCGAGATCTGTCTACCTTTTCTGCCCATTTGTGTCTAAGGCGATCCCTAGGCCTTTTACCGTTCAGTCACCAGTAACAATGTTGTTTGCTATACCTTAAGAGTTCAGACCTCCAAATATGACCATTCTAATCTTATACTTTTTAAATACGCACTGATATTGGGTTTTTGGAGTAGTTTGTAAATTTCTTGGTTTGTCCGTTTTCTATATTCTCCGTTGCTAATTATAGGGCCATATATTCGGCGTAGTTCTCTTCTTTCAGAGATGTCTATCTTTTCCTCATCTCATTTAGTTACTGACCAGGTTTCACACCCATATGTCAATTACCGGGAGTAAATAGCTGGAATATAGGTATTCGTTTGATCTTTTGGATAGGAGTTTCGATTTAATAAATTGTTCCTAGTGTGTAATATCCTTTGTCTCCTGACGCAATTCACAACTAAATTTCGTTGTGCATATTGTTTTTGTATTGTTTATATAACTTCTTAGGTACCTGAAGTCTGTTACTTGCTGGAAGACATGCCCATCAACTTGTTGATCAGTTTCATCACTCATTTCCCTTGATATAACTAAATATTTTATTTTTTCTTGATTGACTTTTTAACATTATTTTAACTTCATTTCGGGAGCTACTTATTATGACGATGTCATCTGCATATGCCAAAATTATGTTCTGGCTCAGACGGCAGACCAGTCCCAACTTCAAAACTTTTAGACAGATTATTCTCGAATTTTAATTTACAGTACGTTTCGGTATTGCACTATTTTACCAGATGGATCAATTTGGTTGGTATGCCAAATTTTTCCTGCGTTGCCCATAATTTTTCTCTGATAATATTGCCGTATACCTGTTTAAAGTCCACAGAGCTAAAAGCACAGATGCACTTCTTTACTAAACTCGCAGTATTTTTTTAGAAATTGTCTGATAATAAAAATAGGGGATGTGGTAGAAGTTCTTTAATAGAAATGATTGGTTTCTAAAAAGTTTTATTTAATAGTAAACATTGATTTATTATAAGTTGGTACACACAATATTCAGTAATATGCCCCTAGAAAGTTGAATCATAGAAATATATTTTGGAAATGGTGCTTTTTTAGAATTTTACATTGTCACTAGCGCTACGGCCTCGCTCATTTAAAAGTCAGATTTATTTATTATATAACTTCATTATGTAGCTTGACAGGTCATTCATATTCGGTTAATCCTGGTAACAAAATGTACAATGCATCCAAACAAGCGCGGATAGTTTTAACCGAAGGTGTTTTTGTGCATTATATAAGACTATTTATACTTTTAACTTCGGTATGCTGGTTAGTGCAACAGAACTACTTTTTTTTAATGCTAACACTCGATTTGAGTTGACATATAATTTAATTAAGAATTCAGATTAAATAAAAAATGTTCTTCAAATGTATAGACACCAGTATGACTGGGTTTTTTTTTGGTGGATGAGAAACCGTCTGGTAATAAAGAGCCTTTTCTGGCGACAGACTGACAACCCTTCCTGAATTGCAAATCCGTCAAGAAAACATTTTTTTTAGAGAGGGCTACTTAAGCCGTTCCAACTATTTATCAAAATATTTATTTTTTACTTAGTTTTTAGCCAAATTATTACACAATAAACTTATTTAATCTAGTCCAGTACTAAACATACCAAGGATAATTTAACATATATCAATACTCTATGCCATTATAAGAAAGGTTAGTGTGCAGAAACCAAAAGGCATTACTCCATATGCACCTGTGCAGCCAGGAGTGATGCGTTTTGGTTTTTACGCACTATCTTTTACAAATGGGATAGAGTACATAATTATATTTTAATTGCAAAGAAAAGTATAGTCTAGCTTAGTTTGTTTTTAAAAAAAAAGCAATTGTTTTTATTATATTTAAACAATATAATTATGGTCATTCATACATATACAAGTGTTAAGCTTGAAGTACACAGGCACCACCAACTTTCTTGATTTTCTGTTCAGCAACCTTTGAAAAGAATTTCGCTTTCACGATAAGTGGTTGCTTGGGAAGACTTCCCTTGCCCAAAACTTTGTAATAACCCTAAGAAAAAATAATTGTAAGATAAAGTTACATTTTTTTAAGAGAACAACAATAAGAACAAGTAAAAATTAATTAGTTTCCACCAATCAGAATTAAATTTGCAACATGTAAATTGTACTTCAGACCGCCTGTCGCTAAACATTTAATTTTTCATCATTATGGTTTTATTTTATTCTAACAAATAAAATAATATAAAAAGGTATTTTACCTTTTGAACAACATCGATAACAACTGCTTTTTCTTTGTCATTTTCATACTTTCGTCTTGTCTTTTCTGGTACCAGTGTGTAAAGTTGCTCTAGATTAATGGCAGGACACCATTTGGAATTTCTTCTCAAATGATAGTTACGCATACCCAACTAAAAATTAAAATTAACAAAATATAATTTGATTTATTTTAAAATATGCTTATAAATTACCTTTCCAAAATACCCAGGATGGTACTTGTCGAAGTTTATTCTGTGATGATGCATACCACCAGCATTACCTCTACCTCCAGGATGTTTCCTATGTTTACCTGTAATGTAAAAATGTCACTTACTATAATAAATATGAATACTGTTTATCAATAAAAATAGTTATCAATAAAAGAATCTCAATAAATTGAGCTTGGTCTAAATTCATTATACCCATGGAATAAAACTTTATTAAATATTAACGTTTTAATACCCTAGAACAAAGAAATTTGACTAATTCCAATTTAATGGACAATCAATTAGCAGTAATAATAATAAGCTAAATTATCCAATCAGAACAATTATGGCCACATAAAATGTTGTACTTCAGACCGCCTGTCGCTAAACATTTTATTTATCATCATATTGGTTATATATATATAAATTTATTTTGGAAAAAAAGTTATTTTGGCGATTCAGGACTACATTTTACAATTAACTGGGATACATTTAATTTCACGCATGCGCATATTTTCTAATGACAAATAGCAAGAATTTTATTGTTAAATACACATGTTTATATAATTTTCAATTGATTTTTTTTAATAATAAAACCAGCTCTAAAGAAAATAATATAATTTTTTTTTAGCACCAACTTTATAACCAAACACTAGATTCTAGTTGTTTTGCTGATCAAATGGTGCAGTTCACTTAATAGAACACAATTATAATTTGATTTAAAGAGAAACTCACCTACACGACCGTGACCATGACTTACATGTCCTCGCAACTTCCTAGTCTTCTTCTTGCTGGTAGTCTAGAACAGAAAATAAATTATTAATATTAAATTTAAATAAAATACGAATGGAGTTTGGCTTATGATTGTAGGAAATATAACACAAACATTGAATGAAAAAATGTTTCAAAAAAATTATATTTATTTTATTCGAACGCCAAAGGATAATTTAAACAATTTGTTAAACCATTTTAACGTTTGAAATAACAGACTCAAAGCATCCATAAATGATTTTTACAACTCAGTCACATGGTTTACCGAATGTACTAATCACAATTTATTAGATTTTAGATTTAATGTAATATAATGTATTTAATACTATAAATGATCATAACTGTTTGAAGTATTATAATAATTAATACGAATTAATTAACAATTCCATTGTAACTTACCATTATTTCTTCTTAAAACGAAGAAACTGAAATGAGAAACAGCACACGAAATACAATTTCAAGAGAAGAACTGCAACACACCGAACACGAAGACAACACAGTGTTTAACTCTTGATATAATATTATAGGTTAAAATATGTATATTTTGCTTCTAACTTCTTTGGCGAGTGTCAACAGTGTGACCACTATAAACATATTTTTTTTACCTCAAACCATTGACATACAGACATCAAGCTACTTCGGAGTTCGGACTCACAACTCACAAGCCTTGGATCATACGACATAATATAATTCCAATGGGTCGAATTGATTCATTAATAGATTAATCTATAATTACAGGTTTACAAAAAAAATCCATTATGTGAGTTATCGACTGCCGCAACAAAGAAATTCGTAACTTAATTTTTGCAATTTTCGAAAAGAGCCAAAACGTCTTGAGAAAACAAATTTTAATTTTATTTTCCTAATCTAATTTTTTTATTTACTCATTTACAAAGTTCTTGTACTCCTAGACCGATTTTCGGAAATACTTTTTTCATTCGTTATCAGCTCAAAATGCATAAAAATCGAGGTCCGACGTTCTTTGCTGCGGTAGTTGATGTAACTTCAGTCTAATTTTTAGATCCGAGTCCCTAAAATACGCTCGAAAAGTGATAAAAATAAAGTTTTCATCTCTCTACTTTAACCATAAAACATTTGTAGTGATTTTGAAGAAGGGGGGTACTTTTTTATGTTTGGCCTTAAAGTATCTTACAGGTACAATTTATGATCTGCAATCTTGAAACATAAAGAAACCGGTACGGCAGTTAAGGAGATATCGTGGATCCAGTTACAAAAAAATTTAATATAACATATTATTGTAAAAATAACAATATCTCCTCAGCTTCCAGTCGAAGCAAAAAATTCCGTAATCCAAAAATTCATGTTAACTGGAATAAAGATTAAAGGTAGGTAAACCGTAATCCGAAAACTCGGGATACTAGAATAAATGCAATACAATTGTATTAGATATTGAGAGCCGGGAAGCAGATTATATTCATTATATTCACATTTCACTGTGATTAGTCCAGGTTTCCAGCTGCTGTTCTCTCATAAGAAACCTAGAATTGAGAAGAGGATTCTAGAATTTGGCTTTGAAACTCTCAAGTTGACTCGACCAATCAGAATTCAACGTTCACCAATTCCATGTTAGTGATAACTGATAACACACTGAATACTGATAAACTCATGCGTTTATTATTATTTACAAATTACAATTGCAATTTACAGCACATTGTAATCCGTCTACAATAAGTATTAAGTATTGCAGTTTGTTATTTAAATATTGTATACTTGAATTGTATAAAAATAAATTGGTAAATCGTTATTTCCTACCTATATCCGGAATTCAAAAATTATAGCCTTACTTAAGAGACAGCCTTTATAATATAACATTCACGAAATTATAGACTATTTAACTCATTAGCTTTCCACTTGCCTCTTGCGATCCAATTGCTGCAGGTAACACGGATCAGATCTTTATGTTCCTAATCTATTGTATAGTGTTTAAAGAAATGTGATGTGTATTGTAAACAATCTCAATATTATAGTGAACAAGACAATGTTTAAACGTGGATACTTACCAGATGGCATAGCCAAAAATCAGGCCAATGCGGGGTTTCAACCACAGGCAGCCTTTAACATGGAGTACAATCAAAACGGATGTTCGTCGTTTACACCAAATTATCAGTTTCCTTACACCTTCTCTTCTGCAACTCCACCCATGTACAGTTGGGCTAATACGAGTAGTTCAGAAGTAATGAAGTGAGTGTAAAGAACCAATAACAATTTCTGTTATGTAAAAATGTTTCACTTAAGAATTTGTTTTTGTTAAATTGTAGATTTACAGGCTCAAGTAACCCACAGCCATTAGATACAACAGTATTTCATCAAAAGAATTTTGGGTCAGTTCCAAAACGAAAAATTGAGTTGGATGCTGAGTAAGTGATTTATTCATATTTTTATACTCAAGACTTATAAGTCAGTCAGTTAGTTTTGAACTCCTGGCATGTTTATGAGACAGCTTATTAGGTTATGCAAATTTTGAAGCGGCAAGTAAATAGTAAATTGGTCGAGTGCACAACATTTTAATATTATATGAAGTAATATACTTAGTAGTATAGGTAAAACAAATCTTAGTTAACGCTAATCTTGGAATGAAGAACCAAGAAAGGAAAAAAAGCATTTGTAAAAAAAATTTTAATTCATCCAAGTAAAACAAGTGTTTATAGAGAAATATAAAGTTAAAAATATTTGTAATATTTTAATTATTAAAATGTTCTATAGTATTTAACATTAAATATAATAATTTTATTTGTAGACCTTTGCAACCACCTAAAATGAGAATTACTGAAGAAAAAGTATCGGCTAGTTTACGAGACATGCATATAAGCAATGATTTTAAGTTGCATAATTATAGTCTTGGCAGTAATATAAGCGAACCACCTGGAGTGAGTTTTTATAAACCATTTTCATACTTAATTATGAAACTAATTTAAATGTTTAACAGAATCCAGAAAATGTAGAACTTATGAGCATTGTACCTACCGGTGAACCAGAAGGAAAATCTCAGACTACTCTAGTTATGTGTGAGGAATTACGAAAACTAAAAAAATTTAATTCCATCATACCCCAACCATATTTATCTATGTAAGTAAATGAAAAAAAAAAAAAAAATTTTCCCCTATACTGTATAATTTTATATATTTAGAGGAAGGCCAAATAATGCCGTTGCCATATGGAAGCCACAACCTATATTGGACTTTGTTCGCACTCTTGGTGATAATTATGAAGAACCAAAATCTACTGTTGTAATTACAGAAATTACAGATGAAGATGAAATTCTTCCAAACGATGAAAATGTTATGGAAGCTGAACCGTAAGTTTTAGCATGCAGTTTAAATTTTATTAAAAAAAAAATATTGTAAATAAAACGAAAAAATCCTAAATTATTCAATTTAGTTTATCAAAAATACATTATTCTCACTCGCATGTTAAATTAATTTATTTTTATAAGTAGAAACTTTGTTTTGTGTGTATGTTTACTATTTGATAGTTAATACTAAATGGTTGTTTGCTTATTTCACAAATAATTGTTTATTTATTAGTTAGTCACAAATTAATTTTCAATATTGTAATATTCTCTTTACATATATTAAAGTCTTAACATTTATAACTACAATTTAATATTGATGAATCATTAGTAATAATAATAAAAACATATTTAGATGCATTGCAGTTGAAGACGACGAGATGGAACTTTGACGTGGTGACTGGTGGCATAATTTTTTCTCAGACGACTGTTTTATTCTCACGGAAGGCGTGTTAACTTGCTGCTAGGCAAATAAATAAGAGAAGAAATAATTAATAAAAATATGTACTTTTAAATGCTCTATTATTTAAATACGAGTAACAAGAAACAATTTATTTAGTTTTCTTTTAAGTGTGATACTAATGTAATATGTTCATAATAGTAATTTATGATTAATTTACTTATTTTAATTATGTTTTGTACGATTATTTCCTAAACAAACAAAAAGTTGTGTATGATATGATATGTTTAATAATTTTAATAAACATAAAATTTATTAAAAAAATAATTTTTTTTTTAATTATTTGAAAACACATTCAACAATTCTTAAGGTCATATGTTTTAGTTAATAGCGGCGTATGCAAATTGGTTTCTTTACTTAAGGGATTGACACCAAACCAAAATGTACACTATTTCTTATAACTACAACAAAAGTTGGTTATCATATTAATCAACAATAGTTGTAGTAATAACAAACAAATAATGATTTTGTAATGCTTTCAATCCCTGCTTTATACAACTTATTTTGTTTTTAAAGAAATATATGCAGATTTTTTTTTATAATGGAACTAAATTGCAAATGGAATACTAAAAGTTTCTAAAAGGTTGCCCTTTTAGAAACTTTTAGTATTCCATTTCAAGATCTAGATAAAAATTATCTTTAGAAAAGGGTTGTTACAAAATTATAGTATTAAATATATTGAAGAACTATTTTTTTTTATTAGGCAATAATGAATATTAAAATTTAACAAGAAATTAAAAGAGAATTTAGCACTATATTACTAGTTTAAATGAATACTGTGAATTGTATATTGTCTATTTTATATATCGCACACCTAGATCAAAACTGTAGCAACTCAAAAAACACCTTATTTCAGAAATCCCAAAAAAACGTAATTTCAAGTTTAATTACTTTAACTGTTTATTTGAATAAAACAGTTTTGTACAACCAACATATGTGCATTCCGCTTGATGTCCGGACAGAAACTAAAGTTTTAAATGCTTTTGGTAGTTAGGATTATGGGATTAGTCATTTTTACAAAAGGTCCCAACAATGCCATATTTTGGAGAGTAATCAAGATAAATTTAAATTTGTTTTGTTGGTTCATGCAACTTCGTTTGTAGAATACAAGTATACATATACAAATAACTAAAAATACAAACTTGTTGAGTTGTTACAGATTTGATATAGGTGTATGATATATAATAATACAATAAATGGTAAGGATTTTAAGCGAGTACCACTGTTAATAATCAATTTATAAACAAATGAAAAATTAAATAAAAACATGAAGTAAAATAATATTTTAATTCAAATTATACATTACATACTTACACATTATTAGTTATTTATTATTTTAAAATAGTGTATATAATTTCACTTCAACTCAGACTTTGGTGACATAAATCTAACCTCAACAATTGTCACAATTAACAGTTAACAGTTGTTCTAAAGCCAATTAATATCAAAAGAATGCCTCCCAGGTATCACTGAAACATGAAGTCATATTCAAAAATGAAAAACACAGTAAACAAACCATTAAAAGAACAACAACCAAACTGGCCTAATATTTGTTAAAATAATATAATTTAAAATATTTTTTTTTTTTTATGGTTTGGTAACCTAGTTTTCCATTTTGGTCATGTGTTTCAATCGTTTTACTGAAATTAGGGGATAGACGGCTATCTAGTATTAGTATACATTTATGTATAAAATATACTTTTAATTTTTAATTGAATAGCTTTTACATTGTCACTTTACACGGAATGTAATTTTAAGCTGTTATTGTATTAACTAATATTACTTCAATTAATTCTTCATTGTCCAAAATTTGTAAATGGGTTACAATTAAATTTCCAGGATTATTGCATAATTAGTCTTGTTAAATACTTAATGAGTCCTGGTGAAAAATGTGATTAAAATATTAATCTAAAAGTTAAAGAAATTAATTTGTTCACAAACATAGTATACACTACACAGTATACAAATTAAACAAACAAAATGCATCAAAACTTAGTTCACATCAACATACGCCACTACAGTATTTCAGGGAAATTTATTCCTCGTTACTTACTATTTAAAATACTTAATAATGATTCTTATTACCATCCTGGTGTAGTGTTGGCCAATCGTCGCATACGCCTAGAATAATGCATACAATTACGTATTAGTGAAAAGTATTTACATTTATGTAAAAAAAAAAAAAAAAAAGGAAGGATAATATAATGGGTGCTTGCCTTGTATTTCTGTCTTGATCTCTGATCTTCTTTTCCATTTCTGCATCGGTTAATGTTTCTAAGAATGGGCTCCATTGGTCAGCATCCGATGGTGGTCTGAACGGTGTTTCCACTACAGATAATGGTGCTTCACTAGTTGTAAAAATAAATAGTATGTAAATTTATTACTTGTAAAGCTAACAACGTCTATAATCGATTACCTGAAGGCATAGGTTCGCTGGTGCCAGCTTAACTGTCCTCGAATGGAATAAGCGATGGCCGTTACAAATTCTCCGCCGAGACCAAGTTCAGCACACAGCTTCATTGCAAATTGTTCCGGTGAGTTGTCCTTTTCGCCCATGTCCCACTCTACTTGATCGACTAGTGACGTATTACCCACATGAATGTTTAACTATGAATATTTAAAAAAATAAATATATTGTTATCAATTCAAATTTCAGCTTAAAAAGAAAAATATAAATACCTTAATTATTACTCTTTGATCGTGTTCGTCTAAAATATTGTCATTGTGGAAAGCTTCAATTTGTTGCCGTATGGATTGTGCAATGGCCGGGACAAAAGGTAATGGGTTTAAATCCAAATCATCACAGAGAACTTCAGCAAACTGTTCTGGAGTAATTAAGGTTTCTAAAATAAAAAATATATTGTTAATATTATTCAATGACAATATTTAAATAACAAGAGTTGAGCACCATTTTTATTCCATGTGAATGTATCTCTTAATTTTTGTCCTTCAATTTCCATATCAAGTCTAATGGGAACTAGTAGTTCTGAAAAGTTGGCATTTTCATAAATATTTGCCGGATCGGTATCATCAAAACTACAACATAAATTATAAAAATAAACCTGATCTAAATAAAGATAATTCTGTAGGAATTATTTACTTGAAATACTAACCATAAAGGAAAAGTTCTGATTTTTTTTTGTATTATTCTGTTACGGTTAATAGGTGTTGCCTGTGGAACAGCGTCCAAATGAGAACTATTCGGCAATGATGGTACCCAAGGTGCAGATTTTTTGCCTTTAGCTTCTCTATATAGAGAAATATAATAATTGTTTAAGTAGGTAACAAGTTTTAATAAACATAATATATAAGTAACATTAACATTTGAAGACCACAAAGCAAAAACGATGAAACCCACATGGTGGTCAAACATGAGTTAAGGTTGGCCTCCCCAAGACCTTGTAGTTTTAGTAGAAACTGACACCCATGCAAAACGATGGTTCCCTCGCCACAATCGGGTTGTAAAGTTTTGGACCATAATACAAAAACACTAAGACTGGGACTTAGAAAATAGTTTTTCTCAATTAGAGAAAAATGAGGGTTTTTTATTGTTTCTGCCTTGTGGTCATAATTTGAATACACTTTTTCGTTCATACAGGAAATATGACTAATCGAACTCTTCGTGTACCAACCCCGCTCTATTGGTTTCAAAAATAGCTCCCCCCATATCTCTATTTTCAACAAAACAATGAATTTCACAACTTTATTTATAATGGGCTCACATAAGGGTGAAAAATAACTTGTGTATCATAAATTCTTATTACCTAGCGATTAATGGTTCGGTAGAAGTAACCGATACTGCTTTGTACCGTTCATCATTTCCATCAATAATATCTTCAACTTCTGATGCCTTCAACAATGACACACTGGAAGCCAAGCAATGAGCACTCAAGCCTAAGTGATAACAAAGTAAATAGAAATTTTAATTCCATAATTAACGACAAAAACAATGATAATTTACCGAGATCCATCAACCGTTTTCTTTCTTCATTTGTAATTGTTCGACGGAACATGCCTGGATAACGTTTATACAATGATCCTCGGAAGAGTCTAAGGTAATTCCCGACCTGTTAAATTTAACGATAAAGCACAGCATTGTCAATATTAATTACTCAACATTCGAGGAGTTCAACACCCAGTAGGTACATACCTCTGATCCAATACAATAGTATTCGCCATTCTCTTCTACTTGAAAACTAATAGGTTTATCGCCGTACGTTCTTAAGGCCATGATTCAACAACCAATTCACACAAATAAAAGAAAGCCCACTGAGAACTTCAATTAAATTACATCGACAGTTAAAAAATTAACTTTTTCTATTCGGATTAACTTGAACGCAAATTGCAGTTTTGAATTTAAATTGTCGGTAAAGCGTTCCTCATTTAATGATTTTGTATTCACCACTTTACTAGAACTATTTGATTTGTTTACGCTTTCAGTTCAGCATCGATTACCTATCAGTAGTTTACTGTTTGGGCAGTTACCACTACCATTGTGTCCCGAGGTTGAAATAAGAACAGTGTTGCCAACAATAGTGGCTCAAAAATTACGGTCATACGATAATTTTTAACGTTAGATAGCACCACCAGATTCTATAATTAATATATTATTTTGGTATTATTCAGTTCTATAAAATATGATAACTATAATAATTACTAATTAGGTATTATTTACACAGCATTATAAGTTTTTACAACAATTTAATTATTAATAATTATAATAATGAATTACAGACTCCAATCTCTAATTTTAATTATTTGTAACTTAGATGGAACAGGTCTAATAATAAATAGATATTCCTTTGAAATTTTGACTTGTCCGACCACAGGATTCGAAAGTAGCTAAATTTTTTTTGGAGATGTTCCGATAGCAAATTTTGGTGTAGAAGAAGAATTCCAAAAATTAGGTTAAAAAGAGGAAGGAGTGCTATTTAAAATTTAAATGTTTAATGTCGTTCAAAGTAACATCTAGATCAGATATGAATTTTAATCGATTGAGAATATGGTCAAATACCTCCAAACATTATCAGGTACAGATGAAAAATCAAGGTATTGTAACTATCACTGTGAAAGTTAAAATTCATTATTGACTTCTCAATAAAGCAATAAACTTACAGTGGTAAAGTACTTAAATATAATGATTAGGTAGAGCACCTACATATTGATGTATGATCAGAATACATTTATCTTTAAACCAACAGCAAATAAATAGACAGATAAGATGTTAAAATGGAGCGTTAAATTGTTTTAATGAAGTTTTTTTTACATCTTATTATATGAAATTAAATGAATGGTGATTGGGTGCCAAACAGTACTTTCCAATGTATTGCAAATCTTTAAATCTACTTCTATTACCTATATCACCTTAATCATCTTTAAACGAACAGTACAGTAAAAATCAGCAGTTCGAGGTGGTCATTTCAGGGTTTATTAAAAAATATGAAAGTGATTAAAATACTGCCCAAATGTCAAATTATTTGGAGGGACAAAGGCAGATTGAAGTTTAAAACTTAAACGATTCTTCTATAAACTTATAAATTCAGTTAAAAAAGTATACACATTTTTATTTAGCAAAAAAATGTACTTTTTGTTTACAATAAAAGATGTCTTACTAGCATATTAAATTAAATTTAAGGCTAAAGTCTTTTTTTCATATTAATTTTTTTTCAACCTGAATATGATGGTATTTTTACATTTTACTGGCCTCGCGGTTTGCTTAATTTTTTATTTATATTTGATGCCCAAAAATACCTGATAACAGATAAATTGTGCAAAAACAAATTAAACATTTCAAAAATAATATTACTTATAAAAAAATATATACACTATAGTATACTATTTTATAGTGTATACCTATAATAATAATTGAAATAAAATATGTTATACTGTCGTATTTTTAAAAATTCTTGCTTCTCAAATAACTCATAATTTTAAATTGTTTATCAAGTTCCTGTTAAACTGTTATTCTACAACATTTATTTATAAGAGTTTTAACGGAATTTTTATTTTTAATAATATTTGAGTGACTGTTTCAATGATAACTATTAAAATAGCGCATCTTCGCATCAAATCTAAAATTAAACTTTTTGAAAAGTTCTAGAACACTTTTGATCCTTGTTTTTGAGATAGGTACTCACAAGTCAAAGGAATTTTTCGAAGTTTTGTCGACACCTGAAAGACAGATAAATTCAGCGGTATATTATTATTTTATTATTGTGTTTTACCGAGATGACAGGGGTGAGCAAAGGTGGATGGACGGGGTTGGAGTGGACAAAATGTATTATGCTCTGCGGATATTTACATGTGCTCTCAGCAGGCGTCTTCTCCCCAGTGGGGGCTGTGGGGCGGGTAATTGGCCGAAAACGCGTTTCCGGGTAACTGCCACGTCGTACCCGCAGCGGGTGGCAACGCGTTCATACGTGTGGGGGTCCGGCGACTTTAACCATCCGTCCGGCAGCTTGTACGGATATATCATTATTGTTGTTGTATTTATAAAATACATAAGGCTGTGTGTTTGTCGTGGGCGTCGCAGCAGCTTTGTCGTGTGTGTGTGTGTGTGCGCGCGTACACGGGTGATAACGCGCCGCAACAGATGCGTTCACAGCTTGACGTCTCCGCCGGTAATGTTTCGCCAACTGTCGATCAAACTCACCGCTTCGGTTTCCCCTGCATTATAATATTATGAATATACATATAAATAATTATATTATTATAATTTATGTATCAAACTGAAGCCCGCTTTCGTGCAACGACAGAAAGGATTAGAGAAAAGGTTTTTACAGTGCCTAAAACGAAAAACATAATTTAGCCAAGCGAGCCTAAACACTTTCGATTTGTGTTAAGGGGATTGCATGCGGTTGGTTTTTAAGGAGTTTTGTATTGGCAATATTTAAGAAAAAAGTGGTTTTAATAAATTTCGAATATGTCAATTAATTCAACGGTTAATTTGTATAAGCTTCATGGTATTATTTTTAATTTAAATTATTCCGTTATGAGTAAAAACCATTTTAGTTAACATGACATACAGTTTTTGTTCCATCGCACAAGCTGAACAAGTGATCCGATAAGTAATCTGAAAACAGATTTGAGTTCACCATACAGTTTACTTATGATCGGTCAGGGTACTTTTCTGATATCTTATTCCAACTACGTATAAAACAGGTTTGAACATTATATTAAATTAAAAATTTAAAAATCAAATTTGGAGAGGGTTAAAATAAAAAATTGAAAAAGTACCCTGACCGATCATAAGTAAACTTCATGGCGAATTCAAATCTGTTTTTAGATTGCTTATCGGATCACTGGTTCGGTCTGTGCAATGGAATAAAAATTATGTGTTTTGACTAAAAAAACCTACCGCATGCAGTCCTCTTAACGTGTCGACGTGGTAATGTCATCTAAACCGGCTATAATCACAATTATAGCAGGTTATAATACAATAAATTGCAACTATACACAACAAAAAAATAATAACGTGTAAGGATATAATTTAATTATGATTATAGCAGGTTTAGAACATGGCCGCTTCGTTAATGTGTGAACACTGTCTTCCCAGTGTTCATTTTTATCAGTGTCCAGAGCCTGTGCTTACAACGAGAGATGGTGACACGCAAAACGAACAACGTGGCGAATTTGTATAAACTTAATAATCATTGATTTTGTTTTTTTACCGCACGATTTTTGCTCGACGACTAGGACACCGCCGGAGTACAGGTACGGTCGTTAACCCAAAAATACCGTGGAATGCAAAATAATCGCTACCTAATAACTTCCATGTACCTTCTACAGTGCGCACTGTGTCTTGGTCTGTGAACCTAAGTTATTAAAACTTAAAACCGAATCTCACAAGAGGCTCTTCCGGGGTTTTCCTTCGATAAATGTTCAACTGGTTATAAAAAAAATAACTCTACAGTGGCCGTTTTTTTAATTTAAAAAGAGTTTAGTAAAAAAACGAAACAAAAATGTTTATTAATACGAGTTTTTTTATTTCACTGGGACAAAATAGACAATTTTTATTTTATTTTATAGTCGAGTTTAATATTTTAGTTTACACAATTTGCCAGAGTGAACTGTATAATTACTTTTTTCACTTAATCAATCAATTTCTTTTTATAGATACAACCAAATTTTTTTTTCTGTCTTTTTAAAATCTTGTCAGTATAGAGTATATTTTTTCCACTAAGACAATATTTAATTTACAACGACAATAATATCTATATATGTGTCAGCCTTATTTTATTGTTAACTTTACTGAATACATAAAATTTTCGACTGTATTAATTGAGATAACATAACAGAATATTAAGTATATATTATTAACTTAATTATAAGTTTTATCTAAAATACTATATATTTAGTAAGGCCCGGTATAAATTTTGAATTATAAATACGTGGTAAGATAGTAGAAGTTAATATGTCACCTTTTGTAATTTTTTTTAAATCTCCTTTTCCCCCTCTTTGTACTCAACATAATTCATAATATATACTGTAAACCAAAAGTCAATTTTTGTTTCAGTTTTAAGTTGCTAGTGCCTAGTATCATACATTTTTTTAATAATATTTATAGAAAACCACAAAATAAGTTTTAAAATTTTAGTATTGACACTAATTTGGAAAAAAGATAGGTAGGTATACCAAATTTTCTTATCCTACCACTGATAAATTATATAATATTTAATTAACAATATAAGTTATCAGTGTGACTAAAATCAGCACCTAGAAATAAGCGCACCATGGCCCAAATAAGATCTTTCTAGCTATTGTAGGCCTCTCTAAAGCGTTCTCTTTGCTACAGGATTTCGGTATAATGCAGTTTACAGACCAATACAACACTACCACACTCATCCTTTCCCATTAGCTGATAATTTATTAGACTTGGTATTTTATTTGTTTCTTATTCCAGCGCGTTCTAAATATAATAGCGTTTATCATTTGTATAAAATAAGGGATAACGGCGCGGGACGCTGCAACAATAACACTGAACGCAGATAAAAATACCACATTATGTTCAGCTATATTATATTATATTTTGCGTGCATTTTACCCCTTTTGCTTTGCACCCTTTCGGCTACATTATGCGTACACAATACAAAGCATTTTGTATTGTTTTGCGCGTACAATGTGTATTTTGTTTGTACCATGTTGTCATGTTAAACGACAGCACTCGACGACTGCATTAACGTCGCACCATAGGTGGTGACAGTAAACGCTTTGGTAAAAAATAAATAAAAAAAATTGAATAATAAAATACTCGAAATGTGACTTTCTAAACAAGATCGTAATCGCATTTTTTCCTTCAATACTCCATCGACACTTTAGTGTTCCCGTTTCCCCTCGATTACATTTTAAGTACTCTACAGTTTTCAAAACATTATCGAAAATCTATAATATAAATAAATAATACATAAACCTATTTATGAAAATATGAAATTTAGATGGGTAATATCTACATCGGCTTTATTTTTTACTTTTAATCAGAAGAAATGTAAAATAGAAATATTAAGTACATTCTGATAATTAATTGCTATTTCAATCAAATCCATTTAGGTTCAGCAGCGTCCAAAATATAGATATTTGAAACCAAATATGCCATGTAAAAATTAGAAAACAATTTTAATTTTCAATTTAAAAAAAATTATCAATTGACCGGCTACTTTGCGTTAACATATTATCCAAATTAACGATTGAGCATGTTGCATCATTTATTAAAACGTTTTCAATATGTTACATTATTGTCCATTATGATTTGTATACAGCTATATATATTTTTTTAATGCAGTTATCGATCACTTTACTTTTATTATAATCTTTTGCCAATCTTTTTTCTCGCGCATTAATAGAATTATTATTTATTCACACGGCCCGGGACGATATTCTATTAAAATGTTAACACTATTACAATTTACAAAAGACCACCTGTTATCTGTGTAAATGACTATATTACTATACACAATAAGATGTATACTGGATATCACTATACATCTTATACAATTACACCATCGGCCGTGTATTGGTCGTTCTGCACACTAAACAAGATAGCATTGTGGTATGTGTGGGTGATGCGTTAATAAAACCATTAAAACACTTCTTATGTGTTATCTTTTGTACTTCTTTATAATAACCGTTGAATTACCAAGCGAAAACGTCAAAAGAAATAGAAATATTATCACACAGGATGTAACTTAAGACCTACTATGTTTGTAGAGTAGGATTTTAGAAAACTGTAATAATCTTAACGATTTCTCAAATATATATATGCGTGTATAAATATGAACTTATATTACATAGGTGTTTATAGTTAATAAATGTAACCCAAAATATACTTGGTCAGACAAATAAGTACAATTGTATTATATGTCTAGAGTCTAGACATAATTACAAAACGTTTGATGTCTTTACTAGTATCTGTTCACTGTAGTGTCGTACAAATCGACCATAAAAATTAAATATGTTTTTTTTTTTTTTAATGCATCTTATATATCATCTTAATGATAATGAGTAATTAGATATTAATCGGCCATATCGATACAAACAAATAATAATTATAATAATTAAAAATAAAAACGCATCATTGTAAAAACAATATTTTCTAAGGCCTAAGTTCCGTATCGAAGCTAAAATTAAACTAGTTACCTGATAAATAATTATGTTATATTTACTAATATTATATTACTGATTATGTATTAACACTCAGTAACTCATTTACCCCGCCACAAGCATGCTTAATGGGGTAAATTAATCAAAACGTTAATAATTGTAATTTATATTGTAACGTATAACAATGATTTATATCAATAAAAAAAAATATTAAACAACTTATAAATGTAAGGAAAAATCAATTTTGTATCAATGCATCAACAAGGTTGATACATGTATAGAAAAGTACAATGCCCACATCTGATCTCCGAGTACAATATTTTAGTTAACTGCGGCTAGCACCCCCCCACCCTCTATTGTGAGGAGGCCCGGTTAAGAAATACATAATATATTATTACTTTTCTTTCGAACCGCCATTTTGACATTTTGTAACTATAATTATATGTTACGGTTGTCATTTTTTTCCCCCGGCCCACCGGTTTTCTGTTGTTCTCAAACACTCGTACATAATATGTATTATGTATATGATAGTTGGACACAACGTTTAATTTGTTTGGGAGGAGGAGGAGGTACAGGAAAATCTCTATACACACCTTCGAGTCGCATGTCGGTGGTAAACGAAATGTCCGGCAGAAGAAGAAAAACGAACAAGGCCCCCGGGCGCCTAATATCTAAATATGGGACTATCCATATGCACTGCGCGCATAATAATAATATATTTATAGTGCATTTACACAAATCTCCAGAAAGAGGAGTCGGCCAAGTTTAATTACACGTTCGCGTCGTGTCGTTTACAATAATATACCCGTGAGACGCCGAGGCTAAGACCCCGGCGACGAGTGCATGACCGCCTCCTCCTTCTTTACCGTGCCCCGACGACCATTGCCTTGCTGCTGCTTCGAGCAGAGTAGACGTTACTCTGAGAAAGAAAGAAAGAAAGAAAAACAAGAGACGGAGAGCATAAAAAAAAAAGCAATCCACCGGTAAGCACGTCTTCACTATTATAATAGCGGTCTACCGTATGCATGGGAAGTATTGTATGGGGGGCGTTAACGCGCGTATAAGATATATTATAATATATGTATATACATTATATTATACAATACATGTATAATATTCGTTTTACTCTGCGGCGGCGGCGGTTGCCATCCGTCCGTTCCCCGGACACGCTTTATATGCGCGGACCCCGTATAGCACCTGTCTGCAGAGGGCAAGACTGAGAGAGAACGAGAAACGTGACAGAGAGAAGCGACCTGTTAATTACGATTAGAGTAGTAGGTTATTATTATCATCATCATCATCATCATCATCATCATCATTATTATTATTATACACGAGGAGTTACCCACGAGGTAGGCGTGACTAAGCTGCGGAACCGCTTAGGACGAAGACGCTACCTTAAACGTTGCAGTGTGTGTATGTGTGTGTGTTTGCTTCTTTTTCTGCTGCAGTGGCTGTGGCGGAACAACCGGTCCTTTGGTCACCGCCTTCAACCACTATAAAAAAAAAAAAATCTACCCAAGCACTTATAACTCGACAAATACAATTTTTTTTGTTTTGTTTTTTTAATTAAAACTTGCGTTTTAACTTTTAATTTTTTTTTTTAATTATTAAATTATAGTGACAACACTTTATACAGTTGGCTCTACTTAACTTTAGGTTCACTAAATTAAAGTTGATTTAACCAAGTTTTTAATCTACCAGACTCTAAAAAAAGTTATAATGCCAACATTGACCAGGATCGACTTGACCACCCTGAACGACTTTTTCGAGACTTGAGTTGAATGTCTTCACATACTTTTTATTCGTACCTACTCTCAATGAGTTATGTACATTTTTTCTTGCATTTCAAGCTGAACCGAACAATAAAAAAATAATTACACAACACCGTTATACTATAAATACCTTCTCGACTTCAAATCCAAGTTAAAATACATTTTGACCACTGACCGCAGCGAAAATTGCGGGATAACCTGTCCTGGAGTAATTTCATTCGTCCGTGCAGCTTATGAACTGACCTCGTGGTTGAATTTCGCATGTTAAATTATAATAACAGTTGGTGTGCATTTTATAGCCAGTAGGACGTAACGCGTGTAAATAAGAATATGTTATTATATGTTTTTAAACCGATTGTTAAAACAAAAATTGACAAATGATAATAATAATAACAATAATGAAACCGTATAGACACGTCTGGAACTCGTGACGGCGAAACTTCGGCTTTGGGCATAGTCGCGGTATATACAGCGTGGAAGTTGAGGTTTTGTTATTTTCCAGATAGAAATCAAGATAAAAAAGAACGCAACATTACCTAAACCGATAAATCAAATTTTAGTAGGTAGCAGCAGCCACATATTGTAATAATATTATGTATACTGTATAGGTATTGGGTAGAGCACACGGCGGCCGCCCGTGACCCCGACGTGGCTATCGTGGAGAGGCGGAGAGAAAACTACATTTAATATTCCCGGGTCTATTGTTTTCATACCGCTTTTTTCCGTTTATTATTACATATACACACACATGCACATGACGTATGTACACGTATGCACGGTATATTATGAAGTAAGGGCGAGAACACGCCCACAAGGCTATCATTAGGTACTCGCGGAGAACACCGTGAGAGAGTTAAATGTTTAAAATTGTTATAATTGCTTCTGAGGTCTAGAAGGGGCAACGTCAGACGATTGTCTTATGCATTTCATTAGGAAGCGGTAGCCGAATAGTTTACGTTAATCTGTGGATACTTCTTTTATTTTTTATATATAAAATACAAAAGTTCGTATAGAAACTAAAAATACTCGATTGACAATACACAAGTACTTGCTGTATAAATGTCAGTTTAGCCCGAAAGCAGTATTGTATTTAGTACTCATAACTCAAGTAATAATAAATAACAAAACTATTGTCTGTAGTCCATTTCATATGAGATATTATTGTACAACATAATATCTTCTTGTAAAGTATAGGTAGGATAGATGCGGTTAGTAATTCAACATTTTGTACTTGACTTTACCGAATTAATGATATTGCTGACTGAACATTTAGTTTAACGTTTTTGCTTCTAGTCTTTCCAAGAAATTGAAAAAAAAACGCACTCAAGCTATTTCATTCAAAGTTGAATAGATATTTTTATCTTAATATAAATTTAACAACACTTTTTGGTGTCGATATTCAAAATATTATATATGAATATAAATTAGGAGTTCTGAAATAGGGATTAGATGTCAAGGAATTATGTTAACTTTAAATAAATAAACTATAAGATAATAGAAACGCAGGAAAGACTATAATAAATGCAATCAATCATTTTTAAAAGATAAAAAACAAAAATGTAAGAAATAATTATATTTTATGATTTCATGTATTTTAGTTTGATATTGACATAGTAATTTTTTTTCCTAATTTAATTGTCGGAGTTAACGTTAGGTGGTTTATAGGTTTTGTTAGAGTTGACTTATCGCCCTATCAGATTATTAGTGTACAAACTCAAAAAACACGTTTCGAGATATTGCATATTAAGATTTTATTATTTTCCATATACCTAGTTACATGATAAAACCATTGTTATTTTATATTACAGTTATTACAGTTTATATAACAGTTTGACTCGTTATATACTAGTTCACCGTAAAAAAACATGATTTTTACCATAAGAATTAACGTTTAACCCAAAATCGACCATTTTTGAGATGCTACACTGATGTCTGTTGTAATGTAAGTTTTTAAAAACACGTTTATTTTATCGAAACTTATCATTTCCCCGTGGCCATCTTCACGGGGCTGTCATATAATTTATACAATAGTTAATACTACCCGTACTGTGGTTGTATACAAACAATTATAACAAAGCTCTTTGGACTTTGCGGTCACACGCCGACGGCCATATTGGTATACGTCCAGCTCGTAGGCAATCGTTGAAACAATCGTTTGTTTTGCCGACGCACCGATAACCATCGATGGCGGATGACCGAGCACAGCAGCTGATACGATCGTGCCGATGAACACGAAGACGAGAACTGATAAATTAAACACACTATCGTCTTAAATCAAATTTCGATTTCTTTCTTTTTTATATGTCGATTAGACCGATTAATGTCGGTTTAAACGGTTGTTTTTCGCGTCGTCTACAATGAATCTGTTACGAGATCACATTCATCTGGCCGGCAGGACGGCAGAGATGTCGGGCACATGGTACTATCCCCCGACGGTGTTGGACGAGGACGGTTACCTGTGGGGCAGCTGTGCCGACCACTTGGACAGGATGTTCGAGAACCGGGCGGCCATGCGGTATTACTACAAGTCTGTGCAGCCGGACGCGCCGGTGCCGTTGATAGGCCGCAAGGAACACGTGGCAGTGGCAGTGGCGTTCGTCGAAAACCTTATCACTTACTATCAGCCCCTTTTGGCCGTGGACGGACTACGTCACGAACTCAGGATTCAGGCGGTGGCGTTGATCAACGAGGCAAAAGTGCTGCTAAACTTCTTGACTTCTATGAGGCCTTGAAAACTTCAAATATACAAGTACACGCGATAATAACAATTATTGTTATTCGATGTTTCAACTTTTGTCCAAATATACATACAATGCAATAATATATACAATACCTAATTGTTTTTAGTTTATTTTAATTGTATAGTACTTAAACTTACTAATCGAATTAATTTAAATCATAGCTGCAATGTGCAGTCGATAATTACAGTGTCTAATTAGTTAACGTTTAATAATGCAACTATTAGTCAATCTATGAGACACAAAGGTCAATTCCTAATATAAATAAATCGATTTCCTTGTCTGCATGTAGACGAGGGACAATATTTTAAGTAATTTTGTTTTTCGTAAAGGAATTATACAAAATTTATAATAAGATCAAAGTATTGATATTAGATAAAAACATAATTTTAACTTATAAATTAAATGTTATGCTTTATATTGAATGCTTGGCAAACTTAATAAATAGCTTGCATCTTTAGGCCAAGTTATATTAGATAAGATTGAAGATAGAAAAAAGTGTTAGTTGTTTGTAGTTATGTTGTTGTAATAATTATAGATATTGACTCAACATTAAAAATCCGTTATAGCATCTGTATGGCATTAGATAGCAGCACAACATATTATAATTAGTATCTGAATTAGTATAATGAGTGTATATTCTGTTGTCAAACTTTTTTTAAGAAAAAACTAAAAAAAGTGGGAAACTTACACTTTGGTTTTTGTAAATTTCTAGGTGGTTATGCATATGTAAGAATGAAACAACAGGTATTTGAAAAATAGTTGTATTATGTTGTTAATTACGAAATATTTGGGAAATAACGACAACAAATTATTATAGACAAACGATCAACCCTAATACTAAAAATACTATTTTAAGCATATATTTAATATATTCATTACATTGTCTTTGTTGGTATCTGTATTTTTAGGTATCGAAGCGGTTATTTGAAAGTGATTTTATAATTTTCAGTTATAATATTTTCTGTAGATCTGTGACCTTCCCCACAATATTCTTCGTCACCGCTATGGCTTGACCCCACTATACTTGTTTTATATTAAATGTAATATTATTTAAAATGGAGGAATAAATAAATAATACGTCGGATTAATTTAAACAGGTATACCATGTGCAATTGGGCAAAAAAGGTCTTAAATTATAAATAGGAATCAAAAACCTAATCATATTTTTAAAATGACATTTATTTATAAAAAAAATAGTTAAAAATAATAATAATTAAAAAAAAAACAACACATAAATATTAATATAAATATAAACATGTATTATGCAAAATCTATATAACATAAAAAAATACAATTCTACTAATTACAAATACAGTCTATTCGGTTTGTCGTTTTAATGTTACCGACAAAAGTTTAATACCGGTTCAGTAATATTATAGTGATATCAAGATATCATATTTTGTTCACAGACGAGTGACTGACAGGTCGTCATGATCCGCAAATGGCGTTGACCGTAAACCATAATATTATTATTAAACTGATGATTGTGCGTTATATGAATGGTGATAGGTAGGCGTGTTGCGCACACGTTTTCACTTCGTCTAATTGCGCACACTACACACTCATATCATATAATAATAATAATAATAATAATAATATTATTATTACCTATTATTCGATGTCAGTAAAGTGTGTGTGTGTGTACAATTTCATATTAAACCAAATATGATTTATCTTTGGAGTTTGGCTGCGTTCGTTCACCGACAACCTGTCCTTAATGTCATGATTTACTGGAAGTATCTTGTAAGTGCGCGAGTTGATTACTATTTAATTTACAAAGACATAATAATATTATACACAATATAATAATACAATACTTGTGCTTGTACGACCGTCTCAGTAAATGGTCGCATAATCGTTTTTTTTTATTATTCTATAATTTATAAATATATGCGTTCAATTAAGTATGTTATTTGTTGTTTAATTAATGCAATACAACCTCAATATTGTAAACTTTTTTATAGAAAAAACCGTACCTGTAGCTTTATACGCACAGCTTTACCAACTTTGAAAAACAATAGTTTTTATTAGCTTTTTGAGAAAGAGAGACTTTGAACTATAGGGTATGTCGATAAAATGTTTTTAATTAGTAGTTGATCAATTATTGTGAAACGTTATTTTTTCCTTAAACTTGTTATCTAAAAATTAGGATTTATATTTATAGATAGCCATTTAAAGCAACTTCCTATCCCGTGTAAGATTATAAAAGCTATATAATATTAATCAAAATATCACTTAGAAGAACGTTAAGCCGGGTGATCCTAAAATATAATTATAAACGATTCATATACTGTCAGGCGAAAGTATATACTAGTATGAATTAAATGTATAGTCGAAGCAAATTATTATTAGTACGATATTGAGCGTTTAAAAATACATAGCGCTAGATTTAAAATGAGTTTCCATTATATAGGCGGCAAAACAGCACGACGCATTTCTCTCCGTCCATCTCGTCAAAATGATATAATATTATGAACACTCAACAGTTGCTGACGTTTTGAACAAAATTAAAAATCCCGTCAATCAAGTCAACCCTTCTTTACATTGTTTTGTTGTGACAACTGTCGGAAATAATAACGTCGTCTTTAATTAGCAACTCGGTAGTTAAAATGCACATCTCAGATGTATATGATTTAGTACTACTTAGAATTTGTTTTAGTTTTAATGCGTGTGCGTGTGTGTAATATATTAATAATTTATTTTTTATAAATGGTAATCAGAATTTCATATTACACCTAATTTTCTTATGATATACTACCTAAATTTAAAAAAAAAATGACCGAAACATTTTTCATTTTTATAAAACAATAATAATTTCAAGTTTTTTTTCTATCAGAAGCCAGATTATAGGAGGGGAGGGAGTGTATCTTTTGAAACTTGTATGTTTTTTTAAAATTAAGAATAACTTGCTGAAAATGTTTACTTAGTCGAAAGCCAGTTTGAATCATTACTTTTAAAGTTATTAAAGTTTAAAATTTAGGACGGTGGCTACTGTTATTATTATTAATGTCAAAATGGTTTCAACATAGGCGCAAATAGGGGGGGGGGCTAGGGTGGGCTTAGCCCCCCCCAAAAAAATTAGGTTAGTTATACAATTTTGAAATACAAAAATATATTTACTTATATATATATTTTAAAAAATTGTCTAGCCCCCCCCCCCAAGTTAAAAATTGAAATTGCGCCTATGGGTTTCAATTATTTGTATCACTTTAGTGATGATTTTGTTCAAACTTCAACTATATTAATCGTACAGCCGAAACTCGTAAAACCGAGGTTATCCTCTAAAAACAATTTTTTTTTTGTTAGCAGCCCAAAGGCTGGTTGGCAGCAATTTTCCACTCCTGACGCTTCTCAGCTTTCCTTTTTAATTGGCAATAAGATCCGCAGTCCATATCTCTAACTATTTGACTAATGTAGTCCAGTGGCGGTCGCCCTCTGCTGTTATTCCCTTCAATGGCACCTTCTATTGTCCTGCTAAGTAGACTGTTATGGCGCAGCATATGTCCAATTAAGAAAATTCAACTAATATTATACCTTTTTTTTTTTTTACTCGACTACCCAATATCATAGACGACGCTACGTTTACACGGCCGTTGTGTGGAACGTCGCAACTAGCAGGTATTTAATTTTAACAAAGCGGGAAGTTTATTTTTTCTTTACCCACACATGACGCGTAAAAGTAAAAATTTGTCCTTAGCATTGTGAGTGTTTCTTTTTTTCGGAATTCCCATGTCTCGGCGGAGTTTAGACGACTTGGTGGAGATGTTTTAATAACGCGTGTCCCGTCTCCGCACTCCTATACACCGTGCAATGGCTCGCACGTTATAATATATTATGTGTTAATAATTTATAATGACGATCTCGACATGACAGGAAACCGTAATAATTAGTGTCCGTAAACGTATCTAACGCGCTATGGTGTGTGTGTGTGTGTAGGAAGTTGACGAACTTATGTAAATGGACCGTGTACACAATGGCGGTATGGAGACGAAGAGAGGCCAAGGGATGGGTCTACGGCACGATGGAACTGTCAACGGGCGGTTGACGGGACCGTTTGTCAAACAACGCGCGCACATACACCGTCGTACGGTGAGCTTATAAATTATACTATACGGGTCTGTTCGTCGGTCACGTGTCGTTTAACCGCGGCAACGATCGACGGAAAAAACCAAGACACGTTTTTCACATGTAAAACACATCTACAGGCGCCTCGAGTAATGCAATGTAATCATTGTGTGTGTGTGTTAATTAACGCACAACAAATTTCAACACGTGTTTCCGTTTCGTGGACGTTGAAATCCCCAAAAAAGCCCGCGACAATATTTTTTATTTCATAAAATGTAAACGCCTTGCGGCTTTTTTATTACAATGGATGTATTACAATAATCTAAAATATATTTTGTTTTTTTTTCTAACACATACAGTATAGTAATAATTCACAGTAATCGTGTCGTTTCCCCTGTATTGGCATTTGTTGGATACATGGCCCTTCTTCAACTTTGCTATCCCGTAAAAATCAACTTGCAACTGGAGCTAGATAAGATGAACCATGATGGTCGAGAATTACACCTCAGAACTCGAATACCAATTCAGGCCAAGAGTATCTGGGAATCGATAATTCCAGACATAATGAACCACCAAGAAATCTCCTATCCGCAATCTTCCTTCGTTTTTCAAGTGTAGTGATTTTAAGTGGGTTTTGGGATAATTTTGCGCTTTCATCAAACGTAGGAATTGGTTTAGCAGTCTTCAAAAAAATTCACTTGTACAACGGTTGAGTACGTTGAAAGGTGTTCAGTTAAAAAGCAAAGGAGGTCGACACTGAGGCTTAAGGCCTAGAAATTTTTCACTCTTTTTTACGACAGCCTGACACATACAAACCTAAACGATTATTATTTAACACTAAGATACCGTACTGAAAAGGTATAATAATATATTACAGCGATCAAACTATGGTAACCGTCGACATTATATAAATAATACGATTTATAACTTATTTGTACGAGGCAAGTAGATATTTTATACTGCGTGGGCGGGTGTGGTGATCATAAATTCAAAATTTCGTGAAAACCCTAATTGTGTTTGGAAGTTCAAGGTCACCAGGAAAAAACTTGAGCAACACTTGTGATTACATCTAGTAAAGAAATGATTAACTTTTATTATTATTTAATTATTTAATTTATTTACGCCTTACGCCCTTTTGACCAATGATTAATTTTTCAAGATTTTGTTGCACATAAAACAAGACCGTAGAAAAATGTCCAATGTTAAAAAATCTTTGGCCAATGGGTTATAAATCGCAACATACGTTATGATAATATTGTCTTATATACATTTTTTTTATAGTCGTCGTCGACACAAAAAAAAAAAAGATTAAAGTACTTTACCGACTGAAATAAAAAAAAGATTTGCTATTTGTCCGGCACAACTGTGTATAATAACATCATAACGACAACCGGTCCAGATTAGACGGCGTAGTGCAATTAGGTGGTTCTAATTTTCCGCACAATTAAATCGAACGCATTACCTACCTATATGTACATAAATTCACACACGTTCTTACACATATCGGCAAACCGGTCTAATTTAAGTTGTTTAACATCATGCTCGAACGAGTATAAAGTTTTAAAGGGTATTGTTTTTTTCGCCATAAATAAAAGAATAAAATTAAGGTAGCAAGAACAAATTTTAACCATAGTGTAACAAAAAATATCATATTGTTAAAATAATTATACAATACTTCCAAAGCGTGATTACTTTTTTCCAGGCGACTATATAGATATATATATATAGAGCATGTGTTATTTGGTTTTTTTTTTTTACTAACTAGCTATTACCGGTATCGGCGAACCGAAAAGTTTGTTCAACCTGTTCCCGCCTCTCGCGTATAGGTGCCAATATTGTTATTGTTATTAGCGCTGTTTTATTAATTTTTATTGCTTTCCGCGCGTTGCTAAAATTAAAAACTCGACGATTGGTTTATAATTTGAAACGGAGGCGGCGGCGGCGACGGCTAAAAAGGTTTTCGCGGCTTATTTGAAAAAAAAAAAACAATTAGGCCAGTTATACGGTTGTTTTACGTGTATTACATATACTATACATAATATTGTATTATGACGAGCGGTTTTTTTTTTCCATCATCTACCAGATATATTAGTACTTGTCCCGCCGCTGCCGTTTCGAATGACATTTTAATTATGGAAACCGTCAGCGGACCGCGAGGACCATATAATATAAGCACCATAATAATATCTATATACACGGGCTAGAAGTCCTGTGGGAGAGAGGAAGGAGGGGTATGGCGGACGCTGTAAATCAACCGGGCAACCCCAATTTACACTGACAGCGCCCCGTATACACCGCCGCCCGTGTTTATACCGCGCACTCTTCGCGGCTTGTTTTCTGTGAACACTCGGCCCGGCTTACACTGGGAATATTTTTCAAGGTGTCAACTCTTCGCCTAATTATTGCACGAGTCGACTAATTTGCAATTCTAAAGTAACCCGCGAGTATTCCATCGCGGACGCGCGTAAAAATGACTGAAAACTGCAAATTAATGTTAAGAAAACGTGTTTAACGTTAGACACTTTGAGAGTATTGAAACATGAAATATATTTGTTATCTCATTGCACCAGCTATATGGTTTTGATTATACCTACGATGTCAACCGAACTTTTGTTGATAGGAATAAAGCTTGTATACATTAGGCTGTGTTGAAAAAAATGTTTACTTTTCTTTTGAGATGAACCGCGAGTGGAGCTTCGAAAAATGTCGGCAAAAAAATATATTTAGAGGTCTCACAATTCTGATGTTTTTTTCCATTAAAATACCATTATAAAAAATAAAATCACTTTTATTCAATTTGTAATCACACTGTCAAGTTTGTAGTAATAGAAATCAAAGTAGAGCCATTTTGAAGCTGATATAAGCCGATGTTGTCGCCATTAGAGTTATGAAATGATCAGTAAAAGGGCTAATTTTTTGTTATACCAAACCTATAGAAGGTCTTGCCGCCTTTCCACACCCTTTTACTATACCGATTTGAATGGTTACAACCTCAATATTGAGTTTGTTTTATTATAACTACATAAACCTGTCCCATACTCATAAATATGTTAAGTAAGTATATAATTTTATTAAGTTCTAAGATAAAATACACGTAAGAACATTGACGTGTTGAAACGTTTTAAATAAAAGGTTTTTTTTTTGTAGTTTAATACCCGTTGATATTTATTTAAATATACCTAATATCTAAAATATGGCAAACGTTGTTGTTATATTGTCGTCATGTGTATAGGTACAAGGTGTGCCAGCTGACCTCTTTAATGAACTTCACGTCTAAAAGGTTTCCAAATACAATGTTTTCGTAAACGGTTAAACCGCAATATACTTTCTTATAATACGGCAGTATACGTTGGTCGAAAGTACTGAATAATGAAAACTGGCATAGGGTTGTCCTCGAACAAACTCTGAGCAGTTCGACAGTACCACGTCTGGAAAATCGAACGCGTGTACACACACACACCATTATGGATATTATAGAGTATGCGGATGTCGCAAGTATATCTAGGAAAGATAATAGCTCATAGCCATATATATGATATTGTCCCAGATAAATATCGGTATTGTGTGAAAAATCGACGGCGGTCGCCTAAGACCATTGTTATAATATATTATACTATTATAACGGTGCACGGGCGCACGTGTAACGAAAGCGACAGAGAATCACACGCTAGACCGTGTTAGAGTCGTCGAGACGCCGTCTCGGTCGGTGTGGATTTTCCACGGTTTTCCGCGGTTCGTTATTTGGCGCCAAGGAAGTGATAGACGACAACGCAGGCCGCTCTCCTACACACGAACACAGTGTACCTATATAGGCAATACACAGACAATATTATTACTATATTGTACGGTTTAATATGATATTATACTATTTAAAAACTAGACTGTTGCATATTATGTGTGTCGTGCGTCTGTAGTCTGTGTCTATACACGGTGTATAAACCTGCGAAGTGTATAATGAGTAATAATAATAATGCCGACGCCGCGGATCGCACAATGTGCGATAGTATAGCATTTCGCCAATGAAAATAAAAAACGGCAATACATAATACACAATATGATAAGTACATTATTATAAGAATGGGAAAATTCGCGAGCGCCACACATTTTTTTTTCTCAGCGCGTTTGTCTGCGCCCCGATCGGCACCGGCAATTACTTGCATGTTATTATTATATATATATAAATATATGTATAAAATATTTGTAATATTACAAATTATTGTAGTTGCACGTTCCGCTCGAGTTTTCTCGTAGGTACACACACAACGTTTGTTGACGGTATTAAAAAAAAAAAAAACTTATATATTATGTTGTATGTATTTATGTCAGTTATGTACACCTATAAATGGAAGACTCTTATCGAGAAAGCACGATCGTTCAACGGATATACAATTAATGCACAAAATATAATATAAGTTATAACGTAACTGTTTATAGTGTATAATATTATGTAGGACGTACGAAAGAAAGTATAATTGACAATTTATCGATACCAAAAACGTTGAAAAAGTACACATCCAGCCCTTTCTCCCTTTAAATAATAAATATATTCGACACCGCCCACAAGTACCTGTAATATAATTCTTATTTGCCGAACTGACGCAACGTCTGAAGAAAAATTGAACAATATTGAGTATTGACCATTCATGATATTACCGGAAATACGTTTAAAATTAACTCCATAACTAGCCTATTATATATAACTCCTCAGCATAGCGTCAACTAAATAACTAATGTAAATAAAAAATGTTTTAAACCATTACCATTTACCAATGGTTATTATCATTCAAAGAAAATATTGTATAGTTAAGAAATGTATATTTACAACCCTTAACCATAAAATAATACTCTTATTGCGTAGGGCAAGGTGGGGGAATTGCGGCCACTTAAGCGGGAATTGAAATATCTTTGGAACTAAAAGTCCAGAGACTGTTGTGGGAAACACAAAAGCTAGCAAATAAATAATACATTTCACTGTGGAAATGTCCATAAATATATTTTTAAATTTGTGTAAATTGGATTTGCTGGACTTCGTCAAACGGCTTACATGTATTATACGTTTTATGGTTTATAGATTATACTTTCAATTCGTTTATGAAAAAAAAAATGTAGTGTTTAAATTGCCCTTTTACCGGTAAGAATGTTATTTTCATCGGTCAAATGAATAACGTGCACTCAATGTGAAGAAATCGGTTCAGCAACGTTCGCAATAACTGTCAATTTGCCGACGTTCCACGACCAACGCTCTCAGTTGTACTGCCAAAGGCGCGCGGTCGCCAGTCCGCCGTCCATACTGGACTGTTACCGTGAACTGGCTTTCGACCGGAAAACCCTTAGGGTGCACACCATCGAAACGTGCCAGTGCACCGTAGGCACTTCGCCGGGTGACAGCGACAACGTGTTGGTGTTGCTGGTCGGCACGGCGTCGCTGAACGGCATAGCGGGCGATCACCGCGGCCAACGGCGTTGGTACGCCTTCACTCATTTTCTGGTGATCGATTCGAAAACGATTATCGTCACCAACGACATATTGATGTTGCGGCCGGACAGCGGGGACGCGTGCAGACCGCAGTCGGCAACGCTGTCCGAATCGTCTTCTGGTACGCCGATTGTCAATCCTTGTCGTCCGATTCCGACGACGGCAGGACGAGCCCATGACCGCGGCGGCGGCTGTTTCCATGGGCTACCGCGACGTCCAGCAGTGGGCCGCGGCCACGGGCACGGTATACGAACAGTTGCTGCTCAAGATCAAGCTGATCAACAACATCACCAAAGTCCGGCGTCTCATGTCGGGTCAAGCGCTCAAGTACAATCCCCGACAGATTTTCATCGGCAGCGTGCCCGTGCTCGTCAAGTACGGACAGCTCAAGACGCTGTTTCAGAGGTTCGGCGAGGTCACGTTCGTCAATGTCTACGACGGCGTCAACAAGCAAACCGGCGTGAAGACAAACGACAACTATGTGTTCCTGTTCTTTAAGGACGAGGTGTCCGTGGACAGAGCCATCGCCGCGTCTCCCGTGCCGCTGGACGACAGTCGGACGCTAAACGTGTCTCGGCCTCGGTTGTCGGTATTCAGTGTTGCCAACCGAATAATAATTTTTAGGTAACTTCGCAATAAAGCAATAATGGCTACCGTCTGAGCGACGGCGAAACTTGAAATTTACAAGTTATTATTTTTTAAACTTTATAATAACGCTGTTTTGAATAAAAAAAAAATATAGCGTGGGATACACGTGATCGCCATTACCCATATAGCGGGGTAATACCAGTCACCAAAAAACGCATGTAAAATGACAGGGAAAAATTTAAGTTCCTAAAAAACACACAAATGATGATCAAAATATTATGTTATCAGTACAGACCTATTGTACAATGATATTGTTCAAAGACATTGTATGTTTAATGGAAATATTAGTTAGGTAAGGTTATTACATACGACGTATAAGTTATGTTAGACTGTTATTACGCCATCAGTTCTGACTGCAGACTGGTATTACCCCTATCAGACTTTTTTTTAAATACACGTATTTACTTATACGCTGTAATATTTAGGTATATTATGAGCAAATAAATGCAATCCTTGCCAGTTTGTGATATATTAGAAATAGTCAATATAGTAAAAAATTAGAAATTCTTAATTTGAGATGAGTTTTATTTAAAAAAAATATTATAACAAAAGTGATAACAAAATTGATAATTATTGTTAGTCGTTAAGTTTAAATATGACTCATGTTATTTAATAGTAAATTAACTAAGAAAAAATTTGAAAAAGCCCGAAAAGACATCTAAAATCTTTAAGATTGAACGTAATATATAATAATAATGTCTAAAGATAAAATAAAATACCTACATTTTTTTATATAATCGTCTGACTAATTGTTTCATTCATAATTAGTCTTTTAGTTAATTTGAAATTTGACCAACTTTAATTATATGTAAAGCATCTTATAAACAGGCGTTAGGATGTGGGAGGGGGGTCAGGCGTTATCAGAAAATATGCAATTAAACCTATATGTATATAGGTAGGTACACTATACCTATAAGGTCAATATATTAGGTAGAATACTTTTTTATGCAGAAAACATTCAGTTTTTTTTTGTTAGTATTTTTATAGGTATAATTTGTGGTTAATTATTTAAACAGTTTAGATAGTTTTAGCAATTGTTTATACCGAACATGTCGAACTACTCGTAGATGAATTTTTTTATTATTATTGAGATTTAATTACGTACGTACGATAAACGATAATTAATTTATAACCAGAGCTCACTGCTCAACACTGATGACTAAACCTTATACTACATTATCACTATAGTCGGGTCCTGTAACCAAACCTAATTACGGTCTGGTACTGTCTGAAATGAACCAGACCGACGGTAGCCTGATTATTCGAACCTCTGCCGCCAGCATTAGTGGTGACCGACCGTACATTGGGCATGGAGTATACAATTTAAGTAATGGTTTCCAAATATTTACAAAATTTCAATAAAAGATGGTACGCAAGCATTTAAAAACTACAAAATATTTATAGGGTTTTTTTTAGTGATCACTGTTCACTGTACGTGTATTGTGTACGCATAATTAATTTGTAAAATAGTACGTTTTTTTTACGATCATCGTATAATTTTTTCTCCTACTCTTGCCGTCTTTTACTGGTAGATGAGAAAACTCTGCGAGCATTATTTGCTATTTTGTTTTTATTGTGCCTTGAAGATTTGCAGCACGTTACGTCAGAGTGTACCTAATATTAATTCAGTCTTGTAAATATAATAGGAAAAATTAAACAATATGTACATTGCCGTTTCTAGAGGAACCAATGAATTTATGAATGGTTCTTGGTAGCCGTTAATTGATTTACTGTTTGTCAGTGGACTTTGAAGTTATATATATATATATATATATTATACACTGGCGTCAGGCAAACTCAAATCAACAATATACAGGCTGAGAAGTGCGAAATGGAAAATAAAGAGTTTGCAGTAATGTCTGTCGGGAGAAAAGAGATGAGCGTCGTCAGCGGACGTCTGCTGAGGAGTGGAAAACGGAGGAAAAATACCAGGGAAGAATAAGGGAAAATATAAGTAGTTTGTGTAGAAAAAGGAGGAGGAAGAGGAGGGAAAAAAATTCAACGACCTACGACGTGGTTTACGCGGCAGTGTGGGCGAGGAGGGTCCGGTGCGGTCGTCGTCGTGACGACGGGCAGCGGCCGTACCCTTTCCTCGCGGCCAGAAGGCGTGCCGAACGGGGCGTCGTTCGGGCACCGTCGTCCAATGGCACTTTCGGTCCCACCTCCGTCACCGCGGTCGAGCCGCCACCGCGATCAGAGCACCGGTCGCCGGTTCGTGATGCTCGCCAGTGTTCGGTTTCCGGCTTTTCCTATCGGTCGAATACTGCGTTCGCCCGCGCGTTCCCGTGTCCGCAGCACACTCAATAAACCCTAAATACAACTACCCTCGTATCGCGAACGGAAAAACAACGTCGTTTCGCGGTTCATTTATATAATTTTCGCTGTGTCCATCGCGTTTAGTGCCGTCGTCGCGAAAGTGTGATCGCCGTAAAATCTAAAATTTTTCGCGAAAAACAATAACCCGAGTGCGCTGTATATGACATTCAGGATTATACAAAAAGTGGACACCCGAAACTGCAGCAGCGGCGGACTCAGCGACAGCGATTGGAGGCCGCGTTGATCGTCGTCACCGTTCTGGGCACCGGTTGACTACAGCCATCACGACGCCAGTGGGTCAGGACGCCGCAGGGGCGGTGCACCAGCCGCCTTATGCCCGAAGCTGCCGTATCCGTCCGACGCAGGTTGGCGGCGGCGGCCACATGGCCACTTCGTCGTTGGCCACTACGTTCGGCTTGCAGTTTTACCCGGACGAGACTCCCGGGCAAGGAGGCGCGACCGACCCGCTAGCCGCCAGACCACCGGTGGCCGGACTGCCCGGCCAATCGTCCATTACCGGTTCGTCACAGTCGTCTCCTTCGTCCGTGGCCGCAGCGGCAGCGGCCGCCGCAGCCGCAGCCGCAGCAGCCGCGGCTACTGTGCAATCGTCCCAGCAGCCTATGTACACCACGTCGGCCACCAACAGGAGCACGTCGCCGCTGAACCCTCAGAACCACTTGGCTACCCATCCGTTCCACATGTCGTTCCCGGTAACGCAGACCCATAACATAAGTAAGTACACAAGCGCTTAAAGCGCAATATCTAACTTGCTTATAATATAGTGATACCCGTATAATGTTCTGTACTATTCAATGTATATTCACACACACAATATTTAACGAACCGTGTTTCTCGTGCCGCGTCTCTGGTCAATGTAGTTTTTGTGTCCCACGATGTCCGTCTCCTCTTTTAAAAGAAATAATAATAATAAAAAAAGACACGTCTAACCGAGTGAAATAAAAACTGTATAGTAATAATAAGACGACCACCGTATACATATACGATATACATGCATATAATATAGTGATAGTGTATATGCAGACGTCGAATTGTCAGTCATGCATGTCAAAACGAGGAGAATCTGTTAACAAAAAAAAAAAAAAATATGACGTTTACCTATACGTGTTTAGTAGTAATTTTGTTATTGTGTGTGTGTGAGTACATGTGTATGATATACTGAAGGACAGACGACTCGAGTCGTTGGTACCGCAGGTGGCGACTACAGTATACGCGTCAATATAAAAGTATACACACGTCCTACGTTAAAACACGCGCTATTATTAAAAAAATAAAAATAAAGAAGGCAAAAATTAGCCTGAAGAAATATTATATAGTGTCTATACTTGCGGTTAGTAGCTCTATGGGTTACTACAGCTTAGAGCTTGTTCAATAAAAAAACATTAGATTAAACTTTAAATCAAAATAAATTCAATTGCTCGTTACAAGAAAATTACGGTCATAATAGGAAATAATAATATACACCTATATACAAATTAAAATAAACCGCGTTTTATATTAACCACACCGAATTGATAAAATACATTCAATTTTTCATGAAAAATATCGTACTTTGTGGATACGCGAGAAGTGGCACCAAGTAAAACATAGTGTCAAAGTATCGCTTAAAAGTTGTTATTATACATCTATACTTAGATTTTATCACATTGTTTAGACAAGACGTAGGTAATATTTATATGTATAGGACATAGGTACTTCTAGTTTTAGGATTCAATTAGATAGGTTAAATTAATGTTCTTCAAACGATCTAGAATCAAATTTAATAGTTTCGATATAAATGGTCAGTTATTATACACCTAGTTGTAATACTTGTATTAATTGGTGCATTATACTTTTTTAACTACTACTTTTTTAACTATTGACAATAACAGATGTTATGTTGTTCGAGTTTGGTTTTGCTATTCACTGTAGGTACTATAATTTATACAGTTTTATAGAGGATTTGTAATGAAAATAATTCCTATTTGTTTTAACGAACTTTTTCAATAACTTTAATCTACTCCTCCTATCTTACTCTGTATAAACTATTAATTTGAAATATTTTTAAAATTTATCAAATTTTAACACTCAAAATCGATTATTTTATGTTCAACAATTATATATTCATATTTTGCGCAAAATCATGCCTAATTATTTCCTATTTTACTATTTAGTTTTATTTCTATTATTTTATTTTAGTTAAATAATGTAACTAGGTACAAGGCATGACCCCGTCTTTTGCACATTCTACAATATTAAGTATTTGTTGGGTTATGGGGTGTATCAAATAATTAAATAAAAAAATATATACACAGTTAAATCAACTATTATTTTATTTTCGTGTAAATGTCTTTAATAGTCTTTGTTTTCTGTAACTTATGTTCTCTAACTCTATAAATATCAAATCTATATTACGAATCTCTGTTTTCAAATATTTGTATCTACATAATGTGTATGGGGATACACATTATAGCATCTATTTGTATTTACAATATTCAATTTCTCAAATATATGCACTGAGTATAGTAAACGTACCCTTATAGAAGACGCAGATTGACGCGTGCTTTATGTACACCTACATAATATATAATATACCATTCTATATATATATATATAGTAATGGGTAAATGTGTGTTTATAATATATATATATATATATATATATATATATATATATACATACAATAGATTTTCCAAAAACACGACGGCATTCCAAAAGGCACGTCACCGTAACATGACTGAGAATAATTTTTGAGGTTTTGTTTTGAGGGGTTTTTTTTCTTCTTCGTTTTTCCATGATTTTTGTCGCTTGCCGCGGGTTAACAACGGGTAACTCGTGCGTAACTTCGTGTGTACGAGCGGCGTGGAGTATGTAAGTATAAAAAAAAAAAAAAACAAAAAAATCAAAAATAAGAAATGAAAAAAAAAAGGTGTGGTCATCGCGCGCCGCGACCAGTTTGTTTTTTGTACAATGTACTCTGTCGTATGATCGGAAAACAAGAACAGGATCGGGTATAATCATAATATTATTATATATATATATATAAGCAGTCAGTAGTTCTCCTCGTGCTTCGTGATGTCCTCCGTTGTGGCTGCAGAAGAGACCCGAAGTAAGCACGCGTAACGTTCGGCTCGTGGCCGTATTCGTTCCGGTCCATCGGACTTAACTCGATAGACGATTTTTTTTACTCATCCTAATAACACATACGCATATGCTACACGCCGACGTGTGTAGTACATTGGTTGGTCGACGCACGTGGAAATCCTACAAAAGGAACGCGTCGATAATCTTAAGTAGACGGGCTAAGGCCTGTCTCAAGCTTGAGGGACGTGGATCTTTACGCGAGTAGGTATATCAATCGGAAATTCCCAATGGCACATCCAGATTCACATGCCCAAATCATGATACCCACCTATGTGTATGTTTAAACTCGCCAGTGTTTAGAGATAAGTACAGTTGAGAGACTTTCAAGACATTTATATATATATATTGGAGAATCGTACATTCAAGCTCCAATATAGAAAAGAATAAAGATGCTTCAAATTAATGGCGTTTGGTTTCTAGATATTCTGTAGAAAAAAAAGTTCAAGTTAAGCTACGGTTTCATAATAAATAATAATTTGAAAAACTACATAAGTTATAAAAAATAAACCGGTTATCGAAAAAGGTACAAAAAAAGAAACGAGTGTCTTAATTATATCATTCTACAGATAGGCAAAGTACAAACTCAACTTTTTATGGGTCATAAAAATTATTTTGACCATTTTTTCAAAAATATATCATTGACAAATACAAAATGTTAAATATAAATTGCTAGAAAAATCGATTGAATCTTGATATTGTTCTGGTTACTATTAAAAATAAATATTCGGTTAGGATAGCACTTAAAATATCATGATTAAACACAGCTCCGGTAGCCCATGTCCAACTTAAACACATGTTCAAAGGTATTACTGAAAATCTGTAAATTAATTTTATAAACAAATTGCCTTTTGATTTAAACGTAATTGACCGAATTTACTAGGTATATTTTATATTTTTATTTCAAATTATTGTTAATTCAATCATATTGTCTAAACACTGTTCGAACCAATTTTATTTGCCTATATTATTATACTAGTAAAACTCAAAGCTAATGCGTTTTGTGCTGCCATCGCTCATGAATGAAGAAAACATATTATTATATCCGTCTTAGGGTATACTGCAACGTGTAAGCGTTTATTATGCCAGAAAACTTATCGATTATCGTCGGCTTGATGACTTAGGCTTTTTGGAGACGGCACAACACTTGGGTCCACTACTAATGCTATACATGTACAATAGCGCATTATATTATTAGTTATTACTATAGTCACCTATTAGCACCACGTATCCAATAGCGTCAATCGTAAAATTTAGCAACGGCGGTTTAGGTATTATTTACCTGGACGCTAAAAACGATAACTATTATTTATTACTATTATAGATGATTATATGAGCTATATAGTTATATAGCTACTGCCAAAGTATAGCGAATTAAGAAAAGGATCACAGTTACCTCGCAATAGTTTCGCTTGGGTTATAATATCATTTATAATATATACAGGGTGTCTCACGCTGTTATTATATTTATAAATAATTTACACTTTACCTATAAAGGCTTGTCAACTTAAAGGGATTCATTCATTTTCTCAAAAAATAATTGGAATTTCATATTTTTTCTTTTACCACATTATAAACTTTTAACATTTTTTATCTCTTTTGATATTTTCCAGAGCGCTATCAACTTAAATGGTAACACACTGATTAACTTTTTAAATCAAGAATAATTTCATGTGGATCGTTTTCAGATGTATCCATATAATATTTCAGTCCGTGAAAGCTTTAACACGTTCAAATGAATAATTTCTTTAAAGTCAGGACGGGAAGTGCGGTTGAGTAATGCACGCATTTTATTATAACACCTTAGTACACTACACTATTCCTCGTCTCTAAACTTTCTTAACTTTAATAATTTTAAAAGTACCAAATTTTATTTCAAAACTAGTTATTGACCAGTAAAAATAATTGTCACTAAATTGTTCTTGATTTAAAATGTTAATAAAATATAAACGTTTTATAATTTAAGTTTCAAAGCTCGTTATAACGCTCTGATAACCATCAAAAGAGATCAGGCAATTTAAAAAAAAAGCACAAACAAAAATGTCTTCAAAAAGAAAAAAAGTATGAAGCATGAAAAACTAGATTATATGTATATAATCAACATAATAATGATAATATTGAAATATGTATCTACATATTTAGGTACTATATGTATAGTATTTATAAGTATAATGCGCGACCGGACTAAGATTCTGCAGCAAACGATGGCGATTTTTTCTTATGTATTTTATTTTTCTCGCTGTTATATATAATATGTACACGGTCGCGTTGGAAAACTGGAGCATGGCGAACGTGTCATTGAACGTGAGCGTGTGTATGTATATACCTATACGGTCTGTCAAAATTACTGTATATAATATATATATATATATTTCATTATTGCTATTATTATTGTATCTAAAAGGTACGAGACGGTTTGCGGACCGTTGTCCATCTAAAATAACGCATACTATACGTATAGTAAGGACTAGTAACATCAGAATTAACAGTGGGCATTGATATACACAAAGAACAGAAATGTTATATACAACCAATCCTGTAGAGCGGCGCTGACGTTCAAAAAACCTTTAGTGGGACGTTTCTAAAACAAAGAGTTTTCGACATTAATTTTGTCTTGTCAAAAGTCTCAAAAAGTGAAGTTGGTATTATGCCATTTTATACCTAATAGGTACAGACTACGTGTGCTTAACTTTGTGTACACTGAAAGAGGTAAAATGTTGGCTTTATAAACGTTGTGGTTAATATAATAGTGGTTAGAAATCCAACCATATATAACCAAAGGTACTTAAAACTAATGATAATAATGTTTACTATTGTTTTGGCAGGCAGAGGCGGAGGCGGCGGTCGGTGTAGCAGCCTGATGATGAGTTGTGCGGGCTGCGACAAACCCATCATGGATAAGTTCCTTTTGAATGTGCTGGACAGGGCGTGGCACTCGGAGTGCGTTAAATGTGTCGACTGTCACGGCACGCTGTCCGACAAATGCTACAGCAGGGACGGCAAAATCCTATGCAAACCCGACTTTTACAGGTAATACACTGTACCTGATATTCATAAAAAACTAAATTTTAGAAAATACTTATACAATTTCCCATAGACATTATGTTTTGTATAAAGGATATTCCAAAATTGTCGAATACTCCTTCTAATTTATTGTTATTTATCGTTTTCACTCAGTATATTGTATTTATCGGTAAAATTATGTACTTTGGTCCATAGCCATTTAAAAAAATTATATATATATATATATATATATATATATGTATATGTAAAAGAGATTGTGTGCAAAAATCTATCCCCTGGACCAATTTTGGTATCTATATACTTTTCTACGCGTAGTCCGTACAGCCCACGAGTACACAAAAAGTGATCTAAAAAAAACACGTTTATGTGTAATTTAATATATTATTTATAACCGTGCGCAATATAGTTGATACAATAATATAATAGTACATAATAACACCTACGAGAGCGTTAAGCGCACTCACGGACCTGCGATAACTGGTGGGCGGCGTACATAATATGATAGAAATATACTTAACCTATACATATTTTCTTGTAAAGGTTTTTGTTATGCGAGACGTCAAATCGGATTATATCTACATACACACATATATATATGATTCAGAATAGTCTGTGTGTACTGTTTTTGAGCGTGGGGCAATTTCTCTACATAATGTTCAGAACCGTTGGTCGGAAAAGCGGTATTAAACATTTTTTTGTAAGTCCCTGCGATTTTAGGCTTATGATGCGCGTGATGGCAATCAATTCCACAAGACTGTGGTCTGTAGTGGTGCCCCCGATGAATGCAGTGGTACGGGACAAAATGGCGCCGCCGGTTTCTTATTGTACGCGGCCGTGTATAATATAGTCTCTCCCCATTTGTTCGCTTTATACAACACACACACAAACACTTCAGTCTGCGCTGCCGTTATGTGAATACGTGATCGGCCACCATAAAACTGGGCGGCAGTGGTGACGACGCCGTTTTAGATTTGTATATGATTGTTTTTCTCCGGTCGTCGTCAAAGTGAAAAACAAAAAGGAGGGGAAAAAATAATAAAATCGACAAGGAAAGACTTTGTGCGAACATTAAAACCAAAGTCCAATAAAACCTCCATTATACATGTAACAGTACAGTGTATACAACGCGTAATAACGACTTATGTATCTGCATAGTATAGGTAGGTATAGTGGCCGGTGGCGTGTCTGCTCAATTCGGTCGCTATCGGTAAAAAATACAATTGTTTTCAGTTTTAAGACCGCGAGTAATGTCAAAAAACAACCAGCATAGATTATGGTAGAAACTAGACATTTAGGTTGCGGTAATTAATTGGACGTTTATGTTATATGGACATTTTAACCTGGAACCATTTCGCTTGTCATCAGAATCGCAAAAATCATTCACACACACACACATACGCCCATGATCGTGTTAAGTGTGTGTTATGTATTTTATTGTATACATTTCACGTCCCCTCCTCTGTTTGCGTGCAACATATATATATATAATATCGTGTATTGAGGTGTACAATACAAGTTTTCGATAAATGTTATTTTAAAGAGGGCTATTCGTCGGGCGCATCTGCCTTTTTATCCGACGACTGTACCAGATATAATAATAAAATACATCCTATCTATTTTATAATATGCACCGTGCACCGTGTTTGGGCTGTGCTGTTCGCGGGCTGTCGCTTCGGCACAATGCTGCGTATTATTACCACCACGGTATCACATGCATACAGTGATCCCTTTATTATTGTTGTGTGCGTGTATACACGGTTTTGTTATTTTTAACGTCACCGTATAAGCGAAGAGAAAGAGGAGAGACGGCGGTAAAACGGCGGCCGGCTTAAAAAACCTTTCGGTTATTGTTTCGGTGCGGATATAGGGAATGTGATAACATTGTGTGTCGTACATACTATTTTGCGTTTTCGATACACACGGAAATCGTTCGCATATAACGTGCAAAACGCCCTATAGTTATTATATTTGTATGTACCTAAGTAAATAATATAGCGCCTTCGAATCAATTTTGCGAAATGGCGACGGCGCACGTGCTTTATCTGCTTTTCGGTGAACTTTAAATCGTTTATCGCCGCGCGCGCATACTAATGGCGGCCATCGACTTGTCTGTCTCTCGACTCCCTTCTTTTGTTTTTTTTTAATTTGACAAACTTTTATATCGTTCTTACCGGATGTACCGCGTGTACTGTCGCGAAAAGACAATGACTTTACAGCAGCAACGCCGAGAAGGCGAGGAAAGCAATTAACTTAAGGCGATACAGAGTTTATATTTCGGCGCAACTTTCTCGCTAATTTCGCTCTTGACCGAAGCGTTTTTCGCCCAATCGGCTTATTTAATTACATACCGCGTACGACATACGATTGTGCGGTTACATCTATGTATAATATTACATAATAATAGCAATGACAGTTTTACCGCGCTAAAAAAAAAAAAAAAATCTATGCAAAGAGAATACTCAAAATACTCGCGCCAATTATTTTATGCTACACATTAATTTAGCTTCGCAAAAAATGCATAGAATTAATATTATGACCATACATTAAATTACCTATACAAAAATATTTATTTATATTATATAAAGTAATTATTTACTAATTGTATAACTTGCCCTTTTATGTGTTTAAACGATTTTTTTTTTTATTATAAGCTATTATAGTTAATCTTATTGTTGTTATACATAAACGCCGTTTAGTGTTTTTTTTTTACCATTAAAATCCAGCAGAGACGTCCGATTATACCGGGTACCGCATCATTTGTGATTCTCTACACGTTATAACGATGCTCACGTTTTGGCCATACGATTTCAATGCGTTTCAAGTTTATTAAACCTGCCAAGGCGGATAGAAATATGATTTCTACAGAAATACGCGCGCCAATGATCCGTGAAGCTAATAGAAGAAAACACAGAGTACGGTTTTCTTCTCCTTCTTCTCTTATTCGTCCCCACCGTATTCTAAACTAGTACTAACTATAAATATATACAGACACAAGTCACAAACACACGCCTATACATATATGCTTTCCATATACCTACCCAAGCACCGAAGTCTATACAATTTCCTCTTTGGACGCATCCGCGAGACAATTTTTTCGACGGATTTCCGTCATCGCTCCCATTGTTTATCGCCGTGATCATTTTTTTTCTATAGATACAAGTAAAATAATATTACATCCGTTACTTATTTTTTTTTTTTTAAAAAAAGGTTGCTCACTCTTTTTTTTTTATATACTATTGTACGCCTTAAGAACAAACCTTGTAATGGGAAATTGACATTGATAGAAATAAGAATTTGGGGGAAAAAAAAATCAAGAAATAGTACAAAATTCAACAGGGTAGGTGTGTACAGAAAAATAAATAGCTATATGGTATTTCATATTACATATTTATTAGCGTTTTATTAATGAAAATACTAAAGTAGGAGCAGTAAACCGGTAAACGTCGAGAAAGATTGTAATAAACGCAATAATTATAATAAATTGTTGTATACTGTTGAGTTTACTCTGGACTATTCTAATTCCAAAACTCGTTTGCGAAAAGTTGTTGAAAAAAAAATGCGATGAAAATCAAGACTAGCCGTTTCGGACCAAATCGAATAACGTACAATTAATAATTCGCTAAAGCGACAAATAAAAATAAAATATCATGTTTGTACTTAAGAAAACGCGTTTTCGTGTATAATTTGTCCGCTGTTGAAACTATATTCGTGTTTGGTACCTATACTAAGTGCGCCGTCACCGTAATTGTATATAATATTTAACATATTGTTGTACAATGTGTTGGCGTTAAGTCGCCTGCGCTAAATCTTGTTTTATTTTTTTTGCTTAAATGCGCACGTTTTTTGGTTTGTTGGCGGCCAAAGCGCGTTTTAGAGCCGACACATAAGCACATGAAAAACGGTTAGTCGTCCGACCACGAGGACTTTTTTTTGCTTTTTTAATATTATAACATTATTGCAAACGACAAGAATTGTTATTACGTTACTGTGCCGTATGTGCGCCTGGCGCACCTCGCGCGGCTACACACATTATGCACGCCTATATGTTAAATATCGGAGGACTCTATAAAAAAAAAAAAAAATAAAAAAATAAGCAATAATAAAACGGCGTTACAACTTGAATACGTCTTAGTGCTGTTATGATATGCTTTGAGTGCGTTATAAATGATTGTGGAAACGACGACGACGACGACTGTGTGTGAGAAAACATAAAAAAATATAAAAAATACACAACCCGCGGGACGCCCGATAATTTACACGAAATTACCGAGTAAATACCAGTTTTACATCATGGTGTCATTATACACACACACACACGAGAGCCCATGAACGTATTTGATTAATTGTATTATTATTATTACATCGGTACGTGAACGATATTGAATAATAATATGTGACTTTCTCCCTTCCTCGTCGCGTTCAAGTTTATTTATTTATATTGTTTTTTTTTCACTTTTTCTTAGCCGTGATTCGTTTTCAAACACCGTTTGGTCAGTGGTCAGTTTAGTCAGTGGTTTACAACAAAACGATGGGGTTTCATCGGTAGTGTATATTATTTGTACATGCCAGCCCCGCCGCCGTCCACTTGAAGTTTTTTAAGAATTTTCAAGAGTCCGTTAATCGGTTTTTGAACGCGCAATTTGGCCAGAATTGAAAAAACACATGCCATAACATATTCGTTATGCACATTGCATTGGTACACCGCAATTTACTAGTCAAACGGACGATGAAGGCATAAGCTTTGCATTACGCTCAGCCGTTATAACGTGCAACGTTACTTGTGTTATTATTGTAAGAAACCCGTGACGTTTTAAATGTACCAACAAATCGAAAAAGTTCAGACTTTGTACGCGGCGCATGCTTTTAAGAAACCCATTCGGCATTCGCAAACGATTAATAGTTAGGTTTTTTTGGACCTTGGCCATTTTAAATGCGGCGGGTTTCACTCTATAAGTAGTCCAGGTTAGACAAACGTAATCTGTTCAGTTATATTTGGACTATCATAATAAGTTTACCAATTTATAGTTATCTATTATATTATAATAGTGCAAAATACTATATAGAGTTAAGAAAGTTCTCAACCGGGAGACGTTAAACATAGCACCAAGTTTGTGCGGTAGCCGTTCGGGCATATTTTTTAAATATTTAATGTACTTCTTTTTTATTATAGCGCCGGACCTTGTAGGGTATTATATTAATATATACATTGTCGCGGCTGTGTGCAAGCCTATAACGTCGTAGCCCGCGTTCGTAGCACGTTATAACGTCCACATAACACGCATGGACGCCGTGCCCGTGTATAACACTTAAACGGATACCGTGTGTATTATATTATAATGGGTCAAGAGTGGACTTTTTTCGGTCAACTGACACCGCACCGCCAAAGGACCTCGATAATAATAAAAAAAAAAATACTGCTAGCAATAAAATTCGCATTGGCGGCGGCTCGTTCGTTTTCCTAGAAAACAAAGAGAGCGAAAACCCTTTGAGACGATTAATATATATATATATATATAAAAAAAGTTTCCGACTACTCCCGCATATTGTATACGAAAATCTCATATACCGAAGGATATAAAAGTTTTTTTTCTCCTTTTTCTCGGTTCGTTTTTTAAGTCGTCGTAAACACGTCCTCGTCCGAAATATTAAACGCACGCCGCGACCCCGTGACCCCCCCGGTGTCCTTGCGCGGCTTTTCGGCACGACCCGAGTGTGTGTGTGTATGTGCAGTGGACGCCCTGCCGTTTCACGAACTCAAAGAGAAATATTTTTTACGTTATTGTTTCTTTTCATTTCCCCTCCGTACCCCCCCCCCCGTTCCCGCTAACCGATCATAACCTTTCATCGTCTCTCTCTCTCTCTTTTGCTCTACTCGTCTCCTCCTTTTGAACCTGACCGCGTCGCCGCCGAGATGATGAATCGTTTCGGGGCACCACCCTCTTCCAGGTATAATAAAAACATTTCTGTAATAATAATAATAATATTAAATATTATACCAGCGGTATTATGTATGTCTACTACTACGACTAATTTTTACTATATGATCAATTTTTTACAGGAGGTATGGTAAAAAATGTAACGGATGCGCCCAGGGAATTTCGCCCACTGACTTGGTGCGGAAAGCCCGGGATAAAGTGTTCCACCTCAACTGTTTCACGTGCATGATATGCCGGAAACAGTTGTCCACCGGCGAAGAACTGTACGTGCTCGAAGACAACAAGTTCATATGCAAAGAGGATTACATATCCGGCAAGAACGGACAAGGTCAGTAATAAAACGACATAATAATATTATAAGTTATAATGACATAATCCACGGCAGGATGGGGCGCGGTCGTAGAATTAAGAAGTTAATATTGCTTAGATAAGACAAGCAAATCGATAAATTGGGTCTTTTCGTGTATTATTGTACGTTCTATCAAAGTTTTTTTGTTTTGTGTCCCAAAAAACGCGCTTATTATATTTACCTACGGCAGGTTACCAAAGCTTCCGCGCTCTACCACCCTTCTAAACTGATATATTATAATAATATTACACAACCCTCGGCACGCACGTTGGCGGCGGCGGCGGCGACGACAAACCCTTGGCCGCGTACGAGCTCCCCCCTTTCGGCCGTTTTGCACGCATAACTAGATTTCCGTTGATGAGTTTCAAATCGAGTTTCCCAACTATGGAAATGAAGTTCCGGCCTTTGCCCCTACCCACCCTTTGCCCTCCACCGGCGCGCATACACATACAACAACATCCGTCCGAAAACTACAAGCGCAACTCCGGCGGCGTTCGCGTGCGACATTTCAATATTTCATATCAGTTATATAATATACTTATGCACATTCGCGTGTACCTAATTTCGTGTACGAGCTTACGTTATCGCGGGGCGTGGCCTAAGTCTGACAAACGCGGTCGATAGGGTCGACAATTTTCCCAAAGGCAACTGGACATGGGGATTTTGGCCAGGACCCCGTGTTTAATGCGCATAAAAAGCCAAATACCAGCTGCCAATCCAAACAACGACCCCGTCCGAAACCTAACCGAACCACGGGGCTCTTAAACGGCTATACGAGTATAATATTTAAGCTGCAAGTATAGCGCTTGCACGATCTCGTGCGAACCGCTCTTAAGATTCCACTTTCGGATTGCATGTTTCTCGATGCACGGATACGCGTATGTGCGGTAATCGCATTGTGCCGATTCGGCGGCGTGTCCTAGGAAAATTTCGATACACATTTTTGTTTTCGTTTTCCCTCCCTATGTATAGGTTCGGCGAGTTACTTGCACACAATAGGCCACGGTGAGTTAAGTAGGCGCCAGAAATTTCGTTACAGTCTACTACAACGCGTTGGGATACTCTACGCATCGCCACCACCGCCTCGGGTCATTTTTCCAACAAAATATTCTTCGTCGCCTCGCCTGCTCATTGTTGTCCGTCGTTATACTATTATAAATAATATATATAATACCTGTATAAGTATTTGACCGCACCGCGGTAGCCGCATGCGGTGTATACACACATACATATAGGTACACACACACACAGCATATACGGTATATTATATTACTATATTATTATATTGTTCCATTGTTGTTTATGTACGGTCGCGAGTGTATTTGAAAAAAAAAAAAATGAAAAATATGCGTGCATAATGTCGAAATACTGTCGTCGAATAATTCTCCTCGGAGCACTAAGTACTACTCGGCTGTACTCGCCAAAATAGTTTACACTTGCCTATTATGTTATATTTAAGGCGTAGGTACCTTGAAATTTCGGGAAATTTGTCGCGGTCGGAGGTTTATTAACGTGCGAACCTTTTTGGAAATGATGCGATAAGAGAGACGATATTGCGGCCGACACGGGGACGGAAAAGTGTATTAGAATTTTTTGGGTACATAGACTTGATAACATTCCTAGATATCACCGCATTGCTCGATTTTCTTTCGGTGCGAGGGCAACGTTAATTCATCAAACGTCTTGCTGCTCGGTTTGAAAAAGGAAAATTATAATACTATAGAGAACACCGTCGCCGACAAAACGAAACCTGTTTTTTTCTATATGAATATCAACTGGACCGTTTGGCCGACGCCATTTTTTCGGTTAACGATTTTTTTCGGCGGGCGCACGACCCGAGGCGACGGAAAAGTCTCGGCCGGAACCCGAATGCTAATACCGTGGCCAATGGGGGAGCGTGATTCTGCAGCCGTTTTTTTGTTGTACCATTTGGATTTTCACGGTCTTCCGGCTTACCGTTTTCTAATCTACACGAACAGACTACAAGACTATACGTAGAATAGTTAGAATTTACTGTATAAGAGTATACTCGGCTCTCAGATCGCATCCGATTGCATGCATTTATAGATACGATATAGGGAGCGGAGGAGGCGGCAGGTTTTTGATGTCTGTGCGAGCACATAATGATTTATAACCGGTTGTCAAACTTTTTATACACGAGAACACTCACACGCACACACCGTATGGAAAGATCAACAGATGAAAAATGTTTTACCGGTCCGCGCGAAAGACGATTAATTATATCATCGGCTTATGATAGTACGCACAATATGTTCCACAACGTTTTTCGGGGATGAAGACACCTAAAAAATATTATAAAAAAATTAATCAATTATCTATCTTCTCCGCTGGCGATCGCAGGTTACATAAATGCCGGACGCTATATTTTCAGACTGAATACAAAGTACAAGCTTTTTTTTTATTAATTTATATAACTTTTACTAGCATGTGGTTTGTTCGAGCTATGAACAACACTGCGACAATCATTCCCAGCGGACAGTATGTAGACAATTACTTTATATAATAACAGACAACAGCTATATATAAATATGTTTATAAATGATCGTTAAGTATGTAAAAAACGTCGGCTGGCGAGATGACCTCTTCTGGTCTGTGTCTGACGGGCAACGTCAAAATCGCGAAACGCCCGGCAGGCGGCTCTGGCGGATAGAAGAGTCGTGCTGGCTTGTGACGGAGGCAGATATTCGCCACGGGGAGCCCATGCGTTTGCCTTTTTACCGCCGCCGCCCGTCCACACAGCGGGCGGTTATGTCTTCCCGTCCCTGAGACGCCCACTATGTATATATACTTATATACCTGTGTATAAGAATTGCCTAAGCGGTGATTGTGGAATCCTTTCGCTACGACGACGGGTGGATCCCGCTAAAATATTATCTACTACGAGTACCGTTTTAAATGTGTTTGTAAATCGGTATGATATAAAGAATACCGAAATTAAAAAACAATAAGGTGACGATTAGCCATCATTTTTTTAATTTACAAAGACGACAATTTTTTTTGTTTATCTGTAGACCGACTACATAAATAAATCCGTCCGGTAGTTAAAGCCTTTTTCTGGGATCTAGATAGAAAAAAATATCTATAGTAAAAACAATTTACTTATTCTCAGCTCCGCCGCAAAGTTTAAGTAATTTTAGTTTGGTTGTTTCGAATGAAATGCCAATTTTAAAAAGTTATTATACTTTGACAATTATTTAATAACTGAATCTAGTTTAACCTAACCTAACTCGTTCGCTAGTTTGATTTCAATCGACATTGTACGGCATAGTACAATCCGTACAATTATTAAGAATAGGTGTACGCGTCTCATCTTGTGGAATAGACGCAAAGCGAAGAAAAAAAACACATCTTCGATTGTATTCTTAACGCATTGGCCATATTGAAATATGGTAAGAAGTCGCTCGGGGCTGGGCGGGGAGAAGAAAATACACTCGAAAGGGCTAAAATAATAATACTACAATATTATAAATAAAAACCGCTATAAACAATGACACCGGCCCCGCGGGTTATTACTTATTACATATATAGACATATATACACATACATTATTATATTTTAATATGTATGGTAATTCCGTTGTTTGCGGCGCGGCGTTTCGTTAGGGTTAATTATTATTGTATAATATACCTTGGGCACGTTAATATTGTAAATAGTGTAATATATTATATTCCGGGCTAAGGTGTGAAAGCGACACCCGAGTGCCTGTCCATAGAAGTTTTATTTAGGAGTTCTTCGTGAGAGGCGCGCGTGCTAAGCCAACCACGCCGTCCGTGTGCGCCTCCAATTATCGCTGTGTTTGTATGCTTTTGACGGCAAGTCTTAAGCCGGGTCCGCACCAGGAAACAAAACACAAGAGTCGATCGAGTGAAGGGCGACTGTGAAATAAAGAAAATATCGCCGAGCACGTTTGCCGGGTCTGTTTGAATTGGAAATCGAAGTCGGGGAGAGAGGGTTCTAAAGATAAAATATTCCTTCCATATTGGCGTTTTCGATGGTTTCGTTCGCACGGACCGAATGTCGGACGAGATGAAGACATTATGCATGTTGTGTAGTAAATTGCAGACGATAAAAGTAAAACAAAAAAAAAACTAGGTTAGTAATTAAAGTAGTAAGTAGTCGCTAATAGCGACCCAGTATAATGTTACACGGAGCGAAAAAGTTTTTCAAACAAAAAAAACTCTGTCTCCTCCCTTGTGTTCTGCTAGTTAAATAATTGTGTATAATATTAAAATCGAGTCCGTACACTGATCGTAAATTCGTCAACGACACAATAATAATAATATTTGTATTATGTATGTAACTAGACGTGTAAAAAAAAAAAACAAAAACTGTCTTGAAGATTGTGTATAAGTGCGCACGCATACGCACTATATTATAATATATTACACTATATGTACCGTACACATACCTAGTGGGCATGCTATATTGCTGCTTTTTTTTTACTTTTGTTCTGCAGCGGTGGTCGAGGCGGTGGCGGAATGAATATAATAAACGAGGAATTCGAAAATAGTTATAATTCATACGGGTTATGTGTATTTTTCACACGTTTCCCCTCTTCCGCCTTGTCGCTTATGCCCTATTGGCAACACGGGCTGAGTTTGGCACGACCGCCGTTGCTCATATATATATATATATATACATGTATAATATAATGTTTAAGACGGCTCCCGCTCAGGATCTCGTCGTTTGTGTGTGTGCGCGAGGAAAATCGTAAACTCGACGTTTCGATGGTTCGAAACAAATCCGACGTCTGTTCGACGGTGATAATGTCATTATATTTCATATACATATGCATATATATATTGTATATATATATATATATAAAATATGTACAGTACGGGAGCGTTTCAAGGGGACCGCCGTCGCCGACACACGAGAGAGGCAAACAAAAAATGAGTATTCTCGGACACACACACACACACACATATATTTATATATATATATATACATACTTACTTTAAATAAAAAATAAAAAATCATAAAAAAAAGCCGAACACCTTAAGACGGGTCGTAAAAATTGACAGGTATTCCGCCGGTGGTTTTCTTGGTCACTCGGTTGTTTTTTATTTCATTTTTTTACCTATTCGTTTCACCGTCCGCGCATATGATATTATTTATGCATGTATATTGTATATATGTACACGTGTATACGTCCCTCGTAGGCATAAATTATGTAAAAAATTCGTGTTATATGTAAATACGCGCGCGCCTTTTTGACGGGCCGAAGACTCCGGCCGGTCTGGGACGACGGTCATAAAAGAAGGAAGAAAAAAAAATCCTTTTAAAAAATACTATATCTATATATATATGTGTGTGTGTGTGTATTATACAAATCGCCTTTATGTATCAGCTGCGCGCCACTCGGGCGTATATCATAACAATCATATTTATGCCGAAAACCTATACTCGGTTATTATACGGCAGCTTGTAAAATAACCCGAAAAGACAGTAATAGCTCGGCTTCCAGTATTTTACTTTATATATTATATGCGGCTGTATATAGGTTTACACGTGTACTTAAATGTATGTTTTTTTTTTACGATTGATATAATCCTTTATATATATAAATATATATTTCTCTCTGGACCCTATGTCGTTCGTTTTAATATTATTTTTATCTACCCGACTAATTTATGTCGCGAGACTTTTGTACGAGAAAATGTACACAGGCACGCACACACCTTATTGTCATAAAAAATTGAAGCAAAAATAATAATCTCATCGTTTCCTTATCGCTATCATATAAGTAAATAATAATAATTTAATCATCGACCGACTAAACCAGTAACAAGTTTAAGAGTACGGACTTATTTGTTATAGCCTATTTCGTGACCTAACTTAGTTATTCTAACTGTACATTTATTGTCTATACTAACCATAATAATTATAGTAGAGTGTAGACTTGACTATATAAATATGTTTTTTTCCCGTCTATCAACCTATTTATGAATTAGATATATGCATGAAAAAATTAGTTTACAGATCATATCATGTTCAGAAGGGTAGTACATAAATACAAGAGGGGGAGCGATTGGATTCCTGATGGGATTTTCGTCATCAATATCCACACCAAAACCCCCCTCACCACAACCGCATTGTTTGCACAGGGTATATACCGTATTATATATAGTCCCTATGTAACCAACCATCCCGTATATAGAGCTCCGAGATGAGCTAACAATGAGTTTTCCATAAGCGGCATCTCTGGGACGTATATAATATATCTATATATGTACAACGTACATGTACATATCTCACTGTATACATTTGTGTACAGTGAACACATATATATCCCGAGGGCGCGAATGGGTAATCGAGTTTGATTCCTGAACAAATATTGTCATAAGGGGGTTGGTCCTTGCCGTCGTATACCTTCGGCGAGTCGCCGGTTCGCATAGATGTGTACAGGAGAGGAAACAAGCGGCGCGTGTAGACCCTTGGGCGGATGTTTTGTGTGTTTGTGTATACATAAAGTGAGAGCAAGCTCTGACGCCTCCGCCTCCAGATATTTATACACGACCGACTTGGCAGCACAGTGTATAATCAATTATTATTTTCTAAACAAAACGGTTATTACGAGGGTCAGCCCGCCCTCGTTTCTTTTGGCGATTATTATTATGTTTTAAAGACTGTAGGCCGACCAACCCCAAACCCTGTACTAACTATATAACGGTTTCTTTTTTTTTTTGTTTACAGGCGTCGATTCGCTACCGTATTCGGGTTCGGAGGACGAGGAAGACGACGAGACCAACTCGATACCGTCGACCAAACACCATCACATCGGCGGTCTACACGGGCCCGGTGGTCCTGGGTCGATAATGCCGCCGACCACGCCTGAAGCCAACAACAACTCGCTGTCGGCCGGGGACCTGCAAGCGCCGCACTCGGGCATGGATCTCAAGGAGGACTCCGAAGACCAGGGATCGTTGGACGGCGATCCGGAGACCCGGGACAGCCAGACGGAGAACAAGTCGCCGGACGACGGCAATTCCGGATCGAAGAGACGCGGGCCCAGGACCACGATCAAAGCGAAACAGCTGGAGATACTGAAAACCGCGTTCTCGCAGACGCCCAAGCCGACCAGGCACATCCGCGAACAGCTAGCCAAAGAGACCAGCTTACCCATGCGAGTCATACAGGTAATTGATCACTATTGTATTTACAGTTTCGATCAGACTCCCTGTCGTAGGGCTTACCGACTCCCTTGTCAACAATTTCGGTTAGGTAAGAATGTAACATAATTTTGTCGCACCTTCTACTGGAAACGAGCATCCTAAAGGCTGCGACGATACGCGTTTTCTATCCGTTATTATAGTAGTGCAATTTGGGAGCTCTGCAGCTGACAGTGTTATTTTTATGGATTTCCAAGAGACTCGTGATAAATGAACGGGTAAAAAAATAATAACACATAAAGCCGATTTTCGTTCCGACACATTTACGGAACGTTTAATCCGGGATCCGAAGGATTTTACACGTTATATGTATAATGTTTATATATACACACAACGCTCTTGGAAACCTCCCGCATTTTTAATATATATTATACAGAACGTATAATAACTTAATAGATTAACACGTCGGCGGCGGCGCGTTCCGCGTCGGATCCCTCGTCAAAAAACCGTGCGATTTTTTAATTACATATTCTTCATTTCTTTAAGCGGCCAACGCGCTGTGTCGTGTACGTCTCTCTCTCTCTCAGTTTTTTTTTTAACTTTGTCGCTCTTACGGTTATCAGCACGTCGGATATTTCGTTCTGCGCTTTTTTCCGTCCCACTATAATGCTGAAGAATCGCCAACGGAATAGTAACAACAATAAAAGTAATCGAAGAAAAAAAAGACTCGACTCGAAACGGACATCGGCAGGAGTCACATTTTGTTCTGTGCTCACTTATACATATTATATATTGTTACTAGCGAAGCTATAGTATACGTTATATGGTTATAAATTCATACGAAATCCCGAGGTTGAAAGGTTAACGTCCAAGTACTAAAATTGTATCAAATCGGTCGGCTTAAAACTGTATAAACTTGCTTAGGGTTAGACACTGCGAAATCCGTTATCCCAGCGGTACAAATGTTATAAAGATGAAACAACTTTTTCATCTGGTTTGACAAATGTTTCTATTTTTTTTCCCAGCAGCGACAAAATACGGTAGACGTCTTAAAGTTTAGTTTACATCGTAGATTCTCGTTAATCACATTACTTCGGTAAAACTTTCCATTTGCGGATACTGTTGCCTTAATTAAAATTAAATGTATTTTGTTGTTTTTTTACCTTTTCGAGTATCTCTGTGGTCACGTTTCATGTGTGTGTGTGTGTAATATGACAAAGACTTTACCTACTCGCCATATTCCTTTTTTTTTTTTTCATTTACGTTTGTACATCAATTATATTGTTGTTATTATTATTGTCTGGATTGCATCGAGGAGGTCTCATACTGTGGTTAGTGAGTGTGTGTGTGTGTTCATATATCGGTATACTGTATACTAAAACGTTATGTGGCGACCACACTGCGACCGGGGTTGTGGTCGTGCGCCGAGAGCGGTATGGAATAAAACAAAAAGCTGTGCAGGTACAGTGGTGTTTAAGGTCACAACAGCGGCCGGTAGAGAGTTATTTTTTTTCCTTTACGGCGACCATAGTACCCGCCGACGATATATATATAGTGGTTTACGATCGATCATCAATCAAACGCGTTTAGTTAGCCGTCCCCCGTGAACGTACTTACCGGAGCCGAGCGAAAGAAAAATCATTAAAAACGCATTAGAGGCCCGCGCGCGCGGAATTGAGTATTTTTTGGTTTTTGATTTTTTTTGTTTTTTGTTTCTCGTGCCTGTCGACTCCGAATCCGTTGTGATTTTTTATTTTTATTTTTTCAATACATATATTACAATATAGTTAATATAAATATAATGTTACTCTAACTAATATGTACCTAACTCATTTACGTTGCCGTGCGGCCGGCGAGAATTATCAATTTTAAACGATTAAATAATAATAAAAAAATATATATATATGCGCATAATATAAACTATAATATTATCTATTTGTACATACGAATGCACAATATTATTGCATTATTATAATAGATTTATGTACATGAGTTGGACGTGTGAGCGGATGCAACCGGTTTTCGGGACGAGTTTCGACGGATACAAACGATAAGTGCACTACTCTGCTTCGACCGTGTTCATATATATATGCATTTAATTGCAGTTAAACTACATGACGTATCGTACTTATAAACGTATTCGTTGCAAATAATAACGTCACACAGGAAATAATTTGTAAATATACGCTTCGTGTACTCGGAAATATTCAAACGAACCGCGCGTTGGGTAAGGTCAAGGAAGAGAAATGCTTGTTATAACTAATATTTGTAATAACAGTCGGTCGACGTGGCAGTGTCAAATAAATGCCGGGAAAGAATCTCAAATAATTAATGGTATTAAAAGTATACATTTTTAGATAACCGAAAATCGTATATTGTAAATGCGAAAGTTTGTGTGTTTGTTACTCAATCACGCCATAACGGCTGAACGGATTCGGGCGGACCTTGATTGATAGTCTTGTCTTGGATTAGCACATAGGCTAATTTTTATCCCGAAATGATGCTCCTTAGGAAATAATAATTTAGATTAAATTACGCAGGCGTGCGTGCGTCCTTCAATCAGAATGATAGTACAAAGTGTCAACGGTTTTTCAATTATAGTGGAACTTTATTTTCACACATTTTCATACTATGTGTTATTTTGGTTTCAGGTGTGGTTCCAGAACAAGAGAAGCAAGGAGCGTCGGCTAAAGCAGCTGACGTCCATGGGACGAGGACCCTTCTACGGCGGAGCGCGCAAGATGCGCGGATTTCCCCTGAACATGAGTCCCGGGTCTCTGGATGACCAACAACCCGGATTTCCTTACTTTGCCGGTTCGGCCGAGGTCAAATTTGAGTTTGGCTACGGTCCTGGTTCGTTCCATCCCGACTTTTTCGGACACCACGGACCACACCCGGGCGGACCCGGAGGACCTTTCGGACACCCCGGTAAGTCTTCAAATATATTATATACCAATAAAAAACAGGCCTCCGTTTTAGACAGCTTTCACTGTATATGTAATGTATATTATTCAGCCATAATTTACCCTATTTAGAATAATATTTATATCACCAAATGTTAGGGTTTTGACTTTGTCTTTGATATTGTCGCGTTAGTTTGTTAATAGCGATTTTATTTTTAGCTTCAATTCAAAACTACTACCTTATTTATTTTTCAAATTGAATTAATTGGTTGTTATCACACCGAGACTATTAGGATTTTTTTATATTAAGCCATATAATTAACATTTGGTATTCCGTTGAATATGCTAGTGTGTTATCATACATAAAAACCGTTTTCTTATGCGTCGTGTCCGTCTGTTGTGTGCGCAGGTGGCATGGATTCTAACCCTATGTCCGGTATGGGGCCGGATTACCCGGGAATGGGTCAAGACGCCCCGCCCGGCTTCATCAACCAGCAACAGTCAGCCAACGACCAACAACTCGTGTCCCAAAGGCCGGGCAGTCCGTCGGAGTTTATGGGCTCTCAAGGCGAGTATTTAACAACAAAAATAAAATGTTTATAGATCCTATAACGATTATATTAATTAGTTTATATGGGCGATTGAGTAGCGACATTTTTAAAGTTTTTTTTTACAGAAAGACGAGTACTTGTGTTTAGTAGCAAATCGATCAAAATAAAATCAATCGCATAAAAAGCAAAACCGCCCATCTCATTTTATTCCAACTTTACAAGAGAACATAAAAAAGAGATTTAATTAATATTCAATAACATTATTATTAGACATGTTATTAATTACATCTGATTAGCGAATTTTCATTAATCAGTAGATTCCTCGCGAAATTTAAAACAGTGCTGCTAGTTCAATTCGGTGAAAATGTGAGAAAAATATAGTGTTGCTTCTGCCATGATGTAGTAGATAGTATAAGACGAGTGTGGTATTAGGCCGACCTCAATTTTGTGATCTAGAAGAACCGATTCGAGGCCTTTTTCATAACTTCTTCGTTTGTTTTGTTTATAGGTGGAAGCAGTAGCGGTTTTTCGGATGCACCAAACTTGCAGAGCGAAGGCTTGGTCTGGTGATAGCAAAATAATCTATAGTCAATTATTGTCCGCCCGCACAATAATTATTGCCAACGTTATGATTTCAAATTTGCCGGTAAAATTCTCGTCACAGAACCATGTGATTATTATTAAAAAACACACTATGTTAAGTCATTGCCTGCCGGCCTAGAGGTAAATCGCACAACGATAACAATGTAATAGTACTAATTGTCAGAATAAAAAAACAAACCGTGCCATAACGTCATCACGAAAGCTGTAATATTTTTTATTAAATATTATTATTATTATTGTTATCGACAATTTTAATTTTAATTTTAACATTATATTTTGTTATTGAATACATCACAAGAACACATAGACAAACGAACGAGCACCATACATAATATTATGTACGAATTGAGCGATGAATAATTTATTGTTATAATTAATAAATAAATTATATATATATATATATTTATATCAATAATAATATACCTACTTGACGATTGTGTGTAGGATAGACTATAAAAAAAAATATATATATAATATAATACACTATAAAACTTTTTTTACAAACCACTTGCTTTCTGGTCTGTGTATAAAAATTGTATAAATAAAAAAATATACACCAGGAATCACTGAATCGATCGACAAATCGAAAAAATAATAATATTGGAAACGGTACTCGATTTCGTTTGTATTAGATCTCGATAAGTGACGAGTATAGCTTTTTATTGTAATACCAGCGTAAAAGAATTATAAACTATAGTAAAAATTACACTTTACATAGTTTATGTATATATTATATAACTTTGAATACTACATCCGGGAATTTTTTATAAAATATTCGTGAAAAAAAAAATTCATATTTCGTCCCACGTGTAAAAATTGTAATGAAACAAATGATAATTCCCAAAATTATATATGTATTTGTCATACCGTAATATGTTATTACTACTCTATTTTATATGTATAAAATGTGTATACTTGCATAAAAAGTGTTTCTTTGTATTCGTCCGCCAAATGTATGTAAACGGAAAATGTACATTTTTTTTTAGATTTACGGCAAAAAATGTTATTGTTTTTACTATTGTCCCAAAGTTGAAATTAATTTTTCCTTCTTTTTTTTTTGTTGTTATTGTATATCTATGTTCCCTATGATCATCAAAACCTGTCTGTTGTATATATATATAAAAAAAATAAATATATATAACTCTGTTGTCATTATCTCATCAAATTAACGTTTATTATTTGTATTTATTTGTCCTACCTACACGATATCCCTTCGAAATATAGAATAAAAAAACATTATATTTACTGATGAACAAAAAAAAAAAGAAATTTAATTGACATTTGACGGAAACGTCTGTCTCGGACGCACGGATGAGTTTGTGGGACATTATTGCTTTGCACGCAATTTGTCTACTTGGCGATTGACAAATAAACAAAATCAACTCCGATGGACGGCCTGGACACAAAAAAAAAAAAGTACAGACAAATTAGGTGTATTCGATTAGTTTCAAAATATAAACCCAATAATAGAGCATAATATATGTCGTGTGCGCTCTTCGTTGTATTAATATTATATTAATATAATATGACTGTCGTGGGCGCGAGGTCAGAGGGCGTCAAGTGTCACCGCCTCCCCCGCCGATTGCATTATAACAGTCGTACACAACACAAACCGGCACTCGTCAAAAATAATAACAACAACAATAACGGTAATGATGGTAATCGTGGCGACCAATTTGCGTGTAAATAATAAATAATTACCCGCCTACAACGCAATTGCCATAATTGATTAGCTCCGGCTAACTGTGCCACATAATTTGTTCACCCTCGGACGGTATTATATTGTGTGCTGTTTTTTATTATTATTCGCCCCTTTCGATTCCGTCAATTTGTCAGTCACCGCGCTAACCGACCGGCCGTTAGATGATGATTATAATAAAAAATTCATGGCATATTAATATAACAAGCCCGCTATACTCGACGAGATATACCTTCGCAACCGCATACGACATTGCGCGTTATTGTTATTCAACAGTGTATGTATATCCCAGCGCACTTAGCGCACGTGACGGTATAGTATTGTGACAATTATCGTCGCGTGCGCTACAATATAGCGTTTTAATATTTATTTTCAACGAACATTACCGAAAATCATTATTATTGTACATCCATAATGTCGTAATATACAAGAAACGGTGTATAAAAAAAAAATATATAATCATATACCTATAATATGTACGCTTAAGTAACTTACCCTTCGTGTTAGCACATCGATTGTGGTTTTTATTATTATATCATCAATGACACTAGTTTTCAACTCGAGGACTGGTACCAATACCGCCGAAAATTAGACGGATCTAATGTTTTTCAAACGATAACGCCATTCCATCCTTTACACATGTTGTTATGTAAAACGATCCGTGTATTCGTATCAAAACATTTCTATGCATATGTAATGCATACAAAACAAATACAGGTTTACACAGCGTTCAAAGGAACAACGATCTCTTTTCTAAGAGCAATGTTTAAAAATGTAAGTACTAATGAAGTAGACGTTTTTACTTGCATCAGACGTATGACAAGAACTAGATAAATTAAATTTGGTGAAATTTAATAAATGGTAGTTAATAGGGTATGAAATCGGTGGATAGGTTCAATGAAAAAAAAACTTTTTCTGGTTCACTTTCAATGTATGTTTGTTTGATTAGTAATAAAACATTCCTATTATACGAAGTACAAAAACTAAATAAAAATTCCTTCGAGTGATTTTTAAAAAAAAAGTAAAGAATTATGAAGCCAGCTTAAAAGTAAATTGCTAATTATTCAATCAACAATCGTTTAAAAAAAGTAAGGTAAAAATGTGTAGACCCGTTAAATGAGTTACAAATTTGGTATATATTTCTTTTCTAACCTTTTGATAAATGTATAATCGCTTTAACTAAACATTTAGATGACCTAATTATTCATTTAGTTATTTTAACTATAATATATTTACTGTGTCTTTATATTAACCATAATATTATAGTTTATTCTTTTAAATGTTTTTTTTTATCTATTTTGTTGTCTACCCGGTTATAATTTAGGTATTCTGCTCTTCGCTACCACGTCTGGGATGATCAACAATTGTACTTCCATCTTAAAGATAGTGTTTCGCATTTAAGCGCTAACGGTTAGTCACATCTCAGCGGACAGTTAAACTGGGCATATTATACAACATAAATGTACAAAAATGTAATTGAACTAGCAACTAGCCAAGTAATTATGCGAGACGTTCGCGCGACAACGTTTGACTGACATTATATTTTGGATTTATTTAAAAATAATCTCGAGAACAGAACTCCGAGTAAGATTAGTAAGTTAGCCCAGACACGGCTGTCACGTCATAATTTTTATAGGACCAATGGCGGATACTCTTTCAAAACACTGTATAAATTTTACACACTATTTTTCATGCAACTTTTATTAGAAAACGAAGGGATCGGTTAGTTTGTATTGACCAGGTTTTGTGTATGCCGGTACCGGCGTTCGCGGAAACGGATTCGCTAAAGGTAAACCGAAGATCTGTGATGTGTATTATTTGTTGTTGCGAATAACCTAATGGGATACTGCTTTTCTGTAGAAACGTTTACCGCAGTGCTATTTTGTATGATATTGCGTTTGTGTTTTATTTTTGTAAATCCAACTCTCTGCGCCGCTAGTATATTATATTATAGTGGCGTGTAAAACAATATACGAGGATACGAGCAACACGTCTGCGGTGACATTAGTTACGACCGACGCGTTTTCAGCTGCACGTTATTATATTATATTATATAGAGAATTGGCCTATTTCCATTGTGTCCATTGTTGACGATATCCCGCAAAACGACACTAGAATTTGCCCAGCGGAGGCACAACAACAATAATAACCATCGCCGTAATAATTGCCATCGTCTTGAGATTTCGTATCGATGCTTCCTTATAGCAGCCGCAAATTAATGTACAGGTAGGTATACAAAACAAAAACACCTCACAGAGTTTTCACAAAACCCACGGATGTACCATTTTGTAGCGTTATTGACCAGCAAGACGCCCCCGCGGGCCACAGAAAATCTCTTCAACACAACACAACTGTTTAAGGATAATACTAAAATGCATTTGCTTTTTTTTTTTTTTTTAACAAATGTGTCATTGATTGTAAAAGTGAATTATCTCCTTGATAATGAATTTTGAAATAACGAGCTTTTTGTGAAATAATGTGAATACAAGTATTCATTCAGTGTTTTATATTTTTTTTTTGCATTTATTGGAGTTGCTTTTCTTTTATAATGAAATATAAGACTAAACGTGACTCGATTAAGCAAAGATATGTATATTTGAAAAATTTAGAGTTACACCACTTTTACAGTTAACGACCCAAATGTCAATAGATGATAGCGGCTATTTGCGAGTTGTTAGTACATAAGGTCATAAAAGTGTGCGTGTTTCCTCTTAGGAGGACAAAACCTTTGGCAGCAAATTTCTACATGGCAGATTTCCGTGAAGGTTTCCAACAAGGATTTACCTTCTGGCTTCCTTTGGAGCATAAACTATATCGTCTGCGTTATTTTATTCACGGTATCGAAGCCATGGGCGGATATTAATTGAAAATTCATGAGGAGAGATACGATAAAACCTCGGCCACTTTACTACACAATACCTTTTATCTACCTTTAATAAAATACGAATATTAACTACACATGCATCTACAGTGTTTCGAGAAGGCTCAAGACGTATAAACCCGCTCTTAAGCGTTCTACAAATTCCGTCCATGGTCAAATCGTATAATTATTGCCAAATAAAAACGGGACCGCGTCCAACCCGTTGAATATGGACTCAACGTCCAAGAAGACTCAGCGTGCCAACCTAAAAATGAAAAAAAAAATGGTATACCATTATAGTTTGTAATTTGTACACATATACAAGCTATAGAGATTTATAAGACGATATCCTTGTGTGACCCGAAAAATATTAACGAGTCGGTCACGTCGTTTAAGGAGCATAAACACACTGCATGTTAGTCCACCATGTATACACAGCGGTTACAAAGTTCACCCACTCACACGTCGTGCACTCGATGGTTATTAATTTTTCATTAACCGATCGTGACAGAAAAACACTGCTGCAGTACCACTGTGCGCGTTCATGACATAATACTATATTACTGTATCGATGGAGAAACATTGGACACGTGTGGGAAAATATAATAGTGAAGGTCAGCCGTCCGGTCGATGTTGAGTTAGTTAGTTAGCACCCACGATCGGGTCATGCTTTTGTAAGAACACTCCCTAGTTTTTATAGACACATGTTATGGACGATTTTTATCAAAAAACTTAATTTAAAGTCAACACTTTTGAGTTATCACGACAGGTGATAGAATAGTAGACCAAATTAATTATATTGGTGTAAAGTAGAACTAGTTATGCTTGAAGTATAATTAGTTTTTATAATTTTGTAAATGTGACGCAATGTGCTCTATTAGATAAATACTAACTAATGTATCTTCAAATGAAGTCCTATAACTATAGGTACAGAACGCGCCATATTGGACGAGCAAGTAAGTAAGTGAAGTATGTGAAGGTTCAGTTATGCTGGAGCACGAAAGCCGCGGTAATACGACAAGAGTGTAATAATTATTCGACTGAGTCATGCGGACGTGCGGATTTTTAGAATTTCGGACAAATATTTTAGTTTAAAAAAAAAATCGGATAAAATATAAGTACACTCGTATTATTTAAAGATAAAATATAAATAATAATAATGAAACAATTCGTAAATGTTAGTGCAATCAATAATATTTTTTTCTACTTGTAGTTTTTTGAAATCTATTGGATAGGTAATTCAATTATAAATACACGGCGTACAGACTTCACTGCGATAAAACGAACAAAGATGACCTGTTCAATAATAACCACAGTTTTTGACCAGAGTTAGTGGTAATATCTAAATTTTGTTTAGATAATTTACAATTTTATGTACGATACAATTACATCCGGCGTGCATTCGACTTGCTTTTGTTCTCGGACTTTTTTTTACCGTTTACCGATTTTCCATATTGCTATTTTTCATTCGTTGACCCTAATGCTGTGTATTAATAATATAATACCGTAGGTGACAAGACGGAAGACCGGCAATTAGCGCGCGCGCGCGCACACAGCGGTTTCGCGCCCACGGCCGGCCGGCCGGCCCGGGGCGCGTTTATTGTTGTTCACCCCGGCGGGGAGGCCGGCTGTATACGTACACAGGCATAGGTGTCGGATAAGACAACAACGATAGGACAGTGTAAAGGGAAGTTTTTACGAGGCAAAACAAATGGACAGACGTGCCCAACGTGTAACGGCAATAAACTCGCCGCGGGCCACCGCTATTGTGCGCGCGACCGGAGAGAGAGACCGGCGACGACCGCTGACGACGCTGCATGTGCGTGAGACGTCCCGGGTCGCGCGGTGACTGCACCTGACGCGTTTCTCACGTCAACGCCGAACTTGTTTTCCCCCCGAGCAAAGTTTCATCAGACCGGTGACAGCAACAGCAACGGCAGCAGAAGCGAGCAACAACGGTGCTTTTTCGGCTAAGCGGTCTGCACGCACCACACACACACACACACATAATAATATAACGGTCAGCTGCTGTGTTTAGCGCACGCGACGAGACGCGCATAGAGGCGTACACACAGGCACGACGATGATGAACACCATCAACTACACGACGATGATGTACATGATGTAGTCCCGAAATAATATTATGGAATATTGGGAAAAGAGAAAAAATCTGCCCTACAATCTGTCCCTTGAAAACGTTAAAAAATTAAAGAATTGCAATGTTATCTGGTTAATATTATTTTGGGTACTATAGTAGCACAGACTATACTTAAACAGATAGTCTACTAGGCCGAAAACAAAAGAAATTTTTTAAATGACTGATTAGGGACTCGCGAAGGTATCAGCGTAGTAGCATCAATTAGTGTAAATTATTGTGCTATTTTTTTTACAATATAATTGTACAAACTCCTTATTAAAAAATCATAAGATTGAAACGATAGCCGATGGATTAGATAATCATTTTTTTAACTAATCTGATATTGTTATGAAATTTATGCTTGAATCTGCGGTCACTCTAATTTTTGAGTCATGTGATATCATGGTTTTTGTTTACATACCGAGTGAGCTATCCGTTTTCATATAGTCTGTGATAGTACTATATGTACACCAAGATAGCACTTTTTAAGAATTTAACATTAGTCCGCTACCATTTTTTTTTGTAAACTAACTACCTGTATAGTATTCTCTGGCTTCTAAAATAGATTTACTTATATATTTTCCTTTTCTCACTCGTTAAGTAATGTCAACATTTACGCTAGAAGTGTAACTAAATATCTACTAAAAAAAAAATATTATAAATTGATCGTTTTATTGTACTCGCAATTTGTGTGCTATTAGTCACAAATAAAAAGTTTCTGATTTAGAAAAATCAATTACAGCAGCAACAATGAACAATATTTCAAGTCGTCGGGAACATTAATTTTATTTGTCGAGAGACAATCCATACAAACTGCAGTGATTGGTCTTTAGGGGCATGCCCTATGTACAAACTGCCATTAAGAGTTACAGGTGTGTGACGTATATCGTTTGGCGGAAAGGCTACTTTTTTTTTTTTTTTTTTAGAAGAACATTAAATCAAACCTATACCTGTAACACTAAACATTAAACCGGGTATATTCTGTTTTTTTAAAAACAATATTATATAAGACATTTTTCATTTGTAATAGCGTAGTACGCAAATGTATTTTATAACATCATATCGCGTACAATATTATTGAACTAATATAGTTGTACTATAATAATTATCTATTATGCGATCATTATAATTGCATTATAATAGGAGTATTGTCACTCCACCTAATACTTGTACAGCAGCTATTCCACGCAGCCAGCGGGGTTGGACGGTAAGGACACGTGTGATTTTCTAATTACACGCTACCTGCACGCACTTGTGAGTGTCGCGAGCAATTATAGTGATTTTTTTTTATCGAATATTTTGTAGACACGCGAAACTCTTATTCTTCCATTTCGAACAATATTAATCGCGTTTTACGGCGCTCCACGTGTATGAAGTAATAATAATTATAATAATTATCATCCGCGGTACGAGCCACGACGAGGTATAATAGTTACCGAATTTTACCGGTTTTCAAGTATATTTTACCAAGTTCAATGCGATAATGCTCGCGGCCAATTATTACACATGTATATATTGTTCGGTATAACGAGAAAACTTGTGTACAGACGGCGATGTCTCTCTTCACGTTTCCGCTAGCACGATTTCATATCAATGTTCATCAAAACAAAAAGTTTCTCCAACTATGTGTGTGTGTGTGAGCCAACAATACAAGAGCGAGAGCTATAACGTAGAAGAATCGTATCTACCTTCCGTGTATATATATATATATGCACGGTTATTATGCGCTTTTTAATGGTGATATTCAAGAGCATAAACGACCGAGAACTGAGAACGCGCGCAAACCAAATCCTGATAAAGTAATCTGGTGTTTGTACGCCGTGGCGTGAGGTAAGGTTAGGTTAGGTTAGAAAAAAAGTACATTAAAAAAAAAACATTTTTCTGACTTATACCAAAAACATTCTGTTGACCGGTGTCATCAAAACTTTGGACATTTTACTATGCTTTCAATATAATATAATATAACTCAACTTTTTACTCAAATAAATAATAATACCGACGGTTTGTATGTTGTTTGGTAAATTATAATTTCAAATTTTTGTTATGAAAAATAATCTGTTATTTAAAAACATAGATTATTAGTTTTTATGATTGGTATTTTTTTTTTTTATAAAATGTCAAAGTTTATTGCGCACATAGATACATCCTATATTACAAATTAGTTTATTGTCGAATTTTTGACCACATAATGATAACAGTTATAGGTAGTGTAGTGATGATACCACCGCACCCATTTAGGAGATTCGGTTACGGTTTTTCGACTTTACATCATAATAGTATAACGCGTGTATACGCTGCAAAACACGACCTAATTGCCATGTCATCACCGTCGTTATTATACATGACACGGAACAGTAACGCACCTTAGGGAAGGGCTTCTTAAAAAATAAAAATAAAAACCCGTATTAATGCTTGTAATGTTCCCGTTAGGTAAACCTACACATAATGCGTACAGTATGTGTCGTATAAAGCATTACATATTATTAATAATACGATTCATAGACATGTAGAAGAGTCAACCAAAGATGGCGATTTGATATATTTAACGGATTGAAAACGTGCAAATACTGGTTTTTAATGAAATTTTAATAATAAACTTTAGCGTTGATTACACACAATTATTTTTGTAACTTATTTGTAAGATCACGTCCAGTTTACACTAATTATAAGGTGGTCGGTAAACAATAAAAACAATGCGTTGCAACGGGTTAATTCGATTTTTTTTTTAAACACTTTTTTATTTTAATTTTAAACCCAAGACCACGACACAGTCATCCACCGCGGTCATTGCAACCGCGAACGGTTGGATATCGTTTGGATTTCCTGTTCATTCTCATATAAACGAACTTATACTACAAACTATGGAATTTTTCCATTACTCCTTTTCTCGATTAACGGTCAGCTCTCGTCCGCTTATTTTGCCACGTGGATGCCGCACGACGTGCACGGTGCAGTATGATAATATGACATTAATCGTCATGAAAAGTACACTTTTGTAGAAAAACTGGGTTATGAACAGCATTGGATACCTATACTTAATATCTTGACACTATGTGCATACGTCATACCGATGTGGCATTGTAGTATGGCTAATTTATGTCCGTATCTCATATCCACAGGGTTCGGAATTTATATCTTATATTCTCCTTGGCCGTTCGCTATTTTAATACGCGTTTGTGTTCGGTCTCCGAAAAGGCGGAAATCGTGATCGATGCGCGTTTAATGTAAAAATACTGTTTATTAATATTCATTGGCGATTATTACAAGCCATAACGCAGTATTTATAACAGAATTATTATCGATTGCGGCGGGTTCGTATGAAAATAGTCGAATCGAAAACAGCTTGAGCAGAGCCCGTGTTGGGCCATCGCTGCCCGTTCCCAGGGAGGAGGTTCGCTGACGGATTCGCTACAAGTGAAAATTTATAGGGAAAAATATCTTTATGTATAAATAATAACAAGTGCGGTCGCCGGCGAATATAAAAGGTTTTTATCGAAGGAACAACCGAGTACGAGCACGGCATGGGTCCGCAGCGACTGCGATTATTGTTATCGACGGATAGGTTCTTCAACAATAGCGTTTCTTATTAATCCTCTGTAAGAACTGCGCGCGTACTACATCTACTATACTGTTCACACACCACACACACACACACACACACACACACACACACAGACAAATCGTTTTATCGATTGTGCCACACATGAAATCTTTTTCGCTAAAACTATAGAGTATTAAAGCTATTAAAACTTAAATTGCTTCTATTCGCGAGTCCTGACCACGTTTCCGTATTGTAATATTATTAATATTATCTTTTATCACGGATCACCTGCGACATTGATTTTTAAAATTAATGCTAATACCTAAACTATTTAATCGATTCGAAAAAATCCAAACTGAGTCTTCCAGCTCATTAATATGGATTTGTTAGCGTAGATAGGTCAGTAGTCGGTATACCTATACAATAATGATGCACATAACTCTTAGTAAGTGATGACTGACCAAGTTTAAACACCGTAGGGCTGTTGCGGCAAGAAGAGCAGTCAGTACACCTCATAAATATTATACTACACTACGTATTACGACTTTCCTAGAAGATAAAACGATTGCGCCCACAATATTTTTGAATTTATTTCTATTGCGTTTTCCTTAGGCGTCGTTCGGGTTTTTCGTTTATATTGGTTTTTATATGATACACAGCGACGGGTGATACAAAAGTGGATATTCATTCTTGGGCGGCTTACGGCGAAAATACTGATGACAACATATGTTGCTCGGCAAGTAGTTCTTTACACCGGAGTGATGCAAAGTAGGTACTTATACTTGGATACGCCGTCCAATTACTTATATTTAAACAGGTATGTTACGCTAGTTATTAGCCAATTTACACGTAAATGTTGTATGAATATGCAATCTGAGAAGCTATAATGTATCATCCAATATATATCCTAATAAATGGTACTATAAAGAGTATTATCGAGAGACGAGCGAGTTCGATGAACAAATAAAAGTCAGCAGCAACATATAACAGAAACCATAAGTCGAACAGATCGGGTAAGGTCAACGGATTTGAGATAATTTATAAAGCTTACAAACTAAATTTGTTTAACAACATTTATTAAAGTGACAATAAACATAATGCACAAATTTATTTATTATACGTTCATCAAGTATCTTGTATTTGTATCAAAAAAAAAAATATATATATATAAACATACATATACATACACTGTACACTATAGAGATGGACGTTAATATACATATATATATATATTAACGCGGAACGCCTACCTCTAGCCCACACACAAAAAAAAAATCAAAATAAAGAACATCATTGTAAGTCTACTACTTTCTGAGATCCGCATAAATGCTAAAACAAAAAAAAATTGTTTTGTTAATATTCCGTGACATGTGTCGTCCAAACACGGGCAATGGAATTGGCGCATTTAATTTTATTGAAAGTGACGTTTCATGTTGTTTTAAAATCCAATTTGTATATGATGTGCTCTTCACGCACAACATTAGAGTACCGCGCTGGATGATGGTAAAAATGAAAACAATTTTTTTTTTTTTTTGATTTACGCGCCGGCGTTAACCCTTTGTTGCGGGCCCTCTTTTTTTTTCTTCTTGGCCGCCACGGCTCGAGGCCGAACTCGACGGGGGGGTCAGTGTTCCGGGCATCGTTTTTATAAAAGGGGTCGTCCGAACAACACTAGGTGTACACACCACGCATGCACGCGTGGAATATAGTATACAAACTACATTATATTATTATTATTACTATTATCATTATCATCATCATTATATACAAGTATACTTACACACTTGCACCGCCTCAGCACGCCGCCGTCTTCTTCTCCGTGTCGTTGACGATGCTGTGGCGGCGTCATCATTCAAGTTAACACCGCCGACTCAGTACATATATACACAATATATACATAAACATATAGATATACAATATATACATATACATATAGTATGTATATATATACAGCCGCTCACGCCGAGTGGCGTCCCTTGGTGGGGCCTCCTCCGCCCGACGTTACCACATCACACATCATGTCGTCTTATGTCTTAAGTCTTTACTCTACACAAAACAACAACAACAAAAGCTATATTGTACTTACCTATACGCGCCGCACACTAAAGTCACTCAACGGGTGCCCGATCGGCGTAGACGATTTGCTGGACCATAAGTAGATACCGTACAGTATAACAGTTATAATTATCGATTTTTAAACTAAAAAACAAATCATGTCTATATGGTTAGTGTGTTTTGCGTCAGACACGTTTAGTCAATACCTAGATCATCCGAAACGGGTATTATTGTTATATTTATCCGATTAAATACTCCTCATACTTCTTCTTCAGTCTATTTCAGCTATACATTTGTATTAAAATCTTTTTTATGTTTTATATACGTTGTTCCATATTTACACAGGCGCACAGTGACTAGAAATAGAAATTTTCTAGATGGTCGCTAGACCAAAGGTGCATTAGGTCGCCAAAGTCTGTTAACAGCTGTTACTTTCGAAATTTGCAACAATATGGTATTTTCGTAAACAATTTCATTACACATTAGTTATATTGTGATACCTATATCATAATTAAAACCAGAACTTTTCTGTTTTCTTATTCGTTTATCCAAAACTAATTTCACCAACCTGTACGAGTACTCGCGGGAAATGTGAAATCCAGCGTTTTCCACAGTCAACGGTTATAGAAAAATTGTCTTCTTGCATATCAATCAAACACTCAATTCCAATTTAGTGCGGAAGACCTATAAAATCAATGAATTATGTTATATAATGTTATTATTGTGTTGTTTGCAAATCACCCTATAAATAAAATATCTTTGATTTAATAAAGGGTTATTTATATTTTTGCGGGTAATTTGTTTGTTATTAAAAACCTAATAAAATCACATTAATTTAACACATTGTTGTTAGTATTCGGTTTTTAAAATTATTAATAAATAGAATAGTTAAACAAGTTATAAAATATAAAAAAATTACATGTCACTGAGATAGTGGGAAAACTAAGTCAAGTAATTCAAAAGTTCACCCACACAAATTTATCATTTATCATCCGTCGATTTTCCCTGTAGTTGTAAACAAATTTTGTGCTGTTGTTTTCATTACCGTCTTCGGACCAAGATGAAAATGATTATTTTTGTTTGCTCAATGTTGGAGCTGGAAGTTAATAGGAAAACGATAGAGTAAGTGGATTTGTGTTTACACGAGAGCGGATCTCGAGAGGGGTCTCCGTATGAGTGTGTGTTTGCGTAGTTTGGTGATATATGGGATTAGTTGAAGAGAAATCAACCCCAAGTACATGTTTTCATGCGTTACGGGATAGGGGCCACAGAAGATTAGATAGAGTCTTTAATCCCAAGGATTATTGGTATTAAAAAGAAATAAGGAGGCGCACTATGACATAAAAAAAACAACTTATTTATCTGGAAAGCACGTAGACTTTAGTGTGGATCAACTTATCATGCACACACCCCCATACACAATTATTTTAATACATTCCACTGAAATATTAAGAGGATAGTGATTTTTTATACTTTATTTTTTTTTACAATTTTACTTTCGGTTGTTTAGTGAAATCGTTATGTATTTTAAAAATAGTAATGCCCTTATAGAAAGTTCCTTTTAAACATGTTCTGTGGTTTGGTACCACATTAAAGCCAATGCCACTTTTTGATTAAAATTATCAAGAAAGCGCATATTGTTTGCATTATATTTTGTTGAGAAATACAAATACCTTTGAAAAAATATTATAAGCGATGATGAAAATCACTAAAAAATACATTACCCAATACTGTATAGTATGTACTTGTTTACTTAATACGTTTGTGTTGTCATTATAAATCCATCGTTTTAATATATAATTCGTCAAAAAATCCACTACATATTGCACAATCAAGTGTATTAAACAAATACTCGTATACCTAGAAACCTATTAGAAACCTAATAGCCTAATACCTTTGGTGTGAAAATAGAGTTTGCGCGTATGAATATTGTAGTGGTTGTGCTAGTATTAAATTCACCAAATTACCATAGCATGACAACATTTTCATAGATCTAATAATTTTATTTCTAAGATTTTTTAATGTTTGTTTTTTAGTAAAATATTAAAAAATTAGCGGATTGAGTAATCGAAAATTACAAAACGCTTAAGCACAGATAAAGTTTTATTTCTCTTTTATTCCCTGTGAAAATTTAGTGATTATACAACAACTCCAAAACACTTGATTCGAGCAAAACTATTTTGATGGACAAGAATTGTAGTTTTTTTTCTATAGAAAAATGACTGTGATAATCTGACAAAAAAAAAAAAATGACAACCACTAAAGAATCCTCATCATTGCGTATTAGTAATAAGTAAATATGCACAATAGTGTATTACAAGCTGTAGCTAAGGATTTTGGGAAAAATTACCTATACTATACTCCTTGATCAATGATTGGGTAGCGTCTTTTTAAATGAAATCACTCTGACATGTTGTCCTTGATCGGTTTACCCACTTTACACGGTGCAGTTTGATAAAAATTTCGTCTGACGATCATTACTGATCATAGACAAGGCAAAGACGCTGACTAAAATCTTGTCGACGAGTTACTTATTATTAAGTATTCACAATACCGGCGACTCTGCTGTTTTCGAGTTGTGCATACTATTACTAGGACAATAATGATAATGAAAATGACACGGAAAAGAGGAATACAGAATAACTAGAACATTAAAAGAAATCCTTAACTCTCGCAGGTTTTATACATATTGTGTGTTTGGAAAACATTTGCTGTTAGTATAAGTATAGATATACATATTATATACCACCGGGCGCTCGTAAGAATCTGTTACTCTCTTGTGGACCCACAAACGTGTACGAGATAGCTTCGGCATATTGTTGTATACTTGCCTTTGCCGCATTCGCAGTGTCTTTTGTGTAGATATATAAAACCGTTATTAGAGAATGAGAAAAACCGACTATGGTCTGCGCCAATAAGACGGTGGCCTCGTGTACCTAATTCGCCTTTCGGGCTTTGTAATTTGGCATTCATTAACCGTTGTAAGTACATTTTCTCGGAGAGAACCCATTTGGAACAGAGCCTGCGTTCGCTCGCAACTTTGCGTGGTTTATCGCCGTTTAAGCGTGGCGGTAAAATTTTGAATTTTTTTTTTATCTTCCATCTACAAAGCCAAATGACTTCCTACATCGTCTCCAGAGGCCGGTTAATGTAAAACCGAGGCTCTTAAAAAAAAAACCAAAGTACATAAACTCAACAGCATTTCTAATTATTTGCTTTTCCTCAGTTCCGTGGAGTTAGGCCAAAAGGGAAAGTCCGAATATTTTGAGCCGAGTTTTTTTAAGAAAGAAAATATTTAGGTGTTGGCCAATAAATATTATTACCGGGTATTATTAGAGGTCCTTTAGTAGCTGAAATCACATTTTTTTGTCGCAAAAAGAAAGTGTAAAAGCATAGTAATATGCACACCATAAAAATTAAAAAATTTAACTTGTTACGCAAAAGCACGAAAAGCTTTTCCGACGAAAGAGTTGATTTTTTTGGAAAAGTTTTGATCGTGTTTTAAAACTATAATATTTATATAAGTACCTATAACAAATATGCATTAAGTTTTTTGTTATGTCAATATTAATGGCTTAAATACAAAATTTTAAATGTACAGTATGTATGGTTTTACAGGAGAGCAGTTTTAAGTTGTTCATTTTACATTTGTTTACATTACATATTTTGTTATGCTTATATACTAGTAATACTAGTGGTATCACTTTGTACATAACCAGGTGATGTAAGAGTAATAATGTTAATACCTTACACAGATATCAAATGAATCTCGTTAGCTATTGCGTATGGGCGATATAACAACGGTTCGCGTCATAGGTAGTTATTGTCTATAATCGGAGATAAGTTTTTCGATAAAATCCTTTTTACCGTACCTATAATATCATTATGGGTAATAATTACAAACTGTACTGACAAACTAAATCCTACGAAATGGAATCAAAAAACAAAATGGAGAGAAGAATATAATAAATATAAGCAAGTATGCATAAAACATATCCATTCGTTTTTTAAATATAAAATATTTTAATAAATGTTTTAATTATTTTTGTGATCTACAAGTAACACGTTTGAAAAAAAGATCTTATCCTTATACCTACATTCAAAACGATAACTAATCGATTTTATAGTAATACAATAACAACTGTTCTAAGCTATAGGCGTGTTGTTCGGATTACGTACAACGGTGATATTTGTTAAGTTAGTTGCTTACACAAATAACTTGAATAAATAAAGCATACGTTACTAACAATTATTATTGTTTTATAATATATGTTTTCCAAATTTTTATTAAAAAGAAGATAAATTTTGATTTTTTAACAGTAGAGATGTAAAAACTAATAGTTTACTAGTTCAATAGTGTCTTCAAGCAAATATGTGATATTATGTTGGCGATGCTGATGAACGCGCAATTCAATAATTTTGCATACTAAATCAGCTTACCGATAAGTTAGGACCTCCTTTTTATTAGTTTTATGAAAGCCGCGTTTATAAGATCTCACTTCTAACAAATATTATAAAACATAAAAAACAATGATTCGACAAAAAATAAAAGTTTTATTTTTGATTAGCACACTGCTGTGGTGTTGTGCAAGTTTATCGTGCGACGTCGAGGATCCGGAAAAACGCATCTTAATAGATGGGTATCTTAGGGTACAGGACACCGAAACTGGAATTGAAAATAAGATAATTAAGCGTACGACGAAAGAACAATTAAATGAATTACCTGCGGAGGAGCTGGAAAAAACGATAACTAACATATTAACCGAAGTCGAATGCAGCTACCTATACAGTAGCATTTACCACTTGGATATTTTCAAAAGCGTAGTAAGAGAAAAACAAATTTGGTGTTTTATTTATCAATTGGCAGCAGGCGACCTCTCTCTTTCTTTTGCCAAAGAATCTAAATCGATGTTGATGAACGTGTATTATTATGGATCGAGCACAGCAATAGACCCTATATGGTTGAGCTACGTACATTTCCACGATATAGACAGCTTAAACGGCGTTTTGTTAAACGCCAGACGACCACATTTGCTTGACGATCTCAACGACGCCCAAGAGTACCTCGAGGATTTCACCAGGCGGTGTTGTCCGAAAGAAAACAAGTATAACGGCCAATATGAACAGTCCAGTTATTACAATGATCTAAAGTCGTTATTTGAAAATTCGGTTTCCAACAAGATGACAATGGCGAGTAAGAACAAAGACTCTATCGGAATATTGATAAAGGCCGTTAGCGGTGTTCACAACGAGATCCAGGGATTTTTTGATAAAAGACAGATTTTCTTAAATGCAGTTGTTCTAGAAGAAGACACCATGAGCGAGTTGATAGGCGGATACGCAAAACTGGACAATTGGGATGAAGTATGGACAAATATGCGGGCCGATTACCTCATGAAAGGTTGTGGCAATTCACTAAGGAACCGGATCAAATGCGTCGCAAAATTCCAAAGGAAATTTATCGACCTGTTGGAAATCATAATGTTACAATCGACGTGGATTCATTTGACACAATTGCAAAACAAGCTGGTTTCTTCGACGAAACCGGACATCTTAACATCCACAATGACACCAAAGTTGCTCAAGGGTTGTGAAGAGTACACGTGCATACGTAAGTTGTCTCAATACCTCTTTGAATTCATTTCTTACATAGGAGGCAGTTGGCATTTCAACGGTGTAATCGATATGCTGAACAAATCCACTTTGAACGAAAGTGGAACTTATGAAATTGACAAAACAGAACTGAATAATCAAATCAACAACGTGTTGACGACGCTGAATGCTATGCATTTGTCTTTTTATGATTGTAAGCCTATGTTCGTGGAATCCACAGATACCATCGACATTCCGCATAGGTTCTTGAAATATTTAAAAGAAAGCATTTTGTGGAAGATTGATTTCCGTTTGATAAAATCGTTTATTGATTTTTCTAACGAGTTTGAAAAATGGATTATACAAAAGAAAAGTTTACCCGCGCCGAATGACGAATAACATTATTTTTATCTAAATGCAAAATATGGTTATCGTGTCATTTACGTATACTATCATTTCTATTAATACAGCTGTGTCGAATTATTAATTGTCAGTGTTATTAGTGTAAAAATACAATATTGTTCGTTACACATGTATAATGTTGAAAATTGATTTTTTCCAATATAACTTACACATCATGTATTTCCGTTTTTTTTTTTAAATTTATGTTAAATTTTTAGTTAAAGCAACTATATATTAGTCGGACCAACTATGTATTTTTTCCCGTGTAATACATTACTAATTAAATAGTTTTAATAGTTCAACAGTGTTTACAGTCGACTTAACCAAAAGCCTAACATTTATGTTTTCAACAGATGGCATGATTGACCATCATAATCTGGTAGCACTTGTGGAATACACTAACACTATACAATATGTAGTCCACTAAACTTTTTTTATTGCTAAACATATGACCGATTAAAAAATAATGCGTCTTACATTTATAAGGCTATTTGATCTATTAGTTAAATGTATTACTAAATAAACTCACAAGAACTTGGAGATATTACTGCACTATAGTTTAGTATTTCCATATTTTATAAAAAAAAAAAAATGAAAGTATCGATTATGTCAATAGTTGCTTTGTTACATGTAAAATGGGAAAACAAAAAAATTTGGATACCAAATTATTAAAACTTGAGTAGGGTGTTGTATGTACGCATGACGACGGAATGTGTAAGTATTCCGAAAAGTCGACAGGCCAGTCAAACTACTCGAGTGGGAATAACCGCAAGTTGTTTAAATAGTGTACCTAAACAATTTAGTGTTACGCCGCGGTTGCAGCGAACAAGCGATATTACGGTTACGACGCCTGTGACTTCCAAATAAAATTAATAAAATTTCCAAAAACCGTACTGGCAGCCAAAACAGCTCACCATGTGCCGACGAAAACTACAAATTTCACTTTTGTTTATCGTACTACTGTGGGATTGGACAAGTCTATTGGCATCGTGTGACGATGATGTGACGGAGAGGTACTATTTAACAGATATGTATCTAAGTTTGCAGGATATCAATACTGGGTATGAAAACACGAGAAAAATTTTAACCGACGAAGAATTAAATGAGCTACCCGCGCACGAGCTAAAAGCAACGGTAGTAAGCCAAATGAAAGAATTAGAATGCAGTTACGTTTATAGCAGCCTTTATCACATAAAGGTTTTGAGAAATATTTTTAAAACTCGCGGTATTGGTTTTTTTGTTTATAAACTCCAAATAAAGGTACATCATGGTATTCGTTCTCTTAATCGTCAATTTTATAAATCGGTAAATCCTCTATGTTTCGCCGTGGAATCTAAATCCATGATGGAAATCGTTTATTATTGGAAATATAATATATCTATAAATACCTTATGGTTATGCTATGTACTTAACCAGGATTTGGCTAGATTAAATGATATAGTGTTAAGTGCCAGGCTAGCTAATTTGACTTTCGATCTGAACGACGTCCAAGACTATCTCGAGTATTTCATCATGCGGAATAATTGTTCGAAAGAAAACAAGTATAACGAAGAATACGAACAGTCGATTTATTATGAAGATTTTAAATCGTTAAACAATATGTCGACTGACGATAGGGAGAATCTAATAGTTAAAAACCAGGAGTATGTTAAAGATATAGTATCTGTTAGATGTTTAGACATCATTATAGACGAAAACATTTTCGTAATTGATCGGATTTTCATAAACAATGTTATCTGGGATGATCATATTATCGGAGAGTTATTGGAACGATACGCTAGACTGGACAAATGGAATGAAATACGGCAAAAAATGCTGGTCGATTACACGAAGGGTTTGTCTGAAAGCGCTACGCTGAGGGACCGAATCAAAGCCATCGCACTTTTCCAGAGTAAGTTTATGGACCTACTGGAAATCATAATGTTACAATTGACATGGGTTCATTTAACGCAGTTGCAAAACAAGCAGGTGTCTTCGGCGAAACCGGGCAGCTTAACATCCAGAATGACACCAAAGTTGCTCAAGGATTGTGAAGAGTACACGTTCATACGTAAGTTGTCCAAATACCTCTCTCGATTCGTTGCTTACATAGGAGGCAGTTGGCATTTTAACGGCATAATCGATATGCTGAACAGATCCATTTCGGGTGAGAATCGAAAATATAAAATTGACGAAACCGAACTGAATGATCAAATCAACAACGCGTTGACGACGCTGAACCGTTTGCATTCGTCTTTTTACGATTGTAAGCCTTTGTTCATGGAAGCTACAAACCATATAGTTAAACCCAAAGAGTTCACAAAATTCTTAACAAGTGCACTGTGGAAGGTCGATTTCGGTGTCATCAAATCGTTTATACGTTTTTCATTGGAATTTGAAAAATGGACTATCAAAAAGGACAGGTTAATCGACGAAGGCTGTAAGTCAAAGAAAGAAGATTAACAATTTAAAAATAGGATTTTTTTCTGTTTATTGTGTACATAATTCATATGAATTTAGTTGTGATTTGTGTAGACATAATTTGTGTAGCCAAATACAATAGTACATACAAATGTACCTTATATTTGTTTTTTTTTTATAACACCAGTACAATATTTTAGCTTCGATGCATAGCAGCGAAGGTATTGAATTTTTTTATTAGTCTCGACAAAACGTAAAAAAAAATCGTTTTTGAGTTTTATTTTTTCTAAGTTAAAAGAACTCATCATGTCATGATGGCAGCGTAAGGCCTTAAAGACCTGTTAAGTAAAAAAAAACATAAATCATGTTCAAACTATTGATGCTGACTTGTACTTGGTGCAATATTGTTTACTTCTGCTTAGCTCTTCTCTTAGCTATTCGGGATCGACAACGATAGTCTTCTACCGCCACTCATCAAGGTCGTGTTTTACACATTGATTGCAGCATATATTTAAAACGTTTTGTCGACTTTTCTGTACACGTGCACACGATTGCCACGACGGGTGTTGTGTCTGTATTAAAGTTATACTGAAGTAGCTCGATGGCCTGTTACCGATTATATTTGCTTAACTTGCATCCGGGCACGGGGCATTCATTCAATCACGGTACGGTTGATGGAACAGCTACCGCGTATAACAGTAAACCCTAAGCGTTTTTGCTATGTCGCTCCGGCGTGCCCTTGTATATATTATATTGCATTATCAATGGTTAATGACGCAGCGATGATGGCGGTGCTATGATGTAGGAATCTTTTTTGGGAACCGTACATTTTTTCACGGATGCGTGGAAATTGATGAAGGAAGGGGACGAAAATGTTTGTAAGTGAACCGACGGTTAGTGACCGCGTATTGGTTCTGAAGGGAGAGTTATAAAAAAAAACTAGTAAATAACAAAAGCTGTCCGAATCACGCATCTAAAATCGATCCGCCCGTTGGACCCTTTGGCTGCAGACGGGGTCGAGGCCGTCAAGCTGTACACGAGTGAAAACAGAATAGGTGCTGTGTAAGAAAAAAACCTTGAAATAGGTAGTCTAGTTGGCATTTGTCCATATTTCCTAGCCCGTCCTTGGTCTATAAAACATTATAGTTTAATAAAAACATCCCCTACGAAGAAATCTATATCTATATAGATTTTTTTAGCACAAATGTCTGTTTTTACTTATGTAAACAAATTACACGTAAAATTCTAAATATTTTGTTTCGGGTCGTTAAAATAATAATAGCTATAAAAAATATATAAATTATGTAAAAAAATCAGTTTTTTTCAGTTTTCACGAAATAGTATTACTATCTATTATTATTGAGAAAGTCCAGTACAACTTCAACAAGTTGTAATAAAAATCTCTAAAGAATAATATTTTTTTCATTACATAGTTGATAATTTTTATTTTTATGATACGTTAGCTCTAGTGAGATTGTTTTTAAGTCAGAAATTGAGGCACTCGATTTTTCTTTAGGGATAGTTTAAATTGTAATGTAAGAACAGAATTTTTGTGTATTCCTATGTTTTTTTTTATTCAATTTTAAACGTGTAGTGTTTGACAAAAAAAAAAAAACTAATACCACATTTGGCAGCAATAGAAAATGCTTAGATCAATAAAACGCACTTGATTTTGAACTCATTGTAGACAGCAAATTTATTATAAGACCGCAAAATGTAAAATTGCTGTTTAAAAAGTCCCGTAAAAACGTTTAAATTAAAATAAAACTTATGCCTTCAATATATTACAGTCGTGTCGATATATATTTTAGCTTGAAAATATAATACTTACCGTGCTCGATTTTTATTATAAATTGTAGCGATTTTGTATGCCTAATTATTTGTTTTGTACATTTTTGTACACGTCTACTTCGAAATTGTACATCAAAATAGTCATACATAGTTAAACATATGTTTAAGATAAATCAATATTCCTAAACGATACGTTTAGTTTTATTACGGTTAGGAATATTTTCGAATATTTTTGTTGTTCTAATAATTATTTAAACATAAAATATAAAATTATTCGTATCGATTTTTGATGAAATGACGCCATTGGTTTATATTTAAGAAAGAAGAAACCTAACAGCCAACAGCTCAGATGACCTTATGAGACAGAAGTTCCCTCTAAGTTTCTCGAAAACGATACTTTTGGCTTGCATTGAGTATTATCTTTACCTATAAAGTTTTGCGCTGATTGATATTGCTGACTCATCTTAGTGTCCGCTGTGAGTGACATTTTTCAATGGCAGTGTCGCAGATACAGTAAGTAAGCAACAAGAGTTGACTGTCTTTGCAGTTTAAACATCATTATAAATACTTATAGTTCGGACGTTCTTCAAATAGCTAGTACCTTAGGCCTGTATACTGATCAGCTATTACCTATACCGGTAGCTGTATAGTAGGTGCACATGTGTTAAATTACAGAAACGGGTAGTTGAAAATTTACAGTTACACCCCATAATCAAAGTGTAAAAACTAAAATATAATGACAACTGAGAACTAAGTTTGGCATTTCCGGCCAACTGTTTTCCGGCTATTAAGCGAACGACGGAGATTTTGTTTTCTTAATCATAGCAAACCACGCCCGAAGCCAGGTTTCTCAGTTTTTTATTTTTACATTTAAGGAGATTTTTTTTTTAATTTGCTCGATAACTCTTTCATGGGCAAATTTCATCTGCGTTCCCTTGCCGTATTTAATAAACAGTGTTGATCACAATCATATTCTGCGAGCACTTTCTAGTACCTATACCTAGCACAAATCATGTTCTTTATAAAAGTTTGTCTAGGTTCAGGTCATCGCACCGTATACTTATTAATTGCATATTATATGCCGATATTGTGGATATATTCGTTTAAACGCTCATTCCTGGCATTGATATTTGAGGCCTTACAAGGTCATACCGTTGTCCTACGATTTGCTGACGAGTTGAAGCTCCGAATGCTCGGTTTGGGTGGAGAAAACGATGACGCGAGGCGATAACATAGTATTACTGTCCTCCGTATGTAAAATATTATTATAAGGATTAAGATGTTATTAGTGGCTGAGGACAACGGACGGATTGTAATGTGAATAATACAGTTGTTGTCGAGAAAGCCCACGGAGAAATAAAAAAAAGGTAACAATCGCCATCCGGTTTCGACACACGCACACAGATGCACATAGGAAAGGGTGTGTATTTATTGTATGGTAAGTCGTTTCAGAAAAAAAAAACAGTAATTTAGATACACACACACAAAATAGTTATATTTTGTTATGTGTACGTTTAAACCGATACGGCACAGGGCGTTGTCAATGTTAAAAAAAAAAACATTATGCGGTTTGATGAGCAAGCGAGTCAAGGGTAAAGATTTTGTCGGTGTTTGACTTCTTTCGTCCTCATTCGAAGGCAAAACAGTGTTTGTGTGTATAATAATATTCTTATTGAAAGGTTACCAAAATTTGTTGACTCATCTGTTACAGTGGACGGCTTAAATACAAAAAAAAATACATAGTTGATTCAACTTAAATTATGGTCAATATACGGACACATTAATTTTCTGGTTGGAATAACTAAATAAATAGTTGGGCTCACTAAATGTTTAGTCGGACCAACTATGTACTTTATTCCGTGCATACATATTATGTTCTAAAGTACACACTCAAAAATAGCTATTAATTGACGCACTTATACGTCAGTATATAATGCATTTCCTAGTGAAGTATGTCATAATTAAGTTGGAATCAAACTTTGTAGTATTGTCGGTGAAGTCTTGTATGTTTTTGTTTTATATTACTTTTATGTTTAATCCATCTGGTACTACTATACGTTGTGCGGTTTCGACAGTTCCGTGTATTTTGTTGAGCGTACGACATAAAACCAATTTAGTTTTGAAGCACATACTAGTATAAATATACTTGTGGGGGGGGGGGGAGAAAAAACCAAATGGATATCGTGACACGGGAACGTTTTTTTTCTGTTGCGGTGGTGGCAACAGAGGGAGGATCGTGTCGGCGATCGTGTACAAATTACAGACCGCACCGACCTCATGATCGCAGCCTAAGTATACAAGACGATGACGTAGGTATATATACAAATGTGTCAGCCGTTGAAAATAATAAAAAAAACACACACACACAAAAACCGCATGTTTGCGAAAACCGCAGTAAATATGCCTACGAAAAAAAAAAACACAAAATAAATAAGTAAAAAACTCCTAAAAATAGCATGTATACGTAAAACCCAAGACTGTAATATTATAGTGTCCTCGGCGAAATTTTGTACCGTTCCACTTGGGGAACGCCTTGTGATTGCCACCGTCTCCCGATGGGTTTTCAGCTTCCGTAAAATCCGTTTCGACCGAGGTTGCCCCTTGGAATAATTGTAAATGCCATAACAGATCACTTTGATACTGTTAAGTAGTATTTATTATACAAAGAGATAACGACTGTTATATTGTTGAGGTACACTAGTAAAAGCAGTAAATAAGTATTAAAGTAGAGCATGGTACTTTTGTAGCCAACACTGGAATCAATACAGTTAACACTAGTTCGCAATCGAACACCGGAAGAACTGTTGGGCCATATTTAACACTTGTTTAGTTATATTGACACAATAATACCACATAATTATTCCCAGCGTGAGCTCATTTAAAACTTAAATTAATCAATTCAACAAGTTCTACAAAGCTGTTAGCCAGTTATAGTTCAATTAAAATATTACAATTTTCCATTTTTTTTTTTGTTGATACAACAAAACGATTTTGACAGTAGAAGCGGTGAAACCGAAAGGATTTACACTATACAGTATACATTACAGGGTATAAGTAATTTTTATAAAAACTTTATAGAAAAGCAAAATTAAAATTATTTTTCCTACAATAATATATTAAGAGAGTGATATGCATTAAAGTGCATATGCATTAAATTTCTTCAATATCTTTTGTAAAAACTAATATTTGGTATACTATGCATTGAATAATACCTTTTTAGTTCTCATCACTTCAATTTGTCTTTTAATGTTTTTAATTAAAAACTCCTTAGTTCTTTAGGGTGAACTTTTTATGGGTTTTTCTTTTTAAATAAGTAATTAAAAAATAGATACCGTTCTAAACGATAAATGCTATTGCACGATTAGGTATTGAGTACCTAATCAGGTATTAATAAACTTTTTTGGGCAACGGTATACACGACGAAGTTCACGTACAACAGATTGGTATTGTTATAGCAGTTGTACAATAGTTATAAATTTAATATAATTACTATCTAACTCATTGGTCGTACGGTTAATGTATACCAAAGACATTATACAGAATTCGTTTTCGTGTAAAATTGTTCATATTTATTGCATAGACGGTTTTCGAACATTGGAACTTAAGTGTGCTGTATGGATGTCAGGTTTTTTTTATGTATTTTGGGCGGTACAGGGAACCCTTCGCGTGCCATATGGGCTACCGCTTCATTGACTAGAGCTAATTTGGGCGTATATTGGAGTTTTCACGGTGAACAACAATGCTGCGGCTCGAGGGCGGGTAACCGAGGATAGTAATTCGCAATACTAATTTTATGTCCCTAACAATGAGCTCAGACCATAAGCGCACGCCTCGGAAAAAAAATAAGTTCTACTGGTAGTTTTCAGCTGCTGTTGACTTTTTGTTCTAATCCAATAAATCAAATCGAAAACATCCATAATTGTGTCGACGGAACATAATGTATGCACTTGTTTTTTTTACGTGGTGGACCCCTAAATAATATTACTCTACACATGTTTGTTTGAAAACTCAAAAAACTGCAGTCAACGCGAAGACGTTGTTGAAAATCCAGTGGTCATGATTTTTATACATCATTTTGTGTAAATATTCCAAAATAGTTATTCCCAACCCAAACCAAATATTTAAATTATTCTTTTTGTGTTTTCAAAAACGACAACCTCAATAGTTCAATTATTATGTTGTCTACACGTACATATTAAAATAATATAAATTATACAATATTAATTAAAATAATAATATACTTTTAATTACTTTTTGAAACTCATCGAAATAAATAAATTCATTTTTATTTACTTTTTTTTTCAATTATGGCTATTTTTATGCGATTGAAAACTAAAGTAGATTTGTATTAAGAATGTAAAATCATACTGATTGAATGTAGTGTGATATTGACGAGTTCATTATTGTAAGTCACCTTGAGTATATTTGATTATAAAAAAATACGATTAGTGCATAAATTCACTAAAACCTATTTAAAATAAATAACGTGTGTCGCAATAAAAATATTTGAACAAAACCATACCTAATAGTTACAATTCAAAAATATTCGGGATAAAAATAAAATTATTCTCATGAAGGTTCTTATACAGCCTAAAGACTATACTATTATTGCACCAACATTGATTGAAAATGAGTTTTAAAATATTACTTTTTATTTCTTCAGTACGGGTTTACCGCAAAAAGTCATTATGCGCTGTAACCTAACATAACTGTAAACAACGTTGTCCTCGTTTCTTTAGGTTGATTGATATTGACCCAAGTCCCCAAAAAATGTCAGACGATTTTTTCTATATTATATGAATACTAAAGTATACTCAACTATAAGTTACAAAAGTTAAAAAAACTCTAGTACAATAGTTAAAATTAAATGATAATAATATTCATAATATTATGTTATGTATTGATAAAAAAAAATTATTATAAAAGTAATACCCACTTAAAATAATCATCAATATGGGCTATTGTATTTTTTACCGAAGAAAAAACTTTTAGTATAAAATATGCGAAGAACGGTTTAAGATAGATTATAATACAAAATTGCCAAAATTGAAAAGACAGCTTTTTTACTATAGGTACTTTATAAGTTTTAAGGATAACATTTTTATTATCTCAAATGATATTGGAAAAAATGATTACTAGTTATCATTTTTGACCGTCTTTTAATATTTCTAAAAGTTTTTGTAATTTCTAGGCCGAATTTTTTTTATATATTTTGTAACCTAAAATCTTTTCCACTATCATGTGTTGTGCTTGTGTAATGATGTATAATCTATACAATATTATAGTTATGAAAATCCGTCTTCTTTTTGAATGACCTCACATCAGCCGTTGGTATTAATTAGGCGCGAGTGAATCTCTGGGATTTATCGAATCGGTGTGTGAAATAAAATAGCAACTAACAATGTGCGATAAGTGTTTGTCAATTTATTAACCATTTATACCCACGATGCGTACATACATGACGAAACGGCAACAATAGTTTGCCTTACAGGTGTGTAGTATTTTCTTTGGTTGTACTATGTAGTTTTCGTTGAAAACTACATAAAACTACATCACCTCGGGTACTCCAATAGACGTTCAGTGTTATATTTCCAAGACAGCACGTCGATGACCCAGCAAAGACGATTCGTCGACCTCGTTATTTATGTATGGATGTGATTTTTTTTTACCAATAAAAACAAAATTACTCGAAGCAACAAAATTTTAGTTAATTGTTTTAACATTTTCATATCTAGACCATTTAACTATTATTGTGGCACATGTTATAACTTATTTATACTTAGACAAGCATCGATCTTATAATACTAAAATTCACTCTATAATTTGTGATTCGACAAACGGCCGAGTTTTATGATGATTGAACTTTGAAGACTTGTTCATGACACTTTAAATTATGTTTCTCTTTGACCTTAGTGTGCAAATTGAACACTGGCCGACGCACCACATATTATGTAAGCACATTGTAAATTTAAAAATACAACAAAATAGATTACTTGAGAAATGCCGCGTGTCTATTTTAATTATAGCATTTTCAACGTTCCAAAAAACTATAACTGTATTTGTACCTATGTAAGTTGTTTAATGAAAATTTTCATTATTTTATATAAAACATACAAGTTTCTTCTATGAGTTAAGAAAACCAGACAGGTTGTAAATGGGAAAAAATCGTCCGATAAGCGAAAAATATATTTTTTTTTAGGCACTTGCTATGTGATCGATTACAGAAAATACAGAAACATGAAAACGGCAAGCAAATTACAATAATTATGCTTTGAAATAAGAAAAGGGGGCGTTGAGAAATAATGAAGTTTCGATACAGGAAAGAATTTGGATAACAATGTTTCACGCTGAAAGGGGGAAGTTTATATTTGCACTAGACCGCCCGTTGAGACGGAATAGAACACAAAGGGTGGCAGCCGGAAGATTTTCAAAAAGGTTATCGACGGGTTTCCAATAGAATAATGAACCCGAAAATACTCAATGTGGCAAATTCGTTTATTATTTATAGGCATTACGGTTAGGAATTTAAAAAAAAAAATGATTTAATACATTCAACTGTGTTGTGTACCGTGGACATTTGCGAGAGCGGTCTCCGTATCATTGCAAAGTGCAAACAGGGAAAATCAGAGAGGTTGCAAGAATGAAAATGACTGTATTTTGTAGTCTGGGCAGGCACTATTTTATGCATGTATGTATGTTGATCTAGCTTTATTATCCAACTCGTCAAAGTCGGTAACCAAGAAAATTCTAGTAGCGCTCAATTGCTGTAGTATTAAATAAAGCTTTGTTATAAATACGCATAATAATAAGGAACACCGAAAATGAATAGTCGGAATTAAAAGCAATTTCATCCACAGCGGAAATCGGTAGGATCGCTGTAAGTTTGTTCGCAGTCATGGAAACTTTGCATTGTTGTATAAACGCACAAAAGAAAGTGATGACAAGTAATGTGATTGTGAGCAAGAAAAGGATTTAATTTACTGATATTAACCGCGCAACAATATTGTAGAACTTAAATTTTCCATTTTAATAAATGGAAATGTTTAGCACAATGTATATATTATTCGCATGACAAACGTCAAACAAATTCATCAACGTACGTGCTCTAACAACTTCTGTCCTAAAATACATTCGTGTTTTTATTGTATTAATGTGTGTTTTTGTATATGAACATAGTTCGTCCGTCATTATTCATTTGTTAGATAATATCGAGATTATAAGACTAACCAAGACAAATAAAGAAAACATTAACTCTAATCGAATCAATTGGTTTTTTTTTTTAATTTGTCAGTAAATTCCGTAAAGTAATTTTACTGTTTCATAAAATTCTTTAAGTTTAGCATACATTAACCTTTCAAAACCCGTGAAACACAAAAAAAAAAATAATGAAAATCGACTAATACCCCTGTGATCCTGTTCTTGCACGAGACGATTGATCTGAAATATGATAACCTTACTTTATTTAAGTGTGTTGTTGGCGCTGACGATGGTAACACATTGCTGCCGAGATGCGCGTATACGCTAAAGTGTAGGTATTATTTTTTGAGGTAAGGTTTTTTTTTAAACGTTTCATTATGTTATTTCTTAACACTTACTTTTTGCGCTAAACTCATATGCGCTTGTACCAAAAACTTGAAATCGACCCATTTATCAATTTCTATATTATAACGTTCATATACAGTGCACAGACTGTGCCTGTGACGATGCTGGGTCACGGTATTCGTGAAATCCGCCGTATAGGCGCCTAATAATTCGTCAGCAGAAATGATTTTATAAAAGAAGAACACAATACACCGGACCTCCCGGCGCAACAACACAAAAAGTCAGTACACACACACCCCCGTATCGTATAATACAAATCGTGGCAACGGTGTATACACATTATATTATGTAGTCCTACACAGCACATACAGTGCCCAAGTATATATAGTTTGTAAGCGATAGCCGTTTTCCGCGGCTAATTTCACGGTGCTCGTCCTTTTGTCCCGCATTGCCCACTTCTATGCCACCTACACCGTCGCGTCCGTTCCCTCAGGACTCGGCCGACGTGTGGCAACGGGAGCGTGGGCAGCAACAAGCGCCGGGCAGAGTCAAAGTTGTAGTATAAGGAGCATTCGTCGTGGTACACGGCTGTCGTGTAACCGTAAGTTTTATAGTTTTCCTTATCCTCAGTGTGCTCAGTGTACACGGCCGAGTACCGGGTGCTATCCCTAATGTTGTGCGGCCCATACCGAATTCGACACACGTCCCCGGTCGCGGCCAAAACGCGCCGAGTCATACCCACCCAATTTCGCGGCCTTTAAAAAACACAAGACGAAGACGGCGACGACTACGGTAAATAAAACAACCCGAAAAAAAAAAAAAAATCAACCGCATATCCTCAAGTATACACCGGCCGTATCAATATAGCGTCCGCCGTATGCGCGTTATTATATTATTATCATCGTCGTAAAACCCGATATTACCTGTGTATAAAACAACAGAATCGGCACATCATCGTACCACACTGTTTTCTCCGCCGTTGTCGTCACGCCGAGCCGGATAGTCATGCGTGTGGGTCTCACTTTTTCCCCGGTGTACACACTCTTGGGGGCGTTTGTTTTCTTTTTGCCCCCTTTCTTTTTTATTTTTTTGTACTCCTCAAGTCCAACGCGGTTGCAGACGCGCACACGGATTGTGTTTTAACGACTATCAGGCCGGCCGGCCACCGAAAAACCATTAATCTCTTCTGCCACCGTTGTTTCAACTCCACCGGATCGTGCCTAATGTACCTGTGCGGCCTGCCTGTTCACAAAAAAAAACAATCAAACGACAACGGTCGTATATACTTGCAGATGCACACTATTGTCGTTGCGCTTATCTCGGTTGTAAAAATAAAAATAAAAATCATTATGATTTGGGTGCGTTGAAAAAACGCACCAAGTGATTTCCCCCGCGTGTCCTGTTCGCGAAAATCGAAGAGAATCTGCCACAGTTGTAGAAGAGCCGTAGAACAAACCAAGTACCCGCCTTTACCTGTTTCCCTCCTCCCGGCCTAAAAGTTAAACTTAAATAACATTAAAAATAAGGCGCACTTGTGTATTAAACTGACTCCCCTTTCTTTTCATTATCATATAGGGTAATTAAATAAAATAATGTGTTTTTAAAACATTTTAACATAGTTATGAAAAACTGGTTATCGATCAGTCAAAATTAAAAATAGTTCATTTGAAAGAGGGTTGAAAACATAAAATGTTGTAAATAAAAATTGAGATCACGTTGTATGAAACCACTGCGAAAAATAAAAACTGTATTACTAATTAAACTCTGTGGGATATTAAGTGGATCAATTTTAATAATCACCCTGTATTCTCACGGAAATACATTAAAAACAATATTCTCTTTTATTTAATGACATTTAGTCACCCGGTTCAAGCCGGTGCGCGCAAGATCATCTCAAATTTTAATGCGGGAAAAAGATTATAAGTGTTGATTTTAGAAGTGATCGGTCGCCGGCAGCCGGCAGGTATTCCGTATTATGTATAACGGATTGTTTTTGGCGTTTTATTATTTTATTTATATCGTATCTAATAAGTCGTAATTGAGACCACACAACAGCAATGGTATAGGGATAAAAAATGATCGAGTGGCCGTGGAACTATGTTGGTGGGAAAACACACACCTTAAGCAGAATTGTAAGGGGCAAACGGGCGGACAGACTGTTGACGTGGTCCGCGAATGTTACCCATAATAATTCACGGAGAACGTGTTTTATTCGGAATGTTACTTTTCCATTTGGACAGGCAAACAAGCGGGAGGCGATCGAAGAGGCGGGGAAATAAAAAATTGTGTGTGAGATCCGAGAGAGACGGACAAGGCACGACGTCATCTCAATTAAAAATTCACTGCGAGCAAAATGAAAATGCCTCCCACCGAGAAACTTACATTTATTTTGGTGTACGTGATTTCCACCGTCGATCACAAGAAAATACAGCGCGATATTTATTTAAAATTTAAAAAAATGTATAACAATACTGTAAGTTTGTGTCATCAAAAACAATATTAAAAATTAAACACCGATTTCGTAATATCGTAATAAAGGGTTTTATTTGTATTTAATAATTTAGTGCCTTAATTATTACTGTACATTATAATTATTACAACTTACGGCTGTACATTGATATGAAATTGGAATGATAATTACATTACAAGGCTGGCGTGAAATTTATCACGTTATCAACGGTTGGGTAATCAACCAAATTGACAAAATTGGTCTGTGAAAGTTTACTAAAAAATCACACACCTAATAGATGTAATACATTTATGTCCGTTTGCAAAGTTTATAGCTAAAATATAACCTAATACACAATTTATACCATAACTCATAAATAGTTATTTAATTATTGTTAATATTCACGCGATGATTTCATAAGGTGTCATCTCGTTATAATACTTAGTAGAAACATGTAGATATCGTTTGATTTATTCATAAACTGTTAAACAACTATTTGGATTGATATTTATGTGTAGTTTCGAACCGGTATTTATTTTATTCTTAAGCCGCACGCCGCGTTGTCTACTATTAGTAAATATATACATACGAAAAATGTTTATAAAATACGAGGTTAAAAACAAAAAAGTTATTAATTCATAGTGTCAAACAAATTATTTTTTTATACAACTAAAACATCATCATTATAAATTGCAACTTTATAATCTGATTCGTTTGAATGGCATTCGAACAAAACACAATTTATATGTATTCATAGTTATTTTTTACTTAGTAATTTTTTTGACCGAGTTCTTCTTTTTAGAACAAGTAGAATTCAAATTTTATTTTTTATGCAATTGTCAATTTCTGGAAAATTTATTAGGTTTTGCAATTTGTTTTTCTACTAAGCGAGTAAAATACGATTATTTTGGTAATAAATATGGATGTAGGGCTCCAGTTAGGACTTGGTTAATCTACCTATCCACAACAGTGCAGTACATACTGAGACACACTGTACAGCTGGTTATGACAATCTTGATTTTTTTTTTAATTAACAAAAAAACATTGTTTTTAATTTTTAAGATATGTTGTTGATTAACAGTTAAAACGCGCCAAGTATTTTTAGTATTTTTATTTTAGGTCTAAATGCTCAAGTATAAATGACACTAGTGTGAAAAGAGCGCTTATATATCTGTATAAGAACCGAAAGCCACTAGCATTGGTTATTTATAATCGATGCCGCTAGCAATTTTAAACGTCAAAGTCGATTATCATTTGCTGTCTAACGGTATAACGTGTGCAACATTTTCGCTTTACATAAAGATTAAAGTTAAAAAAAAAAACAATAATACAGAAATAAATAAATAACATTAATATTTCCTAAGGGCCAACATCGTAAATCTAAACAAAACCGTAATAGACCAATGCAATATTAAACAATTTACGTCGACAGTAAACAGGTTTCTTTATGTTTAGCTGGAACATACACAGAAATAAATTTGACTGTCCGATAATTTATGTTTACTCCAGGGTGAACTATGATGCGAGTAACCAGTTTTCATTTACCTCACGCTTGGCCTGTTATTCAAATTGACATGCTTAAATTATTATCTTTGTATATTTTTTTAGTTTATTTCGAGTGCGAAGTGGAGATTGAAAAATCATCTTTATTTTTTTGAAAAACTAAACAAATCTTTATACATATATTCATTTTAGAGTATCAACTTTTGATAAAGACGTTTCGACACTAAATAGTCAACACCGTAATAAAATATGCTTAATAATTAATATTTTATTCTAAGTAATTACATATAATACTCTGGTTAACTGGTTAACTGAGTTATATCATCATGACGTATAACTTCTCAAGTATAAAAATTAATTAGGTATACATAATTATACTAGTTTATAGTAGTCACCAATTAAATCTATTTCGGTATATTCTTTTTAAATAATATTGATGAATCAAGAAATAAATCTTTTTGGGGTAAATTATCCAACTTAATTTGCTCAACTGTCAATGAATCACACAATTTGGGCACGCATTCAACAATATAGCAGTTAACTAGAGACTAGTATAATGTGTAAGTTGTAATATATTCATAATTATTTTTTGAATACTTATTTTATAGATTTAAAACATGCAAACATTAATATTTATTTGTTGCAATGGTAAATGGACAACCATTTTTTAGATGAACATTGTTCGTGTAATAATGATGTCTTATACACAACATTAATAATTCTCGAAAGGCAAAAAAAAAAATTAATTTAATTAATAAAAAATAAACACATTTTAACGGATTTTTTAAAATTTATTTGAGTATATCAATACATATTATTATTATGGTATAAGTAATATGCATTGTGTGGTCTATGGCAATTTTGAGTTTGGCATCATGGAGTTATTTCATTAACAATTCTGAAAAGTAAAAGTATTATTAGTTTAACACTATAATAAATATTTGTTTTTTTTTAATACGTGTCTAATACAAAACTAAATTTTTGTATTTCCAAATATTGACAATGCTATTTTAGATACTGTTGCCGTATATTATACAATTACATTTTATTTTTAAGTAAATAAAGTTAAAAATTAATGTAAACATATCTACTATTATATTTAATTAATCGTTTTATGGAACTCATTTTTAGTTTAATTAATGACAAAGATGATAAATTGTAAAATTATAAAAATTATTACAAGTAGATAGTCAAAAATCAATAAAAACTCTATTAAGTTAATGAAATAATTTATATATTAAATATTATATTTTAAACAAAAACTATTAAAAACGAATTGGTTAAATCCAATCGTTAAGGATGTAATTTGAGCTTTTCATATTATATTTAAATGTTGCAAATTTGACATAACTAAAAACTTACCATGGCTTGGTTGACAGCGGAGCTGGTCTTGGCGACAGTCTTGATAGCTTTGGCGGATTGCACTTGTCCGACGACAACGATGTTCATTGATACTTTTTCTGCGCCCATTTTTGGTTTTTGAGTTGGTTTTTGGAGAACTTACGAAGGAAATACTGAAACAACGAAATCAGTTTTACTATTACATAATAATAATATTTTTACAATAGAATCACGTTATTACGGAAAGAAAACACTGCTGTTAGTACTTACCAAAGTATAGATTTTGCACAAAAAAGTGTTATGCTCGATCTGAAATGCTGCACGCCTATTTATACAAAATATATTTGAATTGGCTGATAACGCAATCGATATGGCGTGTTCTCGTTACCGTCATCCGATGAAGTGGCGCCATATTTTCCGTTCAAAGTTCTACACGGAATACGGATTACACAAGCTACTTAAAAATTACATACATATCATGATCAACAACAAGTGATAATTAACAATAAGAACACAAAAAAAATATAATTATTTCAGACAAATAAGAATGCAAAGTCCGTGAGCTGAATGTTGATATATAGGAATCATCATTAGAATCTATTATAAACTGTCGCAGTACTGATACCGTCAAATGTAAACGTCAACTGATATTTTGATTCAAACGTACCAGCAAAGTATGTCAAAAAGGTCTAGTCAACTATAATGTGTAAATGATTGAAATATTGATTGCTACGGATGACAAAAGCATGACAACAACATTATAAATTAAAGCGTTGACAGTTGGTTAGGAAATAACTTTTTTGTAATAGTGATCTATTTTAATTTTTTATATAATATATTACATTACACTATATTACATTTTGGTAATATAGTGGATATTTTCAAAGTATGATTTTTTAATTTGTAGTACAAAAATCAGATAAGATCTATTATATTTTGTTCAAACAATATCACATTCTAGCATTCAAGCGCAAATGGAATGTTATCAATTTATCATTCTAGCCCCCCGTCAGTGTTCGGTTCCTGCTTGCAGTGTAGAAGTTAGGAAAGCCAAGAGCAACAAAATGATTTAAAAAAAAATTTTAGTTAGTAATAATTTTTATTAATAATAATTTTTTAGCTAAGAACATATTAATTTGTTTTTATACTTTATTTATTTTAACTGGCTACTAGAATACTAATATACTATGTATATTTCATCAACATCCTGTGCTACATAAAATGTATTATTGAACATTGGTTATGATTATAACTTTACTATTATTATTGTTATCATAATAAAACAGTTGGCTTCAACTTTCAAGTCACATTTTTTGAAAAATGTTATTCTAATACATATTAAATAATACAACATATCTCTTTTAGACGGTATCTTTATCATGTAAATATATAATTACAAGAATAATAACTATAAGTCGAATGCTAGTTAAGTTCACACAGACAATTTTATTAAACATTTCTTAAAATGATTTTAGTTATTATATTTTAAATAATTAATGGGAAAATAATAATATTTCATTATAGTTGTCGCAATATTTTTAAAATAATATATTAATTTGTTTTTTATTATTACCGCGTGTTTGATAGTGTGTATATAGTAGGCGGTAGGTGCCTATTATGGTCGGCTGTCATGCCACTCTTTGTGAGGTCCAGTGTTTTTAAAAATTATTTTTTCAAGAATTGCAATTAAAACAAAAAATTGAAAATAAAATCTTCGTCAGTTTCGCGGAAAACACTTGAACGATTGTTATTGTACTTCGCCCGCGTTGATGGTTAAAATTATAATCCCTGGGGAATTTGCACCGCATTAATTTTTTTTTCTAGGACGTGCAAATCCGACGACTGGACGAAGGCGGAAATATTAACCCCCGGGTAAATGTATTTCGCCCGAAAAGGGTTGCTACTACACCGCGCATAGGTATACCTACCGCTTTGGCGTGTGGGCTGGCAAAGCCGTTTATTTTTTCTCTCATACGATATAAATATATTATATACACACAGTTTATATACATATATATGATGTCGGCGGGGACCAAAGGGTGTGTTTATAGAGGTCGACCCCGGGCTGTTGCGCTTCTGGACGCTTTATATGACGGACGGCCAGACGGAAAAGCGCTTTACCGGCCTCGGCCGTCGTGGATGTACATGTATACAGCTCGCTGTGCATAACCGTATTTATAAAATAAATGAGATTTTAATCGCGTTTAACGCCATTGCCGCCGACCCCCCCCCCTCGTCTGTCTTCACCCCCTCGTCCGTGTCCGTTCTCGGATGCGCTCGCCTATTTCAAAATAAATAATATACACACACACGTTCATAAAATCCTACACTTGACGAAAGAGGCACGGCTATTAGGCATTCGCCGCCGTGCATGCAAAGGGTCGTCACGGCCGGCTTCCATCAAAACTGATATATATATATATATATGCAATTAGAAGACCGACTTACGGGCGACCGGTGTACCTATATACGGTGCTGTAATTCGATTTTCGCCCGCGCCCGAGCTTTTCGCACGGTTCGCCGGCCAAAGGGTATAACGGCGTTTCCCGGAACCCGTTTGTATATGAAATACGAGCCCGGCGGGTATTATCCAGGTTTTCGGTTGGCTTTTTGAAAGCGGAAATGATTCGCCAGAAAAATAGAAGAAAAGTTATCCGCTTATAGCGGGTTCTTTGATCTGCTCGAGCCCGTATTATGTCGTTTATCCGTAACAACTGTTACACACGAAGCTTTGCAGTACTTTTAACCGCAAAAGCAGCAACGAGGTTAAGTTAAGCGCATAAGAAGCCCCGACTGGCCAGAGGTGGCATTGATACTATTTATTTGATTCGGGTTTACTATGATAATATACTCGTTTCATATTTTTTGTTCGATATTGGATGATACTTGATACACTGTATAATACATCTCTATAAAACACATTTTAATATTGTAATTTTGTTAATAAACTGAATTTTCCCTGATAATTGTACACGTTTTTTTTTGTAATCAGTTCAATACCTCATAATATTAGTAAATATAACATAGCTATAATAATTAATTTTTATAATTAACATTTAACTTGTCATCTTGTTTTATTGATGTAATATATTTTTATACTTACATTTAAATACGCATATTACAAATATCGATTAATAGGTTCTTGAGACATTTTTTCGTACTTAGTACTATCATTGATAGTTTTTATTGTAATCGTTCATGGCCAACTCGGGTCCCTAATCGTCGACATACACGCCATAATATTATAATTCAGGCGTAGGCTTACAGGTTCGTCGCAAAAAGTTGCCCATAGTATCAAAATAAATATTTGAAATAAGAATGCAACAATTTTGTTTATACATACTTTATAATTGGTTAATGTCAAACTTAAAATTATATATATTGCATTATAATAAATGAGAAATAATACCTAAGTATTATTTGTCAAGTATTTGCAATATTGCACTCGTTGTCAGACATGTCTGTGTAACAATATGAACAAGTGAAAAACGATTAACGTGCCAAGTGGCCCGTCGGGGGGTCAATAATTGCAAGTCTCACGCTTTTTAATGGGAGCCTCTTGCAAACATATTCTCCATGTCGTTAGTCGAAGGTTAGTAGTTTATTAATTCTATACAAACGTGACTTACACGAGTTATGAAAAAAAAAATGTATGTAAAAATCTCAGTAACGATTGTCGGCGTTCCGAAAACAAAACCACTTGAGGCAGTTTGACCAGTTGCTTTCACGTTGAAGACGATTTTTAACAATTATATTATATATACACCTACTGTAATTAATTTTCCAAAGTCAATAATGGTCAAGTTGAGCCGTTGTAATAAATTCGTGTTCACGGCAGTACCTTATAGCCACATCTTTTTTTCCATTGGGGATCGCTTATTACCAGATTGCTATTTTAAGCAAACCAGAAATTCACTATCTTATTGGTCATTCCACTCCTCAAAACTGTTGCTTATTTTTTTTAATATTATAATTTGTATTAAAGATTTATACAGATAAAAAGTCATGAAAATTAAAAAGATTTCACGGGCATGTCAAAAGATACCTCACCCAAAAACCGTAATTTTTATATCTTATCCTCTTCGGGTCAATCTCTCAAAATCGATTCTTGAAAAATACATACATATTGCTATATATATATGGTGAAAAAATATATAATTTTAGAATAGGTTTAAGCTGAGAAGACATTTTAGAATTACTTACTATTTAAAATCGCCGAACTTAACTTCAAAACGCATAAATGGTCAATTCAAATCAAAATTTTTCATTTTAATTGCAGACTTTCACTTGTTAAATGATAGTACCTATACATGACAAAATTAAACACAACATAAAACTACGGATGCGTTAAAATGTTCATGGATTGGACTTTATTATAGTTTGATAATTTTCGGATCTATGCACATGTTGCGTCATTAGTTAGCAGAGCTGACGTTTTGGTTTTTAGATTAAATCTATCGAAAATATATACCTACTAATTTGTTTTATGGGTTAAAATAAGTGTTAATAAAGGTTTTATAAAATAAAATAACATGTGTGTGTATTTGTTTTCGTTCAATGGCAAGGTAGGTATTTACAATAGAAAAAAAAATGAAAAATACAAAAACCCATGTGTTTTTTTTTTCTATGAACATTGCAGTTGTACCATATTAATAATTATTTACACTTCTAGTGTATAAAACCGTCGTCAAGAGTCCAGACGGATTTTTTTCTAGGTTATACGCGTAACACGGTTTGTCAGAAATAAAATAATAGTAATAATTGTCAAGACGAATGTGATTGACGTGGCGACACCGTTATTGTGACACCTTTTGGCGCCTACCGTCGGCTGCAATGTCCAACACCACCGTCGCGTTAGATGACTGTGACTAAATTCGTAGGCGATCACATTATTGTAAACGCAAAGCTTCAAAAGCATTATAGTATTATGAACGTTTTAAAAGGAAGGGAACATAACGGGTTTCCGTCTTGGCGGTACTAATAAAAACCGCTATAATAAAAAAAAAACGTGAACAACAAAATATATATTTCACAACAAATGATGCAGATTGTGTGTGCGCATATGACATTATTTGTCTAATGTATAAGCTACTGTATTCAGTCCCTTGAAAAACATTAATCATCAAGTTAACTCTAAAAAGTTAAAAAAATAAAATTTCTAATTTCGATAGATTCATAATCATAATATGTGCATTATTTTGAATATTATATAGATTCTTAACTATTGAAATACGGACATGCGTCCAAAATATTTGTTTAACACATCTACCGATGGTTTTTTTTTTATTTAATATTTTTTATCTTCAAAAGGGAACAAGTAATTTTGTGATGTGCAAAAAATTATACAATTTATACATATTGGCATATACCCAATTGTTTCCCCACTGGGAAACAATTGTTTGAAATGAATTAATTGGAACTGAAGTGAACATACTTAAGACTGTATTGTTTATTTTGTATATGAATAAAAAGTCTCGTGTCCCGATAAAAATGTTATACAATTTAATTAAAATGTATCACGTCCGTTATAATATTATGCGTATGGAGAGCGGGGAGTTTTTTTACAGCAAACGTCACACGTCTTGATATCGAATACCTCGAAAGGGGTTTCCGGTTAGGTGTACATACTTTGATGTGTAATATACATTTTTTCCCTACAGGACCTTCGCATCGCGCTCGGTTTCGTCCAGACACAAGGCCGCGGCCCGGACACGACACTGACGCTATCTTTTTTTCTTTAACTGACACACTGACAATATAACATTATATGAGTTTGGCGGATTTCGGACACGGCATTGTCAGCTGCTGCCGTCCGAAACTATATACTAGGTATTATGCGAGTACACAATGTGCTTCATTATTGTACACACACACACATACACTGAGCGTACTGTAGAAAACGGGGTGCCGAGGACATATACTAATAATATGATTGTGTCTGATCCGATCGGATCCCGGATGCGAGCGACGGAGGTGACGCGGTCCAAGACAATGGATATCGCGGAGCACCGCGGGCCATCGACATTTTTTTATACTATTATCCGAGATATAAAAAAAAAACCTATATCGAAGCTCACCGTCGAAACTGAGATTTATTATCGTTGTAGTTATTATTATTATTATATTTCCCGTGTTTTTTTTATTTTACCCATTTTCGCCTTAAGGCCGCATCGCTGGTCTGGTACGCGGTGGCAGTTATATTTGTGCTAGGCATCTACACAATACAGTATCCCGTGTACATATATATATATATATACACAGGAAACTCTGGATTTATATATGGTAATATAATATATGAAAAATATGGGTGCCTGGAAGGTGTACCGCGCGCAGTTTATGCGGTGGCGGCTTTGGTCATTATCGGTCGAGACAGCGTTCGGGTGATTTACGGGTGACGAGTATACATAAGGTCGTACGCACTTACCCCGCACATAGAATAACAATAATTATAATGATGATAATAATAATAATAGCTGCCGTCGATGTGGAATAACGATAATTATCAACAGATCATGTTTTCGGGAGCCTGAAAAACGGTCGTCCCGAGGCCATCCACGGCAAGTCGATTGCCGCCGTTCACTTGAATAATTATCCGGTAGCCGGGACCATGTCAAAAACCTATCAATCGGCCGAGCACGAGAAAAAAAAAAAGATACATAATATTATACATATAGAAAGAAATGCGTCGTTTCGTCTTGGGTCTCGTTTAGCACCGTTACAACTGCGGCTATTCTTCGACAATTTTAAACGTTCTTCTATATACCTACCCGACAACATGCATATAATATAATATATTATTATAATATCATGATGGACGAGCGTGTGTCAAAAACAAAACGTGTGTGTATATGTAGTGTTTTCCCTTCTTTCTGCCGCTCACTCTTTATGCCCTAAACGGGTGCTAGCATAATGTGCTTACACGTATTATACACAAGCATAACCCCTTTGGGCTGTGCGCACAGTAGCACATTGCACAACGCACACGGGACGGGACTTCTCGGTATGATAAATTCGTGTTGTCCGGCAATATTTAAAACCTAAAAAAAAAAAATGAGACGATAAGTACTGTTGTTACTCAGTCGGGCAAAATCATAATAACCATGATGATTAGCTCTCGACGTCGGTAGCCAAGAGTAGAAAACCCAAAACCATTTGCTGGTACTTCCGCAATTGGACGGAAGCAACTATTAAAAATTCAACGAATGTCTAATTTTCGAAAGCATCACCACCAACGCGGTGTTCGGCCAAAAAAAAAACCTCTTTCAAATAATAATTAAGGACGGCCTATCGGTATAAGATAATTGGATCGTTAAAAAAAAGTGGAAAAGATGAATACATGGATTGGCAGGTAGAACAAAATATATTGGCAAAACATAAAACAGAGAAGAAGGGAGGCGAAGTGGAAGCAGTACAAATTTGTCTCCAGCACTACCGAATCTACTTAATTTTTAGAGTCAGGGTACTGTTTAAAATGAATAATTTAGGATTGTGTTATTCTATTTTATATTTTGGCACGACATAGTGAACACTGAGGACTAACACAGGAACGTGCATAGATGCATCGTTACATTTTGGAACAGCTCATAAATACCTTCAACCGATAGTACCTTCAAACGTCTTTTTAAAATTGAAACAGTAGAAAAAATATTTGTAATAATAATAAAAATATTCGCAACAAATAAAAATACTGCTGTCTTTTGATCATGGATGTATACTGAAGTATTATATTATTATTCAGCTCTACTGTACTACAAATGATTACTACCTATGCAAATCTCAACATCTTAAACCTACAGTAGTCGCGTTTTATTTTGTTTTTTTCCTAATAAAACGACGCCCGTGGCAATTATTTGTTATAGCAGTTTCATTTGCATACTAAACTATTATACAAGGCATATGTATATATAATATATATACACAATATATGTATTCAACATTAGTCTGCGTTTTTATGCTTTTATATACACACACACACACTCTCGTATGATTTTAGTGTTTAACTTATATTATTCTCTGCACGTTTGTGAGGCGTTACAATATACATATATGAACAAAGGACACAACATTTCACACAAAAACATGCGGTACATAGTATTTAAGTATGACTAATTTTTAAAATACTTTCGTACATAGCTACCGTTTGGATTAAATCAAGTGTCCCTACTATACATATAGCGGCACTCAGCTAGTTTTATTTTTATTTTAAAACTCCCTCAAATCGCTAATGGTATAAATATAGATATAATGCTTGGCAAAATTAAGCCTGTGTTTTCAGGAATTTGATAAAGTCATTTTTGAGTTGAAAACAGGTTTAGAAATTCATTATTTAACAAATTATGAGTATAGGATTATTAAATTTCAAAAATCCGGATTTTGCCCAACTCAAAGATACATTTTCCAAAGTTGTGTACTTTGTCTACTAATTTAGGACGTATGCTAACCTTTAAAAGTAGACTGAATCATTCCAACCGAGTCTTGTGTAATGTACTGATAGAAATATTAATAGATTAAATCGGTTCTCAAGCAAAAAAGTTATCGGATCTTCATTAAAAAAAAAACATATCATTATAAAACCGCCTGAGCTTCCCGTCGACGCTAAAAAAGTAAAACTATTTCCCACCCTTATATTAAAATGCGAGGACACTATAATATTACAACGAGTTATGCCATTTTGAAATTACAAATGCAAGACAATGGATTATAAAATATTACTAATTATATTATGTAAATGCAAGTACTCATATAAAGTAGAGTACGCCGCCATGAAAAAATTTGGATACACGAGCACCTGTCGATAAATATCGTGTTTAACGGGTAATAATTTAAAATTTTTGTAATAATAAAAATATGTACTTCCACAGGGAAATAATAATAATTTATATGCGTTGTAGTTTAGCGAGTGATGGAAAAAACTCTATAAGCGGATGTAAACGTTTTATTTTATGAATTATTCATCTTGTTCCGGTACATAATATTATTATAACAGTGGGTATAGTTATGTTTACAGCGTGGAAAGATGCAAGTGCCAAGTGGCAAACGTCGTAGGAGTGGTGACAAACCTAACCAAACCGGATCAACTCAAGTTGATCGTAGCCAACTGGCATATTTAACTTACACATTACATTTATTTATAACAAATTTAATAAAATTGTAGGTAGAACTACTATTACTTGTTCAAATATGTTGTACATCATGTGTATCGTGTTGTGCATAGTTTATTATGTATTCATCCACTACTTACTTGTAGTGAGAATTTTTTAATATATTCTTAATAATTTTAGCTTACACATTTTAGACATGGCGTTTGTAGAATTTATAGGGGCACAAAGTGAATATTGATTAAAGTACAATAAATAATCGGATATAGTCGGCATAAGCACTGGAGTATAAAATATCAGAAATGATACTCAAAATGTAACCTTAAATTTGCGCTAGCGTGAATTAAGAACCGTAATTAAGAAAACAATGCAAATATTAAGAAAAAAATGCAAATATTAATTATTTTTTGAGTAGAATTCAATTTTATCCCAATGCCCATGATATTAATTCTTTTAAAAACAAATGTATACTTGTATATATAACAAAAATATATTTATAACATATATAAAAACTTAATGGTAAATATTAAAAAGATAAGTTTAAAACATTATAAATAGCTAAAGTTTTTCCACATGAAGCACCCAAATGTAAACGTTTGTCTATATCATCCAAACATTTCATATACGATTGAATTAGTTTAAAATCAACCCAACCCAGACTTGTGTTGTTTAATATTTCATTAACAATCTGCTGTGCGTCGGTAAGATGCTGATCTATTAAATTGTACGACGAACCGACAGTTGAATAATTGCTGATCATACTAGTCATAGAAGATGTACCTATCGAAGCCGAGATAGAATCGTGCTCATATTGTATTTTTTCAATTATAGAATCAACATTTTTAAAATAGTAATTCAACTGTGAGTTAAAAAATGTGCAAAGTTCTTGAAAGAAATCGTCATCGCTTAAATATAAAGCGTTATTAAACTGTATTAAAATCGAATTCCAATCCACGATATATCTGTTAATATAGCTATCACTCTTACTTTCTGCTATTAAGTTGTAAATTTCTACTATGAATTTCCAAGTAAGTTGTAGCATACTAATTTTATATATGGCTATCAACTCATAATACAGTATTCTCTGATTTATTATTTTTTTCAATTCATTGTGTGACGTATAGTATTGCCTATTTAATATGCGAGATTCTGTAATATGCCATTCGGCCGTGTCGAAATATTTGCCAAACGCATCGATATAACTAGTTAAAACAGAACAACTCAACACATGGACCAGGTAACAACCATCGATAATCATTTTGGACTCATAAGCAAAAAGTCCCACGTTTAAATTATGAAGCATTATTAAACTAAACGCTTGTTTGTTATTTTGTATTATTTTCGCTGCAACAGGAAGACAATGTGTGCATTTGAAGATTGGTATTAAATTGTTGGTTGGACGATTGGAATGAAAACAATCGGCAAAATTCATGTTAAATGTATTTTTATGATTACAATTCAGTTTTAAGTATTCGTCTAGTATTCCGACGACAAAAGCGTACAATTGAATCATGCCATTTGGATGATTTCTATCTGAAGGAAACGATGTAGGAGTAGTCGACTTAAAACGATTAATATAGGATTGCAATTTATCTGCGTACATATACACTAGCCAAAACTCATCTATTCGTATTCCTTTTACTTCTATCATGGTGGCAATCATTTTAGAGACTTCTGAGACAAATGAAAAATCATCAATTGAAATGTATCGAAATGTATTGTAATTATAATTTTGCTCCATAAAAATTGATCTAGTAACAAAAATATGCGTTTGTGCGATGAAAAGATATCCACATTTAAGATGATGATATTTATCGATTAAAGCTTGTCTCAGTTCTCCCGTCGAGGTTTCATATGTAATTGCTACTTCTTCAATGTCTTCATTACTGTACCCGTTATTGAACAGTTCTACTTTACGTATTGCAGCGATCACTTGCTGACGTTTTGCATATGGATCTTCGCAAGAGACATAACATTTGAAATATAATATGAAAATTAAATAAATCCGATGATATTTTGTTAAAATCATTACGGTGTCTCTATACGGTATCAAAATACTGTCCTTAAATTGTTTCGATTATTATTTATTTCTTATCTATTCACTAACCGCGTGATAACTACAATTAAATCTTAAAAATGTAGCTTACCGCAGGCTTAGTGAATCACTTATGTACTTGAAACATTTGCACGTTAACACGATCGCACTGTTTGTAGTTGCAGTATCTAAAAATTTGTTCCTATAATCCGTGTTTTTTTTTCAAGAGTAATAATATTCGGTTTGTATAAATATTATGTTTGATTTACACTGCGTCACGCATGTGTTGTTTTTTTATCATTTCTGGTTTTAAGCAATCGCTTATATTTATATACATATTTTTTTGCTTGGATACGAGCCTGAGGAGGCAATAGTTTTACGATTATGTGTATTTTACAATAATCAATAAAACTATTCATTCTGCTTTACTGCAATAATAAATACGTGTTCCATTTGTATTATTGTTATTGAGATTTTACAAAAAAAATATCATTAATCCGAAAAAAAGTACAAACTTTTCCAAATTATTATTATCGTGTCTAGTCGTACTTACAAAAAACTAAAAAACGATTAGTTTTACAGCCTTTTTTGTTTTTTTATTTAAATATTTTCTTTATTTACAATCTATACAAAATATGTATAATCAGCAAGTTTGATTAGTTTTACAGCCTAAGCCTACATGCATGATTAAAAATATTTCGCATTATGGTGTTGGTCCAGTATTGAAGATTTGTTAACTAATTAAATACTTAAGTTTGCGACTTTGGCTAGTCAATTTGTATGTAGTTATTTATTACATTATTTTATAAATACCGTCCATGTTTTATCATTTGGACGGAGTAGACGTTGAGAAAAATTACAGTCAATTATTTGTATTGTGTTTAAAAAACGAGCAACTGCCTTTTAAATCGATTTTCGACCTTTTTCGTTTATTTATTAATTAGCGGGAAGTGGGTGATATATTTACTGTTAGAAACTCGGGCCTTGGATTAGACCGATCTACGGCATATGATTAATGTATCATTCTTACATTCGTACATCCTTCCCGAAAAATCAATTCTTCTAAATTCTTATCCTCTACCAACATAGATGTACTTGGTCAGTCCTTATTAACTGTTTAATACACTCTTTGTTTACCTATATATTATATTTTTTTTAACATTGCCTCAGTCACCTTTAATAGCCGGCCGCAAATAACGACCCAATCTTTACTTCCTTCCATTAACCCTTTAAATCAGCCTATGGTCACGTATGATAGGATAAAAAAAATTGTAATAATGATAAAACAAAACAATTTTGTTTTTTGATAAAATATTTTTTATTCATAACTTATGTGTGTTAAAAGTTTGATTGAACTTCGCACCTTTTATACTTACATAACCGATTCAACTACCACAGTATGTGTCAATGCAGCCATATCATTATTTACTTAATAATATTACTGGTATACTGTATACACACTGCATGTAGGTTCATTAATTCTTATAAGGCATTTTGAATTTGGTATTAAATTCAAAATCATGTTTTTCTTGTAGTTCCTATTTTTATTTGTTATACAAGTTTTTATCGTTATATGTGTTTTAACAATTGTATTCCATTATGGACCGTAAAATACTGCTGTATGACATTATTTAGGACAGTAAGAAAAGCACTACAGTATACAATTGCAAAACTGATATTCAAAATGTACCCTTAGACGTGTGATAGGGTGAATTTAAAAAAAAAATTCAAACCTAAATTCAATTTTGAACGTTTATTTATTGCGTCGAATCCAATTTTATCCCATTTAATAATGATAATAGTATAAATACATTAATTTTAATATTAAAAGGAAGATTTACAACATCATAAATAGCTTAAGTTTTTCTATATCAAGCACCTAAATATAAAGGTTTATCCATATCATCCAAAAATTGTATTCCATGATAGTAATTCTATTGTAAATTAAAATATATAGGTATATACTAATTACATTGATAAAATATATAAAATTACTTTAATTTTAAATATTAAAAAGATAGGTTAATAACATTATAAATAGCTAAAGTTTTTCCATATGAAGCACCCAAATGTAAACGTTTGTCTATATCATCCAAAAATTTCATATACGATTGAATTAGTTTAAAATCAACCCAACCCAGACTTGTGTTATTTAATATTTCATTAACAATCTGTTGTGCGTCGGTAAGATGCTGATCTATTAGATTGTACGACGAACCGACGGTTGAATAATTGCTGATCATACTAGTCATAGAAGATGTACCTATCGAAGCCGAGATAGAATCGTGCTCATATTGTATTTTTTCAATTTTAGAATCAACATTTTTAAAATAGTAATTCAACTGTGAGTTGAAAAATGTGCAAAGTTCTTGAAAGAAATCGTCATCGCTTAAATATAAAGCGTTATTGAACTGTATTAAAATCGAATTGCAATCCACGATATATCTGTTAATATAGCTATCTCCAAGTAAGTTGGAGATAGCTCCAAGTAAGCAATATCTCCAAGTAAGTTGTAGCATACTAATTTTATGTATGGCTATCATCTCATAATACAGTATTCTCTGATGTATTATTTTTTTCAATTCATAGTATGTCGTACGGTAATGACTATTTACTAAGCAAGATATTTTGTATTTCCATTTGACTTTTTTGAAATATTTTGATAACAACGTGTCAACATAGCTAGTTTGTGCTAAATAATCACAACTCAATACATGATTCAGGTAATGACTTTCAATAATCATTTTAATCTTATAAGCAACAAGTCCCACGTTTAAATTATGATTGAATAATAAATTAAACTCGTTTTTGTTATTTTTTATTATTTTTGCTGCAACGGGGAGACAATGTGTGCATTTGAATATTAGTATTAAATTTTTGATTGAATGTTTGGAATGAAAACAATCGGCAGAATTCATGTTAAATTTATTTTTATGATTACAATTCAGTTTTAAGTATTCATCTAGTATTCCGACGACAAAAGCGTACAATTGCAACATTCTATCCTGATGTTGTTTCGTTAAATCAAACCATAGATGGGTTTTTTGGATACTATGGATAAAGAATTGCAATTTATCTGCGTATCTTTTACTTCTATCATGGTGGCAATCATTTTAGAGATTTCTGCGACAAATGAAAGATCACCAATTGAAATGTATCGACATGTATTGTAATTATAATTTTGCTCCATAAAAATTGATCTAGTAACAAAAATATGCGTTTGTGCGATGAAAAGATATCCACATTTAAGATGATGATATTTATCGATTAAAGCTTGTCTCAGTTCTCCCGTCGAGGTTTCATATGTAATTGCTACTTCTTCAATGTCTTCATTACTGTACCCGTTATTGAACAGTTCTACTTTACGTATTGCAGCGATCACTTGCTGACGTTTTGCATATGGATCTTCGCAAGAGCCATAACATTTGAAATATAATATGAAAATTAAATAAATCCGATGATATTTTGTTAAAATCATTACGGTGTCTCTATACGGTATCAAAATACTGTCCTTAAATTGTGTCGATTATTATTTATTTCTTATCTATTCACTAACCGCGTGATAACTACAATTAAATCTTAAAACAATTAGCTTACCGCATGCTTAGTAAATCATTTATGTACTTGAAACATTTGCACGTTAACACAATCGCAATGATTCGTAGTTGTAGTAAGTAACTAAAAAAGTTGTTGAATAATTCGTGTTTTTTTTAAAGTTATAATATTCAGTTTGTATAAATATTGTGTTTGATTTACACTGCGTTATGCATGTGTTTTTTTGTATAATTTCCGTTATTTAGCAATCGCTTATATATATATATATTGTTACTTAGATTCGGGCCTAAAGAGTAACGGTTTTACGATTCTGTGTTTTGTGTTTGAATTAGACAATTGGTTTTGCCGAATAAAAGTTAAAATAAATTACAATAAATTATTTTTATTGTGTTTAAAAAACGAGCAATTGCCTTTGCGGGGTTTTATCGATTTGGAAAAGGAAGAGGTGAATTTTTTTTAATACTGATCCAAAAATAAAGCACCTATTATCAGTACGATTTCTGATCTATTGAATAAGTTTTCTTTGCTAAGGTGACAATAAAGTGACTGTAAACACAATACCTCCTCAGCTAAAAATAAATCATGCATCAGGATTCAGGCGATTAAGTCACGTTTGTTCAAGACCTGTCTATTACTCTTATTGTTATGTAGTTTTTTAAAATATACACTACCTTAGTGGTTTGTAGTTGCAATGTTGGATACGCTGAGTGCTGACTTTGGTCGTACACATATTTAAAATAAAATATTATCATAATGTCCTCGCAGCAGAATCGAATACTGCTGGCTTCAGATATGTACGTTTAAGCGGGTGATTGCGAGGCGAATTTACAGTCCCGTGAAATTGGTCGGAAAGTTTTTCAAGATGACGATATGTAAGGTGTTTGTACATGTATATATGGAACTTGGAAGATGGCAAGCGCGGTTAATTTAATTTCAGAACCGTCTTGGCGCGAAATGAGAAGCTGCCGTAACGCGAGAGAAGCCTGTGCCCACCTATCCGTCCCGGCTCGTTCGAGGGGACGTACGCTCGAGGGCATTTGCAGATGAACACTGTCGGGATAAGAGCAAAAAAAAAAAGGGAAAACCCGCATATCGTAAAAAAAAACCTTGTTTTATCAAACGTCAGTGGCGGCTTAGCGAAAATTAAACAATTTTTTTATTATTTTGTACAGAGGAATAACATAAAATAGGTACTTTGATGACTGCGATGGGTCATTATAGAATATGGATAAAGTATGCGTGCCCTGAGCCGGCAATCTAAAACCGCAAGCCGATTTAATTCAGAAATATTTATAAGGAATTTAAGATAAATCGCAGTATTGCTGTATTGTAGAGTGTTATTATTATTACCGTCACTGTAACATTAATCGTTTATTTATGAAAAGTCGTGATAGCAAAATGTTCGATCAAATTTGTTTTACGATAAAAAAATATTTAATAATAATAATAGATGTACTATTCGTTAAAAAGTTGTTTATTTGTTATTTTTTTTTTCACAAAACAGTTTGCTTCTTAGACAAAATTTTTTTTTTTTTGACATTAAAAATACCTATTATTTAATGTTACTTAAATCTGAAGTGACAAAATAATTGTACAAGTTATCATGTTGTAGTCGTTTGTTTTAATAGGGGTTAAAATACACATACATTAATATACTCCAACAGTGAGTAACACAATTTTTTTGTCTTGACTTTATAATTTTGAGTTATAAGTTAAAGAAAAAAGATATAGTGAGTAGGTAGATATAAAAGGTACTTAAAGTGCGATATAGTTTACTTATACGACAATATATATATCATTACCGCCCTATCGTTACTTACTTAATAATATTACTGGTATATGCACATTAATTCTTACAGGGCGTACAATTTGATTTTAAATTAAAAAATTATGTTATGATTGCTATTTTCATTGTTGCTTTTTGATAAAAGTTTTCATCGTTATATGTATTTAAATATAAGTTACCCCATTAAAGACCATGTAATAATATTGTTTCTGATATATTATTACAATTACGAACACGCTGTATAGTATCTAAACACCGGTTTTTATTTTCGCTACATCCAAAATTATTATTGTAATACATATTATTATAATGTACCTACCATGTATGTATAATAGAATCAATTATTAAAATTAGTGTTTTCCTACCAAAAAAATGATGTATGCATTTATATTTGTATTGAGTACGAAGGATCACAGATGGGTCCAGCCATACACTTCCCATGCCTCGGACCGATTACTGTAATTTTTGTTATTTTTATTAATATTTCGTCATTATTTTAATTTTCGTAAACGTTTTTCAAAATATTATAATCCTAGCTCATCGCGCCGGTACCACAGTCGCCGGACCCCGCTTAATAACACCATAATGATTTAATGACAGTGCTCCGGGACTGGTTTCGGTAGAGCCGTCGACGTCGCCGCCGCTTATCTTAATAACCGCCATTTTAATATTATTTGAAACAGTAAGAAAATACATATTTTGTAAATATATGTAGAACAATAATGGAATTACGCTCGCATTAAACGGTCGTGCACGTCCATGTCTAATATATATATATATATGTATTTAATAGCTTTTACTTGTACACAAATTATAACATACGTAGAAGAAAATACAAGCAATATGGTTGTATAAAGTTGTAGTGTGACCGATTGTGGGGCGAATGTACCTATACCAGAATAGTTTAATAATAATAATTTTTATGATTATAATTATTATCGTCATCGTGATCCACCGAACGGAAACCGTCAAGTCCACGGGGATAGTACCTATATAGCTGATGGGACTGGAGAAATTGGAAAAGTTAATGGGATTTCGGCGTTCATCGCTATATATCGCATGGCCGTCGTTATTTTAATATAATATTATTATAGTAAGTGGTAACAATATTATCTCATGTCCGGTATATGCATATTATGAACGTTTATTAATCAAATTATTATCCCCGTTCCGTATAATAATAATAATAATAATAATAATAATATGTTAACGTCTGCGCCGAATGTTGTGTGAAAACAGTTGAAAATGTGTTTCTGGTACAACAAAGTCTGTATAATACAGTATATCTCAAAGGGTAAAGCTATCGAGGTCGTCTATCCGGGCAAGAAGCAACTGTGTGTGGTTTTGCAACGAATTAAAAAAAAAAACGTTATTATCCGCGATCGATCCGACCGCATAGCGATATTTTATTTTTATACACGGTATTACTATGTTATTATTACACGTATACAATATATAGGTATATATAAGTAGCGGTCCTGGGTAATTGCGGAACATACTGTCGAGCGGTACCGTTTTTATTTCAACCCCAATAGTAGTGTATAATATAGGACGTCGATAATTCCTAATAATATCCCTCTTTTTTTCCCCCGGAATTACTCGGCTAATTTGCCGTCCTCGAAAACGCCTACACACGGTTTTTGTACACATTACCGTAGAGAAAGAGTGCTAAACGTTAAATATTATACACCTTTAACCGGTAGGCACGATACGATCAATCATCAATCGGCGGCGAGCCCATAAAAACGTCACATATCCTCGCTCATACGCGTTCCGACAGTGAACAGCTGCTGTACTTAGAGTTAATTCCTTATTAAGACTTGTTTTCCACAGTTCCGTTGAACGCGTTATTCTGATAACTCCGACCAGCGCACTCACAAGTCACTCATCAGAGTTCACCTATACACTAAACGGTAGTAAAAAGGTTTTAAAAACGGCGATAGTAAAAATGTTAATTACAATAAAAAATTTTAAAAATGCGATATATATATTACAAACACAATGTTAAAATATGAAAAGTATTGGTTAATTGAAAAAAAAAGTGATACTGAATAATGAATGTTATGCAAATCGTACAACTTTATAATTAGTAATTATAATATTTATTTTCACTTATTTATACCTACCTAATCATAATTTCGGTTGTTTGAAACAATTTTTTAACGACACAGGTTAAACGGATGTGTGTATGCTTATTATTAAATAAACTTACACAAAATTACAAATCGGTTAATGATTATAGAAAATGTATATTAATGGACATGTTTTAAATTATATTTATATACATCTTGTAGCTCGACCATTTGAATTAAAAATCATATACACCAAATAATCTCTACGATTTCAAATTCAATATTTATTTACTAGAAAGAACAATAATATATGAACTATATCGATATTATATTAACAGAACTATTTCAACCTCACGCAATATTAATAATAATGAAAAAAAAAGTAAAAACTGATCCTACAGTGTAATGGCTATGTTACAAAATAATAATTATATAGTACAAAAATGTATTACGCCATGCGTGTAAAACCGAAATTCAATGTCACACAAAGTACAAAACGCTTTGCCGCTATGATATTTCCTGGACGCAACAGCGGCCTGTGAAATCCTTTTTAAACTGTTGTGTATTTTTTTAATAAAAATAAAACAGCCATGTCATTAAAATCATATCACTCGGTGTGCCCCGTTGACTAGTGTTAGTTTTTAATGTCATAAATAGTCTAATCGACCACGGTTAGGTGACACGCATTGAGGTGTAGCGATCCGTAACCAGGTGCGCTGCGTTTGTAATTGAACCGTTTATTTTGTTGTGTATTGTGTGTGCGTGCGTGTCATGTTTGTAGATTTTAAGGAAAGTGCAGACTGCAGTGTACCATCATAACAATATGTATCATACATACTTACTAGTTACAAACGGATGGTAAATCATTTAATTCCTAAAACAATCAATTGGACATTCTAAGATTACACTTCATGACAAACGATTCGTACATGTTATAAACCTGTACAAAGTGCTAAATTTTAATAAAACCTGACCAATCAGATGGACAGTCTGGGTAAGATGCAAAAACGTTTAACGTTTAGACACATACGGCTGAAGTCTACTGTACGCGTTGTTTTGCGTCTACGGTTGTTTCAAGTACAGCTCGACTTAAGTTTTTAACTCACTAAGTTTGTATTTCCATTGAAAAGTTCAAAGAACCGCGGTACTTATTTTGGAAACCCAACCGAGGCAATAGGCGGTAGGTATTCGCGGCATTCAAATAGGATATCTGTATGTTTTTTTTAATGGGTATAACGACTCTGCGGTCACTGCAGAGGCACTATCGTGTATATGATTATTATATAGGCAAGTTATCGAAAACCGCCTGAATAATATACATGTATAAAGTATATAAAGATAATTGTAATGACTGGCGACGGGACGAGACCGCACGTCTTGAAATTGCATCCGTCGCCGCCGTCAAAATAATTTTAAATGATCTTGCCGTGTATTGTATACATAATGTCCAGTATTATAATATAGACCTAACCTGTAGGTACACTAGTTTCCCTGGTCATACAGTCGCCACCGCCACCGCAAGGGCACCACCGTATAATCATATAGGTGGCGTACTTACACACAACGCAACACGAGTGCAGACGGACACGAGACAAGAAGCGAAGCAAACCGAGACTTAGGGAGATATTATACATGTACATACATAATATATAATAAAAGAGAAACCCGTAGTAAGCTTGTTATTATATAGCAGCGCAGCGTGCGTTGTTATAATATTATTATCCTGTGTGAAATAATTATTTAATGACATTAGATTGATGCGTATGGAAGGATATACCTACGCTTATGATAGATATATACATATATATAAAATTTTACATGTATACCTAAGTATCGGATATTATTTTTCAAGTGGGATGCGAACCAAAATCGGTAAGAGACCGGACCATAGGGGATCAGATGTATTGGACAAGAAGGCGGTATAAAAACCCGATTGGGGGGGAAAAAATGTAAAGCGAAAATAATTTTGAAAACATTTTTTTTTTTCTCTCTCCGTACGATTATAATATACCTAATATTATTACAGACTATATTATTATGATGAGAAGCTCTCAAACGATCGATACGTGATCGGTCGTAAGCACGTCTACCGTCGTTTAATAATGATTGCGAGCATATATACAAGGTAATTAGTCTACCAACACACATAACCCCCCTCCTCCTTTCCCGTCTAACTCGGGTTTTCTATATGCGAGTGTTTGACCGATGAACAAAATGATCGTGGGAAGATCATATAAAAATGTATAATGTAGTGACCGAGAGCGATTTCATGAAAAAAAAAATAAAACGTCATAACGTTGTGAAGACACTGAAGACCGTTGATATTTCTTAATATACACACTTGAGAAAGCTCGAACCCGTGTAAAAGTTATGACTAAAGAAATAACCAGAGAAACAAAAATTTTGATTGTGTAAAAATAATTTTCAAACATTTTCATTTGGTTCTGATGCGTGATTTGGGACCAAAAATATAAAATACTATAACTATTGTGACTAAAATTAATAACATATCAAAAAGTAATGAATACAATAAATTTGAGACTAGGAAAAAAAAGTGACAAGTTTATATAAATAAAAAGCGAATAATTCAAATTTATATTGCTATTAAATACATGCGCTACATACTGTATTACTTATAATAGTTATTAAAAGAAAAAGAAAAATCTTAGTTATATATTAAAAAATATAATATTCAAATATTTTTCGGTGGAACTGGTGTACACTATACAGTAGAGTTTGAAAAATAAAAATAACATAATTATAATCTTAATGTCGATTGAGTCGTTTCACTATGGACTGACGTCGGACGTCAAACCAAACGTATGTACGAGTATAAGGTCAACGCCATTAATTCGGCATTCAATTAGTGTATATATATATATAAATGTGTGTGTGCGTATATATATATAAAGTTTCATTCGCCGCTACACACCCGTATGTAAGTAATAAAATATAATATATATAGTTGTAATTGTATGATATAGACTAATCTTTTGTTAGTTCATACTTGGGAGACCATTTTGGTATCATCAACAGCTACCGACGCATATTATATCGAATCCGAGTGCTCATAGTATGAATAATATGATATCGGTTAATATGTACTTATAATTGTTGTTATAAAATTTGTTACACAAAGAAAGTTGGAACCTAAAAAACAAAAATAACATTGGCAAATACTCAAGTCCATGGACTTTGGTGAAACATATTATGCTTGTATAACATTATGGTGCAGGTTAGCTTTTTCGAGTAGCAAAGAAACTCGTAGCCATTGGTATTGTTCTAATGGCATTAATGCATTGGGAAATTTTCGGATTTTATTTTATTTTAAGCTATAAGATGCTAACCGGTCTACAATAGCGGTAGCCTCTATTACTTCGGCGGCGGTCATCATCGGAATATGTCATAAAAAATATGTAGGTACTCCGCTATTATAATATATTATATTATACTAGATCAATGAATAACTGCTCTCTGAACTCCGGCTACTTATTATTTCCCATAAAACCGACTGTATTAATAAAATTAAAAAAACAAAGTATAATATTATTATTTTAATAATAATGCAGGTCGACAGAATTAAATATAGCGATAAATAACGCATTGTTCTTTAGGCGTTTTAAACCGGGAGCCACTTATTATTATAATAATAATAATAATAACTCCCACCACTGCTGAATAATTTACACATAAAAAACCGCCGTGCTTTTACGTTTACAGTACATATCTTACAACGTAAGTCGTATATGTTCAATGTTCATGTTTTTTTTTCATGAGCCGACAGCCACGGGCATTTACATTGATCAGTAATTTTATTATATTATATTTATCGTTTAGTAGAAAATCGCTTGAAAATATAAACGGTTTTGGGTAGCATTCGAGCTGCGTTGGGGCTACCGAAACATAATATTTATATTCATCTCGTAGTAAAGGCGTTCATTCATAATGTTATCTGACCTCTCTGATTAAGTATGCCTATAGGTGCTCCAGAAAAAAAACTGTTATTACTTAAAACGATGGGGTTTTTTTTTTTTTGAGAAATTTTATCATAAATTATATAATACTAAATTAAGCGGTGTGTGCTGCCCTATGTAATTTACACAACAATTATTATCGTCAGCTGTTTAAAGGAGTCTTAGATTGTTTGTAAAGCACACCTAGCACTTGGCCTTATCAAACAAATTGCTTCTGGATTAAAGCTCACGAGTAGTGACCGGATCGAGGATGATACTGTAGGCCTGTAGTCTTGTCTAAACAACAATGTTAACTGATATACATTTTGTTTGTTTCAATTAAACGAGATGTCGTTGTGACCGAGATACCGGTCAGTCGAATACCGGCCACGACCGCATGTCCAAACGTCTGCCGACTCTCCCAGGGGAACATCAGCAGTCCAAATGCCGTCAGCCAGAATTCTCGCCCCGCCTGACGCATATCAAAGGCCGTAGTTCAGCCGTCGTTATGCGACCGTCCGCCGGGCTTGACTTTGACTCCCAAGAGAGTGTTTTGTCCTCCACCACAATTTCGGTGGGATAATTCCATGGGCGGCGGCAAACATACCCTATATAACTAGGATATATTTTATACACACTGGTTTCTATACACAGTAGCAATACTATCGAGATGTCAACGGTGTGTTAATCGTTAAATTGGTTCAAAAGATGACAGTCCTACGAAATTTGTGCTAAACAAATTTACAAAAAAAAAAAAATGGAATCGTCAATTGTAGAAATTACATGAACTCATTTTTTTTAAACAATTGCGTTTATACTGTTTTCTTACTTTAAAGGGGTCTTTTTTCCCAGGTAATACTTAACTCTGGGGAATCTACATAGCGAGCAATCGTGTGATTATAATCGTTGTTCGTGTTACCTATCTGGATAGGCAGTTTACGAACCATTAATTAAATTTTAGGAACACATTTATACATTTTATACATAAATTTGTAATTATAAATTATAATTGACTCGGCTGTTAACTTGCTTACTTTTCTTTGATCTGAATATACCTCGAGCAGTGAAATAGCAACGTCGAAATGAGGCTAGGGTTAAATTAGACATTTGTATGTACTTAATGAAACGTGGACAACATATGGATAAGTGTGTGTGTATGTGTGTGTGTGCAGAGTAGAAACTGCAGAAAAAATATATATTTAAAAATAATTATTAATTTTGAAGAGGCAATTGCAACTTGACAAATATTGTATCATTACTATATTCTGTCAGCCCTCGAAAAACTTGGATAATATGCTGCCCCGGGGCAAGTCGGCGGCAATGTTCCCTGCTTAGCGTGTGCGCGCAAACTTCGTTAAACTTCAGTATAATAATACATATATAAAATAATTCCCATCCCCTTGTTCTTCCTCTCGACCTCCTCTGTTCGCATTTGTTTTGTTGTCGTCAACGCCCGAGATTGACGCCGAAATTGCATTAGGTACACACCAAGTCGTATAATATTATTCGAATTGGGTTTTTTTTTCGGATTACCGTGTCCGGACCGTTATTATTGTTATTATTATTATTATGGTTATATTGCCGGTAACGTTTTCGCCTCCAGACTTGCAAAATAATTTCCTCCCTCTTTGGCACGGCGTTGCGTGCATTTGAACGCTAAACCCCAAAATATAATCGACTTTGCCCTAGAAAATGTTATTCTATATTATAATATTCGACCGGTCCGTGCAAAATCGTATGCATACTAAATAAGTGTAGTAGGGTTAGGTAGAGTGGCGTGCCCACAACGTGTTCAGTTATCATGGCTGGCGAGAGGAATAATTCATTTTATATTTAAATAATACACAGAAATCGTACAATTTTACTTCAAATGTACACAACACCGCTGTAATAGTTACTGTTAATTAAGGATTTTCTTAGTACACGGTGGCTGTTATAGGACGTGTTAACTGCGGCTGAAGACAATTATTATTTTATCGTATCGTTTTATAATATTATTACACCGACGCTTAACACAATGTATTAAGTACATTTCATACTGTGCAAAGTTGTGTGTAAAGAAGACCAAATAAAAGGTAGCTAATGAAAAATATCTATAATAGAGAATTAACGAGGTAATCAAGTAACGCTGTTTTTAGTTTAAAATTTTTAGCTTACAATTTTAAAAAAAAAATGATCGGTAGATGGGGTCGGATATGTCTACAAGTATTAAGGAATACTAAATAATTAAGTATTTCTTATTTTGTAAGTCTTAAATAAACCGACTTGTTCCGTTGATCGATTAATGCGGTTTTTTCGGAAATGTTTTCCAAAATCATTTTTTATTGAGCATTTTTTTGATACAGAAAATCAATTGCTCTAAGTTTAGTTTTGTACAATTTTTCAGAGGAAACGCGCGTGCTTCGCTCAATTTAATAGTGCGGAGGTTGATGATGGTTTGCCGCAGCGTACGGTGTGGTTATTATCATTTAAGGTTGATTTGTAAAACCCACATTTCACGTTGTGTGCGCCGTGCCAAGCCTTCGTCATCCAAACCTAACCATCCGTGTCAGATAAAAGTTGTCGTGCACCGGTGCTTTCTGGATGGTTCCCAAAATATTTATGTATACCCCGACAATGCCAATTGGTCGACTGTACTCTCTCAAGCGCCGGTTAAAATACAAATTTCATTCGGAGGTAATAGGATATTCGGTAGAGGACAATAATAAAAACATGTGTTGAATATTTTCCTGTGCGACCATGGTGGACAAATAGATAATCGCTTGTCACCAGTGAAACGCAGGTGTTTGTAAAACTATTTTTGAAGACAACCGATTATTGATCATTGAATTTAGGCGCTGTTGTTGGACACTGAAAAAGAAAAACTTAAAGAAAAGTGAAAACGGAAGTGACTGACATGAGACCATGAAGATGAATGCGTGGAATGGCGTAGGACAGAATTAGAAATGATTATATTATAGTAGGCAGTTTGTAAGTTGTTCCAGTATCTAGCAGTAAAAAAAAAGAGAGAGCCCAATATGACTGGTGAACACGATGAAAGAAGGCAGCAGGGTAAAATAGTGAAACAAGGAAATCGCTGAGGAAATTTTATTCAAATTCCATAAAATTCAAAATCTATTATTAAATATTAAATAAGAGAAATTGGTATGAAGACACTTAAAGGTAGACCAACGATGTAAGTGTAGTAAATAAAGATATACTATTATGTGAGAAGTGAGTAAAGAAATGATGACGGATATAGATTTGTGGAGGTAGAGAATTTGGCTGGTCGACCCTATTTATGTGGGAGAAGGTTAAGAAGAAAAAAGATGATCTGAAAATGTAATAATTAAAAATACGACGTACACATTCGTTAAGGGATTCGACAATTCAAAAATACATACAAATATTGGTTTCCATTTTAAATAAATGTCTTATTCAGCTACTGCGCGATATCCTAGGTACGAACAAAGTCGACTCTGGTCAGTTGATACAGTTGTCAATAATCTCATTTATTGTTATATAAATATATATTTATATAAATAGATGTTTTTTGTTCAATATCCAATGACCTATTCAATATCGGCGCGCGGTTTAACTCATTCATAATTTTCAACGCCTTAAGGATAATATACTATAGTCAGTGCGACGGTAGGCGATTTTACACTCCGGCTGTATTATACGACGGTACACATGTACTTAAAATAAATGTCTCGGGTAACCGTGGCCGCCGCCAAAGTTCCCGGAGGGTATACCAAAGTGTAATATGTACAAGACAGCGGAAAAAAAAAACTATAACTACACGGACGGTGTAAATTTCCCATTAGAACCTCACGGATTCAAATCACGTATTCGGCCGGGGTCGGTTGTTATGTTATGTTATGTTGTGGCGATCCGACCGGACCGGAATACGGCGGGCGAGGGGTGAGAAGATGCCGGCCGAGAAGAGACACAAGAAGAAGTCATAACGTGTAATAACCTTTTGGTTATCATCTACACGCGGTGTGTGTGCAAGCGGAAATCGGATGAGACGGAGGCACATGCTATTATATATACTTGGCTAGAATCTCTCACACGGGGTTTTGTATTATACACCTATATAGATGTATTATATTTTTTTGATAATTATACACGAACGGCGGGAAGTAGTAAAACCGGCGTTGGCGGCAACGTTCATTCACAAAAACGAAAAAAAAAAAACAAAAATCCGTAAATATAATATTATATCTGTGTGCGTATAATATAGAGTCTGCAGCTCGATACAGTTGTATATATAATTATATGGGTGCGTGATGTCGGAGGTATCTACTTACACACACACACACACATAGCGAGTACCATGAATGACACTACAATTATTCTGTATATGTGTGTGTGTAACGTGTTGACTAACAAAGACCGGACGACTTCTGTCACTTGTGTATAATATTATGTGTGTATCGCCGGAGAAGATTATAGACACGGCCGCGTTTAACATGCTATTTTCTTAGCTCAGATTCTTCCATTGCGGCGCAACTACCTACCACTTGTCCTTGTAAAATTATAGTAGTTTTCCAATGGCCCGTCATTACACCGCACACACACACCCAAAGTACACTGCACGAGGGGCTAATTATTGATTTTTTTTCTTCTTTATGTATCCAATAATAATAGCATTGAGAAGATTTTTTTAAAATGTATTTTAAAGAATAAAATAGTATACTCTGATAACCGGATGTCCGAAATTTTACAGAACAGTGCAGTAAGTACTACTATTTTAGCCGTTGCATGTACTACAACTGTCCAAAAGCTCATAGGAGACGTTATTTTGTACACTTATACAGGTGAATTATCTTCGTATAATTTGTGTATACATTTTTTATAAACATACAGATAGGAGCGTAATTAACGTAGACAGGGCCGTCTTAGGATATGCGGGACACACCGAGTTTGGGGGCCCTTTAAGAAAACAAAAAAAAAACGTAATGAGGTAAATTGAAGTATTTAGGATACCCATCAGGTAAAGATGGAAGTGACCGTAGAAAAATCAGGTGGGACGGTGAACATACACCTATTATTAAGCTGCCGGCTTAATGTCTGTACCGTCTTATAAAGTTTTCGCTTACAGCACACGTGTAACTGAAGTCAATGAAGAGTGGTGACTCGTGTGTTAAAACAAAATTCTAAGCTTTAATACGTTTTGTTTCCAGGCTTTTAAGTTTTAGTATCGAGTTATGCATGTATACATCTACTAAGGTGCACTATATTATGCACCTTTATGGTATAATAGTAATTATTCTGCATCGACTCCGCCACACATTTTCCATTGGCGAACCGCATTTGTAAAATTTCAAAGTCGACATACTGTTGTCGAATTTTGTTTGTTATAATATATGTTTAAATCATATTATGTAGTAAGTATTGTAATGGACGGGTTTACATCAATAAAATTGGATAATTGTAATATTGCACTGCTGGGAAAACTATGTGATTGACAATAATAAAACTGAATGATTCACGTGAGAAATAAAAGCTGTTTTAAGTGTGTTTCGATTACATTGAACAGTGAATAAATAACAGGGAAAATAATGTAGATATATACTTGACGGTTTTTGATAAAAAAAAATATGAAAAAAATGTTTAGCATTTAAAAGCAACGCGCCAATAGAAGTTTGACAGTTAGGTAGGTAGGTAATGATTCTACCCAAACAACAAATTTTATAAAAGAACAATTATTTAACTGATATGGATTATTTATCACAATCATAAATATATAAAACAGTAATGTAGCCAGGAATTTGTCAAGGTAGGGCGGGTTTATAAAAATAAGGAAACCTTTGAAGAGCTTAAAACTTTTTTTTTACAAAGATAAATAAATTAGGGCTGCAAAATTGAAGCTGTTTATTAAAATATTGTGGTTTTCTATGAATATTATTTACATTAAACAGATAATATTTGCACGTGCCAGCGTTGTTTGCAGTCGCCCCGGATGAACTATTGCCGAGTTCATATTAGTTATTATACCTCAATAACGTAAGTAGATTTAAGCAGTCTGTCCAAAAAGTCAGCGATTAACGGGCAGGGTCGGAGTATGATCTACCGGGTGAATCCGTTGGGCCGATATGTTTTCGGGTCGTTGCTTTTATTGAAACATAAATATATTAATGGTCACCGATTTCAGACATAAGTCCTAACAATATTATGTAACCCTTTATTGCGTGTGACCCATATCACGAGCCTAACATTTGTTGTTTACGCCGATATTATTATGTGTATTATAGTTATAGTTTCTATTTAAAGAAATATAGCCAAGCTTGTTGGATACCCCAGTCCGGCCGACGTAGCGTTTTCTCTATAAAACCTATCTAGAGCTATCATGGCATCTAATAAGCGGTTAATAAGGTATGGGTGCGTGTTAAGAGCTACATGTACACATTATGAGTTCTAGTCACGTTAGTGAAACCGTGAAAATCGTAGGAAAACCGTTTTTTGTTTTCGAGCACGGACGAGTATTATGTTATACAGATGCTGCAAGGTATTTTCCTTGGCGTTGAACTGTTCGGCCGGACCCCAGGATCTTTTTTCCCGGGGTAGTCGAGTTAGCCGTTATAGGCGAAGATGGGAAATAGCAGCAAAACACTGACGTGTCGGGGGCGATATTTCACATGGCAACTGTCAACCGGATGATTGACTGTCGTCGTCCTCCGGCTGTGGCGGTTCGAAACCCCAAATTAACGTGGACCTGTATTATATTATATAGGTACGTACTGCACTACTTGCCATCACGGTGGGAGCGGCCCTCCGGCCGTATAATCTACAATAATAAATAATCGTCGGTGGTTTTTTTTTTCCAACCAAAAACAATAATATTCAGCGGACGCGGCGTTTTTACCGTACTTACACAGGAAGTGGCGTCATCGTCGGCCCAGAAAATTGTTGTGTTGTTATCCAATTTAGCCGCCGTTTACCGGCTAAATCTAACCGAAGACGGCGACGGCGACGGCGACCGTGTACTATGTAATATGCCCTTCGGGTAGATAATGTGCCGCGTGATGTTACACGACTATTATCCATCCGATAGTAATTGCCTTTATACGAGTTTTACCTAAAAAAAAAAAAAAAACCCAATATTTTGGACGCGGTGTATAAAAGGCACGGAACGTCCACCTATAAAATCCACCACCGTATTGCGGTAACAGCTAAAACAAGTTTAGCGCTATTTCGGAGTTTACAGTAGATTGAAGAATCCCATTTATTTAAAAATACTACAACAATACTGATCTCGCCTATACATATAGGTACGCCAAATACATACCTACCCCTACGAGACTGGCGCTGCAACTTTTAGAATCATATACCAATGTTCCAGTGCTTAGTAGTGTGTTTCATTTTATAGTATATCCCATCTTAAAGCTATTTACAAACGCTATGACATTGTCGGCTCTACAGAAAATCTAACCAAATTAAATCGGATGGTCGGGCGGTCAGATGATACACCTACGCACGACCTAATATTTTGTCTGATCCGACCATTATAGATTTAGATTAGATACTATAGTTTGTAGGGGCATTTACGCATCTAGTCATTGGCGTGGTAAGCAGATCAGGGACAGACGTGACCAATGGTTCTCGGTAGGCCCTGATCTTGTGGTCCTTTTTAAAAATGTATTTAAGGGACTATACGAATTATTTTAAACTCTGTATAACAACTACAAACAAATAAAGATAGTACTGAAAATAAATTATTATGAATACATTTTGTATTTTTTAGTTTACATTTTTGTACTTGGGTTTTCGCATTTTTTGTGTAATCAGAGAAAATGGTTTTACCTGCAAAAATGGTAACTTCGATTAAGTTATAAAACTGAGAAGATTTGTTTATTAACAATTAAAAACCCCTCATCTGGGATATAACATCTTAAACTTCAAATTATATATGCATCACCAAAAAAGTTTAAAAACCTTACCGGCTCTACGAAAATCAAAAATAAATCTATTTTTTTACACCAATATTATTTTATAACTTTCCAAGTTTCAATAGCATACTATGACTCGTGGCAAACATAGTTGTAAAAGGTTTTTTAAAACTTTTAAATTGACTTACACAGATAAAACCCGTATTTTTAGTTTTCTTAGACAAGAAGTGGAATTTGTATATTGTTTATAGAATTGGATCTTGGTTGGTGGTCTTAAAACGTGGTGAACATTTAGACGCAAATTTATGATAACTAGTACTTATAGTAATAAACAGTAATAAAGCATATATATTTTTATTATGATATTGCCTTAGTGTTTATTTTATAGACAAAGGTATGCATATTGTCTTTTTTTAATTTACATATTATTTGCACTGAAGTGTTATTTTGAGTCAAAATTATATCTTCGATCTTTACACAAAACTTTAATTTTACATTTAACTTATTATTTTTTTAAAACATTTCACTTTTTTTTATAAATTATATTATTTAAAAAAAATTAAAGTTTGTTATAATATGGTTTATTTTTATTTTTGGTGGGTATTTTATCCAAATGACACAGTATAACTTTTTGAGTTAGTCTGACGCCTGTGGAGTGTGTAGCTGCATATAAATATACATTAATATAATAATATAATAGTAATATAGGTTGCTTACCGATTTTTAGTTAGTCGTTTGTATTTACTGATAAGGGCACAATATAGGGCCTATTTAAATTGGGACCTTCTCTGCGGTTTAAGCTGCGCATTGATCCACTAGTAGTCTAAAATTGAATCAGCCTATTTTAGCCAATTAGCTAATCGCAGCTGCGAACGACGATATTAAAGTACCCAAGTAAATTTATTCTTGAGTTATTCAGCATTATTTATTGGAACCTTTGTCGTTATGTTTTACAGTATAATATTCTTCTCAAATTCAAAGATTAGATCCATTCTCACCATACTAAAATAAAATTCTTCTTCTTCTTTATCTTCGTCGTACACTCCCAACTACACGGGGTCGGCCACCCTAGTCCTACAACCAAAATAAAATTATTGGAATATTATAATAGTATTTAATATTTATTCGTTTCGAGTTCTTGTATTGCATAGTGTATTAATATAGTAATGATATTATAATTTTTAATATGCCATTTACATTTTCCATAAACTGGTCATTATATTTAATTTGTATACATTTCGTTATGAAATTATTTGTTGTAAAGTTTGTTTGTTTCTTAATTTTATCGAAAACGTTTGCAACAATCTCTAGTCAATTTTTTACAATCGCTATAATCATTCTGATATCTATTGATTTTATAGCCACTGCGCTTAAACCTTATCTGACCTTGCCTTGAATAACGAACAACGTTAAAACCTCATGTAATAAACACTATGTCATACATATTTATCGCCAGTTAAGTATACCGCAAGAGACCCGGATGAAGGGATCATTCTTATAAATTAAATCATCTAAAATAGGACGTACGCGAATCGGGTTGGGTCATCCTCTTTTTATTGTCATGTCATACGATGATGTAAAATAATATAATTTCTTTGGAAGTTAGTTTTTTTACTAAAATCTCATTTGCGGTACATCTAGTCACCAGATTCTAGTGTCTAGTCAAAAAGAACTACAATAACGACAATTCGTCAAACCAATATCCGAATATTATCAATCAAAAAAGAAAATTGTTATTTCAAAAGTTGGTAATTTATTCATTGTTGGGAAAACTTAAGTGGCAATTTTATGTTCGGTTCAGTGGCGCCGAGTCAATGATTTTTGTTTCTTATGACTCCTGTTGACAAAATGACAGAGAATAATAATCAATGTAGTATTGAATACAAGTAATAAATATCAATCAACAAACATACATAACTATGATTTTGTGTCCTGTAATTTACAATTTAGCTGTCTATGACTGTTTAAGGTGGAAAACGATCTAGTTGACACATAATATTGTTAAAGTCGAACGTTTTTGCTGTTTAACTAATTTTATGAAATTTTTTAAACGATCTTTTCACAACGAACTTGACACGAGCAATTTTTGCGTTGCAACAAAATTATCAATTGTAATATTATGTCATGACCTTATACAGTGGCTACAGTGTTACTTTTTATGGCAGGCACATTATGACTAGGTTTAATTCTATAAACGTATATTGTAGTACCTACCTTCGTTAGCATTGTATCTGCGTTACCGCGTCAGGGGACAACACAAAACAAACTCTAGAAAACAAATTGCCAGAGTCATTGAAGACTGAAGATTGATTTTAATGGAAATAAAATATGTTAACAGCTCTGAGAACGATTAGACGATTTTAAACAGTGCTTAAACTGCGGTACATCAAACAAACAGTATTCTCTTATTATTGTGACCTCTATTATCACCGTATATACCTACATCCAGCGGTGTATTATATAAACGGGCAATATTTTCTTGTTGGTTTTAGGACGGGAATGGACGCCAAATAAAGGAAAGAGGAGTGGCGTTCATCCCTGGTTGTATATAATAGTACCATCTTGTCACGTCGGTGATGGACGATCCTACGGAGTTTGTGTGTGTACTTGCTTTTATGGTTATCTTGGGCACTTATTCGGCTACCGCGTGTGAGGTCCTTTGAATCCGCGGCATGCGACTGTTTCGCCACCGCCAGTGTAGTGAATTATTTTGATTTTCGTTTGTTGCGGCGGTCCAGTCAAAAGACATTTTTAATCGATTAAACGTGAACGGCAAAAATCAAATTGCGACAGCCAGTTTGTCATTCCGAACAATCTAGAGAACTTCCGCATAGCTATAATCTTTGTTTCTTTCCCATCACTCCACTAAAAGTCACTCATTGTGTTTAAACAGTATAATATTCATGGTCTGTACGCTTTTGAGGCGTTATGCCACCTACACAGATAAAAATACATAGTTGGTCCAACTAAATTTTTAGTTAAAGAAACTATACATTTTGTTCGGTCAACTATTTCTTTATTCCATCTAGAATTTTATTGTGTTCATAATTTTAGTAGGGCTAACTAAGTATTTTTCCCCGTATAAATGTAGTTCAGCGTGACTTGTATTGCCTAAATTTCGTTCCTTGTTATGTTATATAGTCTTTTTTTTCAAATAAACGGAAAGATGATGAAAATAAGTCAATAAAAAAAGTTAAACTAAATCGAATGACGTTCGACAAACAAAAAAAAACGATGATTCTATTTTATATATATATAAATATTATGTTCTTAACGAAAACGCGTGAAAATAGCGAGGCTGCAAAAGTATACAACTTCTGTACATAAAACATAAAGACAAACAAAAGTATTTGAGTGGAAAAAAGTAATTTTAAAATATATTTTTGTTTGAAAAGTCATTAGTTTGGAAAAGTTTTCAACTGAACTCTGTAAAAGTTTAAACTCACAAACACTTGTTTTTTTTTCTTTCGGGCCAAGCGTTGTAAGATGAAAGACTGGACGGGGAATAAGGACGACCCGGTAAAGGCAAGCTGAGGGATTTATAATGCTACAGAGAAAAAACGATTTGTGTGCAAATAACTAGAAATACTGCAAAAACAGCAAACCCGTTTTCATTAAACAATAACATTCCCCCTGTGAACTTATAGTAACGGGATCGGAAAAGACAAATAATAGGCACACCCGTTGTTGAGTTTACGTTGATATGATCGCTAAAAAAAAAATTGTTTGAAGTGCTGTTCGTGCGCTAAAAAGACAAACTAAAATATTATTAATAATACCAGTAGCTAGTAGGTAATGTTTTCTTCGTAGTTAAAAATTTGTACGAAAAATACTACTACCTTTAAAAAAAAAATTGTGGGTTAAATGATATAAGTATATATAAATTTTTTTTTTACAGTTTGAGTATGATGTAAAATGTTAACCCTTGATTATTTTAGCTTCCATTTGGAGCTGAAAACATATTGTTTTTACAATGATGCGTTTTGAATTTTTTTGGGGGTCTGGACACGATATCTTTTGAACCGCTGAACCAATTTCTTCATGTAACAATTCAATACATCAGATTTGTATCTAAAATATTGTACTTTATTGTGCCGAAAATTAAAAAGATATCTCGATTTTTAGATATTGGACTTTAGTTTTTTTTACTTATACTTGATCGTTATTCAAATGTGTGTGTGTGAAACACATAATTTGTTTGCTACGCGAGATAATCTACATGGAATTTAATAATTCGGCCACAACAATTAAGTCATGGAAGGAGGAGGTGGCGAATTTACTGCGGAATGGAACAATAAGCAAGTAAAGGTAAAGTAATTTCGATTGTAATGTGAGGGAAAAAAATTAGTTTAGTCTTAAAAATAATACACGATTATCTCAAACCGTTTTCGTCTTGGGCCGTGCCGGACATCGCTGCGCAAAAAAAAAAAAACTCAAGCAATTTCTCGTCATGATGTTTTGTACACGCCCTACAATGTAGTATTATGATTATTCGTTAATCATTAACTCGGATCACGTCCACCGTGCATGCGGTTTTCCATACAGAATAAGCACACAAAATAATATTATGTATGGAATCCGTGTACAATATTATGCAGATAGAGTCGGCGTTTTCCGAAAACGCAATTATATATTATGACTTTTCCATACAATATAATACACGGGGTCTACTGGGTAGTCGTTATTACTATACCACGGATGTTCTATAATATACTGTTGTTGAAACTCACCATAGGCGAACGGTGCTGCCCATATTATGAGTATATATTTATATACATGTGTAAAAAAAGTACACGGCACAAGACGTGTGTAACTGTAATGAGACGTCTTGTGCGGATGACCGTGTGTATGTATTATATATACCTACACCTGTATAAGTTTATTGTACACGCCGGAGACGTCCGCCGCACGATGGCATATAGCGTATGCGCTTCTGAAGCAGCCGCGTACCGATAAAGTATAATAATAATAATGATAATACACTATGATGATGATATTGGACTGCTACTAACGTCGGGTCACGTACATCACTCATATCTCTCGTTTTCTACATATAGGTTTTAATACGATACACAGTGGTAATGACAACTCGAACCCAAGCACGGTATGTGTGTACGTGTACTATATATATACATATATAACAAAGTGCGAGTAGAGAAAAAAAAATCATGTATACACATAATATTATAATAATAGGTAATCCGCGCGCACTCGGTATGTTCTGGTATCATTTATTTTTTTTTTGTTCTAAAAACGCTATGGATATTCTAATATCCAAGTACGATAATAGTATTAAAATAACGCTACCTGTACCGCACAAGCGTAATTACACGGGGTCGTGGCGGCACGTAGGTACGGACAGAGGAACACAACATACGTCGCTATACAATTTACCATATATATACATCCTATACATATATTATATAATTATAATAATAAAATATGTGTAATAGGGATTCGGTGAGCCGATACAGCACGTGTGTATATGTGCGGGGTCATAAAGTTCGCGGGTTACCGCAGTAATTGAATTAAGACAACAGCGGTTGTATTTTGATTACCTTTCTGTTCGTCGAATTCTTCGGTACAAGAAACGGTAGGCGTCCGGAAGACGCATCTCCCACATTATTCGGTTTTTTGTACACTATATTGTAGTCAGTAGTATAATATCCATTGAGTACCTATCGTAGTAATGCGAATTGCGAATACGACGTGGGTGAACTCAGTACTTGTGTACTTAACATAACCCCGATATATGTATAAATATAATACATTGACACGGTATAATAGTGCAGTCGCCGTCTATACAAAAGTAGGCAACTCTCTAAACATGTAGACACTATTATACACTGTACGCAGTATAAACCTTAGGTTTATACACCCTGGGAAATATGTCATGCCTACACTGTAAAAATAAAGTTAATGTAGACACACAATAAATATATAAGTATAGCTAGAACAACTAAATAGGATGAGTTACGCAGTTGAAAAATCTACAACAGTATCAGTTTGTTCTATGAAATGGATATGCAGAACATAATTTTGTGAATACTAGGCCCTAGGGTTTTAGTCTTTTTCATAAAATGTATAATTTATTTGACGGGCGAACCTTATACCTTTACAGGTTGGATAATAAAATAAGAACTGTCGTGTTTAATAACCCGTAAAAACTCAATCGTATATTATCATTCTAACTGCGTTGGATTTCGTTATATTACACCCGCAATTTTTTATAAATATTATTTTTTTATCAACCCCGTTGGAATTTGCCAACCATGAAGCGAATTCACCCCTGCAGTGATGACTACGCACACACACACGCACACGCACATCAGAAATTGGCCGGAACTAATTTCGAGAACCTGCAGCCACTACTATACCAGCTATACAAAAGGCTTTAGAAATCAAACGTGTCTTTAAGCGCATTCATTTGCAACTGTGTCGAATGGAATAATCGTCGGGGCCCCGTACAATGTATATATTATACGATATGAATATGATTTATACAAAGACCTGTAACAGTCGTAAATGAAATGTGACAACACCAGCGTTGGCGCGTTTATGATACGATTTTCTAATTTTAAACAACATAATAATACTACTATGTACCTACCTACCGTAAAATGTTTGGCTGCAGGTGTAATGAGCAATTTGTATATAAAATAACCATGCGAACACGGGTATTCGGTAAAATTTAAATTCACCATAACCGCAGGCTACGCCCAAAATCCAAATTAAAAGTCACTATGGCTGATCAGGTGGGAGTTTTGGTGGACGAACGAGCGTAATGTACCACGTGAGATCCAATGCATTGTATTAATATGTTTAATAAAATATTTACATTTAAAGTAAAATATTTTTTTTAATTTTATTATTTCACGGTGTATTTGTATAGGATTTAGCTTACAACATGCGTCATATTCGATCGAACTTACGGGTTCATGATTTTCTTGTTATACAGTAATTTGAAATACCGCTTAGGGTAACTTTACATTCAATATAATTCCTATACCTTGTACAAAGCTTTTGTATTGTTGGTTCGTCCGTTCATCTAATTGGGTTTCCGTCCCGTTTCGTATGCTAGTCTGTCTGTCTTGTTCTGGTGCGCTCACGCTTCCGGGGACCACGATTTCCTCGGGGAAATAAAATCCGTGTTTAATTTGTGTACAAATTGTACACGGACAGATTGTCAAGTTTTAATTCGGAAATTCAAATAATTTATTTTTGACTCTTCTACCTACGTGGAGTTACTATTTCGTATAGGACAAGCCTTTCGTTATCCAGTCCGTGTATGAAGAATATTATGTGGTATAATCAAATCTCGAATCCGGTCTTTTTGTTTTTGCGTTTACAATAACGGCTTGTAACGTTTTTACCGATTATACGAACCAGATGCAATAACCCATAGTATATTTAAGCCATGAAAAAAAATATGTAATTTAATCAAGTTTTTTTTTTTTTTTGTTGCATAAGGCAAAGTTTTCAATTCTTATACGGCGGGTTCGTCAAAGTTTCAATCGGTTGTCCGCATTTGGACCCAATACCCGAAATAATGGAAAACGGCGAAATCCGGTAAACGTTTACGCCCCTAAATCGGTTTATCTACTCGGCAGCGGTTCAGCTGCAAGACCAACATACCTGGTACCTGGTACTTGTGTATACACATAATATAATATAAAATATGCACACGGGACGCGTGTTTTGACAGCACGAAAACGACGATGATGACGGAACAAACCACACACGTTGGTTTTTATTTTTCGCCGATTGTTCGTTACACATTCGGATCCGTCCCCTTCCTCGGCCGGCTCTGCGCATATGAGATAATCTTCCACAGGTAAACCCGGACGCATTTGTGATATTATGTACACACAGCCAGTCTATATATATATATAAATAATAATATGTACGTCCCGTGTTTCTATATATATTTTGTCAACCGCACATACACACACAATGGGTTCGACGCTGCGGAAAAAACGCCAGCACACATAACATGTGCGATCACTCGGAAAATGCGCGCCGGGTCGTACGTTTCTTTTGCCAGGGACACACACACGGGCTGACATAGGCTGGCCTCATAATCCGCCGCCGCCGCCGTCGTCGTGCGACGATAATAGTTCTGCCGTGTAAAAATCGTTATTATGATCGGTATTATTGTATTACCGCAGTACAATAATACTGCACACGAAGCTACCGTGGGCTACCAAGGTAAAATGGTACGTCAGCTGTATAATACACGATCCTGAGTCCGAAGAGCTACAGGATTAACTTTTCACGGACGAATATACGGTGCACAAAAAAAGACACACCGTATAATAATAATATGCACAAGAAAAAATAAAATAAAATATGGCAATACGGCTGAAAAGTATACGACGTGTTACCGTTAAAACATCAACAAATCCCCGCGGAAAAGTGTGGGAAAACACAAATTCTACCGCGTAACACATCAATATCAAAGAATGATGATTCTTCTTCAGGTGCCTATCCGATTTCGAATGTTGGCGACCATTCCAGCAATGCTATCTCCGTCGGTTGTGACGCGAAACAACTCTGATGAGCTCTTTCCAAACCATTCCCTTAAATTATGAAGCCATGATTGTCTTCTTCTGCAAAATGGCTTCAAGTATTGAATACCTACTCTCATTCCTCCTTATGGGTTCTAGGTATTGGAGCTTTCTTATCTTTATGGTGTTCACTAGCTCTGTGCCCTTGTTCATTCTCCTAAGAACTTCGGCGTTTGTAATCCGGGCAGTCCACGGTATCTTCAGTATTCTTCTATACAGCCATAACTCAAATGCTTCCATCTTCTTCGTAATGGCATCATTCAGTGTCCAGGATTCCATACCGTAGAGCAGCACAGAAAATACATAACATCTTATGTGTCTCATTTTTGTTTTAATAGATAAGTTATGACTTTTGAAGAAAACGCTCATTTTATTAAATGTTGTCCTCGCTTTACCTATACGACACTTTATTTCTTGAGTGTTGTCCCATTTTTCATTTATCATGGTGCCTAAGTAGCAATATTGTTCCACTCTTTCTATTCTGGTTTGATTGACATAAAGGTGAGCTCCATTTTTAATGTTCTTGCTAATGACCATTGGTTTTGTTTTGTGTACATTTATCTTGAGTTCAAACTGATGACTGTGATGAAAACTGTGCTGTGCTATGTGGTCCATTAAGGTTTGCAGTCCAGTAATACTGTCGGCTAAAATTATAAATAATAGGCTAGAATTAAAGATAATGGTAGTGTTACAAATCAACAAAATATGATGATAGTAAGATAATAGATATTATAATATAATGTCGGGACGGCTGCGGTAACACGCCAACTTTTCTAAAGCTCAGATTATTATTTGTCAGAGTGTAGTACATCCGTATAATAACTAATGATACTGATATTTAGGTACTAATAGTAAACAAAAGTAATGATAACGTAGAAAATAAAATATTTGTTGTAAAAAAAAAAAGGTAATCTTTTTTTCTAAAAAAAAGGAAAAGCTCATTATAATAAGAGTCGACCGCGTTTATTATAATTTGTAAGGCCACAAGAAAATATTTTACCTAACAGCGTGATAAAAAAAATGGATTTTCCCTTTCGTTCCAATGCACGGTTTTTGTTCGTTAGTAAAAAAAAAACGAGCGAGCTTTTTTTTCTTTTTGCCAAGTCATATATTTATATATTTTACATCAAGCTCTCTGAAAAAAAAAAAAATAATAAAAAATATGTATATATACATACACATAATGTAATATGTTCACCGCGTGTAATGGTGTAGCAGTATACTGGGAATTTCAAGTCCGCGCCAGACCAACCAGAGCGCGCGTGTGTGTGTATTCGTGAAGGGATGACGCAAACATCTCTGAAATGCAACTCAATTTCACGTTTCGCTACCCATGTAACATAACAGTGCAGGGTACCGAATCCCCGAACCGACCGCAATGTGCTCACTCTATGGGCATATAAAATGTATATATATATATATATATATATGTACAAACATGTATATCTGTGGACTTTTATGAACGTCGCCCGGTCCCCTTCCAAGTCGGCAGAAGCTATTCGACGAATGCACGAGAGCTCAACAGAGAGAAACCTTAAAAGTATAGTAGAAAAAACGGACAGAGAATACACATACTTGGTGACTAAACCAGAATGAAAACTAAACGGTGCAAGTGTAATGGCCAATCCACCGGAAACTGATAAAGCGCCACGTGGAAGAACCGCAAGACGTTGTAAACGCCGGGTTCCGTGTACATTGTTCATGCTGGTACGTATAGTCTAGATGAAAAAACTTGATCAAATAATTTCATTGATACCACTTTAATTTCAATGTACTTTTGTTTGTCGAAATGGCATTACACATAACGTTGGCCCGACATAATCGTTTTAGATCAGCCGAAGTTAGTACTGGACCCGACAATACGTCGGTAGTCAAATAATATGCAGCAAGACACCGAGGAAGTTCGTGATGAAAAGTCCCAATTATATAGTCAATGCATCCGATTACTTAGCCGAAAAATATGGCATCGATAATTGGGAAGTGTCAAGTGGTTATGGTTTGGGACGCGCGGATCTGCGTTTCTTGAAGAATTTCTACAAAGGTCTCTACTAAGTCTCTTAGTGTCTCATCTATTAAGTATGTGTTTATCGGTTTTGAAAGGTACGCTGTATATTATTAACTACCACTTGTATGCCTAAATTTTAATTATTATTATTTTTTAAATGTTTTATTTATTTTAATGTTTGTGATATTAGCAGTAGAGTAGTTTACTAGATTCAATTGCATTTACTAATTTTCTACTTAAAAATGTTAATGTTCAATTGTTTTATTATTATTATGTACTAATTTATTATTGTTTTCTTGTTTTCAAATATTATTTCATTTGGTTGATTGGTATGGTGTGTTGTACTGGCAACCCTTTAATGGACAGCTCGCTTTTTATTATTTTATTAAAAAAGTTGATTTTATATATTAAAAAAAAAAAAAAACCATTTCGGTAGTTATCGAAGTAGTAATTTATTTACACCTGAATTCAATAAGAAGATATTATGCGATAAGCGGCAACGGCAAAAGTGAACAAAATATTATAATAACTATGTCTTGGAAATAAAAGTCATTATAAATCAACATTTATAAACTGAAAAAATATAAAGTGTAATATAATAGAATATTATTAGTTTAGGAAACCTCGGGCATAATATATATATTATATATACACATTGGTATAATATAAATAGTGGATAAACATCAAAATTATACTTGCCGCTTTTCTAAGAAATATAAATTACCCTTTAGGTGGACTTATTTTGATTTGTGCGTTTAATATATTTTGTATATCATATTATCTAAAGAATATAATCGAAGTAAAACTTTTATCAAAGCTTTAACGTTCTGGTAAAATTTTTTATTTGCTTTTTCGTTGGACTCGTGAAGTATACATAAATATGTTGTACCTATAAGTAAAAAAACATAGATACAATAAGTTTTCTTTATAATATGTACTTACAATAAACCATATTAAATACTCATATAATCCAAAATACTAGTTGATGATGTACTACTCTATTTTGAAATTCAGTTTAAGGCCCCTGGATACCGACCATTTTGAAGGAGTTTTGTATAGGCAATATTTAAGAAAAAAGTGGTTTTAATACATTTCGACCATGTCAATTAATTTACCGGTTAATTAGTAAGAGCATCATGGTATTATTTTTAATTTAAATCATTTTGTCTATGAGTAAAAGCCATTTTAGTTAATATAATAGTACATTTTTTGTCCATCGCACAGGCTGAACCAGTGATCGGATAAGTAATCTGAAAACAGATTAGAATTTGTCATGAAGCTTACTTAAGATCGGTCAGCGTACTTTTTTGATATCTTATTCCTACTACGCATAAAAACGTTTGAACATTTTATACAATTTCAAAATTCAAATTCAAATTTGGAAAGGGTTACAATTAAAAATTGAATACGCTCTGACCGATCTCAAGTAAACTTCATAAAAAATTCATATCTGTTTTTAGATTGCTAATCGGATCACTGATTAGACCTGTGCGATGGACAAAATAAGATGTGTTTTGGCTGAAAAAACGGTCGGTATCCAGGGGCCTTAATAATATGTGATATAGACATCCAAATGTATTCGAGCTGGACTATTCAAAATCATAAGTAGTTTACATTGAACATAGATTAAAATGCACTGAAAATGTATTTTTGTGTCTTCCCCATCGGATTTAGGTACCTACAATTGTTTTACTGTACTAGAAGTGAACGGGTTTTGATATAGTCCGTCATACTCGACTTGAGGACTCGAATACAAGACAATATCGGGTAACGGCTTGATAAAAAAAAAAAAAAAAGTTGATACAAATTATAGCCGCTGAACTTGTACTTATCCGGCAACCCATGGGGTCACCCGCACGGCCTAAGGGATGCTAGTCGCACGACCGGTCAGGGGTTGCGGGGGCTCGGGCTTCCTGCAGTATATCATACAATGTATTAGATAGCCACTGGTGACCTTTAACCCGGTCGGGTCTTGTCAGCAACACGCAGAAGGGTGTGTATAATACGTGGAAATCCGAGTACAAACGCGAACGCACATCATCGCTGTATCAAACATGTATACACAATCAGTGACCCGGTAGGGGTATTAAAAGGAACAAGAATTTCTGTATGTGTACCTACCTATACATATTATGATATGCTACTGACAGCAACGGCAGCACGGTATATTCCCATGTATATGCAGTATACACGGTCATCCCTTTTACAAAACAATGTAAGAGAGCCAAAGGGCATTTTTATTTTTTATTCGCCAACGACAACTGATATGTTACCTGTACATAATGTACACGATCTCGTATATAATATATATATATATATATATATGTGTCAATGTGTGTACTATAATATACTGTGTTGTATTATTGTAATAACCAATGGCTTTTTAACTCGTTTCCGTGCGTGCGGACTCCTACCTCAGCAGCGCATCGCCGGCAGCCCGTCCCGAAAATTGTACATATAATATATATATATATATATATACACACGCCTTTTATACGTGGTCAATATGGAAAGACCACACACGCTATATATTATACACGTTGTTAACTGACTTGACTGACGTCTCCGGTGATGACTGCGGGTCATATATTATATACATATTGTGTACAATAGGTGGTACACCTCTATCGGTTGCCGTGATCTCATATCTATGCGTGGTATATGCGCTTGTGTACTCTTCTGCTGTTAACCTACCGTCGTTTAACAATAGTATACCAAAAAAAAAAAAGAAAAGGTCCGCATTTTTATTGTATTTTAATATGGTAGTATGCGGTGGCGGCCGAAACAATTGCGCGTCCGTGTTTGACTTTGATGAGAATAAACGGTTCGGCGAAAAAATGCCATTGACCGCGAAACATGTGCTGTCCGTCTTGTCTTGTCTTGTCGGGGGCGGCGGGGGCACACCGATAAGGGTTTTCGCTGGAACCCGCTGGACTCTTGTCTTGTCCGTCAACACAAAAACACGGACAAACTCAAAAAGCCTTTCCCTCCCGCTGGTTCGAGTTAATAACCGTCGCTATTAGACCGTATCGGATTCATCATTGGTCGAACACACAACGGCTACAAAGGCGAAGGAAAAAAACTTAATTGTCCACATCAGAGTGTTCAAAACGCAGAACAGTATTATAACCGTTGAGCGAACAATGTGCACTGAGTATAGGGACGATTCGCAAATTTAATGTCTGTAATCGATTGAGATTAAAACAAATATTATCAACATCAACCAAGTACTTTCTAGCTTTATTTGTCAGCTGTACTGCTCTTGTTTGGTACGAGGATGGAGTGCACAGTTTTATTTATAAATATCCAGGCATATAAAGGAAAAATTGCATTATGGTCTTAATTAAGAACTATTAATTATAATATTTAATTATTAGTAAGCAACTTTTAATAGCTATTTTTTGCCGTAACTTTACATGTTAATAGGTATCTCTTAATTGTGTATGTTTTTTTTTTTTATAACATAACATAGGTAATAGTTTTTAAAAAGAGGTGTTTGTCGAGTAAGAACCTGTAAATCATATACGCGGTTGTATGTAACTCTAAAGTTTCTTCTTCTCTACCTTGTCACTAAAGTTAAAACACCAGCCACCATTTAACTTTTGAATGCGTATAGAAGTGTTTGTACGATAATCTCGTATCTAGATGTAAAAAGAAACTTTTAATTTAATAACATAAAAATCGTACAGTTCCTTAATTTCGGTGGAACTGCTTAGGTATCTGACTAAGAAAAAATAAAATTACTTGTCTGGAAAAATGTTTTAAGAAAAAACTACACTTGTGGTCATACATAGTAAAGAAATAAAATACTACATACTCTATTGTATGCTTTATTTTTAAAGTTCAATAGTACTGTATTTTGAAATAAAAAAGCAATATAGGTATTTAACTTTTTCATTAATCAAATAAAAAATGTATCATTTTCGCTCCACCCTAATAGGCATACTTTAAAAATTCGTAACGATTCGAATTGTTAGTAAGAAATATTTTTTCTGTATACTTTGTTAAGATGGATGGAAAAAAATATAATATAAGAAGAACGTCCAAAGATTTTGTTATAAATAGTATCGTTTATTTTCTGTGCATTTATCGCCGTCCTTTTGTCTTACTGCGAAAAAAATACATCGATTTATCACCACGAACATTTAATACTTTATTCTCTAGCCTTCTTAACGATCATCGACCAAATAATAATTATACCTTTTTTGGCCTTCTGGTGCGATTATTCATACGGCGCCGCATACAGTGGGCGTCCCCCGAAAACAGTAAAAAGTGAACAAAGAAAAATGTCTAATAAGATGTACGATCTCACAGGTGAATGTCTTCGTAAAAATGAATTTTAACATTATATAATCGTTTTAAATTTACCCCGTGTATAGTAACTACATTATACAATGATTCTTCGTCGGGAAAATTCACAAGTCATCGAACCATAAGATCCAAAGAAAGTGCCAAAAAATGAATGGCACTTGGCAGTTTGAATTTGTAAGTTATATATTTTAAGATTGTTTAAAAATAATTGTTATTTTATAATTTTCTATTAAAATATTAATATTTCTTAAGAGTCGCGGTGTTATCTTAAATTAATGGGCAAAAAAAAGCAATTTTTGTCAATTTTTTTTTTAATATTTAGAAATTATTTTTTACATTTATAGATTTTTTACAAAGAATCATTTTGGACTAATCGACGAATCGGTTTATGATGTTAATATTTATTGTTTACAGGAAAATAACTTTTCGCACTATGCGCCAATGACTTCTAGTTTTGTGTTAAATTAGCTTATCTTCAACGAGAAGGACTCTCTTGTCTCGACTTAAAAACGTTGGAGATAATAATCAGTTACCTTCTGTTATATTCGCCGCTATATTTTGTATTATAACATTTCCATGCCTATCATCGCTTAATGCCGGTGTAGTCATTTGTGGGTAGATACATCCGTTATTTGTTTGCGCACGGGAAGCGGTCCTATTACACGTTGAAAGTCAAATGAAAAGACAAATGTGTACAGCTAATGGTAATAATATTTTCGCTATTCTATTAATGTCTACGGCGATTGTACGCCAACCTACGCCGACTGGGACGACTTAATGATAGAACAATATTACATAGTATACGGCCGTAGCACCCAAGTATAATGTACATAGGAGAGGTACAAGTCCGTCCAATTGAAATGTTTATTATATTTTATCCGCGTCGGCAACGTACAAATATTGTTATTATTATTATTATTATTATTATAGGTGCAGTGTGTCAAAACAAACCGAGGGCAATTAACCCGGCGGTGGCGCAGCAGACAAGTACAAATTCGCTTTGGGGGCCTTCTCCGTATAATATACACACAACGGTCGAGTACGTCACGTCAACGTATTCATAAACCGCGTGTGCATGTCCATTAATCACCACGTGGCGGGCCCGGCGTCGGACGGTCTTAAGGTGTTCGCGGTAGGGGAAGAAAAGACGGTGGTAGCAGTAGGGGAACGAACGCAGGTGGAAGCAGCGTAGAGGTATCGCATGGCGAGCCGGCGGTGGTGGAGGTGGCGATGGTCGTTCGAGTGGCGCGCCGAGACCCGCGCCCGAGTCTGCCCGGATTGGATTGTCGTGGCCGGCCCGTCGCTCCTCCTAGTGAACACACCGCGCGCACACACTATATACACGCTGGCTGACGGACCGGAAAGGTGTGTGTGTGTAGAAGTGGACAGTGCAACTCCTCGGCACGGTTGACCGCCTCCGCTGGACGTAGGCGTTCTTATTTTTTTTTTTGTTCCATCGCGTGAAATTTGTCGATTCTCTAAAATAAATAAAAATGGTACTTAGACAGGTACAATAGTGACAATCACCCGAAAGACAGGTACCCTCAGATCGCACCGACTTATGTTGATGTGCGATGATAACTATGTTATATCAACTGTTACTGTATTACTCGTGGTCGGACGTTTGAAGACACACCACGCACGGCTTTCAAGTGACAGCTAAACTTAAAAGCTTCTTCAAGATCTACGGCCCGTATAATGTATGATCAACGGCAGTGTTGTTCACGGTTTTTGGAAAATGTAACTTTTTCGTCTAGTTACAATACAAATAATATAATAGTTACATATTATTACCAAGTTAATTCTTATCATGTGAGACCATTTGAGATAAAAATATTATCCACATAAATTATCTAATAAAAATGTAGGTATTTTTTTTTCTAGAAAAAAAATTGTTGTATGTAAAAATTTCATAAAATTAATTTGAAAAAATTATGCCATAATTCAAATTATTAGGTCTATAACAATTGACAATGAGACAATTTTGAAACTATTATGATTCCCACTGCATTGTATTTTTATCTGGATAAATTTTATTTATTTCTACCTAGATAAAAAAATACGTTATATGATATCTTGTCTAGATAATTTAAAAATGATCTTTTCACCTAACACTGCATGTACCTAACTAGTTACAAGTTACAGAATTACATAACTTTAGTTTTTGATAAATGATATATAAGTAATGTAAATTATTGCTCTAGTATACCCAACCCTGTCAACATTACATTATGTAGATTCATTTGAACACATTTATATGGATTGACATTTACTGGAAAATGATGATCAGATTTTATTTGGTTCTAGCGTGAGGTAGAACTGAGTTAATGTGTCAAATCACAAATAACACAAAAATTAAGACCTTCGTTCGATCAATATACTTATAGTGTTGGTATTCTTGGAAAATATAATCATATTCGACGGGTCACTCTCTCTCGCCCTACATATTGGTTTAAACTAATTTAACTAATTACCCTCAACGATTGTTATATTAATCCCGATAACGTTTCCGGTGAGCAATACAGGCTATATAGGGCATAGGCCGTCGTTTGCGATAGATCGTCTATTACACTTTTGTTCAGTCACCGTAAAAAGTCGCTCATTAGTCATTATTAAGAATCGATTTCTGTATAACACGGTACCGGTTTGATCAGTTTTGTCATACGCGTGACTAAACCGTATTGTGTTTTTATATAAACAGCACAAGTGCCCCGAACGATAAATTTATTGTTTTGTCGGGGTGACTATGTCGATGGGCGGAATCGAGTTAATCTACCATCGTGTTAGGGGTAAAACTTGTGTATTCTTATGGTAATTAAAGAATGACGACAGCTGGTCACCATTGTCAAATTTATCCAACATAAACAGACTATATATATATATATATATATTTTTTTTTTACATTCACTAATACTGCAAGTGTTTCATTATTTTTTCCTAAAATGTCAATACATTATTCGTTTATAATAATTAAATGTCACAATCTAATATTCGATAAAAAAAAAAAAAGGAATTTATTGTGACCTCACTACTATTATTTCGAAAGTTATATTGTTGTTTTTATATAATTTGAACTTAATTAAAAGTATTAAGCCGTGCAAAAGGGTCGAGAAAGAAAAAGTTTTAATTTAATTTCAACATTCTAATTGTATATTACTCGTTTTAACGATCGTATAATTGCCTTAACTGCTAAAAAGGGATTCAAGATTAAACTTTGGTGGTCGCACATGAAAGTGCCGCGACGGTTAGGTAAAAGTCGTACAACACACTACATTTATATACATATACACATTATAGTACCTATAAACGCAAAAGTCGTTATGGCTATATGGCACATTAACCGTGGAATCAAATTTGAGAACGGATCTGATAGTATAGGTATACGGTGTGTACTGTGTAATGTAAAAGCTGAGTATACGCATTATATTTGTATATATTTTTTAAAATATTATTTTTTTTTGTATTTAAGTCATATTATGCTTCAGTAAAATCACATGGGCTCGGCGAAACAAAAACACCTCGATGCCCCCTTTGGATCCATTACAAGGGACAGATTTTCTTATTTTTTTTTTTTTCGATCACCGACGATGACTTTTCTCTTTTTTAACGGCTAATCGAGTTGCGCGTATCGTGTGCGAGTTTCCGCGACAACGACTTTGTTACCAGCTGGCTACCATAATATTGTTGGATACTCAATCGCTATATGTATTATAATAAACAACCGGGTGGAATTTATGGCGAAACAAAATCATGTACATATATAAATTCGACTTTCGGAGCTTATATCCGTGACGCATTTCGACGACGCTTTCGTGCGGCAAAATCGCGCGATATTGACTGACTTTCAGGAATCCTTGGGCGTTTATTATCATCATCATTGTCATTACTATTATCGTGGCGTGTGAGTGCGTATGGACCGAATTCTTTTCGCTCGCCTACACCGTGCATCATACATACAACCGCCAACGCCGGCGAAATAATATAAAAATGTGTGTGCGGGGGTCTGAAAAAGCAACGAGGAGTAGCAGGTTCACCCCCGGCCCAGCATTATTTATTAGCGAACAAAACGCAGCTGCTACACGCATACACACACACACACCAGCTGAGTACAAATCTTATTCGAGTCATTAAATGCTCCCCCGATGGCCCGCGCCACGCTTACCACGCCTATGGTTAATACCGTCATTTTTCTCCGTTATCCGCGGCCGAGGGACCCAAACGCTTGCAGGGACCCCGCGACTTTACACCGGGGTGCGGCGGCCACCGCCGACCTGTGATTCTCAACGACGGCCTCCCGGAAAATCTTTCCCTTAAACGTTATTTATTGCCGCCGCCGCCAAGGTAAAATCTCATTGCACACCGCGGACCTCCCCTACCTCGCCAGCCCCCCGCCTGATCCGTTTTATACCGTCTTAGAAAATATAATCGTCAAATTCCACACCGCCAAAATCTCGGATCCAAAAAAGGGGCCATTGTCAATTTTGACGAACGAAATCACTAAACACGCTTTATATTGTAGGAATATAAAACAATTGAAAAGGTTATAAAGAATTGTGTAACGATTTTTACACAGATCTTAACGGAAAGTAAAAACTTTAAAGCTCTCATTTGATAAAAGCCGCAAGCGTAACTATAATACTATTAGTTTTTCGACAAGAAGACAATATAAACGTGAGGAAACATCAGAAAGAGATACAATGGTTAGAGGATACTAAGCAAAAATTATCCACGTCAATACAAAAGCTGCTACTCAAATAATGAATAAACTAAATAGATAAAAACTTTTGTAGAAAAACGTATTGTGGTTATGCAAGTTCGACTAGATTGGATGTGCTTATTTCCAAAAAATGTACTAATATCCGAGTCTAGGTAAGTTAATGATTTATATATTTTGTATTGACTATGTAAAATAAAAAACAGTTAAAATTAATTTTAAGTTTACCTAGTTCAATTCAAAACAAATGCTAGTTTTAGTTTAGTATTATTTACGAAAAAAAAATAGTGACACCCCAATATATCATCATTATGTAGCTATAAAGTAGTAGTTAAGTTTATTACTTTATGTGTTATATATCTATATACGTTTAAACTTATTTTGACAAAGACTCTATTAATGTGACACTTACACCGAGAAAAAAGTGACAATAAAATTTGTTTTATCGACCTAAGTCACATACAGACTTTCTCATGTTCTCGACAATTTAAAATTTATTCAAATTAACTTTAATATAGTTAACATAATAATAATCTTGTTCGGTAGAATCAAAGGGTAAACAGATCACAAGTACAAATTGTTTGAATGTCACTTATACATCCAATTTTTTGTAAATGCAATTAAAACATTTTTTCTGTGAAAACAATCATCTGATTTAGCGAAACAGTCGCATTTTTTAAACATTTTCGGTCACGGATTTTACCAAAACGATTACCTATTAAAGTTTTCGATGAACGCGCGTTTCGGTTGCTTACACGTAAACTTAGGCACTGATACTTAGAATTAAGGTTCGACCTGACTGCATGTGTTTTGAATGATGGACTCTTCAAGTCATCTTTTTGTATACTATACTGTCACAAGGCCGGTGAGCTGTGGAACTATATAAAGTAGTTCTTTTTTTTTCTTTTTCTTTTTTAACGGTCAATTGCCAGAGTCTGGGGACCGGCGATTGTATCGGCAAGCAAAACGGCCGAGTTTTTAAGCAGTTTACGTAAAGTTACATTTTCCTCGCAGGGTTTTCGGCCGTAACAGTATTATTATACCGCTTGGAAAAGGTTTAAAGCTGCCGGGCTCGCAACAATAACAGTAAAGAACCACACTAAAGGCGAGAGGGCTAAACTCCATTATATTACACAGTATATACTTTGTGCAACTTAAAGTCGACAAGTCGTTAAACCGGTTGTTGTGCGGTACTCGCAGGCGTTATAATACTATATATTTAGGTATACCGTAAGCGTATACATAGATATATACCAGAACATAAAAAAGAGGAAAAAATTACACCCGGACCCTTTATAATATATATAACGTATAATGTTATAGTCTCGAGGTTATTTTCTTTTCATTATCGTCGTCGGTCGGACGGTTTGCCCCGCAGCTTTTCCAGATTTTCCTGCGTTTGAAGAAAATCGCACGTGCGAGCATAAAAAAAAAAAATACTTAGAGGGAGAGAGAGAGCGGTAAATTCAGGAGCTATAAGGGTTTTCATTACGACGGTAAACGATGCTCTTTGAATTTTTAAAATATCGAAGGTCTCTCTCGGTGTCCTCGTTTCATTTTTCTTTTCTCTCTCTCTCTCCCTCTTCAACTCTGCATATAATATTTTTCGTTTCTCCGTATAAAAAAAACACCGCACGTTTCTCGAAAACGCACTTTTGCACGAGGCCGGGTCGTCGAGAGAAAAAAAACTATATGCTGTGGCAGAAAATAAATTGAAGCCCATATTCGCAAAAACGTTCATTTATTTTTCAATAGCGCAAGCCTCAGCACGCACCACTTGACTGCTGATATACCTTATATACATAGGCGGTAAACGACAATAGTCGTTAAGACTTCAACTGTTTTATTCAACATTCTACGTAAATTAATTGGACTACATTAAATTATACTTGCTCGTTGTCGTTTATCGAGCTGACATTTGACCACGAATTTTGTATTGGTAGGTATTCTAAAAAATTTTAAAAAATTTTCGTTTTTTCTGCGTCCCAACAAAGCCACCGATAAGTATATTATAAAGGTACGCACAAGTTATTTGGCGGTAGTTAGTGGTGCACGTAAGGCGATCCACGATTTAAAATATCAATGATACTTTCATATAATAACAAAGTCATCTAAATGTTATCATGCATCATTTATTAATACATTTACCGCTCACTATACGGATAATGTTATAAGAATGTCAAAAATAGTGAATAATAAAATTTCGTACAAACTAGAGAGACGCAGTGAATGCGGTGGGAACGGTGACAAAAAAATACTGGGTTATGTGGCGAGTATGAAAGGAAAAAAAACTTATAAATGGAGGAGTAGCATGTCATCGTCACCATGGTAACTACGTGGGGATAAAGAAGGGGTAAAGGAGAAGAAGAGTGGAAAACAGATATCTTACTCGAACAGATACCGGTCGGAGTTGGGGGAGGGGAAAAAAAAGAAGACGGTACAGCGAAATATCTCGTTCAGTGGTGTATGTATATCGTGGTAGTATAGGGACGAATGGAGAAAGGGGACTACAGACATGAGAGAGAAAAAAAGGGATGAAAATCTCCCTAGGCGATTTTATAAAATATATTTATATATATATATATAAAACACTTATGGAGTCGAAAGGGACTTCTTAAGATCCTCTTTTCTCTTTTTTCTCAAGAAATTTAGTCTGTATACATTTATTTTCTCTTTCTCTCTTTGCGTTAGTTTTTCTTTCATTCCTTTCTTTTTTCTTTTCCAATTTCTCCCTTCTTGTGCCCCGAGCAGTTCTATATAACACCACAAAGCTCCAACAGAAAAGGCTCGGGGATTTTCTATTCATTATTTATCCGATGCCGCCGTCGCCGGAGTGGCGCTCGCACGAAAACCTTATCAAGATTTTCAAATTGATTCCGTCGATTATTTTTAACTGTCAAACGAATTTAAATGGCAAAAAAGCATATACAGAGAAGTAATGCTTATATTTCAACAACGCCTCTGAGATACGTTCCACATACTATAACAATATAATACGAAGGATAATTCGTATTGTAGTGTATAAGAAGTTACCTTACAGTCACTAGTAATCTACAAAGAGCCTTACAAAAATTATGACCGTCGTCAGCTGTGAATTTTGACTAATATAGATATAAAAGGCTTATTTAATACAATAAAACTAAGAAATTATCAATTAAACATCAACTTATCGGATCAGTTGTTGAAACGTTAATGAATAAAACTATATATTATAACTTTGGTCTTTGGGGATATAATATAGAAAATATGTAATAAATAAATCAAATTTATTTATTTCATTATTAGGCAACTTTTTTCAGTACTAATCGTCTAATTGCGCTTTTAGGAAATATATGGAAATTATTTTGACATGGTTGCGTAGGCTTGTATTATATATTGTTCAAATTATAGGGACATAATAAATGTATGACTGGAATAACAAAATAAATAGTTGTTTGAACTAAACATATTTAGTTGGCTGAACTATTTTTTAGTTGTTCCAGTCATACATTTATTGTGTCCCTATTATTTTAATTGATGATACTATACATTTTTTCCTATGCGGTTCAAATTGTGTGTAAACAGTGTGTTTAAAAACGTGAGTATCTAAAATTTCAACTGAATCGAACTATAAGAACACGTGCCGAAAAGCCTCCGAAATACCAGTCATATTGCCCATAAATATATGTATAAATAGTAATCTCATCAAACTGTCAATTAAAAAAGTTGTTTTGACTATTTTTACAGTCAACCGCATAAGTCGGGTTCACAAAAGCGGAATTTAGCCTATAAACTACTTAGATACCGACCGGTTTACCAAATATTTTGTTTTATTTTAACTCTGTAATTGGATTCGTAGGGCTTAAATGCAACATCAAAATATAATTCTATTCTGGTTATTCAACCACCCATCTGGATAATAACATTATGTTAGCGTTCGATGTTTTGGTACAAGAAGCATGAACGGTATTTTTTTTATCAAGTCCAATTTATTATTATATCTCCCCAGTCTCCACGCATATGTGCATTATACCATAATTGTCAGAGAGGGAGAAGAGATCATGCAAATATAATATATTATATATATATATATGTGTTTGAATAACACAATAGTCATGAAGGCTATACAATTGTTGACCGTTATAATGCTTAACGATTATTGCAGTTATCGTTTTGTGAAATTGTAAAACAAAGGGGACACGGTGGTCGATCATAACAGCTAACCCTCGACCACGGTTTTGCATCAGCTGCTATATTGATACACAAAAGGGGTTTGTACTGTGCGCATAATATTAATAGTGTTGCCCACACCTTTAATATTATTGACTCCAGAGCAATTGAACACTTTTTTTGTGTTTATATGGCACTTGACCGATTTATAATTGCTTTGCTTACACAAAACTAACAAACCTAACCTATCATCGACCAAATTAAGGAGTACCTACATTAAAGTACACATTTAGTATTCGTTTGTAAAATATTTCCACGACGTTTTACATATTTTGTACGCTATTCTGTATAAACAAATATTAGAACTATCATCAATTTTCTGAGATTTCTTTTTTTTTAGTTTTATATTCACAGTTAGATCACACAAAGGGTGGTTATTATGTTTTAATCGACCGCCGTTGTGGGTGATTAGTCGAGATGTAGTCGCGAAGGTTGTCTTTGTACGTGGCGTTGTTTACTTTTACTGCGGGTCTAATGATATGCGTCCAGGTCCTACAGATAAACGTCTTAACCCGAGCGTGTACACTTAGGAAATTACAAGTAAGAGACATAATATTTACAGGGCAGAGACGAGGACCAAAGTTTAATTAAACCATGTCACGCTGTAGCGTCCTTAATTTGTAGCAAAATATTGGACAAGCGACCACTTGTTACGGGCATGCTTCATATTTCAACCGTCACACTCACCTCTGCCGCAAACACCGTTGAATATAATTATAATGGAAAGTAACAAACACGTCTAAACAATTTTGGGTACAAACACCACGTTGAACGCAATTTAATTCTGATTAATTTCAAATATTATAATATTTCGGAATTAACCATTTGGGGGGAGGGGGAGTTTTGCTAGTTTTTATACAACATAGTTTTTTTTTTCAATATTATATAATATATTATATAAGTATAAGCTACGACCTTGATCTAAATCTAAATATATCATCTAGATACTATTTTAATGACTAATAAACATTAAAAAAAAAAAAGTGTTATCATCAGTTATTTAGTACAAATAATTGCCGTTACAATGCTAATACATTTTTATCCTTCTGTTATCTGCGTGTGTATTTGTCTCATACATCATTTCGTCAGTTTATGTGTGATTTTGCGATAGAGTAATTTTGTCATTATATTCTATTTTAAGAGAAGTATCGATTAATATTTTAACTGCCAATAACCCAAGTCTATCTTCCAAAAAAACGGAAACCGATAAACGCTGGAATTATTTACTAGGTACTTTGCCAACCTATAACTGTTTGACTATATTAATCATTTCGAAGGTCAGTAATGTGTTCTATTTCTATTTCGTTATTTAAATCTAGTTTTATAATATTGTATCGTGTATTTTTTTTTCTTTCAAGGTCGAGTCAGTTACCTTAGATTTCAACTTCTGCTTAAAATAGTCTCCTATGAAGTATGACTGACCTGACCTAACCGACCGACCTGACACATACCAGACGTCCTTATATCGCATTATGTAACTCCTTCGGGCTCAGACTATATTTTTAAGACCTTATAATGTACATTATAACTTTTTCATTTAATTTTTTCGCTATTAATTATTTTTAAATTAGTTTATAATATAATATATTAATTTTTTTTTATTAAATGTATTTTGTCTTTAGACATAACATATAATACATAAATATTAATCAGGACTATTTCTTAAGAGTTATGAATATTGTCAAAACTTTTTAAAATATTACTCTTATAATGTTGAGTAGTATAATAATATTGGTAATAGTAAACAATAGTGTTTAGCCATCAGTATTGTGGTACTGCCTTTTTATTCTATCATTATAAATCCCGCTCTTATTCTCGTTTTCTAGTTTCTTTACAATCTACTATAACAATAGTGTTTCTTTTTATTGAAACAATCTAATTGTTTGCTGTATTTTTAAATTACTGTCAATAAACTGTTTACCTTCACAGCAGCATGATTTCGTAGCGGTAGTACTCTCAGAACACTTCCTTGATCTCAAAGGGAATTTCCGGACAGGAATCTGTACAGAACCCGTATTTTAAACCTAATAGGACATTCCCTCACAGCACCAATGAATTCCATGTATCTCCAGTGGTGTCCGGACGGAGAGAGACATGACATTTCTCCTAATGTACTTTTTTAGAAGACTCCTACTGCTGCAACTCCTGAATCTCATATGGCCTTCCTATGGAAATATACTATAATTACCTGTGCAGTGAGGGTTTTCACTAATTACTATAACAGCTATTTACTAGACACTTCCACTATAACGTTGTAGTAGCTTTATTGTTATTGTTTGCATTTCTACCGCGTCTCATCTCATCATCAATAAACTAGTACACGACGAAATATATATTTAAGTATGTATAATAATATATAGTATATATTACCATAATCATTTCGGGCAGGTCAATCCGACGGGTCACGTCGAGGACCGCGGTTGCCCCGTTATTCCACAGTGGAGCCCCCACGCACCAAAACCCATTGGGTCGTCTCATAAGTTATAGTTAAGGTTAATCAATCACGGTAAAATAATAACAATATTCCAAAGACAACCGAACAACAATGAGCGGCTCCAAGAGCGGACGACCTCGCGCGGCCGTCAAGTCATCGCGGGCGCTCCGCCACGCGTTCGGTTGCGGACACGCAGCAGTCGGTTTTTTATTTTTATTTTTTTTTGTTTTTTCATTTTTTATTCTTCTTTAAGGTCGCCGCCGCCGTCGACACCACGTGGTAACAATAGGACACAATGCGACCATTGTTCGCTAGCATTCTTCGGGCGTGCGCGCGCTCGACCAACGCTTTTCTCGCGGGCGCCACGTATAGATGCGTGCATCTCTATGCCGTCTGCCACCGCCACAACATAATATTATTAAAAAACAAACTTTTTTTTCCGAATATTTTTTCGCCCCGTGGAAAGTGAGATATAGCCCTGTGTGCATTACAAGACACTCGCCGAGGTCGGCCTATCGAAAACAGGTTACTCTGTAGACTCCTCCGGGCAACCCTTGGCAGACCTCCCGTGGCTCGAGAGAGACAAGTCTTGTGCGTGGGTGCCGCAGCCGTCGTAGACCGGCAATTTGTTCGTGTGGTGTAAAAGGTTCACCCGACGACCGTTGCGGTTAATCGACACCGAATTTTGTTGTTTTTGGTCTCGCAAACCGCCGACAAACAACGTATACCTAAATGCTACAACACTGACAATATTATAGCGGAGGTCGCATTACTGGTACAGCGTGCACACCATGGATATCATAGACGAGAACCCTACAAGCCGACGCATACAATTAATACGGGTGACGGTATTTTACAGTTATAGCCGGTACACCTTTTACTAGTATTTGTTCTGCAAACAAACGACCACTGAGGCCTCTATATAGTTTTTGTGATTAAAATAAATGTCACATATTACCTACAATACTATTTGACCCAGACTTCTTGTAAACGGTTCTCGTGTGTGTATTGTGTATGAGATTAATTACAACAAAGATTAAGAACAAAAAGAAATGGCGTTGACTATAATCAAGTCGTGCCGTTATTGCTTAAAGTGAGTGGCATACTACATGTGGTTCGGTAGTGTTTGTTTTATTTCGCCCTCTATAATAATTAACAACATTAATATATGAGAACATATTAACAGACTGAATATATGTTTTTATGTGTGTGTATAGAGTCACAGCACAGCCGTTTAATATGCTGTTTTAACGACCCGCTTTGAAAATCCTATAAGAACAATAATTACACTCGCCGGGCAATGATTTTATGTGCCAAAAGTATTCTTAAAAGTGCGTTTTGGATATACATGATTTTTATTGTGTATAATATCACACATCCCACAATAGAATGCCTGTTGGTTAGAAGAAAACGCGTTTTATTCGTATAGTTTATCCGAATTAATGGTACACTTGTCATGGTTTACATCTTGTTCAATTTTCGATGAATATTCAACCGTGAAATTTCGTTGCGTAATACTTCTATAGTATATATTCCAAGTTTGCTTTTGACGGGCTTCTCGAGGGACTAATATGCAGTATTTCGTGATCAGATTTATACAAAAAAATATACTCGCTATACAGTGTACATAATATATTTACTTTCTTTTAAAAAAAAATTCACATATTCTGGAACATTTCCAGGATTCTTCATTTTGGAAAATATCGATAAATTACTAAAATGCCCTAAATATTAGGATCACGTGTTCTACTTTAGGTAAACAAATTTTACTCATCGACGGTAACTGATTTATAGTTACATGCAAAATGTTGATTATATATCTTCCGTATAAAAATTGCGTTACCTATATATACTTATGTACTATAATGCTTATGACGTTACTGCTATGTGAAAATAACAAAATCGAATTGGAAAAAAAAAATACTTCTGGAATTTGATTTTTTGTCGGCACAAATTTTATTCAATACTGATTATAAAATGTGTTCATGATAAGTTTGCGCGTACGGCGTGTATTGTAATTCTCGATAACACGGATTGGGAAAACAAACTGCACGGAGGTGTCAAACGAAGGTACGCGCCTTAAGCGTGTGTATGAGTGAGTGCTTGTGTGCTTGTGTATTATAGACCGGCGAATGAAAAGCGACCGCCGCCGCCGCCGAGGTGTGAAGTGATCGCCGGGGTTTCCCCTCGTCCTCCCAGCCGACACTACTGTATATTCCCATCAGTGCGCCCCTTCGCCTCCGCCGCCGTGTAGCCGTCGTGTTACCTCTCTAAAAAGTAGTTTTTGCCATGCCGGTTGCCTAGCTACGCCCCTTGTGTGGGCGGCGGCGTACACGGTCTCTTCCGCCGACGTTATCACGTGCGGCCGCGGAGAGTCCTATGGAGCTGTGCCCGCCGATGCATTGATTTTGCTCGACGGGTCGCTGCTGTTTCTGCCTTCACTTATACGACCGTTTTTATTCTGCTCACGCCGGTGCGCCTATATGTGTATATTGTGGAATGAATAATAATTTTTCTATAAAATCATTTTTATTTTATTTCATACTAGATACAACAACAAAAGCCAGTACAGTGGGGTCGGGGGCATAGTGGAGACGGAGAGGTCACAGGTCTATAGATTCGATTATAACTGAAAGTGATAAAATCACTTTTAAATAAACGCTTCGATGCGAATCTGTGGATAGTATGTTCAAACTAGTTATAGTGGTTTAGAAGATATCGTGGGACCAGCAATAATGTACTAAAAATTTAATATTTAGAGTCTTGTGTAGGGTGGTTTCGATAAGGATTGATCGTCTGTCTATAAAAATGTACTGTCATAGTTACCCATATATCGTAATTAACAATATAATGAAAATATTTTCATTACCTGTTGACTGTTGATTCACACACACACATAGCAACCTAGAAACTGACTACGGCCAAAGTGTAAATTTACCCTATTTTTGGGGTTTTTCCTTAATAAAAAAAAATTTGACTACAGATTTTTGAAAAAATTGCATATGTTATAGTTCCATTTTAGATCTACCTTTGGTCTAATTTTCAGATCTAAATCTTTAAAACTTTGCTTGAAAAAGTGAAATAAAGAAAAAAAGTCTATCCCTTCTAAGGGAAAGGGTTTATGATATTGTTTTGGTTTGTTAATGTTTACCGATAGTATATGTTTGAAAAACAATTCATATAAATTTGGAACATTTTCAACTATTTTTAAAAAAGTTATAGAGCATCGTAATTTTAAGTTGAAAAATGTGTACATTTTTTAGGTTTTTTTCTCGATTTTGATGGGGAAGAGGTGACTTTTTTAAATTTTTGGCCCGATAAAGTACCTTCCAGGTATGATTTCTGATCTATAGAGTTCTTATACGAAGAAATCGGTTCAGCGGTTTACGAGATATCGTGGGTCCAGACACAAAAAAAAAATTTTTAAAAAAACACATCATTGTAAAAACAATACCTTCTCAGCTCTGCATCGAAGCTAAAACGCGAACGCAATTTTTTTAATTAATTTTTCGACCTCCATTGAAAATTGTAAGGTAACACGATGAAAACGTATTTTAGCGTAAAGTCATTGTCGTAACTTAAGACTAAAGCACCCAGGGGCAAGACAATTTTTCGCGCCTACATCACACGTTAACGTGCATAGTAAACCGTACAAAAACGCCCTAAAATAAGATGCGCCAGGAGGCAGCTGCCCCCCGGTAGCTACGTCTCTGTACACAGTACTACCTTTCCGAATGTTAAGACCCAAGTAGTATTTTGAATAATTATTTTTAAAGCTTAAAATTTAGGCCAGAGGAAGGGTGGAGTGTAGTATGTTTATCCTTACGAACTACTCCACTACTCTTCCTAAATTTGAAACTTAAATTAAAATTAAGATTACAATACACTAAACGAAAAATAACGTTGTATTCAATAAAAATGTAGAGTAAATTTATCAAAAATTTGTTTGTTTATCAATTTAATACAATTTAAAATGGGTAATAATTTCTTTTATCGTATTGACAGTATTTTTTTTTCATACAAATAAAGGGTTTATTAAAAGGGTTGATAAATAATGTTTATTCAAATTAATTATTGTTATTTGTTGAGAGTAGTTTCTTATAGGCTTTACATTTTTAGTTTTAGTTTTTTATTATTCCTCCTAGAAATGTATAAAAAAGACTGTGGCCCTTCTGCCTATCAGGTAAAGAATTACGCATGTACCTACTCCATAATGTACTATAGGACGACTCATCAAATAGACAGTATTTAGGTACTCTAAGTGTTGCTTAAAGGAAACATGTTTTACCGCGACTATCCTCGAGTACACGCATATCGCTATAAACGTACTCTTCATCACGTGTGGGCAAAACTTTTGTTTTTCGTTTTTCCTTTTGTCATCAACCCTTTCACCGTAAACGCCAACGTTCCCCGCAATTGTGGCGACTCGTCCTCGTAGCGTTATTTACACACACACACAGTAGAGATTGTATGCAAGTAAACTACCCCTCGCATGTTGTACACACCTATTGTGAACGATACAAGAGATGTATATAAGCAGCATACACGTTGCACACGCCATATGGCAGTTTGGCCGTTGCAAAGTTCCTAGTAGTCCCTCTGTGCCCTGTGTATTGCACACAAACATCAGTAAAATGTGTGTATAATATACAACGTTACACGTCATCGATACATGCATATATATCAGCCTGTAAATCCACGGAAAATCTGCCCCCGGGGGATCATTATCCGGACGGTGCACCTACATACCCGGCACAGTGCGTGTATTGAGTGTGTATTTTTTAACCGGAGTAAAGTTTTTCGCTCCCTTTATAATATGCGGCACCTCACCTACAAAACGGCCACTTTCGGGGGGGTTTTCCCTTTCAAAACCCCCAAGGCGACGGTATCGTTTGTCGCAAAAAAAAAAAAAATACAAAATAATAATATAATGTTATGCAGTATAGGTACATCTATGTACTCGGTTTTTTTTTTTTTGCCGACTAGGGATCGATTGCCTCGACACACAACAGGCGCCTTATGTTCGCCTTGGCGGCCGACAACCCCCGCAGGGACGTAATGATGTACCACCGGCTTTTAAGCGGCGGCGGTCACCGCAAAAGACTTACGGCCAGTGTTTCGGTTGGCGATGCAGGGTGCCTGCGGGGGTGTTTATATATATATAATATATATTATTGTATATTATATCATATATACTAATACGTAAGTGTGTGTTTTTCAGGTTAAAAAGCAAACTCGCAAAAACGCCACCGCGGATATAATTTACCGAAACGACAGATTGCAGTATAGAAGACTAATACGCGTAGGTATTAGTACAATTTTACTTTTATTGATATTCTATTATTGGCTATACAAATACCGCAGCAGTGAACATGGTCGACAGAGCCGACAATAAACTATAATAAATCGATACAGTTTTATACGACCAAAAGTCAAACTAAATCTATCATTTACAAGAGTACAATAGACTATATAAGTTATAACATATATTGATTACACATATATAACATACATTGATTTTGATACGCATACAAAAGTATACTTAGTACATATGAATCGACAGATTTAGTCGAAACGTTGATACATCTATCAAGTATAAACATTGGTTGACATTTTCACAAACTTTATAAGTAAACATAACATATGTACGTTGATTACTCAACTGATTACTAATAACTAGTAAATTTAATTAATTTACTTTTTACTTTACTAGTTATTTCTAACATGAATTCGATTTGTTTTTTTTAATTTGTACTAATTACTTTATGTTTAATATATGTAAATATATATATATTTATATATTTGGATCATCTTTGTCAGTTCATTGGATTAATTTTAGAGTACTTACCTATACATTAAGTCAATGTGTCATCAATACTACACATCGATTACACTGTAATTAATAATACCGGCGTAAATTGGGCTAAATGTTTGCGGTGGCGTGAAATTGTGGTTAATTTCAATTTTAATTGGGGTTGGATATCAATAATTTGATATCCAACATGCCACAGTTTATTTTTTTTATTTTAAAGTTATTCTTGAATATGGTCAAACTGGTAACAGTGACGATATTTAAAATTGACTAATAATCAATAAATAATAATTTAACTACACTTATTTACCAATAATATAATATAACATATGTAACAATAAAAGTAATAAAAAATATCAATAATTCATGTTTTCGCGTAAGTATAACTGTTTACACCTAAATCGTAATTTTAATTTATTTGGGTTGTAGGCAAAGAAACAAAATGTTAGAATTTTAACAGTCTTTGCTCCAATGACACGAGTAAAAACTGTTGCACTATAATATTTGTATTATGCAGCTACTGATCTCAAATAGTAAACTGCATTGACAACTAATTATAATTAATAATATGTTTTATTTGTTGCTTATCGAAATAAATGAAATTTCACGTGTGTTTTACCATAATTGATGTGCCTAAGTTACATGCGAAGACCAATCACAAAGCCGAGTAGCCTCGAGAAAAACAATTACTTGCAACCGTCTGTCGGCGCGTTTAACATCCTCTCAGAAAATAATACAATATAGATGAAACTAATTAAGGTTAAATAATAATAATTCAAAACGAAATGCATTAGCGTGGCCGGCAAACAAAGAGAATTGTTATTATTTAATAATAATATTACTACTACTGTAATGCGCAAAGACTCTTTAACTTTTTTACAGCCTACAATAAACGTCACAGATTGACAAAAAATGCTTTCTCATTAGACGCAAATACATTTCGACTAAGACGTTTCACCGATATATCAATAATAGGTCTCACATCACTAGAAATCCAATTAATATGTATATTGTTTTAAAAGAATTACATTATTTATCTTATTTTTATTACAAACGTTTCAGACCTTTTAGTAATGGCCGAGCTATACATTTTGTACAAACTATCTGTTTGAACGATTACCCACGTTACAAATACTGGGGCCACTAATTTCGGTCGTTAATTCTGGAAAACGAAACGTTTATTAATGTTTCCAATAATCTTATGATTAAAGTAAAAAAACAAACGACCGACAGCAAGACGCTAGTACAAATGAGGAAAAGATAGAGATTTATATACCATGCTTGTGCCAACCCGGGCTGCGGGTTAAAGCTTTCAAAAAAACATGTAAATCTGTAAAACAGGTTAATCTGTTTATAGCTGGTTAAAGATGCATTGTACATAATAAATTACCATTTATATCCGTAGGATACTTTTTTGTGCTATTAATATTTGATTTCTGTACATCGCTTGTAATTTACTATTTATACAAATATTGTGACTCTCGGCATCCAGCATGGTGGGCGGCTTACTTCAATTGAGTTGTATCTCTTTTTCTCTCATTGGACTGGACTCTCAAACCTGGACAATTCTATTTGTCCCGTAAAATAGTCCATAGTATTCGTATTATTCTATAAGAACGTTTGCTTAAAATCTTGATTGATTTGCTTAAAAATTCAACGATGTAAAAACACAAAGGTATAAAAATATGTACAAATTGACATGATGATAAACGACATAAAACGATATTAAAAGTTCGGTAAATCAATTAATGGCAGTAAACGAAAGAAGGGTGTGACGTTGTGTAATAACTAATAACAATACAATACGTACATGTATGATGTTGACCGGACGCTACAGTGGTGACTTAACCTATAAATATAATAATTGTTATTAAACTCACAGTTAGTGCCTACGTGTGTATAATATGTATGCGCGCTACCCACCTGGACTACCGTCAGACGAAGGGAAAATAATGAAACCAAGTGACTCGATGACTGATGATAAATCGATAGAGAGGAACACAGATGAGGCTATAGAAAAACCAAGTATTGTCTATCTCGCTCACGGGTAATTATAATAACTCTTCGTACCATCGCCAAATCCTAAGTGGTCCGGTAAAGAGATACAGCGTCACCTTTGGTTGAACTGTTTAACCTTTGTTGAATTCCGTGTAGATGTTTTACAAATGATAGGTATACAAGCTCATCTACCGTTTCCCATCATTCATTATTGAACAAACATAAGCGTTTGCTGATGTTAATCAAGACTTTATATTGGTTAAAAACGCGTCCTTGTCCCTTGACATATGTCGACTTAATATACAAGTGTAATTGTTATAAACAGCTAGACAGAAAATATTTTAGAAAGATGAGGCCCATATTAAAACTTAGGCCGTAATATCATAAAGGATCATTTGTAAAAAGCTATATAAAGCTATAAAGGGTTATTTATGTACCTTGTTCGGCTTTTTTTCACTACAAAACATTAGGAATATCGGATCATTTATAGTAAAAACTATGTTTTTAATATTTGTTCGTGTACTCACGAGTCATTTATTTGCATTATTTCTTTCAAAACTTGTGCAAACCATTTCAATCTATTTTCTCTTATTTTTCACAAACGCCAACACCAACGTCTTTGAATATTTCCCATGTAACAAAGTACACATTTTATAAATAGACTAAAACATTATCGGCACCCAATCTTCACATTCGCCAAATTATAATAACAATTTTAATTTAAAAAACAACCATAGGACACGCTTCTTATATTAAAAATCGAATATGTTTAAATCATAGTCAAGAGATCCAAAATCCTAGATCATTCCAAATTATCATCCCAAAAAACCGTTGAACGCCTCTCCGTTAAACCAACGAGTAGAGATACTCATAACTTACTATTTAAATGTTTTATTTTGTTAATATTAAAATATATTGTCTTCCTGTACATACAGGTAACGGAAGAAGGCCTGTTGCGACTATAATAACTTTATTTTCTCGGCACACACATACGCCATTATACTTATATGGTAACGCTATAAAAACCAAAACTGTTACTCTTTTTGTACGTTTGTCTGCTGTTTGCACGGCGGTCATGGCACAGATGGCAGATATGAAGACGTCAGTGCAACGACGATCCCTGTTTTTTTTTATCCTTTACCGTTGAATTTTTTATTGTATTTTATTTATTACAATATAATGTATATCTATATATACTATGTACATTGTACACTGAGTTTGTTACTTCATCCCGTCGTTATGACGTATAAAGGCATAAAGATGGAAACGGTATCGACGGGAGGTCCGGTTAATTTCCGGAAAAATATTTTTTTTTCAGTAATTTTTTTTCTTTCGCTTAACCACCGTGTGACCTAGTTTCTCCATTATGCACCCATGAATTTTTCACAATGTTGTCTACGTTTTGTTTCTCCGTAGATCTTATTTTTTTTTTTAAAGGAAACCGTCACGATTAATCATATTAACGTCTCAATTAGGTACATTATATACATATATATATATATTAATATAGATAAAGAAGAAACTATATTATAAGTCATTACCACAGCAGATAATGTTGTTAGTACACAGAATGTAGCTGTTAGTATTAGGGTGAACAAGTACCTATCTAAAAATACAATATTGATTATTTAATCTCCAAACTTGTAAATTTAACACATTTAAGTTGACAACTTACATGAGAAAATATTAATTTTTCTGTTATATGCCGTTTATTTTTAATATATTGTGAATATATTTTAATAAATATTTTTATGAAGTCAGACCGAAAAAGCTTTTAGTCGTTATTTAGTTGAACGCAGAAATGGTGATGTGTGTTAACGGTTACCTGCTGTTGTAAACAATTTGACCAGCCGAATAACAGCAAAACCGCAAAAGAATTTACCACACAAATGGATCACGTGTCATGAACGGTGTTACAAAGAATAAGTAAGTAATTATACAGAGGTTTCTTTTTATAAGACCTCGATAGCATGTGCGCCGAACACCAGTATATTAAAGCATAAATATAAACCACACGATGACGTGTGTCGGCACGTGCGGCAGTGTGAGAATCCGTTTAGGTTTTCAAAAACATACACAATTAGCTGTTGACTACCAAACAGTAGCCAAGCGACGTTATAGAACTACTCAAGCATAATATATTGGCTCATTTAGCTTATATAAATTAGCTGTAGTTAATAACAATTATGTAGAGAAATATAATATAATGTACTGTATAGAATTGTAAATAGATACTAGAAGCTGTGTACATGTATTATAATATAGTCTCTCTTCATATGCTAGCAAAATGCTACATCGGCTGTCTCATTTTACCCCATAGTGTGGGTAAGACGGAACATATGACTTTTTTAACTAAGTCATTTAAAGTTAAACATTTTAAAACTTAGGATCTATTATTTATATTTAAAATGTAAGTTAAGAATTGTAGTAAGCAATTATTCAATATAATACAACGAGCTCAACATTAGGTGTCACGTCTTACCCTAGGTTTCCCTTAATAGTTTAATTTTTACAATTAATGTATGAACTTGGTTAATTTATACATGACTTAACACTTTATTTGATGTACTATTAAATTGTTTATAATATATGATATGAATACTACTGATACATTTTTGTATCACAGTATCATTGATACTCAGAATCGATGACACATGATCAATTCTGCTTGAATTCTATATTTTTGATACGAATTGTTTGAATTTGAAAATATCAAATCAAGCACTGGTCTGTAGGAGTAAACTTAATCAAAAGTGGCAAAATAATTACAAGGAGAACGTTTCGACGCGAATCGATAGTTGGTACCAAACACAAAAAATGTGTTCTCATTTTTTTTTAATTTCTACCAAGATATAACAAATATGTTTGACAAAATATTTTTATAAAGTCGTATAATTTAAGTTAAATAGTAAAAAAAAAAGAATAGTGTTTAAACATTTAATTGATCATGCACAAACGGTAGATCCTCATTAATTCAGCCAAACAAATATGTTACACGGGTATATCGATCGGCAGACAAATGCAAATTTGTGCCCAACTTAAGTTTTTTTTTTTTTACTCGAAAATCATGAAATAATAAATTACACATTATGTAAAACGAAAACTTTAGGTTTTATTTATGTGTTTTTTTTTTTTTTTTATTGTTCGGCGTTGACGAATTAATTTGACAACAACGGAAAACGGCGAAAAGCTCGCGTGAGACATGGCAAAGCCCCGTCGAAAAAAAAAACAACAAAAATACCCAAAAAAATCTCCGAAACTTTAGGGTCTAAGGGAATACCCGAATGTTCACAGGTAGTCGACGTGTATGTGTGCGGTACAGTGGCCGAAGACCCTCGAAAGCTTGCAAATGAGTCGGATTAGTATTCATGTCGGGTGTCGCGTTGGCTGCTACTTGCTCTCACGCCGACAGCTCGCCTCCCCTCTCGCGCCTTCTCCCTCTGCCCCTTCGTTCTATTGTAGCCCGTCGAATTTGACCGGCACGCGTAAAATCCCCGGGTACATGATCCCCGTTTCCGACGACGAGGGGTGAGCTTCGTGTACACCTTGTCACGCCGTGCCGTTTGACCTTTTAATTTTGCCACCCGGTCGGTCACAACACTGTATTATAATTGAGTAGTATTTTACCAGTGACAGTGGTGTATACCGCGATTTTCGTCGAGGTCTTGCCCCCCCCCCCAGACCCGGATCCCGCCGCAAATCTAATATAAATTAGTAACTCGGGAGACGTGCTGAAAATATCTTCCAAACTCCAAGGTCTACTCGAATTTATAACGAAAATTTCTATACACTATACTTTGCCGTATCTTATCTGGAAGTCATTACATTTGATCATACACTATCATATATATTAATCTAGAATAATAAACGTAAATAAAAGTTTTACATTTTTTTTTTACCAAATTGTTTACCTATTACTTTTTAGTTAACCAAAAAATGTAAATATATTTGTTTAATTGTCACAGATGTACACTGTAGTTTTTTTTTTACATTATTTATGAGTATCGAATTATTATTGTATATATATATAGCAATGCGACAATCGTTACACATTATCTGTAATATTTTTACTAAATTAATATAATATGAATTTAGCAGGAAAAAAAATAATTTTCTACCGTCGTTGTGCGGTAAATAACAACTGCAGCTGACAGAAGGCGTTTTTACTAATTATTATTATTGATTGAGGTGGCGGTCATTGTGCGCATAATATTACATTATATTACATGAATGAAGATGATTTTGATTTAAATACGGAAACGTTGTCCGCTATACTTGACGTGTATCGTTGATAAATTTGGAAAGAATTTCCTGGCATGGAGGTGCACATATTGTGTGCGTTTGGCCGTTCAATAACATGTAAACGGCCCAAGGCCCTTACGGCAACGTAAGAACGTTATAATATTCATAAGTTTTTCTCGTGGTCTCGTCCCGAGTTTGACAAGGAGTAAATTAAATATCGAAAAACTCCTTTTCACCTTATGCGTGTGTACAGTATAATATATACACATTTGCTGCCGTCACCGGTCGTTCCCAAAAAAATATACAAACGAGAGAGAAGAGACCGCGCATGCACATATACATACTTTTTTTCCACTGATGTCAAAACTCTAGGGGGGACCTGTCGTCGGTACCGAACGAGTGCTTGACACGTTTATGTCCCCAGGCGGTACCTTTACATAAATATTATAATACATAAATATACACAATGACGTGGTTGAAATTAAAAAAAAAAAAAAAACAGATGGAAAACTACACACGAACAAGGTATCGTTGGGTTTTATCGTTCATGTAGAAAATTAATCGGTACACTCTCGTACAAACGCCTTGACGTCCAACGCGTTTTGGGCAGAATTTGGCTTTATCTTATCACTTCGGCTTCGTCGAGCACACTTAAGCCATATATAATACAGGTCTCACGGTTGTCGGCCGTTTTTGTTTTATGTAGGTATACAATAATATGATTCAATACAAATGTCCCGTCAAAAATGTCCGGCACGCCAGAATTATTTGATAATATTATGTTTTGTATAACGTCTGTTTTAATTCGAACAAAATACGTACATAATATGTACCTGTTATTATACTATGGACAAGGTCCATTCGACCTGATGCTAAGCCGTTGGTTTTCTTCACAGGTTGTTGTTTGGTTCACGGTTGACTCGTCAACTTGATTTCGCGTCCAAACATCTTAATTGAAATAATTAACGACTTAAATTTCAAAAAGAATCGTTCGTGTTGTGTAAAGAGCCAAAGTGTGTTATTCTGTATAACTTGTTCCTACTATAATATGTTTAATCGCTGTGTAATTATTGTTTTGTGCAAATTAGTAAGCGAAAAATTATTTTATCAAAAAAAATCTGTGCTATAATGTCAGGAAAAATAAAGACCTTATAAAATGCTGTAAATCCTTACTATAATATCAACTTTAAAAAAAAAAAAAATTATTATACTATATTATTTTTACCAGAAATAGAACAAATCTATAGTTATAGAATACAATCAATAAAATTCACACATTCGCAGGCAAAATGAGCTGTAGTGCGTATCGTTCACTTCGTTTGAGATAAAAAATAAAATAAATTGTCATTGTAAAAAAAACCTGTGAAAACAGCCTCGTTGTCGCTATGGTATCAGAACACTAACGTATAAAAGGTAACGATGAACTTGGAACTTGTTTTTACACAACGCACAAAACGATATTATTTATTACATAATATCGTTATAATTTATATATGGTTAAAATAATTAAACCTCGTCGAATTACTTTTCAAAGTTTTCAAGAGTCAAAGTGTTATGCGGTAAAGGCCTTTAGCAACCGATACGGTATCTATACTTACATACTCGGTAAAATTAATTAGGTGTAATTTATTCGACAAACTTCGGGCCGTACTAAATGGCAAAACCATGTTGTTACGTTTTAATGTCAATCGAATAAGCAAATGATGACTTTTGCCTGCTTCTGTTTTTCGAGTTATATTATTTAATGTATAGGCTCTGTTTTTATTACATAAGTAATCGTTAAATTTATAGTAATTAATATTTTACTTTTATCGGCCTCAACAATAATCGTTATGACTCTCCAAATGTATAACAGTTACACGCTTGCAAACGATTTTGCAATTTCGATTTCCACCTAATGGACTGTATATTATGTAGGTAGGTATAATATGTTATTATGAGAACCCGAATGACATTGAAGTAAAATATTGTATGTGCTTAGTGTTCCGACAGAAATATTATCATCTCAATTTACTAGCTGAACAAGAAGAAGAATTATAAATATTCGAACGCGTGGTTTTTTTATCACCTATATGGTTTTTTATTTGAACAATATATAATATCTTAAATGCGAAACTAATTTACTAAGGTACTAGGTACTGTCCACTTTTTTTAGTATAACAAATCGGATAATTTTTTGAGACACACACGTTCAAGGGGCTTAGGGCGCGATCGCGCGTCTGAACCGTTAGCCAGTCCTATCCTAATACTCCTGTGTGTATATAATATTATAATTACAGCTTTTCCGTGCCCTAATAAATAACGCACGTCACCTGCAATACAATCAGGTACTCGTGGAAATCCATTTCGTTATTTGTCTGGGCAAACACCAGCCGCCGCCTAGTCGCGACGGTAATCCAGGACGCACACGCTCGCCTATACCTGTGCAACACGTCCCGGCCACCACACTAATCGCGTGTCTATCCCACAGGAGGATTACGGTGGTGCCAGGAGAAACGTTTTGTGTGTGTGTGTGTGTGTGTGTGTGTGTGCTTGTACATATAGTGTTGCGGTTATACCCGCGGCCCAGCCAGAGACACGTTGTAATCACGACCAAACCACCGCAATATTCAATTTCGCGTTGCGGCTCTCACAAAATCCGACCGCCACTTGTTCACACACACACACACACACGGACAGCGCGAAAAAACTGATACGGCACGACGAAATTAAATTTGTTTTTCTCCCACCCTCCCCTACCTCTATCGCCGCCCCCCCCCTTGCCGCTGTTCAGCGATAGATAAAATGCAAAACGCGTCGCTCACCTTTAAAATCCCAGCATTATATATGGTACCTACGCATCGTGCCCACGCGCTCGTGTTGTATTTTGTTCGGGATTAATCAAAACGAAAATTGGTATGTAACGTACAACAAGAGCGGGGCCAAATTGAAAATTACAAACATCACAAATGCAATAAGATTTTCTACGTCGCTCGAATCCCAGCACCAGCCTATGCGGTATTATACTATTTGCACGGCGAAGTCGGTTTTTTATCAGCAACAACAACAACGGTTAAATTAATCACGAGTGAAAGGGCCTATACAAAATGTACAAATAAATTATGAGTTGAAATTATTCGGTGTAACTGCGGCCGACGGCTATTTTTTTTAAACTGAACCTATTAATTCATAAGTTACCCTAGCTTTAATCAATAAGAATTTAAAGTTTAGAATGTCTAACCCCATTTGCAAATACATATTATTTAAAAAAAACACCCTTGACACACCTTCTGAGGACGTCACGCATCCTATTAAAACGATCGGTACAGGAAATTTCTTATAAAAATTTAATTTAGATCTAAAATTATATTGTATAATATTCACTAGTATAGTATTGAGAATTCGTTATTGAATATTAAAAGTTTATTTGTTATCAGACTATCGAGATCTCTATTAATAACGTTTGTCCAAACAGCCCTTTGCTTTCTATAAGTACGCTGCACAGCTTTAATAAATAGAAAAGAGTTTTTTGGCTTTTTGAAAATAAGAGAACGTAATTATACATTCTTGAATACGCTTTTTGGATAATTGAAAAAACGAGTAAGTACTTTATTTATTGTTTATGGAAAAAAAACTCAAAGATTTCACCTCTTATCCGCTTCACACTCATAAAATATAATATTAATTTTAACACAATCGGATGCTTACCAAGCTGGCAAAATCATTAGAACATTAAAATATAAATTAAGAACTTCAAATAAACTTTGATTCTTTTTATTATTATTGTATCATTCAGGCAGTAGTCTGTCCATGTATGCGAGAGGTAGCCTATATAGGTACGCCTATATGCTTATGGGTTAATGTGTATAATATGAGGGGGTTAAAACCATAGCGGTGTAATTCACACTAATCTTAATTAGAGAAATACAAGGTTTTATAAAAACGTTTATACTGTGCTGCCATTTTGGTGGTAGAGGTTATGAGTAACGCCTTAATTCAATTTGCGTTTTGATAAATTTACTTCTTAAGATATGCGTACAAATACTTAACTCAACTTTTACAAAAATGTGACTTACACCACTATGGCTTTAACCTGCTCATATAGTAATGTTTTTTTTATATATAAAATTAAATAAACCGTGCTAGCTTTATAGTGTAACTTTTAGTGTCTTATTTAACGGAAGGTTGTAGTCCGAATTCGGAACAAAACTAGATTTTGTTGGCTATACGTTATTTATTTAGCGAGACAAGAACGTCAGTCCCAGATGACAGCTTATTAAACGTTGAAGACGGCACAAATGAGTATAATGTTTAATATTTCAAGCGCAGTTCTTCTTATGGTAAATTCAGATGCCGCACAGTGGTCCAAAACGCAAATTTAGCTGGACAAAATTCAATTTTTAAATATTTTTTTAAAAATCCAAAGTAAACTTCATACTATTGTATAGTACTTAAGGACCATAAAAATTAAAAAAAAAAAATGTTTTGTTAATATTTTGCATGAATTACAAGGTTATATAAAAAAAAATGCGTACAAAACAGCCGTATTTTCGATTGATTTTGGCACAAATGTATATAAATACAACTGATTATATCTCATGATTGAATAATCGCAGAAACTTGATATTTTTTTTATTATTTAGTATAGAAAAAGTACTACTAATAAGATATATTTGATTTTTATTTTACTATTTTATTTTAATTTATTGTATGTTGTTGAATTAAAACAGTTAATAAAATTGTATTGTTTTTTTGAAATAAATGGACTTTATCTCTGTAGTTACTCATAGTTACTCTTAGCGACTACACACATCTTATAGTAGAACTTATCAGCTTTAAGATAAATAAAAAATCGTCTGCGGAGGTTCGCGCCTTTTTTTTAAATAATTATTTTTGTAGATTGAAACAATGCGACAAGAAAAATTTGTCAACTGTATTGTACTTCAAAATAACAACTCCAGCAGTCGTAACATTTTTTTTTTACTTAAATGACCGCAACGAAGCTATAAAATGTGATAATTTAAAAACTAGTGATTAGTAGAGCAAACCTTAATATGATTATCATTATCGAACTTGCACTTGATTCAAAGTAAGACGTAGTAAATATACATATACACGATTAATATTATTTTTCAAAATATTCATGGATGCATACAACAATAGGTAAGTTTTTAAATATACGTACTACAATTACATAAATTCAAATATCTATCGTACATATATATATAAAATCAGAGTAGTTCGGACAAAACATATTTACACTTATCTTTTGGCTTTTTTATAGCAACTTCTAGCATTGAAAATGACACTTGTACTACATACAGCTATAAAGATTTGTTAATTATTTTAAAAGCTAGAGGTCCAATATCAAATTCTCCTCATAAAGATTCAATAATATATTTAGTGACTGTAATTAAAACCCGGTATAATGGCATGAATTGGAACTCTAAATTTGAAGAAAATGTTATGGCTTATATACATATTTTTACAATTGTTCTTCAAGGAAATGAGAAAAATGTTGTCATGATAGGTATGAAAGGTATCATATTTCTCACCATATTATATGAAACATTTTTTTAAAACTAATATTTAATTTTAAGATTTTTTGGAACCAATTGTGACTGACTAAAAAATGAATTTAGTTTATGGCCAGGTTTTATTGACAAAACGAGTGTTTATCTCTTTTTTCTAAATATTATTTTAACATAACATATAATATACAAAACATATAATATACATCAATATAACAATTATTATGCTATTAATTAAAATAACCTTTAAAATTACATGTATTTTAACTACTTAATTTTAAAAAATGTTTCAAAAAAATATAAAAAATAATTTTGTCCAGCTAAAATTACGTTTTGGACCACTGTGTGCCGCCAAGAAACAAGCAATCAAGTATTCGGCCCCGCAGTAGCTTGCGTATTTCACTATGTCGGCAAAGTCCAAATCCCCGTCGGTCGTAAAATCGCAGCAAAGGTCTACGGTGTCAGGAGAACATAAAAAAAAAGGTCAGGGGTACATGCACTTTGGCACTTTGGAGTGTCCATCGCCTCCGCCGGTCGCATGGGAAATGTGTTGTGTGCGCCGTTAAGCCTATACTCGATATATATATATATATATACATCTCAGCGTTGCCCGGGGTGACCGTGTGCTATGCGGAGTCCCTGAGGCCTGAGCAAGGGTCCTTATGGATATTGTTCGGATACTATTACTTTCCAGAATATCTCGGCGCTATCCTGGAAGCTACCACACTGTCCTGAGCGGCTGCCGTTGGGCGATTACGTTACCCCGGTCGAACGTCGCCCCGGACAGATAATACCGCTGCAACCGTTGGTCGTCCTAGATAAGGGTGTGATTGAAAAACCAAACAAAAAACACCAAACGCTTTCGATATAGAGGGTCGATAAGAAAATCCGTCGATTCTCTTATTGTTTTCGTCGAGAAATCCCGATGAAAAAATGCACACTACTGTATTATGGTCAGAAATGAACATGTATCAAAGTTTTCAAGTGTCACTGAATAATGATACTTTGATACAAACAAAATGTATCAGCAACTGTTCAATACTCGTATCAATGTGCGTTGTATAAGTTAAATAAGTTAAAGCATTAATTATGAAATTTAAATTGTGTTAACAAAATTATGTTTATTAAATCAAATTTGAATTTCAGAGATGTTTAATAGTGTTTCAGGTATAATAATCATTCAATTCAAAGCATCAGATTTTAATATTGATACATCATGTATCAAATATCTTGTATTTGTATCGAAAATATAATTTCAATGCAAATCTCTGTAATGGTCTTGGCAACTATTGGTGACAATATCGGGTAATGAGGTAAACAAAGAAAAACGTTTTCTTGTAAGTTTAATGTTAATGCGCTCTTCGCGAGCTTTTAATTGTTAACAAAAACTTTACTAACTATTTAATAAAGTAGTAAGTTTTATTGGCTGCGAACTAAAAACATAAACATAATCATTGATTTATATTTATAATAATTAAGTATACTGAAATCTCAAACATGTATGATTTAAAACTACTCTAGGGAAGTTCGAATTTGACTGTATAATTTATATTGTTATAACAAATAACTAGAAGTTTAAGTAAATTGACTGCTGAAAAAACAAGTCAAACACGCGATTTGCTTAGTTCCTTTTGATCTGTAAAAAGTAATAAATTGGTAAGTACTAAGATTGATTAATGAACACGACTAGAGAATTTATAATATAAATATTTCACAGTAAAAAAACTATATAACTCATTTGTACAATAAGACCTTGAGAAAAATAGTACAAAATATATAACACATTTAAATTATAATGCTTGTTAAAAATAAATAGTGTAATAAACAAAATAATTTTATACCGATGAATGACAACCCAATAAGATATTCAAAATAACAACTTTTTCGAGATGCTGTCGGGACAGCACACAGCAGTAAAGATATTATATCTTAATTTTTCATTTCACCATTACAGTCAGGTACCTATCGTCCATACCGAATCGCGTCGTGCACAGCGGCGGACATATTGTCGCGTGTAAAAGCTAAGCAATCCCTTTTTATGAGTTTGACATAATTAAGTTCGGCGGGACATTGTACATTGTATTAGCCCATTACGAGCGTAAAAAATTGAGTTTCGAAACGCCCAAGTCGTTTACACGTGTCACGTCCCTTCGCCGCCAACTGTTGGACACGCATTCGGCAGTCGTCGTCGTCGCGTGCTTCCGATTAAAACTGTTGGTGTATGCTCCTCTTTGCTCGCACAATAACGTTATAATATTGTTTTTTTATTAGTTATTGCCGCCGTTTCGTTATAATATACAACACGCCCCGACCGTGGCCTGTCGCATGTCGTCTAGACCTCGGACATAATTAGGTACTACATTACAAAACAACTAAAACAACAATAATAACTCAAGTTAAATGTCGTCTAATAAAACTTCCCGACGTCGTTTGCTTCGGCCTTTAACACACACACACACGAGAACAACTATACGATGCATCAATTTCGTTCCCAACCCTTATACTATAGCCAGTAATTATTATACTAGTTATTCTGTGTGTTACAGCTTACTGCGGCGACACGTTTATATGTAATGCGCGGCGCATCTACAATACGGCTCGAAAATTCCACTGATTCAGGTCAATCGTTTTAGGTGTTATGTTTTTTTTTAAGGCCCCTCGATACCGACCATTTTGAAGGAGTTTTGTATAGGCAATATTTAAGAAAAAAGTGGTTTTAATACATTTCGACCATGCCAATTAATTAACCGGTTAATTTGTAAAAGCATCATGGTATTATTTTTAATTAAAATCATTTTGTCTATGAGTAAAAGCCATTTTAGTTAATATAATAGTTCATTTTTTGTCCATCGCACAGGCTGATCCAGTGATCCGATAAGTAATCTGAAAACAGATTAGAATTTGTCATGAAGTTTACTTAAGATCGGTCAGCGTACTTTTTTGATATCTTATTCCTACTACGCATAAAACACGTTTGAACATTTTATACAATTTCAAAATTCAAATTCAAATTTGGAAAGGGTTAAAATTAAAAATTGAATAAAACGCTCTGACCGATCTCAAGTAAACTTCATAAAATATTCATATCTGTTTTTAGATTGCTAATCGGATCACTGGTTAGACCTGTGCGATGGACAAAAAAAGATGTGTTTTGGCTGAAAAAAACGGTCGGTATCCAGGGGCCTTAATACAGGGACACAATAAATGTATACTTAAAATAACTAATTACAAATAGTTCGGCCAACTAAATTTTGAGTTAAAGCAACTTTTTATTTAGTTACCTACATTCTAAATATACATTAGATCATTTTAGTTGGTCCAACTATGTATTTTTTCCGTGCGCTCTCGCTACGAATTCGGCTTTCATACGCAGTCCACCTTCTGCAAACACTGTGAACACATGTATGATAATCAGCTGGCCATTGGTTCGTGGCCACTGGCCCTGGAACATATCTTAGCGGCTACGGCCATACTTTGGTTACAAACAAATATATCAAGTATCAATTGATACACGTAGCAATATATCATAAGATAATTTGATTCATAAATTAAAACAATTAAATTAGTCAGGCTAATAGTATACATATTATTATTTCACTAATATTAAACTACGGATTACTTATGAAGTGTAAACATATCAAGAGAAATACTATGTTAAAAATGAAACTACCAATCTGTAGTCTAGAATTATTATTGTATCAAGTATCTCGTATCTGTATCGAAAAAAAAAGTACCTCTGCTCTAGTGGCGAACATCTAGAACTACATAGAATCTTCTTATGTATAAAACGTAAGTGCGACCTAAAATTCTCATCTTGAATAATTATTGAGATTTATTATATATGGACTAAAATACGGGCGTTGTGTGTTCATAGCTTGGAAACACAATTACATGTTGTGCTTATTATAAAATAAAAACAAAAATGTCCAAGTGCGTTCACTTGGAGTGAGCATAGTTGTCGACTAGCTCCCTGTCGTTTTTCTCGCAGTGTTATGCGAGTTACGATTCGTTTGGGCGGCCATAGTAGGATATGAAATCCATTGTAGTTGATATTATCAGGTTAGGGGTGGGAACGCATAAATTGCCGGGACACGACGGTAATAAATCCAATGCAGCGGCGGCTTGCGACACAAAAATATTTATGGACAGCCGTAAAACTGGGACGCGTTGCTCGGTCTCAGGAAATGACACGTCCTTTTGTCGCATTCGCACGGTTCCCAATACCGGTGGAGCCTCGCACCTAGGTTTACACAGGATTTATGATGGCAGAGAAAGACAAATGGGTGGAAAATAAAATAGCAGTCGCGTTGACATTGTTGTTGTGTTGTGCACGACGCCACACACACACACCAGCTAACTCCGATCTGCGGGTTTCGAAAGCACGTCAAATTATAATATTTTAAACCCTTTTTTTTTAAAAAAAAAATTTTTTTTTTACAAAACCAACTCCCGTCAATAACAGACCCGTCCGGCGGCAAGTCTAATGCCGGTCGCAGGAACGCAATCGGTCGGAAACGCGCTCCCTGTCCACAAAGTGCCGCAGGGGTGACGCACCGCCTTATCCTTATCTCTCGTATGCGCTACCGCCGCCGTTTCCACACGTGTCACGCACGTGCGAGCTCACCCTGTAGATGTGTCACAAACACAGAACAGGGTACGCCTAATAACATAATACCGCGTACCTGTGGTCGCGTGGACGGGCGAATTCCACTGCGCAATCGAGAAATGATGCGAACAAGTCTGAGTTTACCTACCCCTAGAGCAAAGAGCACTTATTTTCAGAAGTAGTTTAAAAAAATGTAAATTCTAGAATTACATAAGGATGATCATTTAACAATCGAAGTTTGTAATATTTAATAAATCTCACTACAGCGTAGATTGTTGTTATGACGAATTACAAAGGGGCAAACAAAAGACAATCGAGTTGTCGAAAAATTCAAGAAAAAATTATTAGGGCTACACTGCGTACATTAAACGCCGTATCGTTATTTTGTAATATATATATATACCTATATATTTTGAGTTTTTTTAAGTCAAACGGTAGGTACGTTGCAATTTATATCCAAATCAGTGGCGTAGTTACCGTGGTAACCATGTCACGGCGGTAACCGTGCTGTACCGTGAGGGGCAGCTGTCGAGGGGCGCTTTCTAATTTAGTGTGTACGGTTTACACGTTAACATGTAATATAAAGCGCAATAAAAAAAGATTAAGAAATTAATAAACATTTTGTATTTTTAACAATAAACAGTTTACGTAAAAAATTCTGTAATTTCCTTTTTGGTTCCTATATGTTTAGTCGATAGTAAGAAAATTTTGAGTTTTTAACTTGTAACTCTCTTTTCTCCCTCGCCGTTTACTTACTATAATTAGGTACTGATGCAAGATCCTTCTGATCGTTATAGGTGCGCTGATCCAATAAACTGATCTATTTATCGGTTCTAGCTTAAAATATAGCTGACTATAACTTCACGAGAAATGAATTTACATCTCATCAGTCATCTTGGCTTTGAATTTAATTTATGTATTACTTATTTTAACATATTATCTATGTATTTTTGGCTTTTACGTTTCTATTACTGGTAATATTTTTGTTAGGTTCAACAAGAAGAAGATGTTTATACTTGTTAAGTAATTAAAGTGTATAAAAATCCATTACCTTTGGATTGTTTAATGTTACTCATATGATAAACAAACAGCCCAAAAAAAAGTACTTACCAAAATCATTAGAACTAGGTTATGAGTATAATATTTACTAATATACTACTTTTTGTGACTGTGAATATATTAGATTGCAGTTATAAGTTAATGTATGTTTATACAGGTTTTCTGTGTTTCACATTGTGAAATGCGATATGCGACCTAACTGGAAGTCGCCAATATGTCTGACAAGGGAAACGCAACCATATTGTTTTGGCAGCGTTCATTTCATGTCGTTTGAGGTGGTCCATACCACCTTTATACTAACAAGTAACAACCGAGCACCGACAGTATCGTCTGTAGTAAGTACGGCACACAAGCGGTTAACACTAAAAAAAAATGGAGTAAATTATACACTTGTCGTATATCATACCGGACGGACAGGCTAGCAAATAATATTCGACCGTTTTTTATATTTTTATAGCTAGCATGCACACCAGTCACATCCCAAACGGTTTCGAAGAAATTTTATTTTATATTGTCCTCTCTCACGAATTTTTGACCTCGCTGTAATGTAAACGTTTTTTTTTACAAATGCTATTAAAACCGATACAAAGACAAAAGAGTTTATAAAATATGTACAAATGTATAAATAATACCCAAGGCATTTAAAATTTGTTTAAAAAACAATAATATAAAAACCTAGAAACAGACATTTATTTAGTGCATTAGGCGGCCGCATTGAATACATCTAGGTTCATCACACACATCTATTTTCAATCTACATAATTACACTACAATTTGGATGTTTAATGTACACAAATACATCATTAAGGTGTTCTAATTTATAATATTGTATATTATATATATATATGTATATGTAGTCCATATGTGTACATATGTGTACATATTGTCTAGTTGGAATGGACAATAGTTAAATAAACTAAACATTTAGTTGGCTAAACTATTTATTTATATAAATATATAACAAAATTAATAGTTGGCCCAACTAAATTTTTAGTTAAAGCAACTATATTTGGCCAACTATGTATTTTTTCCTATTTATTTTATTATAGTGTAGGTATTGTACCTTTTTCTTAAGATTTTCGATGTTATTATCAAATCACCTAACTGGAAAAATATCAAATACACCACAGTATTAAATAAATAAGTTACCTTTAAAATAAAAAAAAAATCAAATTCAAGTTATTACATTTTGATAAATAATTAAGTTAGGGGCACTATTTTTGGTGTTTTTTCCCATTTTGAAGCGGAAGGATTGAACTTTTCCAACTTTTGACCTTATATCTTTTTCCATCTACGATTCATCTGATCCATGGACTTGCTACATGAAGATATCGATCCAGGGGCTTAAGCTAGTGCTGAATCCTGACACGAAAATAAAAATAAACTAATAAAAACACATATTACTACTGTAAAACACAACCTTCCCCAGTCGTTGGCGGATATCAGGGGTGGGAGGTGTTGGATTTCTAAAAACTTTAAAACATAAAATTAGTGCTACGGTAATTTTTTTCATTTAAACAAACAAAAATGAATGTATGTATTTTGAAAAGCACTAATTATAAAGTTTCAAGGTATTTTAGTATCCCAAGTAGCGTAAGCTTATAGTATGACCCCTTTGATCTCCGCCAATGCTTCCAGTTAAAACTATATTTTTCGTATTTGCTCGTTTTTCGAGTGTGTAAATTACACATTGTTCTCCTCGTGCGAAAGGGAACAGTCGGAGTGGATCGTGTGTGCACCGTCGACACTTTTGGACCGAGCAACACGTAATTCGCAAAGGGTTCGCACAGCGGTAAACACCTCCATCCATCAACAGGACGGACGTCACGTATCGTCGGCGCTGACAGTTGTTGACGGTTATTAATACCCACTGCGAGAGAAAGGGTTGGAGTCGAGCGGTTCCGCCGGATTTTGATAATAATAATACATATACAGTATTATATATATATATATATACAACATTGGTCGTCGTTCTCCGGCAATGTGTAAACTTGCCCAAAGGGCAATCATGCGAAACAACATCATTACACGACGGACATGGCGGCGGCATTCCTGAAGTTTTGTAAATGATGTACAATGCAAGCACGGTGCGCCGGATTGGACGGGGTCGTCGAGTTTAGATCGACACAAGGCCCCGTATTCCGGCCGATTCGGACGCCGAAACTTACATAAACCAAAACTGTATTCTGTATTCATTTCAATAATATTTAATTTGTAATTGAGTTTTCGTCGTTCGAAATTAATGTAACGTTCAATTTTTAGAGGTAACACTCTTTAGATAAAAATCTACAAAAAAAAAAAATACAATAAAACTGTGTAACTTGACATTTATAAGTAGTTTGTAGGGTACAATTATTATTTTTTTTTAAAGTTGTTATTTTGTATTACATACACTATATAATTGTCTTTTTTGCTTATATTGTACCTTGAAACATAGATTTCAAGTGTTCTTCAATAAAATAAAAAAAGTGATATAAGTTAAAACATGCCAAATTAACAAGTCGTTGTTAAAATTAAATAAATTTCTATGAAACATACACACAAATTACCATTTTAGTGAGAACTAAGAGCCACAAGTTCTGAAAATATATAAGATAATATTAAGGGTTGATCACACGTTTAATACATTGGTATTTATTTGTAAAACAAATAATGTGTTAGTGTTAATTTCTATATATATATATTAAACATAAAGTAATTAGTACAAATTAAAAAAAACAAATCGAATTCATGTATACACAGTATGTCTTAACCGTTTCTTCCATACGCCCTCGTTAAGTATCTTATTGGGTAAAACATAGTTTATTAATTTTTTTTCAAAACATATATTTCTAATACATGTTAAAATAAGTAATAACAGAAACATTTTGGCCCAAATTTTATTCAACAATAAAATGTTAAATAACTTATTTAAGATGTGGCCCAGAATTACACAAGGACATATTAAGGTACCCTGTAGAGAGTCGATAAAATATGAAAAACAACGATTAGAAAACGACAAAATATATAATCACTTTGGTGATTGGTCCAATGGGCGTATTAGTTACAACAGAGAGGTCAACGGTTAAAAAAACAAACAAGTATAATAACATCAATACGGATGACACCTCCGGAAACGAAAGCTTTCTCGACGCCTATTTTCATTATATCACTTGACAGTTAAATAGAATCGGCACGTCAAAATAAATAACAAACTTGCTGTCATCTAAATAATTGATGTATCGGTAATCGCCTAACAATCATAACATTATATTAATCAAGTCAATGATTGTGCCCACGGAATTAAGTCATCGAGTTAAATGTAAATATGCGTCTTGAGCAAAAGCACGCTTACCATTAACGATTCGTCTATCTGTTGATTATAAAAAAAAAAGTGTTGTTAATAAATTACAATGTTCAGCATACATAAATAAAATGCATAACATAAAAAGTGTCGAATATTTTCTGCTTGCTTTAAAGGATTTATGGAAACCACTGACTTGTGGCTTATTTTTAAAAGATTAATTATTATTTATATACGATTGGAATTCATCTTTATCCCAACAAAAAGGTATTGATACTTGCTTTTTTCGAAATGATAAGAAAAGGACCATACTATAGTAGTAGTTTTTATTTAACTATTTTTAGTTAATTAGAATTGCTCAACTTTTAATTTTAGTTAAATTAAAAGGCATTATTTTTAAAAGAGATTTGTTCATATTATTTCTATTTAATTATTAATAATCTATTTTTTTGTTTAAATTTACCTTCATTTTTACCTTTTATTTAGGTAAATCCAACAACATTTTAATTATAATCACCGATTTAAACATTTTTTGTTATTTAGCTAATAAATCCCTACTACATAATTTGATAGCAAATATTTTATACGTAAGCAAATAAATATTCTACCTGCTGTATCATGACTATTAATAATAATTACTGTCACGGGGCCCCTAAACTTATAGGCACCACTGTTATTTGTCGTGGCGATCAGCCAGCTACTCCTCTGAAATATTAATACCCGTTATCAGAATTAGCTAAGGATAAGAGATGGTGTTGTAACTTGTATACAATATGTATTGTACCCCACGGATTTCTGACGAACCGCTAACGTTTAACTAAGTCCTTATACTATTCAAATACAATAATAGATCTTTATTATAGATATTTCTACTCGACAGTTTTATAGTAAAATAATATTACATAACACTCTTTTTGTAGTATATATTAATAAATTGTACCTCAGGCGTAAAAGGTAAATTTTACTTTTTGGTTGAAATTTTAGCAATCTCTATACTTAAGTGGATAGCTAAAAGGCCCTCGGTGTACCGATTTCTTAATGCTCACTCGCCAAAGGTACCTATTATATATATATATATATATATATATATATATACCTATCTGAAAGCAGCTGATGTGAACCCTATTACTAGATACATCCGCACAGTGTAGTTATAGATTGAACATTTTTTTTTTTTTTTTAAGTAACATTATCAGTCGTTATATAGGTACATGTTATCTACTTTGAGTCTGGTACTAAACGTTATGACGCGTGTGGAAAGGAAAAAAGTGTATATATTATTATTATTATACATCAGTGTATACATGGCGACTGCAGTGACAGGCCATACGGTAAATAATATTTCATAATTTATACGTCTTGGCCATTGGGTTTATATTGTTTTCGCAGTACCTTGACAAGCCAAAACGCATCCTGTTTTAATATTTTTCTGCTCCCTGCGCTCTCACCGAATAGGCGGCATTCGCAGACAAAAGACACGGCTTCCACCGACGTTTGACATTACCTCTTCGGGGTCGTATCGTCGTTTCATCTCGGCACCGACAACCACACACGATAAACGACGATACTGCTAAAACGGGACGTCAGTGCACATCTAATAACGACAATAATAATAATAAAATAATTGACAATTATAAATTACACTAAACCCAATAATTGTATGACAACAGTTGTACTTATTTTCAATATAGTACGATAGAAGCTAGCGATGACAAGCACACATACACATCTCTTATACCTCTGTCAAATCAAACGGCGCAGGGCCTAGGGGGGGGGGCTTTTTCGGTTTTTATCCACAAATCATTATAATATATTATACTTCATAAACGGACAAACTAAATGTTAATATTCACACTCCCCAGATACATTGCACATCGTGTAAACCATCGTGACACATCGTGTCAGAGGAAATTTAAAAAAAAAGAACAGACGTTTGAGATCTTTACACAGCTGACGTAGGAAATTAAATTCCACTTAACACACCATAAATGCGAATGGTTTAATTGTATCAATGGCAAACAAACGTTTTATAATTGGTTCAACCTAACATTACGTTAGGTTAACTAAAGTACATTTTCGGTCAACAATACTATTTTTTCAGTAACGTCATCTATGAAATTTCGTTGTCACTTGTTTTTTTATTTAATTTAAATTCGTTTTCTATTAGCTCGTCAGATTGTTCAATGTTCACTTATAAAACACAGGGTATACATAGTGAACTGAATTACAGCTGAGTCTACTGCAGGTACAATATACAGTTTGTATATGAACGGCTAGCGTCTTATGTACATACATATATTTAACAAATGAATTGGTTTATTATATTTTATTGTAGAATTTCTACCGGGAAAGCTTTTGCGTTTAAAGGATAAAATGTTCTGAATTTTTCAAATCGAGTAAAAAGTTCCTCCGTCGCAATAACAGTCGAATGATCAAACCGTCGAATCGGTATTAGTAATCTGCGAGAAGTAAACTAAAAAATATATACTTATACATTGTAAATAGGTACGACAGTTTCGCGCTCGGATAGGTATGCAAGTTTGAAAATATGGGCCAACGCAAAGATAAAAAAAAAAAAGTCAGTTGGGGCAAAGACTTTTTTATTCGGTCTATGCACATGTATACATATATATATATACAGGAGAGATTATACCTTATTGGCGCGGTGGCGTTGAGGGTCGACGGTGGCTCGATCGGTTATTAATGAAGTCATTTAAATGCATGATCGTGGGCACGCACGCTCTAGTGGGTACCACTATTAATCTGGCGAAATGTCCCTCGGGATCCCTTCGAGCCAATATTTTTTTTCTTACCCTCTCTCTTCTTCCCCCGTCGCACACCGTCTCCTCGGCATTTTCCCCAACGCCCCACTCCCCTCTCTTCCCCGACGACCGATCGTCATATCCTTTAGCCTTCCGTTATGTTGTAACCGTTGCGGTATGTGTATAATACCTGTGTGTTTGAAGTGACTTTACATCATCCGTGTTGAACAACTTTAAATATTAAATAATGTTTCACATAGACATACATAAAAATAGTGAGAACGATAGAGGCAAAAAAAAATAGATAAATTCTTTTATAAGAATCGTTTTCGAATGCAGCATTGACGAATTCAAAGAAATTTGTATTTATTCTCAAAACAATCTAAAAACAAAATACAAAACCCGTTCACTACGGGAGACTACCATTGACTTTGTTTAAGTACTCACTATTCGCAGACATATTTTTAAATTTCTCAATTAGTTTATAAACGGGATATAAGAAATCAAATCAACATTTTTGTAAAAAAAAAATAATAATTATAAATTTAATTAAAATATTCACTTTACGTCGCCATCAACAATTTTTTTACTACTATAAAATAAATTACGAAACAAAATTTATTGGTGTACAGATAAATTAGATAAGTTCAATAATCAACTAAATTGGCAAATAATTAATTATTTAGATTATTAGTTATGCTTTATGGTATTTACATAATGTATCCGGAAAACGCTTTTGATGTATCACTTCGCAAACTGTAATAATATAAGATTATAATAAATTACATTATTCTTTCTAAACGTATCACATAACATTGTAAACTCATTTAAGTCAATAATAATTGGCAGAATTAAATGACAAACCATCGTTTTATCTAATCGTCATTTTTTTTAAAATTAAAAATACTTTTCTGGAAAAATACTGTTTTTTGGGTAAATAATATTTATTAGACAGATTTTTAACTTTTTCCAAAATTATTTGCTCAGTTAAAACAAGAAAAAAACTGATAATCTTGCGAAAAATACTTTTAATATTGTATTCAAATAGAGATATCAATAGTATTTAAAATAACTTTCATATACATTTATAGAAAGTGGTCAAGAACAAATAGAAATTCTTTTCATATATTTAAATTTTAAAAACAGTTTTCAAATATTAGGTTGAACCCGTTGTCAATAATTTTGGTTTAGATTTAAATATATTATTATAATAATATTAATAGGTATACATATTATAACGTTTTAACTTTATTTAAATACCTACAACTATTCAAAAACTTTACAAAACATCAAAATGCAAGCCAACAAAAATTGTACGAAATCTACACTTTGCATTCACTTCGAAAAGGTTAGATTTCAAATAAATCGAATACAATTCGTTTGGGCTGTGTGTGTGAGTCACAGTTTTAGGGAAAACACGGTCCTCGGCGTTAGTTTTTGACTTGTATACTGTACATACTGTTGTGTTGTACTGCGGTTCGTCCGGTGGTATTGTAATGCGATTTCAAAAACATTATAACACCGTAATGTCCTTGTGTGTGTGTGTGTATAATATTATAGTACAACAATAGGTGGGTCGCCGCCGATAAAACCGCGTTGACGAGGGACCCAAGAGTAGTGGTCGTTAAGTTTGACCCCTCCTCGTGTGTATACGAACAGTTGTTGTAAAATCTAAATTACATCTGCGACAACACACAATCGGCGTGGCCTACATACTGTGTAGGGGCGGTAAGGGTGGTTTTTCTCTTTATACCGTCGACCAAAGGGTACAAAACTCCTACCCCCACAACAGCAGCAGCAGCAGCAGCAGGGATCACCGGCTCCACCAGACGAACCCAAAGTCAGGTGCGGCCTCGCCGGTCCGACAGGACACCCAGGCAATAGTCGACCGCGAGGAGTTTACAATATTATAATAATATTCATATTATTATTGTTATTATTCGTGTCTCTTATCTGTGTAATATCGTTCATCGTCATCGCATTATATACTACATAGGACACAAAACAAACGACTGCGGCGGCGAACGCGTTAACGGCACTGGGCCGGTCCTATCCGGCGTTCAAAGCCCATCGCCCATGGTAGGTTAGGTACTACTGCGCATAATAATAGTATAATATACAATAATATATATGATAGCTGTTATAACAATATTATCACCATCGAAGCATGTGGATACGACCGGCTACATATAACATGATCGCCGCCGCACCACTATCGCCGACGTCCATCAAAAATCCGGCTTGTCCATTGTGTACGGGTACCTAAACTTTATACAACAATATTATACATACAGTAGGTACATATTATTGTATTATGTGTGTGTGTGCTCGCTCCTACATATTATTATTATAGGCGAGAGCATACACAAATAATAATATGTCACACCTACGCCACGAACGACCCGACGACACCCAAAAACAGCTACCGTGATACCCGCAATCGACGACCTAAATTGATAAAATATTATTATGTATAGTGGAGAGACCGTTGTTCATAAATTATAATAAAAATAGAGAACAATCGTTAGAAATAACACGACATTGTCTTATTACAGATTACATAACATTCGAAACTACAAGTTTAATATATGAATTAAAACAGATTTGAAATAAAGTTTAATACAACTCAACATAATATAGTTTGCGTTTTGACATAATCAAATGCATAAATGGTGATTCGAACAAAAGCCATAATTGCACAGATTACAGAAGAGGATAATACATAGGTACTATTATCGATACTTTTATGTATTGTACAAGTTGACTGGTTTGTCAACGTTTCAAAAGACTTCCTATGTTCAAAAGGCTGTCCTATTTTCGGGATTGTTGTTCGGTTACAAATTATGTTTCTCTTATCGCCGCCGCCCGTTTACAAAAACAATCCTGAAATTAGATGATCTGAGAATTCAGAAACGTTGGCAACGTCGATCAACCCGTATATTCGAAATGTATAAACTACGTATAAGTACAATAAACAAACTCTAGATAAGTTTATGCTACCACCTTCTTCTTAGATGTCTCTTCTCCCAGCTACCTACGTGCGATCGGCTACATTAGTCTTTAATCCCGACTGACACACGGTTGGTCTTATCCCATCTTCAATTTATAACCGATCCAAAGTATTATTTGTCTCAATTTTACAATCTTCTAATTATCGTTTTTCTTCAAGCGCGGTTCATGTCCGATTTATAAAACATTTATGTTTGCGTTTGTTAGTCTAGATAAATATGCAAGATATTTAAAAACGGACGTATATCATTTATCTGAGTCACCTCCGTGCAAAATATGATTATGTATAAATGCGTCGGTCCGCGATTCAATCGGTCTGGAACAACGTCATTATTCCCATGAACGCGTTAATCCGTTTATAATATATTATTTTATTATTGTATATATATAAATTACGTTTATTCACCTTGTCTCTCTAAAGTATCCATGTATAAAAGCCACAAGTAAGCATAAATATATTTATATGTACACTTACATACTAATACAGTCTGTGTGTGTGTGTGTGTGGTGGTGTGTATTTTTTAACATGTGATTTATCTTTGTTCGGATGGGAATCCGAGCCCCAGAGGCATTGGTGGTTCTCTTCTAATCTAAATTTTAATTACTTCCAGACAGACAAGCGTATAAGGCCGGGGCAGCAGCGGCGGTGGCGGCTCACCTGTACAGTCGGTTCGGCGGCGTCATTATTTATTGTTTCACTAATATTGCGTCGCCGCCGCTGCTGCCGTTGAACTATACACAGAGAGAAAGGGAAAAGTTTTTTTTTCTTAAGACGCATCATAACATTTTTTTTTTTTTATATTAATGTCCGAAAGGAAAAGAATACTGCCGCGCGCACACACGCACAAGAAACAAAGACCCAAAATGTACGACGACTTTGTTGCGCTTGAGGGCTTTCTCGCGGCAGTGTACCAGTGTGTGTATACTGCGGTGTTAAATTTATTTCTCGCGTTTAAATTCATAAATTCTCGAGGAAAAAAATACCAAAAAAAAAAAAGGGTTGCTTTGTCTAAAGTATACACTCACGGCAACGGACAACCAGAGTTTAAGTGTCACCTCGACGTAAACCGTAAACCGTACACATGTTGTTTATCCGACCGCAGAGAGGTACTGTATCGTTAAAGCGGTCGTCGTACACACACCTCTATTATACTATACGGGTTGTACGACATAAAAATCATATTATATACTTAAGAGGATTTATCATCCTCTGTACACAAACAGATTACTCCGATCCGGCCGCTGCCATGCACCGGTAGCCCCGGCATCGTGTTCACCTTTATGCATTATGTTGCATTATAATATTATTATACTGCACCCACGCTAGACACCGACTCCACAATAACTGCAGTTGCGATTATGCTAATCCCAGAATTCGTCACGTACATTGTAAACGCGCACAACACACGCATATTGGTAATCGTGTTGGTTCGACAATCGCCACTGTCATGTTCTCCTCTTCTAAGCGTTAGAAAGTTTTGGAAATATTTCGGTAAATATTTACACATACATTTCCAATTTAAGTTGGCCAAATTCCGGCTTTTCAAGTTTTTGAAACCCCCAAACGCCACTGCTGTAAAATACGATTTTTTAATTTTATAAAATTAAAATATAAAAACTTTTTTTTTCTGTTGATTGGTTCCTAAAAAATCTATACCAATACCCTATTACAATTGTTCTTTTTCACGACATCTGAATTGTCATCAAACAACAACCGTTAAGTTATTTTTCATCAACTAAATACTAATATTATGATGAAAAAAATATATACAGAGAAACGACTTTTATTCAAAGTAAGCTGTCCACCGTGTGGATTGCAAAAAGACATAGCATGCTGTTCAATATACAAATATATAAGATAATTTTAAATTTACAATACAATTAACGCTATTAACTCCTTAACATTAACGACTTAGAATTCAATAATATATTATTAATAATAATGATGATATATATATATATATATATATATATAATAGTAGAGAAGTTAGAGCTTACACAATGAAGTTGTTTAAAATCAACATGGATACAAATGACAAACGAGATTGTTAACTTATATCATATAGTTAAGGTATAATATATTAAATGAACTATACTTTATCCAAATCTTACTTCAAAACCGCTGGAAAAAACCAGCCTTAAAGAACAGATATTTTTTTTTTTTGTACAACTGAAATAAGCATAGTTATATAATTCTATTAAGGACGCTTAATTAAATAACGCATTTCTCATCTTAGGAAAGTGTCCATTTTAATGCGCTGTACCTAGCTCGAACACCGGACATTGATATCATTGACCTAACGATTTTAAGCCGAATCAACACAGTGGAGCAAGTTTTGATAAGCATGTCGGTGGTTTCAAAGCAAGTAAGCGAGCGGAGGCATCAGTTTTGCAATTAATTTTTCCTCAGAAGAGACAACAGAAATGAAAAAAAAATGCTGAAAACCATGGAGCGTACTCTTTTAGGCTACGTAACTTCAAGTAGATATATAGTCTATAAATAAGTAACAGCAGCACCTAAGGTTAAGGTGTGCCCGTTTGCCTTTGGTCTCAGATGGGTGACCACCCGGGACCAACCAACAAATAAAGTCAATAGCAAGAGTTGGCGAACCTTAAAAAAAAAAATCCAATAACCTCCTTTTGACTCACAGCTCGAATACAGCGACTCGGGGTACAGCTTTACTGTCATAGTCGTCTAATCCACACAAGCACGAGCTACGTGACTAAGTAACTATCTGCCGGCTTGTATTTGCCGCCTTATAAATTCAATTTGTTTTCTTCTTCATGAGCGTTACGGTACGAAAGTCAATATTTGAAAATTCTCAAATTTCCTTTCGCGTTTTCACTGCGTCTCACGTTTCCATAGCATGTTCATCGACTTCGATCAAATCGCGCATCACTTGTTTGCCATCATTGTGTATTGAGTGTTGACTACAGTAAGATATATATCTCCCAAGCAATATAACATGTAGCTTTAGCCTCGTCACATTATTATGTATAACCGTCGTCTTTCAAAACTCACGGTGTTTGTACAGCTTTGCTATTTCGACTTATGTCCCCGCACAATCCCCGTGTTTACGCTTATATTATTAATTTTGGTTTTTCGATCAATATTAGAAGTACACAATTTTCACGGATCACGTGAATCAACCTATATTTCTGACGAGTATAATCTTATTCTGTCGGCTGTCCCATCTCGCGTGTTCATTCAACCGTGTTAAACGTCTTTACACTTCAATTATAAACATTTTCCGGTAGTTGCTCATGAGATGAAAAAAGGGTGATTCACGCTTAGAGAAACGAGCAAATATATATTTCTACCTAAAACAACCCGTATGGCGTGTATAATTTTGTTTTTTATACACCAACACTTCAATTGCACAAATTAATAGGCGCACTCTTTTATAATTCAACTGTAGGAATTAAGATGATCAATGCCACATGCAACAAATCAAATTCTTGATTTTTTTCTTATTATCATACAATTAGGTACTAATGTTTTTGACAATACTATGAAATTGCGGATAATACACATTTTTTTTAAGTAAACCTTATTTTTTTTTATAAATGCATATGAAAATTAAGATATTTTAGCCAAACGTAACACAGTAGTAATGTTAAATAGTTAAAGTGTACATTGCATTTTTGCTTAAAATAAAATTAGTAACATTTGGTTGGAGAAATATTCGGTTATATAGACGAACTGTTTATTTTAAATTTTAAATTATTACAAAATGGAAACGTTTTTGTAAGATAAAAAACACGGTTAGTCTTGAAAAAACCCTATTTCATTCCTGAAAAGGTTTTTTATGTAAGTGTATGCTGGATAAAACTTATATAACGCATATTGTAAGCATACAATATGCAACATATTTTATACTTCCGGTCGTCCCAGTTAAAATATTTTAATCGAAAGTTCATCTTTCTTCGGGAGTACAAAAAATTGTGCTACATATTTTAAACAAGGAAATTCGTCCATTATTTTTTATTCCACTAAAATTACCATTTTCACAGTTGACTTTAATTAAAACTCGACTTGAAATTAATAGAAATTAAATAAGAAATAATGAAAATATTTTAATATAAAGTGTCTATATTGAACAAGAGATTACGTAGAGCTTTTACAAGACGAGGGCCGAGTACCATGCGTCAAAGCCTTACCTACACCACTGCGCTACACACTTGGTCAAGTTTATGTTAAGTTGTAACTTATAAGTAAACAATAATCGGTCAACCTTAGTTCATATTACAACGAGTATGTTGTCTACAGTGGTCGTATAGAATCTTAACATTTTAATACCATTTTTTTTTTATACTGTTATTAAATAAGTATTCATTAGGTAATTAAAAAAAGTAAATTTCAAACATTTGAAAAAACGAAGCAATTACAGAAATCAATAAAACCCGACAAGATGATATTGTTTTTATGTTTTGAACACTTCACAACCTTACTACAAAAAAAAAAAAAAGAACGGTTTAATAAATATAGCTAGTTTTAGGCTGTTCAGCGTTCAGCTAATTATTATGGCGTCCTTTTGAGAAACATTCCTTTTGACATTGCAGGAAGTGTGGTAATAAGATAATTAAATTGTTGTGCAATATTTTTTGGGCGTTTGTCTAAACCCGAACATCAATAATTAACGCGCGACGCGGCTGTAATTATTATAAATCCGTGCAAAAACTATCATACACGAGAAAGAATTACACGTTCCTTTTTTTAAAATTTTTTTTTTATTAATGTCAGGTTTAGCCATAGCATCAGCATCAGCATCAGCAGCAGACCCGATAGGTACGTTACCAATATATTATGCCGGTTCGAACGTAAGTGATTTATAAGCGGTAAGTGGTAACCGTTTGATGGGGCGGGTAGGATACATATTATAATATACCTAGCATTATAACGTCCCACTTTTTTGGAAGCTGCACACGCAGCCGCGACCACGGTCTTTGGGAGTCCAAGATTGAGTGTGTGTAACGCCCTCGCCGCCGCAGCCGAACACTACTTGAGAAATCCGCCCACGGTCTCTCCGCGGTATATAGTGTGTATGTATGTATGGTCTTCGTGTGTGCGCTCCTTATAATTGCTATACACAAGTAGGAATAATACATACCGTGTGTACGCGCGGGTCGTCTCAGAAATCCATCACTGCCCTCTCTCACTCCCCCGCACTCGGTTGCTGGCGTAAACGCATTTAAAAATATTAAAAAAAAACAAAAAATTACTTAACCCGAACAACGCGCGTATGCGCGAGTGTACCGAAACCAACGGAAAAAAAAGGGTTCGCCGAAATATATTCCGCCCCTTCGGTAAACGAATTCCATCGTGGCAAAAGAGTTAATTGACTTATGGGCGGTACGGACATAAAGTTTCGTGTACAATAATAACAAAACAAAATAAAATTTGAAGGAAAAAAAACGGTGGTTTTTAATGTTTATGCATGTATGCGCGTTATCACTTTTTTCGACCCTCTCAGACTGGGCAGAGGGGGAGTTATATCCCCGATGAGACCCTATAAATATCTATATCTATATATATATATATATATAGATGTACGTACATTAAATTGCCACGTTCATATTTATGTATATATTATATGTACACGTACATTAATATATTATGTATGTATGCATGTGAGAGCAAAACTCGTAAAATGTTAGGCGATTTCATAAAACAAAACCGAAAAACGTCAGTACTAAAGTTATTACACATCCATACTATTCCGAATACAGTGGTTGCAGACTCGCAGTAAATATAAATAATAATAATAATAATAACGTGTATACGCTGCAAACTAAAAAATAGCACTGAAATAATTACATTAAGAGCGTTATCAACTTATTAAACGCATCAACCAACAATTTTATTTTTTTCGTGTTCGATGCTAGTTAACTATTATTTTTTTTAAGTATATTTTTATGAAGCACGGCAAAAATAATAAAATATTATGTACTACAGAAAATTTATAAAATAAAAGATTCCGGTTCCAAATTGATCATATAAGAAAAAATTCTGTACCATCAATTACTGGAAACATCATGAGTTTCCGTTCCTTAATTAATACATAAAAAAAACCATTCCGGTCCGGTTTCAGTTCCAACACCAATATTTTTAATTTCGGTTCCAGGCCCTACCACGAAAAATACATTTTCTTAAGTGTTGATAATGATAATTTTTGCCTTATTTTATTTCAAATTCCGAGTTTGGAACGTGTCAACAAATTGTATTAATTTCAGTAAATTAACAAAACCACTGTAAATATACTTTACAAAGTTTGATTAAATATTCAGTTATTAAGGTTTATAACCTTTGACATCATATATGTATAATATTTAATATTATCAAAATATCTAAATTTTCTAATCTAAAGTCTAATCTTTATGCAGATCATACTAAATTTTGTATTGTTCATAATTTTATTTTCATTTGGATCATTTAAAATATCGAAAAAAAACCTTTAAATATTGTACAGATTTTAACTACACTAACCATACTAATGATTTCTTAGAAGATATTTTTGAAGAGGAACACTTATTAACTATTGTTTTAATTCATGGTAATTTATTATTTCTCACCGATATTGCTCATACATGGAAGGATGGTCACTAATAGATGCTGCAGGGTTGTTTCAATTATAAATATAATAAGTTTCCAAGAACTCGACTTAATTAACATTTATAATAATCAACAAGACTATACTGACCATCTCGAGACTAATTTTAAATTAACATTCTTATGGGAGGTTTATAATATGAGACCGTCGATCACAGTATAAGGGGGTGGAGAATATAATAAATTCCCAGACCCTCGGTCTACCTAAAACTTCAAATTATTAGTTTTGGCGTTGTTTAAGAACCGTGTACCCAAAACGGGCGCACAATAACACTTGTGCTTACTTATATTTTGACCTGTGAAGATGAATCTTTTTAAAACCGTATGATTTTCCCAAAATCTACAAGTAGCACATTATGCAACAATAATACGTTTTTTCGACAACAACTACAATGCACTTATAAGCCAAAACAAAACTTTCAAACACAAATCGTGTGGGTAGCAAACAAGACCAGTGTTGTCGGGGAGGTCACGGGTAAATTTGTAACAGATGAATTTGAGTACACGGTTGAGACGATATAAATTCAATTAAATTCCACCCTATCGTGTAACGCGGTGTAAACAACAACACGCTTCGGTCGTGGAGTTGCCTTGCATTACCTTGCACCGGATTCCAAACGGAAGTTGTCGACGAGCCGACCATCAAGTCGCACGTCAATCGAGTTTGTGCGTGCACACAGCAAATACAACATTATATTATTAGATGACGTGCGTGCATGCCAGACCGAAAATAAAGAACAAATTCGGTGTGGCGATGACACGGAAACCGTTTTGGACTTGATTTGTACCGCACGCACCTTGTAAGACAATAATAATTACCGTCATACGCCAGAGAAGCCGTTGACGCAGTGCTATAGAACCGTCGTCGTCTGATGGTGTGAAGTACTTAAGTTTTCCAAAGCAAATCACAAACAGTTTAATATGGAATTTCTTAGTAGTGTAAACCTGTTTAAAGTTTAAGTTACTAAACTTCACTTGGATTTTTGAGACTTTCCGTCTTGGCGCAAAGGGAGTGAATAGGATTTTTATTTTTTCAACAGATGGTATAAACGTTATTATTATTTATTTTAACCTAACCGGGCATTTTGATTTGCAGCATTATAAATTTGCAGTAGAAACTATATTGTGATGTAGTCAATATTTTTGTCAAAAAAATGTAGGTAAAATTTATGAGTTATAAAACCTTCTTTGGTTATCAATTCGCGAAAACGAAATCTCTGTCGTTCCAAATTTTATTAGACAACGTATCCGATCGCATTTAACATTTTTTTTTTTATGTGAGTTTTTGTACACGGCCAAGTCTAACCGTTAAAAATCAAAAGTAGCCGATTTACCGGATCGCGGTTCGGTAACTTATTTATTAGAATTTTTGTATGCAAAAAAAAAAAACTTATCTAAACTTAAGATTTTATAACGAAACAAACGAATCATTGTCGGCCCGACCTAACCGTCGCGTTACTGATTTTTTGTTTATGTATTTCATAAACGTATTCGCTCTCTCCCCCTCTCTATTAGGGCCGGGGAAGTTTTTTTTGTTTTTTACTTTTTGCAGGGTACGTTAACCGATCCCTTTATTCGTGCGGGTCACGTGCTTTGAACGAAACTGCCGCGACCCGATAAAAGCGGCGTGTAGTCGACAGCAAGGCACCCGCTCTTACTTCGCCGAAGCACAGTCGACCGCCGTTGGCCACACGGTGCCGGTGACATTTGAATACACACGGCTGTGTACTTGCTATTAAGGCCCGTGCACGGCGCCGCCATTGTTTTGTTTTATTAAACTCTAATCAATCGAATAAAAGCTTCGTGGTTTTTTCTCCCTCACTTTCACCTACCCCCGGCGATGAAAACAACTACCGTCGGAAATTATTTTTGAATTTTTTTTTCGGTTTTTCCCCCGGTCATTCTTCAAAGACCGACTCTACCGGGGGCTTTTAATCTCATGCATAAACGAAGCAAGTTAACTGCAAACGGAAAAAATAATTAAAAAATTGACTTTTTGTCAATTTTGATTAATTTTTTTATCGAAACGCACGGAAAAAAAATGTATAGTCGGATCGACTAATATTATTGTTAAGGCCCCTGGATACCGACCATTTTTAAGGAGTTTTGTATAGGCAATATTTAAGAAAAAAGTGGTTTTAATACATTTCGACCATGCCAATTAATTTACCGGTTAATTTGTAAAAGCATCATGGTATTATTTTTAATTAAAATCATTTTGTCTATGAGTAAAAGCCATTTTAGTTAATATAATAGTACATTTTTGTCCATCGCACAGGCTGAACCAGTGATCCGATAAGTAATCTGAAAACAGATTAGAATTTGTCATGAAGTTTACTTAAGATCGATCAGCGTACTTTTTTGATATCTTATTCCTACTACGAATAAAACACGTTTGAACATTTTATACAATTTCAAAATTCAAATTCAAATTTGGAAAGGGGTAAAATTAAAAATTGAATAAAACGCTCTGACCGATCTCAAGTAAACTTCATAAAAAATTCATATCTGTTTTTAGATTGCTAATCGGATCACTGGTTAGACCTGTGCGATGGACAAAAAAAGATATGTTTTGGCTGAAAAAAACGGTCGGTATCCAGGGGCCTTAATACAGGGACACAATAAATGTATACTTAAAATAACTTAATACAAATAGTTCGGCCAACTAAATTTTGAGTTAAAGCAACTTTTTATTTAGTTACCTACATTCTAAATATACATTAGATCATTTTAGTTGGTCCAACTGTGTATTTTTTTCCGTGCGCTCTCGCTACGAATTCGGCTTTCAAACGCAGCCCACCTTCTGCAAACACTGCGAACACACGTATGTATTCTAATTGCCCAATTTGTTAGCCTGGAAGTACTTGTTGGTAGCTTGAACTTTAATCGCAACGTACAAAGTTAAATTAGATTATACGCTCAGTGTGTACGGTAAGATAATCAACCGAATTCGACCCTAGATATTATTAATTATTATTGAGTGGGATAAGTTTTATGTGAGTAAACATTTTACAAACGGTAAAGCAAAATGTGGTCTAGAGTTTTATAATCATTAATAAAAATGTTCGACAAACACAAAAACCTTGTATAAAACATTTTTTCCATTTACTTGGAAAATACCTTGGAATGTACCTTCATTTAGTACAGGTGATTACCGAATTGAACACATTAAATATTTACTAACAAAAACGCTTTTATCGTTTTGTATTAATATGCAAAACCTGCAGGTGCTTGCGGTATTATAGTTTTTCTTCCTTATTACTAAAGACTTTTAAAAAGATATTACTTTTTGTCATTATTTTGTCATAAGTTGGCTAGTGCGTAGACAGGCATGTAACAGAATATTAATACAAAAAAAAAAATAACTATAGATTATTCGTTAGAATTCATAATTCTGTTTAGTGACTTGATGTAGAAACTGATAATTTTTTAACAATAAGACACAATATTTCAGATTCTATTTTCTTAAATTTACTATTAAAATCATCGTAAATTAACATTAAAATAGGATCATCTCTTAAAGTATCTATAAAATACCAGTTTGTATAAATCTTCCAATTTAACTAAATTAACATTAACTTTATTTAGTAAAGTCAACTATAAAAATGTGTTGTCACATATTTACTTCAGTATTATACAACAAATAAAACATTTGTTAAGAATAATTTAAGCCTTGTAATTGGTGGTTCCACTACATTATACTAACCTCTTATCGTGTCTGTTTATCAACGAGCCACAAGATTAGGTACCTATTAATATAGAAACTTCTGTCATATGCTAAATTATTGCATATTATCCCGTGATAACTATTTAGTTGCTATACCGGTTATAAAAAAAAAAATTATACTTAATTATATATATATATATATATATATGTATAAATAGATTAAGCTGATCAGTCAGATATCGTACCACAATTTATCATTAAGTTGAAAACGATATGATCAATTTTATTAAATGTACATATTATCTACTCCCAACATAAAGCTCTGGCTACTAATTGTGTTAAAATAAAATACTACAATAACCGAAAAACTGAATAAAAAAAAAAAAATACAACAGTACTTCAAAATATTATATACCATTGTGTATGATGTCTAACAAATATTCTTCCACCTTAGCAGCGAATGTACATCGTGTGCGCAATCCAATAGCAAACACATACGGTTTATTAAATTTTGTCTCTCAAAAAGTTTGGCGCAATATATTATAAAACTGTAAAAGACACGACAAATGTGCTTATTTTACTGTTGATCCGTTATTTTGACTTCAGTAGGTACCAATAGTAGTTTTATTCTACACGTACTTCATTGAATTTCAGTTAACTACACTATAATGCATTTTAAGAGCGCTGTTATTCTCTGTGCGATGTATTCATTTACATCAATATGGGTAAGATATTTATTTTGTCTAAAACAATATTTCATATAATAAATATAGTTGTATACTTACACAAGGTGATTTATATAATGTAACCCTACCACGTTATAACTTTATGATCTTATGCTTTTAGACGTAAATATTTTATTAACTTTTTAATTTAACAAAAATTTGCTATAAATGTTCACTGGTCGGTAACCAGTTTCGGATAATTTCTTATTAATATCTACGCGTGTTACTCCACCACACTTCACCTCCCATCATAGGTTTTAAATCTGAATAACCTTAAAAGTAATTATTTAAAACTGATTACCAACCAGTCAACATTTTCTGCACAATAATCGTATTTTAACAAGTTAATTAGGTATAAATATACGATCCCACGGTTACTAAAGTTTACCCACTTTGGAAAATATTTAAAAAGCTAAATATTTGATAATTTTATGATTTGGAAATAAACGTTTTTTAAAAAAGTAAAACTAAAAAATTAAATAATAAATAATAAAAACTAAGTGTTTAACTAGAAATCATTATACTTTATTTTAGAGCACTGGACTAAATCGGTATCAAATAAAAGATGTTTGTATTACACTATACGAAAACCGCCATGATAATATATGTATCAAAGATTTCCCATACGTTATAAAAACCGTTCTTGGAATTCAAAAAAATCCTGAAAATGTTTTTATATACGACCCAGGTAACATAATATTATTGAAATAGATATCTTATTCAATACATCTATAGACAAACGTTACGTTATTGCTTCAATAAGTTTATGCTTGGTTAATTATACACTATTAAGACATTAGATAATATTTATCTTTTTTTTTAGTTTTGGCAACATACTTAACCGAACAAGTTCTTATTAGTAATATTAAAATAATTGTAATGTACTTATATAATAGTAATACTTAATCGATCAATAATTACATAGGTTAAGCATACATCATTTGATATTGAATGTATTACAAACATCTTAAACTTGCCAAGCTTTGTTAAAAACTATTATATTTGTTAATAAAAACTAATTGCATACTATTTAATTTATATAGATGAGCTCGATTATATAAATTTTAACAAGTTATTTTTGGCGTTATCGTATGAAGATAAGACATTATCTGACACCTTTGAGGTATTTGATCTAAAATAACTAGTTAAACATTAAATCATATTATCGTCTATTAACAAATATAAACATTTTGTAAAACCATTATTGCGAAATATTGATGTTTAATATTGTACTTAGGATAAAATGCTGACAGGTTTTGAAGTAGACTTTTATCTCAAAATGTTCATTAGAGACATCAAAAACTTAAACCAACCTGGATACCTTACTCGTTATCAACTATCAGTTGTGTTTGATCACTTATGTCTTAATGTAAAAGAGAAGGAAAATGCTGAAAAATTAGCTAATGAAATTATAGGTAAAAATATTGAATATATGAATTTAGGTCGAGGAAGCGGTTTACTTCAAGTTGATAATTTTTATTTATTTAATGTTAGGTGGCGACAACATTAACATAGCGAAATTCTTGTTGATCATGTTCGAAATTTTACCGGAAGTAAGCAAATATTTGGGCAACGAAAAATAGTATCTATAGGAACATCAAATGGAAACCGTATAGAAGAACGAACGAACAATTGTTGTATAATAAATAGGAGTACCCGGATAGGACTTTTAAAATAAGGATTTAAAAAAAAAAATAAACCCACTATTTGTAATTTTTGAAAACTGACCAAATCATTTTTCTTGCTAATAATGTGAATGTGGAAATTTGGTTTCAAAGGCAAAAGTTAAAGAATAATTACAAAAATAGTAGTTAATAAATCGTTAGAAACTATACAAATGCTTTAATTGTAAAATGCATCGACATTTTTGTACAGCTATCTTATATTCTTCCTTTTTGCTTATATTATAGGGCAATGGTCTAAGCCAAGCACAAATAGAAGAGTTTGTTAAGTTGTATACACTTCCTAAAACTAACTCCCATTGCATTGATCCTTTGAAAATTCAAAGCATCTTCAAAGAGTTTCATATGGCTACTAAGCCGTATGAAGATTTAATGCTATTTGAATCTAACCGTAAGAAAAAAAAAAATATATGCACGTTCCATACATAATAATTTTTTAAATAACATATTATTAAAACTTACACAGGACCCGCTGCTAAAGAGTTGATGGAGTTGATGATCGTAACGGCAGAACGTTCTAGAACAGTTCATGAAAATGTAATATAATTTATTTTTCATCAATTTAAAATTCCTTTGCTGTAATGCATTACTTCTCTATTATTTAATTATTTGTTACGCTGTACATAATCTTGCTTTGGCGATTCTGCAGAAGGATAAGGTGTTAAGTACAAAAGAGGTCAGATCATTATTGTCTATATTCGCACAACTTGACACGGACAACGACGGTATACTCTCAAAAAACGAAGCGCAAAAGTTTCTGGAAGGATATCACCCGAATGTTTCAACTTATAATTTTAATGGTAATTCCAACAATTATACATTAGCGAGTTAACGATGATTGTTGGCCATACCCTAAACATTTGTTATTTTGCTTTTTAGATAAAGAAATAAACGTCGCGGAATACTTATTGTTCAACTTATATAAAAAACTGGGAATGGGTTTGGATATTGTATTTATTATGAATAAATTACAAATATAAACTAAATTGTCAAATTGCCAATTTTTAATATTAAGTTTATTACTTTATTTGCGTTATAACTTAAAACATAATTTGTTTTAAAACAAGCATACCTACTTGTTAGTAAAAGAAAGAACTCTTGTTTCACAACAAACTTAGCCTACTGAGACAATCATTACACATTGCTTATATTATATTTTTCATAATATAGTATTATTATTTGATTGATTCAAAACTAATATATATATATAATTTCCAATTATGTTAATTTTGTTTTTTTTATAAAGTATACTTATTTTGTGATCATATAGCAGCCTAGCAGGTCATATACTAAATTTTAAGTTTGTAAAACCATAATGGTCTTTAAAATCCAAATTTATAGTGTTTAAGTCACTTTTTGGGATTTTTTATTATAAAAAAAAATTTTGAATACAGATTTTTTTACGTTAAAGGTATATGCTAGACCTATCTTCAGACAAATTTTCAGCTCTCCAAGGGGCGAAATTTGGGTTTAAGGCTATATGTGGATAGAGGCATGCCAAATCAATGTGCTATAGAAATTTCGACTCGATTCGACAATTGAAAAACCGGTCAACTTTTTTTCAGGGTTTCACGGTTTTGAGGATGAATAAGTTGACTTTTTCTAATTTCTCAGTTATCTCATCGAAGCTAAAATGTGTTATTATAAATTAATATCGGTTTTGAGTAACCTACATTACACACTTAGCACTACAGCTGTACCTATCTGGTCTTCTTGGACAACCTATTCCACCTCCTTTGAGTTACTATATACAATTACAGTTACTGCAATAACTCGATCGTTAAAGCTGGTTGTAATAAACGCCAGTCACATACATACAAAAAAATTTAAAAACTGTGAGAATATTAATGTATAAAAATGAATAATGCCGTTTATGTTCAAATAGAGTTTACAAAATATCGAATTTAACGGTATTTAAAAAAAAAATAAAAGTAAAGTGTGAAATTGAGCGCACTGGAACACTGGATTTCACAATAACTATTTTTTAGTAATCAACTATCTCGTGAATAATGATTCGCAGGCATTAACGCTACATAATAGATTATTATACATAGGAACATAATGATGTTATGGTTATATGTGTGTAGGAGTTGACAGCACGTATCAGCGTTGGATACTTACTTTGGATACCGCTCTACACGGTAAACGACAATAATAATAAATTGACAATGCGCTATTACCAGCGTTGTGTTTACACTTTCTGGCTTTCGTTTTGAATTCGTTTATTATTTCGGCCCCTTCGTCTTCTCTCGAACCGAAATGAGAGTACATCATTGACGCCACTCTAAAAACGAATCATACAGGTGCGGGCGCCACCGTTGATTGACAATATCAGCGGCGCTATAGGTATATTTTTTTCGCCAATTTTCGATTTTCCTACTATATATATATATGTATTTATTATTATCTTCTCTCCTCCGCGACGACACAGTGTTTGCGACAATAAGAAGTGAGTGTGTATACACGCGTATTGTGTGCCATCCGAAGATATCGAGAAAAATAACAACAATGGCATAACGCCTATGGGTATACGCATCGGATATTTCTGAGGGAAAAAAGAATTCGCCATTGTACACGGCGTAAATTCGTTATGCTTTGAGTTATTGCGTCGTCGTACTAGGCTGGTGCAATATATTATATCTAGATATTATGTTATTATGTGTACGACGAGTGCTGAAAAATCACACATTCGAGTCGGTGAATTTGGTAAAAGATTTTCGTGTGAAGAACAACATGCGTAAATAGCGGTACGCGAGACAAGCCCCAAATCGGTCGTCCCACATTAACACAGTTGTCGATTATGGCCCAATGCTAAACATACATAGATGATGATGGTCCACGGACATAAACGAATTCGGTGACTGTTATGATAGCGAAATGGACGCAACAAATACAATAAATATGTGGTGCATAATAACATAGGTTTGCGTCCAAAATCAGGTTGCCGAAAAAGTATATAGCGTGGTCGATTCACGTGACTTTGACGCGGTGTACGGAAAATGATTGACATCATTTCTATTTAACTGTGCCGGCTATAAAATAAACATGAGTGTATACAGCCGGATAACCCTTAACGTGCGCGACTGTGTTTAAACTTATATATTTTATAATGATGTGAATATCTCTTTTTTCACCTCTCTCTCTCTCTCTCTCACGGCTCTCTTTCCTCTGCGTATGACGCCTAAAACACACCCCTAACGATTCACTCCGGTAATATATAGTATACTGAGCGCTAAGTTGTTTAAAAATAAATTTGTCTTTGCAATGAAAAGCGAGTACGTCAATTTATCATTATAATAATACTTGTGTCACACGCAACATCCTACTGTTTAACGTTATTGTTGTAAACTCGGAAGACGCACGGCTAATAATAGTATCAGTTAAAAGAGTGATTTCGGTTACAAATTATATTTAAAAAAAAAATTATACATACACATAAAACTGGTCAAATTAAAGCTCCATTAAAAACAGTCTAACAACACCTTATATGCAGAAAGTAGCATTGTGGAGTTGTCGCACTGTCCCACGCAAACTTAGACATTAACGAGTTAAAAAGTTAAAAATTAAGGCGCCATTTACTTTTAAGATATTATAACTTATTAAATTAATAAAGAGTTATTTTCAAAATAACGAAATTCACTATCACGTATCAAATAGTACATTGTTTGTATCAACTAATATAATTTTATAAGAACTTAAGTGGTAAGCCATTCACGAAAGATAAAAATAAAAATTGTTTCTTGGAGAAACAAAATGATTATAATTTTTGAGATAAAAATATTTTCTAGCCACTATTTCTACTACTAGGAATATATTAATAATAATATTAATAAATTATTATAATATCAAAATTGAATATTGCTTTTTTTTTTTAACTATTAAGTGTTGCATGCACTCCATGTTATCATTTAATATACAATAATAATAATTATTATTATTATATTATAAATCAAAGTTCAGGACCATGCTGTACATAAATAATGAGAAGGAGCATAAACAATCACTACGGTAAGCTCAGCGAATAACAAAATATTTTATTAAAATAGAAAATGTATTGCAAAAGAAAGTACATTTATATACTTCACGAAAACCAATCGGCGGCACAGTTTGGTACTGTTAAAATGAGTTATTATTATTATTTTCTCGGCTGTATTTTCTCTCTTGCAAAATTTTCCCTTTATTTTTTATTTATTTCAACGCAGATTACTTCTTTTTTTTGTATACATATTCGAATAAATGTAAAAAAAATCCAAATAAAACCCGCCGGAGAAAGGACGAGGAAAAATAAATAAAAATGAAACGTAATTGGAAAACTGTCGTCGAGTATACACACACACACACGCAAAACAACTCTTGGGTACTTGCAGTGTACGTTGCTGGAAATTCGTTCGGTCGCGACAGGTGAAGAGGTGCGGCGCGCACAGCGGGTGAACAGAGAGAAAGAAAAAGAAAAAGAGAGTATGAGAGGGGTGTTTTTTTCTTTTCTTTTTTTTCTCTTATTATTTTGCCCTTTTCCCATTGCTTAAACGGGATTCCTCGGCGGGGTGACAAAGAGGTCGGTGGAAGTTGAGAGATAAGCGGTCGCGGTGGGTAATAGGAAGAAACGCCGTCGTCGCTGAAATTGTTTTTCTCGCCCTCGCTCACCCTCCCCTCTGTGCGCCTCTTCCACCGCCCCCACCCCCTTAACGACGGCCATAAACTCGGCGCTAACCCCCCCTCCTTAACCCCTAGCGAACGTTGCCCTATGTCACACGCGTACCCGTTCCCCGTCTCGCCCCTCTGTTTCTCCCGCCGCCATCTCCTCAGGCCTCGCGCACTCTGCAACGTACCTACTCATAAGACCAAACCGTATCCATTGTCTTCGTCGCCGCTGTCAGGCTGACGAAAGCACCGTGAACCCCTTCAACTTTTCTACCGTCGTCGCCGCCACCTGCGATCGACAACCCGCATCCATTATATTGCCATAAATGAGATATCGATCCTCCGGCACACGCCGTCTTTGCAGTACTCCAAACGTGCTCGTGTACCTGATCCTCACAAATTCTCACACTCTCACACGTTTGTAATACATATATTGTATAATATATTATACCGTCATCAAACAACAGCTTTATAATTATTATTATTATTTCAGTTTTTCTAGGTACCTTCACAAAATAAATGAAATCGGAAACGCCAATGTAAACAAAAACGTGGCGGCCACGTTCTAAAACTGCTATGATCATAATAAATTATACATATATACACAACTATAAAAATAATAATGTATATATATGCCGGTCTAGAACATGGCCACTTCGTTTTTGTGTGATAAGTATCTTCCCCGTGTTAATTTTTATCAGTGTTCGCGGCCATCTATCGACAAGTATTCAAACGAAATAAACAAATTCCAACGAATATATTTTTTTTCCATTTTTTAGGAAACCGGATGCTGTCGACCGTGTAGCCCATCGGATATAACCTCAAATAGGCCTCGACGTTATTGTGTTCAATTTCCGCACATATCAAAGCGGAGATTGTCCGTATTAACAAAGAGGAGTGTTAGTACGCCATTAAATACAAAATATAATATAGCTATTAAAGATCGAATCAATAATAAAAAAAACATAAATAAGCTTGAATTACATTTGACTGATTGATTATTCAAGTTATTAATTCATATATTCTCATTGTAAACGTAATTAATCAATACATTAAGTTTAAATTGTAACAAAATATAATTTTATGGTTACCTTCTCACTTTTACAGTCTACTCGTGCGTGTAAGCTTTTTATTGTATTCAAACAGCAGTAGTAATTATTAAATATTGAAATAAAATATAACGGTAATTTAGCAGTATAATATTAATTTAAATAAATTAATTGATGTACCATATTTTAGTTTGAAAAATCATAGTATAAAAATACAATAATTTAATACAAAACTAAATAAAAATAAATAATTTAATGGAGCCCAATAAGTATATTAAGCTTACAATAATAAGTTCATAAAGTTTGCAGTTAAATCGCATAAATAACAATCCACACTAATGTATTTTTATTTTAGTTTTAAGTACTTTTTTATTTTATTTCTGTGGTACATCGAAGCGCCAGTCATTAATCTATTTAGTTTCCCCAATGTTAAACACGTTAAACGCGATAGGTACGATACACTACACCTAACCCTTTTAATTTGTAAACAATGTATCGGATTTAGAATTCCCCTTTACAACATTACAGAGGGACGCTTTGGCGCGGGTGTTGAGTGCTTTTACACCTGTTTGATTGCTACCGGTGTTCATTATTCATTAAAACATTTAATAACGACACTCGAGTGCACGCAATTTAGCTAAACATCATAATAACCGTTTAAAAAACGCAAGACGGCATTAATAAGATGTGCTTTAGTCTTGAGAATATTAATGTGACCTAAACTGTAGTTTGTTCCTATTCATATCCACCGCGAAACGCTCACTTTTGAGTCACAACTCGTATTTATTTCCACTGCGCGTGTATTTTGGAAATTTCAGGTAAATTCGACTTAAGATGAGAAGTTGGCTTGTTTTTTGTTTTACTAAAATTACAAAAAAAAATTATTGTATGACTATTGATTAGTCAGGTTAGGACAATAAAATATTCAATAAATGTAGAGCCATTTTTGACGTGTACTTGTTGAATATTTCAAATATAATATAACATATTAAAATGTATTTTTGGGGCAAGTGCATAATACATTTCGGTTTTCCGAGAGGCAATTAATCAAATACAAATTTAACCGCTACCAGTCAACAGTTGAACGCAAATTAGTTGGCATTAACGCATAAATCAAATAGGCGCATAATGTATATTTCGTCAAATTTAATCGTGTAAACTTTTTGACGTGACTTTTATGGCTCCATGCTCGCGTAATAATTGATTTTGTGTTCCCTTTGAAAGGCGAAAACCCTCGTGTACGTAGCTTGAGAAATTATTAATTGGTTGCGTTCAAGTTTTATACGTACACTTTCAGCGGAATCCGCACAAAACCGTCAACAAAAACATTAAACGATAATATAATCTACGGAATCGAGGCTTGAAAAAAGTCATAGTATAATACATATATTTTGATATTTACCTGTTTTTACCATTTTGATGATATCAGCAGATATCAATCGCTGACGGGTCATGTCACTTATTTTTTTTTTTTAATTCATGTCCAAAACAAACTAACTTCCGTCGCAATTCGATTTACTACACCAGTAGGTATATGCGTGCGCTAGTCATGTCAACTATATATACTACCGATGACATTATTAATGCGTTTATCGGTTTTATTTTGACGCAGGGGCTATAATTCCATTCTCATTGACTGCATTGTTATTATAAATATTTTTTGTACAAGGACTAGCGGCTTATGTTGTTCGACAAAAAAATATAAATAAGAACTAATAAATACTAAAGATCAACAAGATACAACTGATTTTCATAAATTTATAATAAAAAAATCCTATTAAGCTTATGAGTAAACGGGTTATGTTCATTATTTATTTTCGAATGTCTATTTCAACCATTGAAGAAAAACTGTGCAATAAAAACAGATACATAGAAAAATGTTTTATTGGCAAAATGTACGATCAAATAAAACTCATTTTTGCAAAAAATAGTCACTTGTAACTTTTTATTATTCTCAACACTTCAAAAATGTACATCGTTTCATTTAGGTATTTCTTTATCAACTATTATTTATAATTAACTTACTTTTAATGAAAGTACTTTTACGTGTAACCATTTAGAAACATTACACTTTTTTCATCATCAAAAACAAATTATCAATAAAGTAAAAAAATCAATAAAATATATAAGTCAACATTCAAGTTTTAAAAGTTGATATGAAAATAATTAATTTATAAGGGTATTAAAACAATAGAATTTTGAGAAAAATTAAGATCATATTGTATAAAAACACTGCAAAAATATTATTTAATTACTAATTAACCGTATTATATATTACCTAAGTGGATCATTTAAAAAAAAATCACATTGTATATGTATTACTTGTTTTATAATAAACCACATACCGTTTAATTTTTAAAAATTATTTTGTCACTCAGCTAATGTCTCAAATGTCATGGCTTTTTTATCTCAGTTTAATTCGTTCTTTTTTGTCTTACTTACAAAAAGACATAATTTTCAAACAAATACAAAATACTCGGTTAATTAATAATTTAATATATTTTTTTTATAGTGTTTTTTTCACCCCCCTCTCAAACTAATTATTTTTGTATCGACTTTTGAAACAAAAACGAATTACCATTCAGGTACTGTGTATTAGGTAAAGGCTGTACAAGGTTGTCGCTTGTCCCAACTGTTCACACCCTATTCGCGTACGTTATGATGAAGAAGGCCCCGGCTAACACAAGCGGGCAACCCACAAAGTATGTATATACACATTATTCGCACGTGTTATACATATACACTAGTAATAATGATAATAATATATGTTATTTGCGAAAGGGGACGACCCGGAGACGACCCGACGACCCTGCTGAGTGTTCGAAAAACAGTAGTCTGCCGGTCGCATGTATAGGTAGGTGTTTATTACCTCCGGACTTTGGCGTCCGGACATTGCCGGTTCGCTCTATTGTCGGCGAACACTGTGCGAAATGAGATCGTCTAAATGCATGAAGTTACCTCTGCGCGTCGACCCTTTTTACCTATATACATGAATACAACTTGCCTCCCCTCGCCCGTTATGACTGCAGTGCTCTGCAAAACGCCCACCCCTCCTTCGCACCGCCCTGTCACGTTTGTAGCCAACAACACCGCGTAGATACTTTATTGTTTATCTATACTGTACATCGGCCTTCTACACCATTCTGTATTGTATAGATACACATATTATATATATATATATATATTGTTTTTTGTGTGTGTGGAGTCGTTCATCGTTTTGAGCTTGATGCGGCTGAAATTCTAGAAGACATTCTCCGTTCAACGCAAATTACTCCCTCATGGCTATTTCTGGCCGAGACCCTTTTTTTTCTTTCCTTTTGCTTTTTCTCCGTCTCGGGAAATCGACGAACAGAAATTATTTGAACGGAAACGCAGAGATTTTTTTTTATACGGTTTACTTTTATCCATCTAAATAGTATGGTCAGCTACTGTACAAAACACAAAAATAGTTTTGGTGAGAATAGTAATAAAAGACTAACACTACTGCATCAATTATTAAATATTGGTACTAGTTCCAGTAAGTGTATAATATTAATACAAAGTCGACACTGTGCTGCAATCTACTGGTTAATCGTTCAGATGTTATATTTCTTCAACTATACTCATTAGTCATTACACACCTATTATTCCAGCATCATATTAAAACCTTATTTTTTTAATATTTTATGTTAAGCTTGTGTTTTTCAATTGAATTGTTCAGAATATCTATTATATGACTCATGAGGTAGAGCCTACATTGATTTCTATGTCATTTTAGTTTGTTTTCTAGAAAATAAATAATTAGTTTACCTACTAGTTTCAAATCTCTCTTAGGAGAGAGAGGTTTGAAGAAAATTTTAATTAATTTAATAATAGACCTTTATTGTACAAAACAACGTTTATTGTTTTATCATAAATAACATAAAACATATTTTTTATAGAACACTTAAGTAACCAACAATCGTTTTTACTGTGAACCATTAGTCCATTAGTTCATTTTGGTTTTTCTTTTAAAAATGAAAAAAGCAGTTTTCTTACATCTCTAACTAGTTTTTTTTAATGATGAAAATCAATATTTTACATAGTATGTACATGAACAAAATAGTAGTTATTAATAAATGATTATACTAAACGGAGCCGAATAGTTTAAAACAAGAGTCTGGAAGAAGTACCGGGCAAATAAAAAATAAATCTCTAAGACTAAACGTTTTTTAGAATCGGACAAGCATTTTACACATTTAGTACATTTTTTCAACGAACTGTTCTCTTTAGAGCAAATATATTTCGTTTGTTCCGTATTTATGTTTCAGTAAACAATTTTTAATTCTACGGAAAAATGTTAATTTTGCCCAGAGCTTTTTCCGGACCCTTGGTCTAAAGTTGAATACATTATACACATACTTGAAACGGCCGAAAAGCATATAATTGAAAATAGGAGCTTGTGGTATCTAATCGTAATTTAAAAAATAAAAATAAACAGCTTAAAGCGATGAAAGGGTTGGTAGTTTAAGGGTTGATATCGGCCGGCAAAACAGTGCGTCGGTGGTGTAACTGCGGAGATTAGCAATTCTTGAGGGTACGGCCATTCCAAACCGCAGCTAAACACAGTTAACTATATGTATGTATATTATAAACCCAGCAGCAATAGCAATGGGAGTAACACGAACGACGGCGGCTTAAAGCGGTACATCAGACCGTTGGTTGATGCTCGTCTACCCGCCGCTGCCGCATAGTTTCTACATGCATATAGATTGCTTATTTTCCAGCCAAAGTTCACCCCGGCGCGACCGTGTGGAAGTGGACCGCGTTAGGAAAGTGGCGAAAGACGATGCACGTGTAAAAACGACCAACAATAACATTCAAACACGATCACGTGTCGCACAGAATGTGTGTGTGACGGTTAAGCTACAAAGTTTCTCAAAACAACCAATCGTACATGTGAAGCTAAAACAAAGCGTGAACGACGATCGACACAACATCCCTGACGATTCCATACATATTGAGTTCTCGCTAAATTCCAGAAGAAATTATTTAGTCGTGTCAAATCATAAATAAATTTGTCATTGTCGTTAGGAAACCAAATTCGACGGTTATGTTAAATGAATCGCTTTTTGTTAAAAGGGCATATGTTACATTTTTTGTTAAAATCGTTTTATTTTGGTTTTCTGTTCTTTGTGTATAGTTCCATCATGTGTGTTAAAACGGCACATATGCTAATGATTATAGCAGAGATATAACATTTTTAGTTTTTAAATTTTTGTTAAAAGGGCACTCGTGTCCTTTTTAACAAAAATATTCATTAATGTACATACTATTGATTTTTATCATTACCCGAAAGTTCACATGTTTTAAGCGATTCAAATATGGTATGCGTTTATGATTAGGGGAGTTTAATAACACACATATATACTACTATAAGAAATATATAATAGTTGAAAATAAAATATAATTATCCTTGTTTTTGTCGAATGAATAAATGATCATCCGGTAGGTCGTAAATTCCCATGAGCTCAACAGACTAAACAAAAATGGTTGAATGCATTCTATCTACGCTTTCCGTCCTATCCGCGCATCGGTCCTATTTGTATGTATGTGCTTGGTCCGTGTGGTTGAATATTTTACTTTGAAGTTTGAATATATTTTCTATTGCGGATTGACGGTAACCGAGAGGGGGGGGGATCAACAGGTATAGGTTTTGAACGAGGGAGTATATGACGCGCATTACTATGCATAAAACAACGTGACGACGTGATACCCGCCACGTACGACGGTAAAGTAGATAAAAGATTTTGAAGCGACGTTGGCAGCTTAGGTGTGTCACGTCTCAACGGCGGCGCAGACGAAGGGACACGCGTATGACGCGAGACAAACATATTTTACAAGTAAGTCTGGCGAATTTTTTTTTTAATAAAGAGAAAAAGTTTATATCTATTTCATCCCTTTTTTTTTTTTTTAACTGTCGGGGAAAAAAATCTGGCTGCAAGGACGATAAAAATAAAAGTAAACCGACGTACACTACCTATATAATATAAACCTGACGGCTTTACGGAACAATGAGAACAATATAATATTATGCAAACACATAGCCCGCGAATAGGGTCGGGGAGACGGCGGTGGTAACTGGTCGCGGTGTGATAACACTGACGGCAAAATCATGTGCACCACGACCGTAGAGAATATGCAGCACCACCACCACCAAAAGCTGTGGGACAGAGGGGGTGGCAAACCCCCGGGGACAACAGCCGCTGCGCCGGCGATACCATCAAACATCCGGGAATTCGATTCTCTATAATATGCAAAAGTCGGTTGTTGTTTATACTCTGCGCTGGCGAACACATAACGGGAAAGAACGACCGCGAGAGATGGATGGACGCGTATATATATATTATATTTTATTGTATTGCAAAGAGCAAAAGAGAAAGGCAGATACGGAAAGCGCGAGATCTAAAGGGGAGATTTTTTTTCCGCCGTCACATGGGGATCTATGGCACAGATAAGCTCTCTCCGCGCTGGTGAAAACTCAGAAACAGAAGTAGAAGCTGGGCGGGGGAGAGAAAGAGGTAACCGTATATTTACCAGTGATAACTAGCGTGTCCGCTACGCACTATTTGCGTCGTTAACTGTGATAAAATATCGTTGGGGGGGGGGAGGGAAGGAAGATTATAAGAAAAACGCACTCGTATGTAAATATGTTAAACAGATTATCATAATAGTATATTAATCGTGGCCACTGGATTGTTCGACTGTGAAAAGGGTTTATGTGGAAAATAAAACAAAACGGCGACAGTATCTAAACGTCTAATGTGATGTTTATAATAAAAAGTTGGTTAAAAAAAACTTACTGTAGAACTTTGAAAAAAATCATCAAACGGTCGAAATTGTAGTTTTAAAAATCGACCGTCCCAAAGGGTTGTAGTATATTATTAACTTTGTATTGGTGTACGTGCATATTTGCATTTAAACATTTTGTAGTTAAACTGTGGTCCTATCAACATAAATTTTACATTTTATTAATTTTGCGGTATTAACGATTTCGACAAGCATGAACTTTATTCGTCGGTTGTTAATGGCTTTTGTTTACCAACTTTATTCCGAAATGTTTTTGATAAATCATCTATGCAAAATAATCTTAAATTATTAGAATTCAGTTGACCGTTTCAATAAAACAAATTATTTTATTTCAACTATATGATATTATTTTCCTATTCAATCATGTGCGATACTCTAAATATTATTCATAAACATTTACACAACAATGAAATAGAATTTGTACACCGCAGCATTTTTATTTGATTATTATTATTAGACTACCGTCTACCATTTATACTTCATATTTTATAACCATTTATGTAGCATTTATGTTTGAAAACTATACTGTGTCACTTTAGAAACCTGTCTGTCGGCCAGTTTGCTTTAATTGAATGTTTTTTTTCTCTATAGAGTACCTTAAATATAAGGTTAGAACTTTCCACACAATAAGTGTTGAAATTCCGACTACATATTGGTGGACATGATTTATGAAGTGTTTTACAGCTTACAGGTACATAATAATGTAAAAGGTGTATAATATTGATATCAAAAACCTTTATTTTCTTGATCTTTATATAGTTATTTGATCATAATAGAAATTAAATGTACCCCTTAAAAAATATCGGTAAACATAAACGCACGTGTATTTAATTCTATAACAATATAATATCGGATAAAGATATTAATATTATAAAAGGAGCGGACGCTCGCGTCAATTGGTTTTAAACGCGGTTATAAACGAAGTTGTATTATTTTTCTGCACGGAAAAAAAAATACAAGGATAATCCGGTATTGTGCGTTTACCAGCGTATTAGAAAACAGTAATTTCAAACCAAATATATATAATATTATATTAGGGGGGGGGGGACCACACGTGTTAAACGCGTACAATGTGTACACACTGTACATTGTAATATCACATTGGCACACCGCGGAGAAGAGAGAAAAAAAGGGATAGACAATATTTTTACGCATGTTGTATGCGGAAACGGTACGGTTAGAAAAAAGAGGTCATATTATTATTACTATACCTCTACTCTGCAGCGCAATAGTGTACGGCCGACAATAATAATATGAATGAACGGGGTGGTATTTATCAACGTCACCGGCAGAGCAAGCGGTGTGTGTGTGTGTGTGCGTGAGCCCGTCAAACGGACCCTTCGGGTTATGGTGTACAGTATAATGTGTATGTGTGTGTGTATTTGTGTATGTGTGTGTTAGTATAGGGACGAGTGGTCTTATCTGTTTGCTGCAGCAGCGTCGGCAGCTGACGAAGGAGGGCGGCGACCGATTTTCATGTGTATTCCCCAGGCACCGATCGCGCACGAGCTTTGTGTATTTATGATTGCCGTTATGTGTGTGTATGTGTGTGTACACTGTATATACACAGTGCGATGTAATATTGTGTATGATTTCGTAAACGTTTGGCTTTCGAAAGTCGTATACACGGTAAGGGCGAAAATTGTGGCCTTGTCGTTCTGGATCCGCAAGTAGTCGTTATGGAGGAGCTATTTCGTAGAGCTATCGCCAGAGCTAAATGGGAAAATGCAATTGAATAATCTAATCTAGGGCCAAGGCTTGAAACACAGCTGTTATAGAACTTACTGGAAAAAGTTACCTGTTCATAGTTAGGACTCAGGTACTCAGAACGCGTTAGCTCGGAACAAAAGAGTGCCGTTGTCAACATTTTTAAGAATTTTTATACATTTTTCTCACACAAAAATACCTTGTAAATTCTTAACTCGAAAATTGTGTACTTCATAATATGTTATTAAATTAACTTTAAATTTATTTTTCGATATTGTAATTTTGACTTTACAGCCAAAGAGTTATTTTATTTTAACTAAAGAAGAGTAAAAGTTAATTATTGATTTTGTTTTTAATGACATAACATGTAACTAATTATTTACTAATACCTATTGTCTTCCGTAACTAGCTTTCAAAAAAGGTTTCAATTTTAAAAGATGCAGTTAAATACTAAATATAATTAGTTCCAATTATGTTTTGTCGAGAAATCTAAAAAGTACAACACTTGTTTGAGGGCTTAAAATATGTCATGTATAATTATTAAATTTATAATACTTAGAAAATAACACTGAAACATATTGTGTTATCAAGATTCCCTGCCATAGTATAAAACAAAAATATGTTGACAATATTATTACAAATAGTTATACGATTTTTCAATTAAACATTATTTTAACATTATAAAAAATGTGACTATTGTGTTATTTTAACATCTATTTAGGTATGATTTTTTCTTGGGGTTACTTTTTATAGTATATCTGTAATATATTACTTGTCTGGAAAAAAACCTTCATACGTCTTATACAATTTTACTAATCCTATCCCTAATACAAATTTATATTGCCGCTTTGAGTTTTCAAGCTAAAATGGTTGAAGCTTTACAGTCATCGCTTCAGTGCGTTGAGGATTTTTTTGCGGTACAATCATCGGACGAGAACAGATGTTGTATGTAATGAGAACGAAAAGGCGTTTAACGTAAAAAGGCGGAAAATGAGAAAATACCAAACCGTCGTTGCCGCCAAATAGGGTGAAAAATACCAACAAAAAAAAGCTCTCCCCAACGAATCCAGCAGAGGGATTATTTCGTCTAGGGAGATGTAACGTCATTTTTTACAGGCTTGACCCCGACCTGTCACGCGCTGGAGCTTAAACTGTATCCATTACGCGTCACGTCGTCGACAGCCTACAAATTTTCACACGAAAAAAAAAAACAAACATGGCAATTTTGCGATTCTATTACGTTTCCCTAAAGGTTTTTTCCAAAAAAAAAAATGTATTTTTTTTTAAACTCTGAAATGAGCTGTTCGCACACTTAATCTCACTAAAAACATATTATCATGTAAGTCCTTTAGATGTAGGTATAATAAAAAAAATTAAACTTGAATCACAATAGAACAGGAGCGTTTTTTTCGAAGACAAAAATATTTGTTCACTTAAAATACAACTGTTACACACTCAGCATTTGTTTTAGAAAATAATTTAGTATAAATAAAGACATAAGATACTAAAATATAATGGTTCTTTTTTCAGATTTTAAGAACTTCTTTAAGTGGCATGAGTTTTTAACATAACTTCTTAAACATTTTATCTATACTAAAACTTAGCTTAAAAACCCCTCAATATTATAAACTCTTTTAACAATTTCATAGGTAAAATTAACTTACTGAGTTCCTAATGTTGACAGTTTTTGTAAACATAAAGAGATGCTGTCGAAAAAAATTAGTTGAATGATTAGAAAATTCTCTTTACAACAGACAAAAAAAAACAATAACAATTCGATAACTGCTTATCTAAAAATCAAATCTAAAACGAGCTGGGTTATATTAATAATTTTGTAGTAATCATTATTGTATGGTCATTTGTTTTATAAAGGTCAATCGACCAACTTTCATCTTTGCTAAACACTGTTTGTTAAACAACCGTTTTATACAACATGTATTCAGAGTTGTGCATCATTCGAATAAAACGTTAATATCTAAATTATCTTCTAGATAACACATTATTCAAGTAAATGTTATTCGAATAACTTTTAAAAATATTTTTTAAATAGTTTGTAAGTGCATTTTTCAAGTATTTATATTATAAAATATTATTTTGTATACATCTAACATATACTAAATTTAGATTAGAAAATATATAAAATCAGTATAATATATAAAAAGACAACTATTTTATTCAAATAAATTATAGAAAAAATTATTCGAATAAGACTTTGTACAACTCTACTTATAATATGAAAGAGCATCACGTTTGAAATTATCTTTTGCCTTTTGGTAATATTTTATTATACTTTTTCCAATGTCTTTTCGAAGATAATTTGCAGTGACACATTTTTTCATATTATTTTCTTCGCAATCACCATCTCGGGTTCAACTAACTATTGCGTTCGATATAATAATATATAAATGCACACGCCGATACTTAATTCTTACGTCTGTGTGTATGCTATAATATTCTATGTATAAAGTATTTAGGTACGGTGCGGAGATATTATACACTTTGACGGGATCGAGTAAAAGTTTTCGATAACGTTATCCCAGCCGTAAATAACCCTGTTATTGCACAACATGTCATAAAGATAACATTTTCTGATGGCAAAAGGGACGACCACTACAGTCGGATAGTTGGAACGACGTCGACGGTGGCGATCGTTTGAGATTCAACCAAATTACCCTCTGGGTTGTCCTCCCGGGTATATAACTTAAACTGTATCAAAAGACCATCGACTTGTAGCACACAAATAATAACAATCGCTTTTGTGCAATAACGATCAATGCACGTGTACTGGTGTGTGCCGACCACGATTGTATTGTCCACGTGACATTTAATGTTAATTTTCTGGAAAAAACTTAACCGTCGAACCACGTTTACTTTGATTAGTACATCTCAACATTTTTACCTGATGATGGTCGACAATTCACTACACTAAAGTTGTTAAAACTTCCAAATCCTATATGAACATAATAATAAAATACATAATACCAAACATAATCGATCAAAAATTATGATTGCGGTACATTGAAATTCTCTTTAACCTCTTTCTTTCTATTAACGACATTATTATTATTATTTTAACTTAGAAAAAAAATTAAAACTTTTTTCAAGCTTCTCGCAATAATTTTTAACATTCTCGCGAGGTTATGTAAGTGAAGACGTTTGTAAGTGAAGTTTTTTAATGTTTTTTAAGAAAACGGTTTCGGTAATCTTTTCATCATTTCAAACGTATGTTTGTGCACAGCAGTTTTAACCGTTGAAAAGTTTCTTTTTTTTTTCAAACTACCTTAATAGACTTTATCTTATTACAGAAGCGTGTACAAGTAGAAAAAATGTAAATAAAATCGTTAAACCTGCGTAATTCACGGAGTTGTAGTATATTTCCAGTAAATAGGTAACTGTATTGCTGCAATATTGAGTTCTTTAAAATCACTGCTGAAAAGCACACGGGTAGAGTGTATACCTAAACAAACAACATAGTAACCCCTTTTTATAAACTTCGGGACGCGTATAGGAAACAACATAGCTCGACAAGAGAAGCCAAATGCGGTACTGTTGTAAAGAAGAAACATTACAAGTTGATAAATGTGTTTGTCAAGCGAGCTACGCAAAAAAAAAGCTCTTTAGCGGTGGCAGATTTCCCTTTGGTTTTACTCGACTTTGACGACGTTAAGGTAAAAAAAAACCAGTATAATGAAATGCCATTCCTTTGCCGTCCTTTAAAAAGAGTATTTATCTTTCAATGTTTTACGGCTCGGTTTTCCAGTTCAGCTGCTTTTTCACTGCATCTGCAGCAGCCAGAATCTAATTAAAGTTTCATGCTTGTTTATTTCAGTTCTGCATCAGTCATACTAAAAGCCACGAGGGCTGTACTGGCAAGTTATTTGATTTGATTTTTCGTACAAATGCAACGTAGGTAAATTTTTTTTTTAACCAAATTTTGTAATATTCCTGACAAAAATTAACATTTATTCCTGATTATCAAATTAGAAATTGCATACACAACGCGCCTTAATGAGCGTTATATGAAATATATAATGTAGACTGTAGAGGTCCATTTGAAGATATTTGTTCGATAATTTGAACAAAATAAGTCAATATTAACTATAAAAAAAATATTTTTACCCGTTTTTTAAACTCTTTGAAGCGATATTTAAGTAATATTTATATTTATAAGATAAATAAGACGTAGAGCGCTGTACAATTTTAACCGAAAATAGATTAAACACGTGTAACTTCAAATCTACTCTTTCTCGATTTGTAACAATACGTCTTTTAGGTATTTAAATTTGTATATAAATTAATTAGTTCCGAAATATAAGACTATGGCAATTTTGATATTAGCTGAATAGTCAATTATAAACACGTCTATGTAAATTCAGATAACTCAAAGTAACTTTAGGTAAATGCATCCAACAAAATAAATGGACACCGTGTATACCAATTTTGAAAACTTCAACTTAGGCTGTAATTTATTCATAGGCGTTTATGGTAATCTTTGAATAAATGTATTTAAATGAGGGGCGTAACCTTTGATCAACGTTTGAGCGTGGGTTGAAAGAAAAAACCTTCATAATATATATATAAATCGGAGATCAAACGTCTATAAATAATTTCCTCAAACACCTTTTGCTAGTAAATGTATACATTTACCATTTACTGTAGTATACTACAGTATTACCACTACTAGAACCGCCAACCACCCTTCATGTCCACCCTTGTATACACCATTTACAGTGCTACAGTTGTACGGTTTCCGCTCTTGTGAGGGTTAAAGTACAAACATATGAGTTTATTGTACTTACCAGACACGTGTACACGAGTATTTAAATATTACCTATACAGTTCCGACTTTCGTTTAACATGGTATACATTTTTTTCAAACAGGCACTCGGTGAAACCTATCACGTTTATAGTATAATGCGCCATTAAAAAGCTATCATCACACTTTATTTAAATGCAAATTACAATATTTAAAGCCTGCCACCAAAAGGGATTAAAGGTAGCTTTGAAAGGTTTCGGATCAAAGGTCACGCGTTAGAACCAAAATGTCGATCAGTCAACATTCACTTCAGTGCTCACCTCCAGCCGTAAATAATTACAATTTTTATTATACCTTTGTTCTTTACTTGTTTTTATATTTATACAATCATATAGCTCCGTCAAAAATTGCGCAGTGCGTTCTATATTTTAAGCTTTGTTTTATAAATTATAACTTGTAGTCTACTTGCGAGCTTAGCCTTTTAGGAAAAATAAGTATCGGAGAATACATCTCTACATCAAATAGGCACAATTTAAGACACTTCACACAATTAAAAAAAAACACAGAAATTTAAAAACCAGTGAAACGTTCAAATAATACAAGTATTAGGTAAAGCTATGGTTTTCTTATCTTTAAAAGTGACAGTCACTAAAATATATTTTACAAGATAAATACTTAATATAATAGTTGACAGAGAATTTTAAATAGATGTAGGTACCATATCTTTGAACATACATAACATATTATATACATAATTAAAAAAAAAAAAAAATTAATTAAAACGATTAGATTAAATGGTTTAAAAAATTACTATAAATATTTTTTTTTAACACGTGTTTGGGAGAATTATACATTTTGTAACGTCATTAAATAATGTTAGGTTAATAGGCGTATTTCAGTGAGAACTCGAATAGTCACTGTTAGGACTTAGGTCGATGTAAAATATTTGAGTACAATGTAAATTTACCTTTTTTAGGATTTTCGAAGGTTCAATGAACAGAAAACCAGCCTTAACAGCCAAAAATCAAAACCAAATGTCACTGCAACACTATGGCGTTATGAAAGTCTTCACCTTTTTCTCTCAATAACAATATAACGGTTGCCACGTGTTAACAATACACATTATTATACATGATAAACTCAGGTAACGTGTTATTTGTATAGGTTTATAATAAAATAAAATATGAAGCTATAATGGAATTTTAAGGTAAGGCGACTGTTACCTTCTGATAGGTATACGTTTTCTAGAAGGTCGTATAAATTCCTCTATAGCCCGCATATTGCGACTAGAAAGTAATAGGTAACTTTTGTAGAATACAAAAAATGTTTAATACGTTTTCTGTTCTTTATAAATCAGTTACTTTTGGGGGGGGGGGGTCTTATTTTCTGAACAGTCGCGCTGACTAGACAGTTTTTTTTTTTTAACGAACTTTTCAAAATTATCTTCCGGCTTTCTGACATACTTTTTCATTTCTACCCTCCCTCCATGATGTTCTAACCGCATACGATTTCTGATCGATCGGTGTGCTATCCGAGTAAGCCCCAGCTTACAATGACAATGGCGCTTAGACGGACATTGCCAAAAACATACATACAAAAACAGCGGATGTGCCTTTGGATACACATACATAATATGATACATGATCACTGCGTACTGTACATTGGCGCTAACACACTGTTGTTAATTGCCGTAGCTTTTAGGGGGAGGGGGTGTCGATGTAAGCGCGTGCGATCCTACCACACTAGTAGATCACTAATATATATAGGATTCGTCGCGCCGTTCAACTTAGGTGTTCGGCGGGAACGGCGGGAGGTTAATTTGAACGCGTGTTACCGCGGTTAGATTTTGGTCCTATATGGGGCGGACGATGGGGATCGCATTGACCGTGAAATAAACATGTGATGTCGTGTGCCGTCGATTAAACGCCCGTTTATTATATATATACTATATTGTACCATGGGCCGACAGTATAACAAATTTTTTAAACGTATTTACTCCTCGGGGAACGGAAAGAATAAAAAAAAAAAAGGAGTTTAGCCGCCGGATAGAGCGAGGAGCGCATAATATGTAACAACAGAAGAGGAGGACCCTTTTTACTTTTTTTTTTTTTTTTGGTCGCCACAATTTTGGCACCGGTGCACACGGTGTATATAGGAGCTGTGCGGTGGTTCCCTGAGGATCTATACACGCGACCGATGATAAATCGCCACAGAGGAGAATGCAGGCGGATGTTTGGGCGCGTGTGCCGCGGCGACTACGGGACCTCTTCCTCTGCTCGCCAGCCACCGAATAAGGGATGAACCCTAGACCCTACATATACGATACTGTATACAGCAGCGGGTCTACACGAATATTCGTCCATGTCCTCTTCTGACCCCGCAATATACATGTTAATATTTTACATATTATGAATAATATACCACAACCAAGTACCAAGCGGTGGCACGCGTTTTCTTAGTTAATAAAGTGTCAAATCACACGGTCAATCTACGATTTCCACACCAAATTGTATAATACAATTAGTAAGCAATTTTTTTTTTACAACGAGTATTAGTGGAGAACTCACCCATTGATGGTACTCCGTAAAAGTCTTTTAAAAATAAATACATTAATTAAAAAATACAACGCCAGATGAGACGTAAACGTAAAACGCAAAACATAAATAAAGGAAATATCACATTTTTAATCGTGTTATAATCAAAAAAATGTCGAAGAAACCTACTTCAAAATTCTAGGCCACTTTTACAGAAAAAATATATTGTGTCTAAATCGATTTTTGTAAATTTGGCAATAACCCATTTTGGATTATAACCATACTTACGTTAAATAGTATCTTTCATAAAGTAGGTATGTTGGTGGCAGTATTTTAAATCTTGTAGATTTAACATCACTTCAAAAATTTGTTTGATCTGTCAGACAACTTTTTATACAAAAGTGTGTTTATAATATCAATAGGTAATTACATTTTCTTCGAAATTAAGTCGTAATTGTAAATTATGGGGTAAATGTAAACTTAAATTTTAGGATTTTAATTATACAATCAATTTATATTAACGAAAAACTTCGTCAAAATTAAATGTACTGAATTAAATCAGTAATGACCCCAGAATGACCGGAAGTAATATTTACCTATATGGATAAATACATATATATTGTAATTTGTATGAATCGAGCTTAAGAGATTATATCAATATAATATTATTAAAATATAATTTAAATCGATAGTTTCTGGGTAAATCATATATATATATATATATATATATATAATTATAATATGTATACTATCAACAATTGAAACCGAAATTACCGTGAGAAAAGCTTGCTTTGCGTTTATCTTGTATGTGTATTGATGATGCATTGTGTAATAGTAACCATATTGTTATGCTGATAAAATTATTCAAAGCAGATAAAAACGTTATTCAAATTTCATTTTTGATTTGTGGGGATCAGTCACACGCACACACCCTTCCGAAAAGTAAACAATCCCGTCCGCGCACGACCGGCATTTTAAATAAATATAATGCTTCACCAAAACGTTTTGAAATATACCTACTATACCAACTTGGGATCTATATTGCCACAGTGTACTCTTAATTGACTTAAATTTAAAAATGAAAAACAAAGCTATACACTGCACGGTAACTCTAAACTCTTATTAAGCACTATAAAAGTTATTATCGGAGTAATGTGCACATTAGGTGTGCAGTAAAATACATAATATTTCCAAGTGATTTTACGACTTAACCTTTAAAGTCTTATGGCTCATTGTAAAGACCAAAAAGAGGTTAATAAGGGTTATCTTATATTGCACAATAAAAAAATAACTTTTATCATAATAACCCCATAATTATGGTTAATGGGCTAATTTTAAGTTCAAAAACATCTATTCGAAATCTTTGTTTTATAGTTGAGCCAGAAATATATACATTTATAATATACATGAACAGATATATTTTTACATTATAAAAAACAAGAAACGGTCATTTTTAAAAATGAAAAGTTTTTTATTAAGTTTATCATTATGATCTTTTTGGCTTTTTAACATTATCTTTTAGATAAGTTAGAAAAATCAGCACAGTAAGTCCATAAACGACCAAAGAAGATGTATTGAATTGTAGAGAGTAAGTCTAATCATATTATTACTAAATAGTTTATGTTAGGAATAAAGTGTAGACAAATATCCATTTTGTGCGAGCTTTTATAGAAAAAACTAAATTTATCTGTTACTGTGATAAGAATGGATGTCTATAATTATTAGTTTATAAGAGAATAATTTTCAAAATATTTTTTACTAGCTACAAGTTTTATCATTAAAAAAACCATTAATTTGATCGTAAGTAAAATTAGTTTAGCAGTTTTCAGTGTCTTATATAGATAACGAGTTTTCTCATTATCTATTTTCACGTGGTACACCTTGTCTGCAGACAACTCTTTAGTTTTAGTTTTAAATGGTCAAACTAATTAATTATAATTAATATTAATATTTTATGCCTTTTTACTACAAGTATGGGAAGTTTTACGCCACTATTATAATATTATCCAAATGTGTTAACAATTATTAAATAACAATATAAATCCAATACATAAGCAACGAAATATGTGTTTATAGTCGTAATTAAAACTTTTTATTATTGAAAATACTTCACATTTATTGACAACTTGAATATTACTGCAGTATGAAAAAATTATTTAAATTTGATACCAATAGTGCTGTAAAAAATGTAATCCTTATGATTCCAGTTCCAAATTATTTAACTCTGCAGCAAATGGTTTAGCTAGTTGATTATTAGAGTTTAAACTCCAAATATTGCCTAGAATGGAGGTTTTATATCTGATAACGATCCCGTTCAAATCTTTAAGAGTACAAGTTTCAGTCTCGTCAATCTTCGCTTCTATTATGTATGCATTGGGGTATTTAATACTTCTGAACAATCCTATAAAACGACACATCACGGGAGAATCTTTGAAATATTCCATTGGTACAGCTCGATTTCGGTTTTTATCTTAAAAACAAAAAAAACCGATTTAGCTTATTTGCTACTACTTTTCTCCATTTGCAAGAAAACATTTATACAGGTCTATAACAAATCATAGAAAAATAATACAATACACTGGGTATTGCACATACATGTTACTCTCAGTCAATACATTTTTTTTTGAAATGGAGAGAACACGGAAGCACACTCTATCCTGACCTATTATGCATCAAAGTTCTAAAAAATTAATTTAAAAAAAAAATAGTTTGTTTAATGAATTATTTATTTTATAAATAACTCAACACTGTCATTGGAAATCAAAGTTTTACTGTCTTCAATAAAACTCTGATTGTATTACTTGTAGGATAAGTATTCTTTTCGTGATGAAAGCTATTTTATATGTACAATTGTCTACTCTAATTAAAAATTATTAGGTAATTTCTATAATATAATTGATAAAAATAAATTAACATTAAAACAAAAGAGTCCATTGACAATTATAAAACAAGAACTGAACTGGAAAAACAAAGTCTAATCGTAATATTACTAATAAGGGTATGTTAGGAATAAAGTTAAATCAAATATTCATGTTGTACGAGCTCTACAGTACTCTTATTAAAATAACTAAATTTATCTTTGCTGTGACAAAAAAGAATGTTTGTAAATTGATTTTTTTTTTTTGTTATAGTTACTATTAAAAAAAAAACATCAAGCTAATAAACCTAGTATAATTAAAATAGTACAATTATTGTATTTAATTAGGTACATTAGATATACATATATATAATGGTTAAAATAATAGATTTGAATATTTACCTATACGAGCAAGAATTAAAGTTTTTACAGCTTCTCTAGTTATATTTCTTCTTGCCATTCCTAAACTAATAAGACCATTTCTTTGGACCTCTTCAAAATCGCCTTAAAAACAAGAAATACAAAAATTCAACAAATATTGATTACAAAAATTGAGTTTACAAAAAATAATGTATTAGTTGCTCTTGATATAGTTGAGTGATATTTTATAAAGAACTGTAATGTTGCTGATATTTGCCAACCTGCCATTAGTAAATAAAGATAATTTATTGAGCCAAAAACTTTTTAACCCCTTTCCCTTTAAAATTTAGAAAACGGTACTCGATGCGGAGTTCAGAAGGTATAGTTTTTACAAATAACATATTTTCAGATTTTATATTTTTTGGCCCAAAAAATAGAAATATCCTTGCGGTATATTACAATAAAGTGTGTTTAATGTATTATTTTTTTTATGTCTGGGCCCACGATATCTTCTATTTGCTGAACCGATTCCTTCATGTAACAAATTTATAAATCACAAATCATACCCGAAAGGCACCTTATTGGGCCCATTCATTACCCTTCTGACAGAGAGTACCTAATTTATAAGTTAGTCGAAGTAACATTTTTATGATTTTTACTCGTTCTGTACTTTTTGTCAAATATATGTATAGCTCGATAAACTCAATAAAAATAAAGGAAGCATAGACTAATCAACGGCCTACTGCAAGGGTCAGTCCCCCGCCTTTAGTCACGTATACATTAGCAATATACCAATCAAAACCTCTAGAATATTTATAATTAGTTGTAATTACTTTCGTTTATCAAAGGTCTATAGTGACCTGTAACCAAAATATAAATTAATATACAGTTAAAAAATAATTTATTTTTACTTCATCTATAATGATATAACTGTCATCATAAAATGTGGAATATTTTGACAAATAAATGAATGTAAAATACAGTAAAAAATGTAAACTTCTAATAGCCACGATTAAAAAACCCATTTTTTGTTCATAGGCCAATGAATACGGATATAAGTTTGGCAAATAGAGGAAACAATTTTCAACAAGCATTTTTTTTTCAAAACCTTATTGATATGTATACTTCATATACATAAAATCTCTCTATAGATCGGACTGGAGCTTTTTTTTTATAAGCTTCGGAAAGATCAACATTTGGTGGTTTTGTCAATAACTTGACAAATATTAAAAGAGTTCAAATAAAACATGTTTATGACAACATTTTTTATTTAAACCAATAGTTTTACAAAACACAATTTAAACTTAAGCATTTAAAAAAAAGCTATACATACATAATATAAACTATACACTATATATCTACAAGGCGTTCAAAAAAAAAAAAATGTGTGTAAAAAAGTTAAGTTTTATAATATTATTACCTATTGTGCGCCTTACTTCTGATCGCATTTGACCTTGGCATTGTAACATTCCTGAATTTCAATCAAAATACATCAGAAGATAGAAATCATCAAGTTATTATATCATTATTTTCAATATATTATAAATAATTTACAAAGAAGACTATGAGTAATGTATTATAAATATGAAATATATGAAGGTTAGTTATTACGCGTTGGGTGCACGTATTCACTTTCTGAAATAAAAAAATTCAAACATTAATACCTAATGCATATCACATAAATATGTTGAAACGTTTCTGTAAAATATTAAGAAAATTATTACCTGGTACAGCCAACATGAGCGATAAGTCCTCTGAAATGAACATAACATAAATGTGTTAATGTCATTATCTACAGCATTCTGTAGATAAATAATTATTATTTTATATACTTTTTAATTATAATTACCTATCTTATATTTTGACACATAAAGAACAATACGTTCAATTATTTCCGGCAATTTAGCTAGAATAAACAAATATGATGGTTTAGGCCATAAAAATAAGCTAGAACAAATTTATATAGTTAAATAATATGTATATTATAAAAACCAAAAAAATAATACATCCATTTACAGGGTGATAATGATAAGACATTAATTTTATCTTAAAGTAATTGGAATTATGTAAGTTTTATTTTTATCTATAAATACACTGTGCTTTAGCCCATTTCAGATAATGCTACTTATCTTGTTGTATTAAATAGCCACTGCCTTTAGCCAAATTTATTACAATTAAATTATAAAAATTGCTTATCTGAGTATAATTATAAATTATTTTATTTATATAAATTTACACCTAGTTTAAAATACTAGTACTTTGCATATAATTTATTCTTAATCTGAATAGATTATAAAAACCAAAATTTTTAATTTAAACATCATTTGATAATCGGACAATTATCAAAAACATTATGCTTTAGTGTTTTAAGTATATTTTACCTCCTGCTTGCTCAATGTGTTTGTCTGTAATAAATTTTAAAAAAGTAAAACTTAAAAAAATATTTTCTATGCCAAAAAAGTTTACTGACTTGTCATGATCATCTGCTTTATATATTCACCTTTAATAAAAAAAAAAAGATAAATATTGAATTTAGTTTATAGATTTCTACAACCTCATGTAGTTATGAGTAAAAATGAAATAATCACCGCATACAGCAACCGAAATATTTACAAAGGCAAATGATATTAAAATACATAAATGTTTCATATTTATCTGCAATCAATAATAAAAATAAATTATGAATATGTTTATACAAGACTCAGTCGCCATTTCATTAGTAGCTTCAATATGGAGCTAAGATAATAGAATAATGGGTTTTTTTGCAAATTGTTTTATTTATTTATGTGACTCAATGTGAATCCAAACAATGCAAACATGGCCTATTACGCACAAGCAATTCTTCTAAAGTGACAGAAGTATAATAAGAATAAATAACCACTTTTTTAAAATAATAATGCAATAATAATATTGTACAATTATGTTCTCGCGCCTATAATTTTGAAAAAAAAATTAATTTTTTAATCATTTTTAGTTAGCTGTCTAAACGATTTATTCAACGACAGTATTCCTAAAACATTATTTTTTGATTTGTGACACTTTAGAAATTCGTGTAGGTAAACTTGAACTAGGTATTGACTTGAATTGATTTTTCATTTTAAAATAGTAATAATATTGCAGTGTTTGCTGGTTTCCATCTTATTATAAGAAAATTATTTGAACAGAGATTTCTATAAAAAAAACTATAAAAGTTTATTATAGCTCCACGCTAGATGTACCTCATACATTATATGTTGTAAAATTTAAAATTCATGTTAAATTTTAGGTTTTTTTTTATTGATTTTGATTTTCAACTGGAAGTTTTTTTTTACTTTTGATGTGGCGTGTACAATTTCTGTAGTAGAACTTGGTTAAAAATGTATCGCAGGCAAATAAAAAAATAAAAAAATAATAAACTAAAAAAACTTAATAAAATATATAAAATCATACTAACAATATTTGAAGTTTTATAGTACACCTATATTATTTTAATGATTGAAATGAAAATCATCAGGTAGATCAGCTTGTTAAATTAACTGTTTTTTGTGAATATGGGTAGGCTTTTATGTCGATCGAAACAATAAAATCGAAATATATTTTATTTTGGGCCCTAAGATAATTTATTTACTTAGCTGTTTTTTGTTTAATATGAGTAGGTATATTTTTTCATTTCTCTGATGCATTATTTAGACTATCTAATACTTCTGATTTTGGTTGAAATATCACTAGTGTTTACATTAAAAATGTTAACCATGTATTATTGTGTATGCTATTCTATCGATCAAATTCGTAATAATAGTAGGAATACGTGAACAAAATATGTAAAACATTTATTTTGATGTTCTTGTTAATGATTTATGATATAAGGCCAACAATTTTGTCTACTGCTATTTTAAAATGTAAACGTTTCTTTAGCCTAAAACTTAATTTAATGTCGAAATTATAAATATTTGTTTGTATTATTTCTAGACTCTAACAGTTGACAAGTGCAAACATTCTGGCTTAATTATTCCACGTATTTTTTTTTCAACCTACTTTTAAATTTCTATCTAATTTTTTTTTTTATAAATCATGAAACCATATTATATATTTACTTTGCGCATTACAATTACCCGACAAGCGTCACTACCAGCATAAACGGCACTGCAACGTTGGTGGTCACTGTTGGTGTAGGTACACAGTAGTATAATAATATTAAAGTAGGTATGAATAACACATAATAACATAGAAACTCATACACTTAATACATAATTAAAAATTCAATATAACTTAATAAAATTAAGATTTAGCATTCTCACGAGACACAGCTCTTCTTAGTGGGTCACCCTCCAAAAACACACTTCTGACCGGAGCTATATAGGTCAAGCATTGAGCCTAGGAACCCGAAAACCAATTCGAGCCAAAAGAGTATGTGATACCTGATAACAAATTGCCCAAGCATTTTTGGCCCACGACCTCTCTCCGTTTCTCTAGAGTCGATAGATTACGCGCATTAAGTATACTAGTAGATAGTCATGCTGGTTATACGAACCAACACCATAGTGCGCGTGCAACCATACAACAGAACCGTATTCTATACCTAATTGAACGTACCAGAGACGCAGTGGCGTATACAGGGGGGGATGATGGGGGATATATCCCCCCCTATGGGACTTTTTTTTATATTTTAAACATGACAATTCATCAACATGAAATTAACATTTAAGTTTATTAAATTCAAAATAATATGTATTTATACATAACTGATAAGTGATACCACAAACATTAACCACTAACCAGTAACGACAATTACACTCTATCTGTGGACCGTGGTTATATATATATATATATATATTACATATAAAGTTGGTGGAAATCAAAAAATTAATGTAGTTTCTTTGTTGTGTACTGTGTTTATATTTTATAGTGATAATCAATAACATTATTATTTATCAATATGTATTTTATTAGCTAAATTTCGTTAAATTTAATGTTTCAACGTTTAAATAATAAGTTAAAGTAAAAACGTCTAATAAGTTATTACTTATTTTTCATTATGCCTAAACGTAGTGGCTCCATTTTACATTAAAAAAAAAAAAATAAAATAATGAAAATAGTGAACGTGAACCCATAAGTTCAGAACAGGTTATAAATGAGTTTTCTGTAAAAGCCAGGAGAATGAATTTCCGCCTCGATTAGAGCTATAGTTTGTTAGTTACCTACTAAATAGTTTAGTATACATTTTTTATGTATAGTGTTGTTATTCATAAATATTGGTAGTACTTAGTAAATACAAATATTTAATAATTCTTTAAAAGTATGCATAATTTATCAGTTCAATAGCAAACAGTAATAAATACCGTTGTGAATATTTTTTTGTTATTATAATAAAGATTGAAATACATTTTCGTTAATCGTTGTACTAGCCTATGACACCCCCTCCTCCATACAAAATTCCTGCGCACGCCACTGCAGAGACGTGTAAAGCGACAACAACGCAGTGCGGTGACTGTTCCAGCATACCGTCGTCTAATAAACCCCAATATTCGTATATATTATTATATTCGTTATAATAATATCATAATATATTAATATGTTAATAAATGGCGGTCGTCGGGGAGTGTGGTGTAATCAGTTCCGAGTCGACGGATGACGAGCGGAACGCGTTTGTGATTAAGTGCCGGCGAACAAGGCGGACCAGCGGAGCGCGACAACGATAACCGATCCCCCGGGCGACCGGCGGCTCCTTCTCCCCAATGCCGCCCTCGTGTGGTATTCCCCCGAGTCCTCCTCCGATGCAACATGTTTGACAAAAAAAAAATACACACACAATAATAAAATGCGTTTTGAGACGCGTCCCCAGAGCCGCTTTTGAAACCGAAGAGGATCGTTGCCGGGCAAGGTGCACACACACACAAGAAAGGGGAGATATCGCACGCAGAGGATAATAATATGATGACGACCGTGTGTGTGTGTACACTGTAGTCTGTATATATATATAAATAATACAAAAACCGATCGGACGGAATAATAAAGTAGAGGTACTATTACAAAGCATCGAAAGGAACACAAGGACAGAGCTTGCAGAGGAGAGTGCGTTTGACCGAAAACGATTCGGCCAAGCGCATAATAACCGACGGCTTCTTCTTATTGTGCGGTGTCTGCCTTGCCGCGGATTACTCGAACGGATTTCGAGTTCCCGTGGACGGTAATCGGTTTAGAGAACTTGAATAGTTTTTTTTTTTTAATTAACATTTTTTTTTTGGAACAATATTCAAGAATCAAAATAGGTACATATGTATATTTCATTTACTAAATCCGAATTCGTCCTGGACACTTTTTCTCTAGCACGTCTACAGGGTGATTCGTCTGATATAAGGCGCCACTCTTATGGTTAAAATAGTTGTTAATTTAATCGCCTCTAAACTTGCGAGCTACCGAAAATAAATATCAGAATTTTATTTCGGGTGTATACAAAAAGTTCTGAATTCTTATTATTTTAATAAAACCACTAAACTGATATTCACTTTCTGATAAAATTAGTGGCTTCAACAAGAATTAAATGTGTTTGTAAATAATTAAACTTAATGTAAAATTTAAATAATTTATATATTTGGCTCGTACTGTATTACTAAACAGTATTATGATTATACACTATACCCTATTCAAGTAAAGAAACATACTCAGTGGCTGACTTGTATGCTGGGGGTCTATTAGTGTGGCCACCGAGTATGTTTCTCGACTTAAATAGAATATATTAAATATGTTTTCACAAAAAAAGATATCAATATTTAATAGTTTAATGTTTTTTAATTGTATTATTGAAAATTGTAATTCTATAATTTGATATGTACATTAAATATTATTAGATGAATAATGTATAAAACATGCTTAAAATATTCAAATTTGAATTTGTGTTCAAAAGGAAGTATTAGAAGAAAAAAAAAATTATTTATCACAATATTTTATTTGATTATTTGATTTCATTCGATAAATTACAATTTGGTATTCTTTTATAATAACTTTGAAGCACGTGTTACAGTTCATATTTTACAAAAAGCACAGCATGAAAAATATGCAGAAATATTTAATTACATAAAAAAAATTTAACATTACACTAAAAAAATAAATGTTCAAGTATTCCATAATAAACATACTTGTATATTTATTGTAGGTATTTGTTACGTTAATAAGGTTATATATTTATATAATATATTCACTCTATAATAATAAGAGTTACAATTGTAGGTCAAAAGCGTTAGCCCTAACTATTAACTATCGTTCAATGAAATGTACGGTTTTTAATCATTGTAATTGGAAAAATAGCGTTTTTTAAAAACTTCAAAAAATTATAATAATACATCATAAAATAAATACAAATTATCATGGGATTTTTTAACTTTATGATATCACAAAAGTTAGTTAAACAATAACATTTTTTTTTTGCAATATGTCAATAATTGTTTTAATGTAAATTTTTAAACAAAAAAATCGCAGTAACGCATTTAATAATATATTTTCTTCAATGAAACAGACTCGTTGACTCATAATAAATATTATGGCACACATTTATACATAAATTATAATTTTACTCAGTGCGCCAACATTATATACTAATTAGAAACTGGACGCTACAGTATTTTGTTGATGATAATATTACAATCGATATAATATGTATATAATGATTTCGTAAGCAATTACATAGAACTCAATATGATGAAAATATATATAATAAATATGCACACGAGCTATACCCCTGCCAAATTTTAGATAATGCAATAAAAAATAATAATAAAAATAATAATTTAAATAAACACGAAAACATTGAAATAGTAATAATAATTTATAAACAAAAAAATAATAATAATAATAATCTCAAGTCTTCAAAAATATGAAAAATTAATTTATATGTTCATCATTCAATCCTCATAAAAAACTATAATGAAAATACTTAGAATACTTGTCGAAAACTAAAAAATATGTTATACGATTTTGAGATCAGTGGTTAGCACTTATCATACTTCAGGTGGTCCCAAAATAGACGAACTGCCAAAGGATACAGCCATTTTGGGTAACGATAACTTAGAGTGTTTAGGGCTAGTCTTAGGAAATGACATACTGCTCGTCTCGCCAAACATTTTACGAAAACTGTAAATACAAAAAATCGTACCATGAATACACACGAGTTACAACAGTTAAGCACTTTTTAGGTATTAATGAAAATTATACATACAATTTACGAATACCCGATTCTGATCGTTTCCATGGTGCATCGTCGGGTTCGAGGGGTAAAGGTCCTTGAACAGGTCCCTCTTCCTGCTCGTCGTCGGACCTGATTTGAAATATAAATATCCCAATTAGAAACAATTTAATGTTAAGACAAATGTTCATATTAAAAAGTATAACACATTTTACTGTAATATTTTTTCTTAGCGACAAACTTATTTCCAACACAATCTTACACACTTATTGTTCTGGATTAACGAGATATTGTCAAACGCTTAAAGAAATACATTGATTTTCAATTACAAGATTTAAAACAATCTATCACCAAATTTGTTTAAAACGCCGAGTGATCTACAATTAGCTTGACTACGATATTTACAAAGCGATGTGCAAAAAGAATTACAAATAGCATTACCTGCAAGGTGATGTTGTTATGTCGGACGAGTTTTCAGAGGCGATGCTTGACACTTGCGTGTCTTCTTCAACGCCTGAAATGGGGAAAATAGTTTTTCGGTCCATTCTGTTCCATTGTCGTAACAGAATTCTTCGTATCCGCGTTTCTTGGATTTCATCTCTTGTCTGGCTAATGTATAAGTAACATGCACAAAGTGGTAGAGTTGAGGCAAACCAAGCGTTTTGAAAGCAAATCGACCAAGCGTGCAAAAGGAAAATAATAACGTGCAAATTTAGTGACATGTTTTAGATTATTTCTAAAAATCTATTAGCAATTTTTTAATGATCAATAAATCAAATTGGCATAAGCACTAGACTCAAAGTCCAAAAATTATTGTTCTAATAGTAAATAATTTATAAATGTACAAAGCAAAGTATTTCTCTCAACTCTTTCAGACCGTTCATGAAAGTACAATAAACAAATATATATTTTTTTAATTTTTGGTACCACAACTTATCTAGTTAAGATATTACAAATAATTAATATCAAAATATGCGTCTTATGTTTCCCACAAAAACGTGCAAACTTTATTTCTAATGTAATATTTTTTGAAAAACACAAGTAAGAAAATCGTATTTATTTTTTTTAAACAAAATTGTTATCTCTTACGCATCCATACATACTTAGGTTAGAATGGGTTAAGGCTTCATCTCTTTTTATTTGAAATAACTATTTAGAACAATAGGAACTAATGCTTACGCCGGTAAATTTTCTAATCATTATTATTTAAAAATGTTTTAGTATAAATACCAGCAAAATATGTTTAGGCATTTCTCTGGGCCAAAAAATAAATGGTAATAATATAATTAAAATAATCAAAGGGAACGGAAAAGGCTATTTATTAAGGGGCCAAAGATAGGCAATATTTGACAAAAATGTATCTAGTAGCCATTTTAAATGTGCCGACTAATTATAAAATGAAGTTATATTAAGTTTTTTTAGTTATGAAACTTATCAAGTTATTTTTCTCTAAGTCATAGCAAAAGATTGATAAAAAATTAATTTTGTAGAAGTCATTTTCTGGTGTATCTATTCGACAGTTTTAAGTTTTTTTTTTTATGTGATTCTTACTATTTTTTCTATGGGGATTAAAAGGCTGATTTTTTATTGAGCAATTAGAAAATTAGTTAGATATTTTAGAAAAAACTATAAAAATTTAACCCTTATACTATAATTTTAAAAATAAAACTAAAAAATCAGCTTTTAGCCATAAAAAAAAAATGGTAAACTTTAAAAAAAAAAAATTGGTTGGTTGAACACTTCAGAAAGTAACTTTTTGGTCTAAATTTAAATACAAATATGGCGCTTTCCATTCCCCTTAAATACTATAAGTGTTATTGTTGTTTTTTAACAACATAGTTCATTTTATTATAGAAGATCATGCCATCGATTAAAAACACATTAATTAATGCGTTATTAATCAATACATGTTAATGTTAAACTTACGATGCTCCCATTTGTTCCATTGGTCTATACTGTTGGAGTTCGTCTTCTAATTCGTTGACACGGGTTTTCAAGTTATTACGTTCAGTCAATATATCTTTAAGTTCATTTGTAGTAAATTTGGGTCTATCAGGGTCGTCTAAATCATATATGGCTTTGTTTTTTAAATCGGGCATATCATCCTGAAAAGAACAATTATTGATTATTATAAATATATTTGTATTACCAATGAATTAATATACAATACATAGACATTACTTGCATTTCTGGATTTAACCATAATAAAACTATTATGAAATCCAAAAAAAAAATGTCAACACGAAGTATTCAGACATTGTTCATTTGTGATCTACGGTATTACTTTCAGATAATTCACTACTTACTCTGTACTTAGAGAGATCCTCGTTTTCTTTTTGAGCCATGCCATATCTTTGTCTTAATGATATGAATTCTCTTTGTTGTGACTGTAACTGAGCAAGAATATCGGCTCTTTCTTCAACTAAACTGCGACACTGAGTTTGAGTAAAACGATGTTTACGTCGCAGCTCTTTTAAAGTAGTTTGCAGCCTTTCAGTTTGAATAGTAAGCTTTGACAAACAAAAATATTTCCATAAATTAATTTTTAAAACAATATTATTATTAATAAAAATATCCATGTTTATCATTTAAACTTACAGAATCGATTTCATTGCTTTTTGAATTCAATTCGTGTTCATGTTTTCTAACAGTATCTCTCATTTGGTCTACAGTGTTACGGAGGCGCTGAAGTGCTACAGTATCAAGATCAGGACTCAAAACTTGTGCTAAAACGTAAAAAAAAAAATACTAATTTCCAATCAGACTAATAAACGATTTGTTATGTGTATATGTACATCTAGTTTCAACAATTTTGTCTTTTTTTGCAGCTTGTAAGGACTCAGTCAGTTTACGGTTATCGTCTTGCAATCTTGAAACAGTGGTTAACATTTCATTATAGTCCTCTCGCCACTTTTCTTCAATTTGTTCCATCTCCTACACAACAAAACAATAGCATTAATTCATAAATAATTTTGTTTTATGTGTCATACAAGAAACAGCACCTGTTCGTATCTGAGTTTTTCTTCAGCTCGTTCCTGTTTGTCCATTTCCAGTTGTTGTATAGTAGCACGTAAGTCGTCGACAGTTGTGTTTTCACGCTCATTCTTCATGGCCAACATCTCCAATTGTTCCAGAGCGTTTACTACCTTCGGCATCAGTCCCGTTATGGCATCTGTACCGTAGGCGTCCATCATAGATTCAAACTCTCGACCAATGTCCTGAGCTATGTCATAAACGTCCACCACGGACAGGGAGCACTTGTAGGTTTCCATTTTTGCACAGCCTACAACGTTCGGCAACATTCGGTGAAAATAGACTGACAGCGATTCCAGTTTAAGACTATTGACAGAACACTATTGTTCTATTTCGAGGAACGTCTCACCGGAGAAACCAGGATTTCGATAAGCCCGAAAGTTACAAAGCAAGTGCAAAAATAGACTACCATACAGACGGGATATTGACTGCAGTAAACAATCAATGAACCTGTTGACCTTTAAGTCCCGTTGATTTGATAACGAAACGCAACCACCTTATTGCCGACTTCGGTGGACCGTTCATAGTCGAGCTAATAGAAATATTAGCGTACAATTAATATCGGATTACCATTTACGTTTTACGATTCAAATTTCAAATATTTACCGATTATGTCTGATTGTAAATAATCGTTTATGTGCTACACATATATATATTGAGATTTACGCCGCGTCTGAATTGATTAAAAAGCGCAGTTATCATTTAGGTCAGCTGTTATCATTTATTAAAATTCAAACGTTAATAATAGTATACTCTTTGGAGATACGTTTAGTAAACCCTTTGGATACCGTAGCGTTACTCCCCCACCCACCGACCGATGCCAGCACACCCAACGGCGGCCATTGTGGTCACATCATCAAGCGGTTACCTCTACCGACTGCCGCTGCAGACCCATTCTCTCTCATTTCGTTCAACGCCTTCATTGACCGTTCAGTGGTCGAAGGTTGTCTTTTTCGGCTCTTGAGGCCTTGTGTTTTACATAGTTCATTTTTCATCCATAGACATCCGCCGAACCGTCGACAATGGTAAGTATTTACACTGTTCAATCCAAACTAATATCTTCATTTAGCATTGTTTTCATCAGTTCTTTGACAAACACAAAATAATTTTTTAAAAAAATTTAATTCAATTTTTCACCTGTGACACGTGTCTGATTTATGTCCCTGTTGACTATCGTTTTTGCTGTAGGTCCTACTGTGTAGGGCATTCCCTTTACTTTAAACTACTGACGGTTTCTAGCTGGTTCTAGGTTGGAAACTATTTCTTTCATGATATATGGGAAAAATTGAATAATTTGATTTATATTGACATTAGGCCTATTACTCATGTAGTCGGTCAATTTTGACGTGTTCTGTTTACTATTTCATTTACCTACAAACACTTGGATTGTGGTTTGAATCGGACCGTCTATACAAGTACTTCTTGTACTCATTAATCGTATTGTTGTCAAGTACAATTGATTTCTAAACATACCCTAACTTTATATTCGCATATCCTAATGTTTTCTATTATTTTTTGCCTTTAAGCAAAACTCTAGAAGGCGGCGGTTATCTAAGTTCGATATACATAAATAATTGACAACAATCGACACGTGTTTTTAGTGACTTGTCTGGTTTCTGTATAAATTCGTATTTACTAAAGTAGCCGGCTAGTCTTTTCTACCTTTGTTTCTTATTCAAATGCTTGTGACACGTTTAAGAATTACTATGACTTCAATGCACACTATACTTAAATGTATCTGGATAGTTTCTAATAATGTTTATCGTAGCTCTAATAATATGTTTTTTTTTTTACTGTTTATTTCAAACTTGAGATTTAATATACCCTATTACCCAGACCACATGGTCAATCCTAGTAATATGTCTTGAGTAATTTAATATCTTACATTTACAACTGATGTAATAAATCAAGCTGGATGTCATTTAAATACATAATTACTTAGTTCAAAGCTGGTAATAAACAATTTTTTTTTTAATTTAAAATAACAAATAATGGTTTCTAAAAAAAAAAAATTTCAATAATTTAAGATTAAATAATTAATGTCAAGGTTTTAAATAAAGTAAGAAACCGTAAATGTTAAGATTGGATATAGTAGAATTTCAATATCGTTAAGTCCAGTATTGCTCATAATGTGTTGATAATAGAACATTTATTCCAAGAAGTAATATTCATTACATAATTTTTATTTTGTCTTTTAGTCTCATCGTAAATTTAGTGCTCCTCGCCATGGTTCTATGGGATTCTACCCGAAAAAGCGTGCACGTCGTCATCGTGGTAGAGTAAAGTCTTTCCCAAAAGATGACCCAAGCAAACCGATTCATTTGACTGCTTTCATTGGTTATAAAGCTGGTATGACCCACGTCGTACGTGAAGCTGATCGCCCTGGATCAAGTAAGACCAAAATGATAAACTTTTTTTTTTGTATGTGTGTTTTAATTTATTTATCAAATTATTTTAAGAGCTTAACAAGAAAGAAATTGTTGAGCCAGTAACCATTTTGGAAACACCACCAATGATAATTGTTGGTGTCGTTGGTTACGTCGAGACTCCTTACGGGCTCAAGCCTCTTAAGACAGTGTTTGCTGAACATTTGTCTGAGGATTGCCGTCGTCGTTTCTATAAAAACTGGTAAGTTATACATCAATTGTACGATATTCTTTTAAATTATCTGATTACATTGACCCAAGCCGATGATGATTTAGTTATTATATTACAGTTAGAAACAACCTGAACTCCTGATGTTAATTTACTAGGGCGGTCTGAGGCTTGTTTGTAACATAATATCAATTGATGAAAGTATAATTTCAAATTTTACTTTTTGAAATATTTTAATTGTGGATCTCTCCTCTCCGCTAGCGGATGAGAGCTAAATTGTTTGCTGTTGATTCAAACTGTTTGAAAAACAGCAAGAAGACTGTGTCGTCTCCACTCATGACTTAGTCATTGATGAGACCCTTTCTTCATTTCTATGTTAACCTTAGGTACAAATCAAAGAAGAAGGCTTTTGTCAAGTACGCAAGAAAGTGGCAAGATGAAAACGGCAAGAAACAAATATCGAAGGATCTTAACAAGATCTCCAAGTACTCGAAAGTCATCCGTGTTATTGCCCACACTCAGGTAATTACATCTTTAAATCATGCTTATTACAGTTTCCTTAATTTTCATCATTTATATCTGTATATTAATAAAATTATAATTAAGAAAATTGTGGTTTGACTAATTTTGTACTATATTACCGATGATGAAGATAATTATATTACAGTTAGACACTGAATAAATTCTTTGATGTCAACCCCTAGGGCGGTCTGAGGTTATTAAAGCAAATTCCCCTTGTTATATTGTGTATTTCTTTCCGATCAGATTTATTATATAAAAAAAAAATTTCTTTAGATGAAACTGTTAAAAAAAAGACAAAAGAAGGCTCACATTATGGAAATCCAAGTCAACGGAGGAACAGTTCAAGAAAAAGTGCAATGGGCTAAGGAACATTTCGAAAAACCAGTGCCAGTTTCTCATGTCTTTGCTCCCGACGAGATGATCGATTGTATCGGTGTCACCAAGGGTCGTGGATACAAGGGTGTCACGTCACGTTGGCACACAAAAAAACTACCGCGTAAAACTCACAAGGGTTTGCGTAAAGTTGCCTGTATCGGAGCGTGGCATCCCAGTCGTGTCCAATTCACGGTTGCACGTGCTGGACAAAAGGGTTATCATCACCGTACAGAAATCAACAAGAAAATCTACAGAATTGGTCTTGGAATCCATACTAAAGACGGAAAGGTAAAACCTAGCACTGTATAATAAGAACTTATATATTGATGGATTACCTTCTGGTAATCAATCGGTTAAAGGGTTGTGAATTATCGCAACGTATATACCGTTACATCATACATTGACTTAGCCCGTCAAACTTCGGTTTGTTCTGGTGCTGAAGTTGGGCATTATTCCGTAACGTGCAAGAGTCCGTCGGGCAGTGACTTGCTAGTAGACCATGCTTAACACATTTTGTTTTTATATTAACTGTATTATATTGATCTTGGTTTGAATGACGATAATACATGATGTTTGCATTCTTGAAATTAATGAAGATACCACCATGCTGCCTTCCTACTGACAAGCCAAGATTAAAACATGTAAATAAACTTCATCAATATGATGGAATGGTTAATTCCATTCTGATAGCCCAAGGGTCTTAAAATAGATTGAGGCGTATAGGCTATCACATCAAAAATAAATTTCGACCCTCTCTACCTTGTGTAGCGAATGGTGTTGAAGGTTGGCATTATTCCGTAACGTGCAAGAGCCCGTCGGGCTGTGACTTGCTAGTAGACCATGCTAAGCACATTTCTTTTATTTAATTGTTATGGGTTGAATGATGATATCACATGATGTTTGCATTCTTGATGATACCTATGAAGATACCACCATGCTGCCTTCCTACTGACAAGCCTATATTCTGAAATAGAATTGTTTGTAATAGTTCTAATAATATTTGTGTTTTAATATTTTCTATATTATTTTTGTAGGTCATCAAGAACAATGCTTCAACCGAATACGATTTGACCGAAAAAACCATCACTCCAATGGGTGGTTTCCCTCATTATGGTGAAGTTAATAATGACTTCATCATGATCAAAGGCTGTTGTGTTGGTCCAAAGAAGCGAGTCATTACTCTGCGTAAAGTAAGTAATTTATATGTTTTGAAATTGTGGATTCAGTACTCTTTCTTTCAATGTAAGTACATATGTACCCCAAAATTACACCACTGAATTAAAAACCTTGTGTTATGGCAAAAACTTATGATGAGCAAAACAGAGCCAATCCTTTGACTGTTCAGTGAATTAAAATCTTAATTATCCGAAACTGAAGTTTTTGTTTTAATACAAATTATAAGGTGATAATAAATTAACTAATATCTGTCAGAAGACTGCAATAAAAAACTTAACTAAAAGTAATAATATATTTATGACCAATGATGCATAACAACTAGAGCCATTTATTTCATGATATAATATGAATGTTTGTGTTTAACGCATTGATAGGACTGAGGTCGTAGATTATTGTTATTATTTATTCAGCATAATGTAATACATTGTTACATAAAATAATTATCATGACATTTCATAATATGAGCTGATACGTTTACCAACTGAGCTAATGCTCTTTTATCATCTAATATGCGGACAGTTTGAAAAAATCAGTTTTTATTTTTTTTATCATACTTTTAATGTTTTACATGTATATTTATTAACTGTAATATTTTGATTTTATATAGTCTCTCTTGGTACATACGAAACGTGCTGCTTTGGAAAGCATCAATCTCAAGTTTATCGATACTTCTTCCAAATTCGGTCACGGACGTTTCCAGACTGTTGCAGACAAGGCAGCGTTTATGGGCCCAATGAAGAAGGACAGAATTCGAGAAGAAGAGAAGGCAACTGCAGCTGCCAAATAATTGTTGTATACATTTTTATGTTTGGACAATTTATAATAAAAAAAAAAATTTTAAATATAACTTCTAGTCAATTATCTTTTGTTTTTATGCCTTACAAAGTTATACTCGTTACTAGTTCTTCTATCTTAGGTTTAATTTAGTTGGTAGGTGTCTTCCATTTTGGTTTTTAGGTGTAACATGTTGGTGTTATGTAAACCGTAAAAGCTTTTGTTAAATAAAAAGTGCCGAATTTGTATTAATTGGGTGTTTACCAACAATGGAATTGTATAGGATGAAAGGTAACAGAATTTTTTAATTTCCATGTCCGCAGGTAAAAGGTTAAATTGAGATAGGCTGCTGCCTAGAACCCACATACAGAAATTTAAAAAAATTTATTATCTAAAACGTGTGATTAACAATAGATATTTTAATAATATCACTAGAGATAATGAGTTAGATTTCTGTTTTTATTGAAACTGGTTGGGTTCGGTCCAACCTGTGACCCAATTTCGGTTGGCTTCTATACGTAAGCTCTATTCAAGCCGTTTTAAAAAATAAAGTTAAATCTAGTAATTATTATACAAAGTATGCAAGTACCTACTACGTGAACTGACCTATGTTCAATATTGTGTTTTTGCATTAATATAAAAACATGAACTATTGTCTTATACAAAATAAAAGGTCAAACAAATAGTTTATTTTTATTATAACAGTAAAACTTCTACTACCTATTCGATGGCTATATTATGAAAATAAAAAAAACGGCACTTTTTCCAATCAAGTGAATTACATATTTAGCGCTCTCTGTGGCTTGGCTCCTATACTATTGAATTTCTGGTTAATCAATTTCACTGTGTGGTACTTTGTAGTCGTTATCTCGGTAACCGCCTTCAAACTGTGGTTTCCTCAGAACCACTGCTGTTATCAGTATGAATTTGTATTTTTTTGGTACCTTCGCCGCCGTAGAATCTGTGCGGTGGTTGAAATTGAAAAGTGGAATTTTTATACATTTCCACCGGTAAAAATTAATTGTTATACAGAATCAATGCACTTGGCTTGTTTAGATACAAACAGGAAAAAAGTGCTTTGATATTAGAATGCCCGCATCTGATTTATTTCGAGACGGTAAGCTTTTTTTTTCAATTTATGATTAATTTCGTTTTCTTATTTAACAACGCAGACTTGTTACATATTATACAGTGTGTTTTAATCGTGTTACAACTTATAAATTATTAATTTGTATGTCAAATTACTGTTTTATTTAATCATTGCAATTGTCTGAATATCAGTCTGAGAAGTAGTTACCTTTTTAAATATTATGTATTTTATGTAAGTATCATAACAATATTGGTGGGAGGTTCCTTCTGTTAAACCAGAAAACTTGTTTTTTAGGAAAATTGTTTCTACAATAACAAATAACTTGTGAAGTCGTTTTACTAATTCACTTAACAAGTTTTGTCAATACCATAAAAACTAGTAAACTTTTATTCAACAATTTACAATTTGTTAATTTATATTTGCTCGTTTATTAATTTAGGAATGTCCGGAGATTCTGAAAAACACAAGCAACAGCAACACCTTTCTTTATTGAAAGAAGAATATGTGAAACTGCAAGCATATTGTAGTGATTTGGAGAAAAAATATGCCACTTTAGCAGCAACATATGGTGATTGTAACGATAAAAGTTTTGTCTCTAGATTGTTAAAAACAGTAACAACGCTCTACAACAATAAACTTTACAGGTAATACTGATTATAATATTTTACTTGGTTGTGTTTTGCATGTTTAATTTTATTCTACCATATTAACCATTTAAAATTATTATAAACACAAACTTTGCTAATGTTACGTTTAGGGCATTCATACATGTAATATATTGAGCAAACCTGGTCATTATTTATATATATTAAATAACTGTTTTAAATAAAAATACATTTAACTAAAAACTTAAATAATATATAACATTGTATTTTTATTTGAACAAATATCAAAAAAAAAAGTTCTATTGAAAAGTTTTAGAACGGCCTCCAATTAGTTTTTTAATTTACCAATAAATTTCTTATTCATTATTAATTAATATATGAATACCACTTGAATTAAGTAAATTTAAAAACTTGGTTTTTTCCAGCGATTTAAATATAGCATTAGCTAATGGCGATGTTCCCGCCCATAAATTTGTTTTGTCATCTCGTAGTGACAATTGGGGTGTTCCAGATTTAACCGAAGTCGTTGACCTAGGTAATTTGTTTATACAGCATTAATAATAATAAATAATAGTCTTCTCACATATTTTTATGTAATGTTATACATTTATATATGTTTATTTCAGATTGGACTGTATTGCCATTAGAGGTCGGTAAAGCATTGCTGAAATGGATTTATACTGACCAAGTTGATTTTTCCAAAGGTGATAGTTTTACTTTGAGCTTAATGAAAACAGCCGACACATTTCTTTTAGACGATCTCGTCAATAAGTAAGCCAAAAATTGTTTAACCAATAAATGAGAATATCAAATACTAATTTTTAGGAAAACAATTCATTTAATTTATTATTGTTTAGATGCGAGAAAGCTCTTATGGCTTCAGTGAATGTCAAGAACTGTGTAAAGTTCTTTACGACAGCTGATGAAATCGGAGCTCAAACATTAAAAGAACACTGTTCAAGTTTAATATCAGCTCATTGGGTAAGCATTACTTATTATTTCATGGTTAAAATAAGTTCAGTTTAAAATTATTATTCTGCGATGATATTTTACTTTATTTTGGTATATTTAGGATGATTTTACAAGTGATGATTTCGCACACATGTCGGCTCAATTTCTTTATCACATGTTTAAAAGTAAAACTAAATATCCATTACATTCCGCTGTCAGGTTACGGCGAGAAGATGTGGTATTCCTGTACGTAGTTGAACATAGCTCCCAGGTATGTAAAAGCTTGATAGTACCTAATTCTATACAAGTGGGTCGTAATTTTAATTACCGCTATTATTAGTTTAAATCACCGTCTGACAGCACATTATTCTACGTAAATGATGTAAAGTTGACAATTATTCTACATCTAAAAATATTTTTTTAGTAATTACCCTGTATTTTTTTTTTTTTTTTAAGAAACAGTTACTAGAAAGTATAAAAAGTACTGTTCAAGCTTACAAAAATCTTTTAGATAATTTTAAAATGCAGTTGTTTACTTTGTGTGTCAATTGAAACTCAAATAGCTTTAGATCTTAGTATACACATTTAACTAAAATAATATAATTGAATGTACCTGCCAAATCTATAAACTGTCTCAGTCCTGAATATAGTGATTACAGAGGTAAAAAGAGAAAAAAATATATGATTATATGTATCATTTATTTCAAACATGATGAAATTTAATTGCGTGGTATTTGTATAAATAATTCATTTTTAATATAATAAGTAACAATGGTTAAATACCATTTAATATTGATAATCACATTTATTTTTATTTTTTTTTATTTTGAGTAAATATTAAAAATATCACTTAAATTACTTATTACAATTAAACACAGCCGAGTAGCACTATACTAATTATCAAATGATTCTTAAAGATTATCATGTTCTTGTCGTTGATATTGGCCCGATTCTCAAACAATAAACGATATACATGTTATTTATTAATCAATAATAATAAAATAAAAAAACAAAATCCACTAAAATGATACAATAATAATAAATTAAATAAAAACAGGAAAATACTCAAGTAGTTTATATTGTTTCTTCTACTCTTGTTTTTTTGTTGTCAAAGTCTTACTAACAATTTATCGGTGACTGTCATAGATCAATTGTTAACAGTTTTTTGTATTCAAACATACAACGTGCACAATATGCTACGTTGCCGGTTGGGTGTGTGTTTTCAAAAACCTCATTATGTTGTAAATGATAATAACAGCTATGGTGTCTGAGTGGTTTGATAAATTATTGACTGGTTGGTTGGCATCATTACACAGGTTATCATCACAATAACAGAACTCCGTTTTGGAAGTCCTTAGGTTGTCTTTGTCGTCTCCCGATAAACATCCATTCGTGTACGAGTCTAAGTCGATTTTCGTTTCAACCTGCCACCTACCATCTTTAAACACCTGGTTGTCGTTCTTTTGAGGTGCGCACCCTCTCACCGCTGCCTTAACTATTTCTTTAACCAAAATACCAAAAACATAAGTGTTAATGCTACTTTTAACCTGTGTTAAATACATGTTTTAGTACTTACTTCCTCCTTGCATTTCTAATTGAAACGATTTCTTCATGCAAAACGTTGAATAAGGACAATGTACTTTGAATAAATCGGACGAATCAAATTTTGAACACAATTTTGCCGTTTTGTTTAAATATCTTTCTGGCGGATGTACTGTACATTCATAACAGTCAATTTCGCTTCTGACTGCTGCAAAAAAGAAAGAAAAAAATTGTATTTTAATCCAAGTGGTTGTAGTGTACAAAACTATAAAATAAAAATTGTAAAATTATCATTTTTCGTGTCTTCATCAAGGAGTGAAAATATTATGATAGCAACGAGAATGTTTTTTTTAACTGAGAAATTATTGCAAAGAATATCTAAAATGATGTGATGATTCGATACTGAATCAGTTAGCAGACTAAAAATATAATGTTAGTGCTATCCGCTAACCGATACTATACATCATTTTGTGTTAATGTTTTAATAAGTCGCTAAGACTCATTTTCCAATTTATTACCATCTGGTCATCATACTAAGTCACCTTTTCATAAACGTTCTGGATTTTATTTTATTTCACAAGGCATTTTCTATAACTGTATCGAATTTCGAATGTTTTATCGAACTCTTAAGATACCATGTTAAGTGATTTTTCTAAACACGATATATTATTATAAATTATAATAACCAGTGATAACTTTGCAAAATGTTGAACAAATCTTTAATTATATCGTTTGTATTTTGTTGGTAGTCAAATTTATTACCGAGAAAATAGATAATATAGGAGTACGCATTGACTCTCAAATATTTTTACCTATATTTTTAGGTAAATATCGAACTTTTGCTGGACTAAAACATTAAAAGCCAACTTAGTTATTTTTTACCAATTTTGTTTATAACTTTAAAGATTACATGATGACGTGTTAGTAAAATAAAAACGTGACTGGTGCACATAAGTTGGCATAGACGGCCCGTTGCCTTGTACTTGAAATATTTTTTGTTTGCGCGCGTTTCGACTTAAAATCTTACGATATAGCATTGGCGGCTCTGTGTGGACTGTGGTCGGTTTGACGATTACTTTATATTTAATAGCTAATTGTGATAACGAGATTCACATACCAAACGATTTGTTTTGGTTTGTTCAGCGTTGTGGTTTTTGTACGATTAAACCTACTCACTATAGTCAGTCTTTTGACAGAGAATCTGCCAACAATCGACACCCGCTCAACAATAATTAACATTTAATTCGGGTTTTTTTTTTTTAATTTAAAAGTCCTCTATATACCCGCGGGCCGTCGAACGGTATTCAAGTTTAATGAACTATTTATTAGCAGCAAAAGATTTTACGAAGTAAAATAAATAACGTGTTCAGTAGGAGCAAGGCTATGGACCGTTTTTGTTTAATATGTAAAAAGTGCCATGCCGCGCCACTATGAACCGGTAAAAAACCACTACTGCGGTAACGGTACATTCGCCCAGTTAAATTTTTTTCTATATAATATAAAAGCGAGAATAGTTTAAAAATTATAGTATCTAACCGTGACGTTATTTTATTAGCTGTTTTGCAATACCTATAACAGCGGGAAAAAAAGAGTAAAATACATTTTTCAGAACAAAAATAATACAAATCTCCGAAATTCTCTAAATATGCAAGATTTTTTTTTAGTCTTATGTAAACTTATCGCGCATAACTCTTTTTTTTTGTATAGGTTTTTTTGGGGTGATTAGAGGTTTCTGCTCTTGACTAACCTCCAAAATTGAGTCAACTCAAAATAAGCGTTGGCAGAATCGATTTAGGTTTATTGCTCATTGTATGGTTTAGTAAAATAGTGACCAACCCCATTTTCCAGCGATTTGTCATTGCTATTAATTTGTATTTTACTCGACGACTGACGAGTAATGTAACTTTTTCTTTTTAATATCGTTTTTTATTTTATTAACGATTTGATAAAAGTAAGTAAAAAAGGTTGCTTTTTGTGTTTTCCCAATTATTAATTTTACAATAATAACAAAATCTGTCAAAACTTCCTGCAATATTTCAATTTTTGCATTAAGGCCATGCGTACAAGCAGAGTTTTTAAAGAAATTATAAATGTTTTTATTCAGATATAAAAATCGTTTACTATTAAAATACAATTTTTTAGCGCGGAACCGGTTGTAAGCGAAAAGGGAAACCCAACCTTTCTATGGTGCTATGCAATTTGCATTCCTTGTGATGGTTTGGCAGCCGACTATAAATGAACCTGTTGGTTTGTACACCGTATACAATCTATGTAAATACCAATTCTTGTAATCGACTTTGAAAAACTCAACAAAACGGTATTTTTGTAATTAAATTGTATGACATTGTATTTAATTGAAAATCGTTTTTAAATACATTTTATTGTAATACTATTATAACGAGTAATAACTGTAATCTTACAAAAGATTTTGTATGCAATTATGTCAAATTAAAACTATAATTATATGGGTTTAATGTTACAATTCGAACATTTAATTAACACATTATTACATATGGGGCCGTGTGTGAAAACCAGAATGATCGAAATTAATTATACTTCACGAAGATATAGAATGAGTCATAACCAGTTATAATTAACTGTTCCTTAGGTTGTTAGCATTTTAAAGTCAAAATGCTACAAAAGTAGTGCGCTGACAAAAATACAATATTAGATACCTCATCTGTTCGCGTGTTTAAATCTTTCTCATTTTGATTAGCTTTCAACAATTGGAATATATTTTAAGTTAGGTTCTATGATAACGCTTTTCGGAATAATTAAGTATATAAGTTTTGTCGGTCGACAAGTCTAAGGGTTGTATTATTGTTTTCAGTGTTATACTTACTGTTATGCGCTAACATCGCCGTGAATGTGATAAACCATAACACGTTTGTCCGCCGGTTAACAATCATCGTTTTTTTTTTATTATCACTATTATAATTTGTAGGTAATGTAGATTATATTATTATTTTTCTAAGTAAGTATTCTAGGAACGTGAAAAATAATTGAGAAATGGAAAAACTGTGTCGTTTTGTCACCGGCTGTCTGTCGTCTTGGTGTCGCACATTTTATTTTTATTGCCGACAAATACACGAACTGAAAACCGATTTAAAATTTTAAAAAAAAAACGACAATAAATGAAAGTAGGCAATGCGTGTACACGTTATTACGATGATCAGAAACGGACTAGGTGAACGATAACCCGTCCCAAACCGTTGCGGATCGGTAACTGTTCGGCTGAACTTCAACGTTGGTCGAAACCGTTTTGTTACCGTTTTGGTCTTCTTCCTTTTGGCCGTCCTCTCTGCTGGTGGGAGTTTAGTCACACTGGCCAGTCATCAGCTGACTATATCGTTGTTTTTATTGTATTACATGGCTATTATTATTATTTTATTGTAGATGATAGTATTTATGTAGTGTAATATTTGTCGTTTTTTTTTTTTTTTTTTTTTTTTAAGATCGAAAAACGCAATCTTTGCATTTGACCATTATATTTATGCTTCAATGTGCAATTCAATCGTGTATTATCGATGGCATATAGCCATCACAGGTGCACATTAGTGACTTTTTTTTTTGTATAATTTTACAACAACGTTTACCATTTATAAATTATACTATTTGTACAACAACTCGACGATGCATTTAGCGTATAAAGTTTGATCTTTAGCTTCTATCGTTAATACTAGCTGTAAAATTACACTTATCACACAGCCGTCGATATGTTACTAAACACGTAATTTTATGTTATTATCTATTATTATTGTATTTGTAAACCGTCATGAAAAAAAAATCCCTAGTTTTTTGATGAGCCGACTCGCCATTTATATCATCAGGCGATGATGTGTCGAATAATGCAAGTGGTAAATTTCGGTTTACTTCCAAAAATCTTTCATGTTAAAATCCCTAAATAAACGCTTCGATTCCTAATCTAATAGATATAAAAAAAAAGTATTAACTGTATTTATAAAGCACAACAAAATAATCAAGAAGTATTTTACATTCGTTATTAATTTTAATTTTAAAAATTCTCTTAACAATAATAATTATTATTGTTTTGTACGTTTCTATCTTTCAGTTTCATCCAATAATTAAAAAAAAAAGCCATAAAGGCAGGAAATAAAGTATAGCGTCAATGTTCATGGTCATTTATTTTTCGCGTGTTATTTTACACTCCTAATTTAATCAAATATTGTTTTTATATTAAATTTAATCAACTTTTGACAGTTGCGTTAAACAAAAAAAAAAGTTACAACTTTAGTTTTTTGTGTAGCCAATGTTTGATATAATTGAGATGATAACAGCTACCGCATCAAAGATTAAAAACCTACACAAAAACCATTTGCTTGACCTTATATTCGGTAGCGTGTTTACCACTCCATGGTTCAAGCGCATTCAGTCACGTGCTGTCGTTTACTACATCCAAAACTTAAAAACCTAAAAAAAAAATTACTTATCCAAGTACTCGACAACGGAGCGTTACGACCAACGTTCAACATGACCGTATTTGTATGGAGCAAGAACCCTGGGGTGCAAAATATATCAACATAACTGGTATATAAATCAAATTCCTGAGCACAATATGAAGTGTAGGTACCAATATCAATCGAATAGTTATTACTTTTATTGGATTTATAAGTTAACACTTATTTGATTTGGTTTTAAAATGAGGTGTTTTCATTTGTACCAACGATAACTTTAATAACCTTAACTATTTTATCATGAAGCAAGTCTAAAAAGCAGAAGATGTTAAAGTAAGACTTAAAGTTTAAAAATTTTACCCTATATGCTTAAGATAGTATCCAGAGGGAGGGAGGGTTGAGGTTTCAAACCGTTCCCCAAAATATCTTTGATTTTTTTTTTTTAATATAGACTGTGACTTCTGTCGAAATAACATGTGATATTATGTATTCATTGTAAAATTATATAAATATATACATACATACAGGATAAGGGGTTGTAACCTACTTATTTAAGTTCTAAATGTGTGTACAGATCTAAAAAATATAAGACTTATACCTATTTAATAATTGTGTAATTTTAAAATAACTGTGAACCTAACCTAACCGTGAAAACCCCAAAAAATCAAACGGCATAATTTAACATTTATTGGCTATAAAATCATTTATTTTTATATTTTATAAGTTTTCCTACATTAGTCGGCTTTAACCGAGTTTACCACTTTTAGTTATAATTATTATTCGTGAAATCCTGTGATCGTCCCCACCCCCAATGTGTACTAGCTTCTTATTTTATTGTCAAAACTTAATAAGATTATTTTAAAACGTCCGTGTAGATATCCTAAGTTAGTTTCAAGTTTCTTTTTTTGGTAATTTTTCCTCCGTTTAATCTTAATCTTCAAAAAATAAATACAATAAAATAATAATAATAATAACTTTGACTGGCGCCAACATAACCAACAAACGTCATCTATATTTTGCGAGTTTTTCGTCGGGGAAAATTAGAAATTATTTGTCTTTGACGGATAAATGTGTAACCGTTAGTTAAACCGGATCGTGGGCCAACTAGAATCTATACAGCAGCTACTTTCTCCTCTCCGGAAACGAAAACCGTACCGGTTAACACTTAAACGCACATACCAACTCTCATGGAGAAACGAGGTCAAGATTATAACTTAAAATAATAATGTGGTATTCGTGAGGATTAGTCTGTGTCCCTGTGGTGTCGTCGCCGTCTACGGGGTTGAACGTCGTTAGACGAAAAGCAAACTTATTGTAATAACTTTAATAATTACAAATAAAAAAAACATAATAGTACAAGTATACACGTTTGACATTTATAGCGATCGTCACGAAACTACTTGATATTTTTATGAATACAAAAAACAAAATATAACCTACTTAGGTTGGTCTAAATGAGCAAACCGATCTGTTTATTTTTGCATATTTAATTTATTAATAGACTTGTGTATCATATTTATTTTTATATAATATTGTTTTGTCTTGCATGGAGAATTTCTGTTTAATTAACATTATAAATAATTTGCTTATACTTTTTTGAATTTTTTCTGGTTTGGGTTATTTAAATGAAAAAGTGAGTATCAATAACCACCAAAGGCCTAGGCTTGATAGTAATAAATAATAATGTTATAGATTATTTTTATTTCTCTATTCTCCCCTTCTCTTTCCCATCCATTCTACTTCTCTCTCTCTCTTACTATCATAACTTCAGCCACCAAGCATAAATTATCTTATAGACGATATAGTAACAAAGACTTTTTTCAAAATAAATTATTCCTTATTCTAATACAAAATTAGTTGTACTATAATTCTAGAGTTTTCAATCCAAGGATAGGGTTGCAACAATTTTCTACGTTTCTTTATTGAATATTGTTGGCGTTCCTCTTCATTTATTAATATTAATTCCATTGCTGATTTTTTATTATATGGGTTTAATATTGTTAGCTTAGAGTACTTCCCAATTATCTTGTCGCCTACCTGTACTAATTTATTTCCTTTTAAATTTATCCTTGACCTTAAATTATTTTCTCTACTGCAGACTAAAATTTTCGTCTTCATAGCGTTTTGTTTCATGTTTAGTTCACTTTCCATCCTCACTTCCATATCTTGACCCCTATTTGTATATTCTTTCAAATATTATAATCTAAGACCTTTTGAATGTGCATTAAATATTAAAGGTGTTTATGCCAAACCTGACATATTTCATAATTTTTGTCTCTTTTTATATACATCCAAAATGTATCACTGCTAATTAATTTTTTTATAATTTCTAAAACAAAAATCTTCTTTCCATAAATAGTAAATACAAATCCAGCTCATTTCAGCATATTGAACATTACTACCCTGTTAACAATATTAAATTATTTTTGTGAAATGTCAAAAGTAATTGTGCATTATTTTATTTTATATATTATATTTTGATTTAAAAGTTAATTTTCTATTTTTCATGACAACGGCATAATGTCATTTGTACCTTTTTTCCTTCGCTTAATAATCATATTATTCTAGGTGAACATCATTCTCCATAGTATATTACTACATAAAATCGAATTTAACAATGACAAATTGTGTATTCCATGCATCCATTAGGTTATATAAGAGTCTTCCTCTCCCTACTTGATAATTGTTGAGCCCTATCTGTATATTGTCAGTCACTTTAAACGTCCGGTTAATATTAACTAGCCCTTTGTTGTAATAATCGTTTATTGTAGGATTTTGAACCTTTACACTCGAAAACTCAACTTATTTACTTACTTATTATAGAAAAATTCGTTTAATCTGGAGTCGCGTATTTCACTGTTATACAATAAAAAAGAAAATGTTTAATTAAAATAGCGTTCATATTTGTTAATAATAATAAAGATTTGTATATTGACATTAACAAAAATTAAGGTATTACGCAACTGTCAAATGAGATTTATTATTAAAATTATAGCTGTATGCAAATGTTTGATGATTATTATTCATTGATACGATATTATGTATAAATAAATTACACACAATTTGTTAAAGTATCGATTATAGTTGTAGGCAATTTATTTACCGATAAATTCGTTAAGTAACTTCTGAATTGTATACATTCATTAGCAAATTAAGAAGAAAGATCATTCGTATACATGTTTTATAGTATTTTTGTTTTTATTTTAAGTTTTTACGGTGATAGTTTTATAATTTGAAACAAGCAGTTAAATTTTTTATTAGCTTTGTCATAGTACAATTTTCTTTTTTCTAGTTATGAATGTAATCTGTCAATAATAGCTGTATAGTCATAACGCAGGCATGATTGCTAGATAATACCGCACAGGAAAATTGCCCCAGACTTGGAAAAAGAAGTATTTTATCGTGATAATTTCTGATTTTAAGTTATAAAATCTTTCATGACTGAAACAAATGAGCAAAGATAAAAAAATTTCGTAATCTAGCCTGTTTAATTTGTCATGAGTATAGTAACTATTAATCCTACACGAGTCTCGGATTTCAAAATTTATTTCTTCTTCTCTTTTTTCATCCATCGTTAATTTTCTTTTTCCTTTATGTTTTTTTTTTTATAAATGTTATGAGTCCTAATTTTTTTAGTTCCTTTCTCTTCATAGATATCAAACATACTTCTTAAATCTAATACATATTGCATTAATGATTCGTATAAACCAATAACCGTTTCCAAATCGATTTCAACTGACTGAAACTCCAAAAAACTAGACCTTAATAGGGAAATACCTACTTAATTAAAATTGTTTTTGTTATTTTAGAAACATAAATATGTCAACTTGAAATTAATTGTTTTTTTCTTTTAAATTATAATATAAATATAATTAATTTAGTCTACATTATACTAAAATATTCACATCATATATTGTTTGTACAGAATACATAATTTATTTTTTTAGGTTTTTTGACCACCTAAAAAAAATGGTTTAAATATTAGCTATGCTTGTAAATTGTATTACATAATAACGTCCAGTTTAATAATTATATAATGCGTGAAAAATCACGTTTTTCATCATATTATTATTTGTTAATGATATTGTCCGATATAAAACGTTCAGTTTTTGATTTCATCATCCAACATATATTTTAGACAAATATACTGGTAAAATAACCCATGTAGGATACGCCTACAGGTTTTGTTGATGTGCTTATCGAACGGAAACAACACTATGCATTCCTATACGGCTAATATTAAATTTGATTTAATCTTTCATTTGGTTTTTGTAAATTAACGTGCCGGTAGTTTTATGTTCATTGTAAACGGATATGTGCAAAAGTAATAGAACAATATATGATATTGAGCTAACAAAATTGGTACATTGACTATATCGAAATGTTAAATTATTTTTTAAATACTTTTTTAGTCTGTACGTTCTACAATCATTAAAAAGAGTGAACGTATGAAATATTAAATTTTATATTTCTCAAACGTTTACTCGATTACTAATCCTAGTGCCTTATGATTTTTGTCTGCTTTCGAATGATGTTTACAAAAACGGCGTTAATAACCGGCAAATCAATGCATGTGTTTAGTTAGGTATAAAATATACAAATCCACAAGTGTCCACAATATTATGAAAACTATGACGGACGGTTTTGACGAGGTTTCGCACTGCAGTGAATAGTTAGGTCTTCGCATGTCGTTATGATAATTCATGACTATTAATGGCTTTTGATTTCATTTAAATCGGAATCGGGTGGTTAGACAAAAAAATCGCCATAATACTATACAACGAGTGTTACTTACGTTTATTGTACTGTACTTGAGACTACGTTCAAGCTAATTGAAAAGGATCTAATAAAAATCTATTTTCAAACAAAATATTATGTAAAAATAAAAAAATTAAAAGCTATTGAATTAAATATTATTTATTTATTACAATAAATACGTTATTCGATTTGTTTCAGTTTTCAGTCGTTTTTTAATACATTTTTCCCAACTATTAATTTAATCTATGCACTTTCTAAAATTATCCCAGTTATATATTATTATATATATATATATATATATGACATTTCTTTCTGTCGTCTAGCTGGATTTGTAATTTCGTTTAATCATAATTTTTTTAACTGTATAGACTAATTAATTTATAAAAATATTTAATAAGTCTAAAAAAACATTTATATAAAATATAATTATTTTAAAACTGGCTCTTAGTATATTGTGTACGTTGATCCTATTATATCCAGGTATCTTCTGGCTTCCAAATAGTATTTTTAAAATTTGTCACTTTTGGACTTGCCATGCATTTCCAACTCGATTATTACATACTTCTCATATGTGTCAATTGCGATTAGGTAATTTTTTTCTAGAGATGATTTTACCGTCTTTTGCGGCGGACGAGCAATATAATTATATCATTTTAATTTAACCGTTCTACAACTACAACAGTCTACTCTATTGTTTAGTGATGTACGGTATTTACACGACACCCAGAAATTAATGATCTTGACCCCGAGCGCGTGCAAAGGTCGGGTAATAATATAATAAATATCATTGTATAGATTTAATATGCTGTTGAAATAATAATGCATGGTTTATGAATCCTTGAGAGTGTGAATAAGTTCATTATGCATATGTTTTATATATAACATGCGCACGTGGTCATTACGTATACTATAATACGTATATATTACTTATATATTGTATTATAAAATTGTATTTTCTATCACAAATTACCCATCAGGGTATGATCGTAAAATAATAATTAAAGTATATTGTACTTAAAAATAGATAACTGTTATGGGCCGTTTGGTTAATTATTTTACCTTCTATTACTTTCCCCGAGTTTAAACAAATTATCAGCTATAAATGCGTTAAAACTTTCGGGGATTGATATATCCGAAACTATTCCAAATGAAATTATCAATTTATTTATTTTTTCAAACTGGGGTAATACTTGATGGTTCATTACCTATGAGCCACATTATATACAAACAGTAATATTAATTTTGCTCATAGATCCCATAATATATGAATTATAATGAAACGTTCAATTTTACTGATATTAATAATTAATGTCGCGTCATTAATCCAGTTTTATCGCTTATTTTTTTATTTATTAAAAATAAAAATAGCTAAAATTTATAAGTGGAATTGTTTTCACTTGACAATAACCTGTTTTTATTTTTACTTGATCCGGTTTATTTTGTTGGATATGCAATATTGCCATATTTTCGGGTACACGCCAAACAATTGCTCGGTTTGGGTTTTTGTCAAATGATTCTTCCTTTTCGATATTTTTCTATGTAAACAAATAATTAATAATAATTGGCGTTAGCTGTATGAAGTGGAAAGGGAGTATATTCACTTATAGTTATGAGAAAATATTTGAAATTCCTTGCCCTCTGGCTAATAACCTTCTTGTGACGTATAGTTCTATAGCGTGTGTTTAAAAGTTCAAAGTAAGAAAAACAATTAAGGCACATGCGACCAAAAACTTAATGTAGTCATATTTTGACGGTGAATAGAGATTTCCTCTTTCAGTTAAGTTGTCTTAAGTGTGTTGATGGAGTTGATCTTAGACATTTATCAAACAAATTTCTCACACTTTAAACAATCGTGTTTGTCTTTGAAATCTGTCTGTCATTAAACTGTTCGTTAGAAAGCGCTTAACAATTTTGTTGTTACTTGTGAAAGAGCAGGTTCCTCTCGTCCTCCATTTCTTTTTTCTTTTCAAGATACCTAGGTGAAATGTGAATTACTGTCATTTGACTAATCGTCTCACAACAATATATAATAACAGTGCGTTATAATAGTCACCCACGTTTTTTTTTCATAGAAAGTCAAAAAACAAGTAAGGACGTATTTTACATTTTTTTCTGACGAGTTGTAAACATTTTTGAAGGCTCGAGAATTCAAAAAAAAAAATAGTTTTATAATTACTAAAAATAGTATAATATTATCTGATCTGTTCGGAATTCAATTGTAATTATAATGCCACGCGATAACAATAATAATATTATAATCCATCTTGCATATGTTTTTTGTGTGCAATTTATGTCAACGACCTTGTGATAGGCGTTTTGTTTCTACTTAAACATTGTTTTCATTCACAACACAATCGCGCCATGCACTCAAAACGGTACTTGGAGGTGGCACACAATGATTTCGAGATCGTCAAATCTTTGCCAAGCTACATAAGCGTTTCTAATAAGCTGGTTGGAATAATAAGGAGCAGCGCTTCCGGTCAACACTAATAATAATAATAATAAAACGTCGAATTTAATTTAAAATCATCATCGTCTTCCGACCTTGTAAATATATTTTGTTGTATTTTTTGTGATAATACCGTTTAATTCTCCTAAGTATTATCGTTTTAGTCATATTGACTGACTATGAAAGTCATATTGACGTCATTTAACTGGGTACAAGCTGTGAAATAATATTTTGGCCATATTTGGAATCTATCGTTTAATTTTGTACGAATATGTGGTTGTCACAATTTACTATAATCGGCAATCGGTTCATAAGTCTATTTTAACTAAATTCTAAATAATAATAAAAATGGTAGAGGTCAGTTATCAACTAAATTGAATAATAAGTAATAATTACTTTATTTTTGAAGTTTAAACAGTACGTTAACCTTTTAAGGACTTTTTTAATTAAAAAAATGTTTAGTATTTAAGATTAAACAACCATTCAATCGTGTATAAGGGATTTCCAGAACATTAGGGAGTAACTATTTAAGTGCTACGATGCTAATTGTTCTATACAAGTGTTAGTTTGCTAAAAAATTATGCATTTGGTTGGTTTATTCTGATAGTGAATTATTGTTATCTTAATCGTGCAGTCGTTTATTACGGAAAGCATTAAATTGTTTTTTTTTAACAAGACCAATATGAAAATGGTATGGATGGATTATTATAAACGAATAATTGTCACAGTGATATATACAATTGCTAATATGTGTCATTGTTTTTTCAACAATGGTGTCGTAGTTCCGTGGATACAAAACGTGTATTATCGAATTTGTCGAATTAACTATAGAAAGGATGTCGCTGTGATAGAATTGTTTAATGTACATCGTGCATAATATTATCTATGAGCTGAAATACTATTTTTTATTATTATGTCTTGGTCAAATGTCAAATTGTGTTTACCGGTTTATTGTTCAAATTTTTTTCTCTACCACTAGAATGTGTAAAAACAAAATTAACAATCTATTTATTAGTTATTGATCCTGTTTGAGGTGTGATCATCTTTGCCGACAGTGTTTAACATTGACATTTAACAAATTACAACGACAGAAACACGCTTTATAAAGGCACTTAATGTTTCGTTCTATCGTTTATTACCTACATTTCGATTAAACAGAATTCAAGTAGCTAAAGACATTGTACATTATTTTTTTTTGTACTTTTGACAATACAAAATTAACAAAAAATTAAAACGGGTCAGTTTAATTAATTTACAACTGTAAAAAAATGTGAAATAATTCTGTGAAAAACCCAATGACGTTAGTCCAGACCAGTATTAATTAGTAATAGAATACAAAATAACTATTTTAACCATTTTTTTAGCAAGGTCGTAATGTCTTAAGTTTGAAAAAAACCTTGTTTAATATTTTGTTTGTTATTATTTTTGCTCAAAAACCTATTTTATGCCAACAGTATCGATAGCCTGATCGTATTTTGATTCTATCAAACTATAGACTTTCTACAGTTAGCCTAATCCTCAGGTTTCTAAAATTGAATTTCCACATATTATATATATATATATATATATATATTGTATTTTAAACCTTAAATTTTGGTAACTTAATAAGTAAAAATAAAATAAATGTTTATCAAAATCACATTACTCTACGCGAGGCGTTATCATTTTCCCATAGTCTTTACAAATTAATTAAAAAATAATAAGTTAACATAATTCAAATGTATAACTATGTTGTTGACAGTGAAAAAATCAGAACATGTAATACTATTGTTTTGCAAAAAAAATCTTTTTCGATTAATAATTATTATTTTGGTTTACTCTAAGTGATAAAAATTAAAAAATGAATTTTACACCTTATACAATTGTTTATTTATATATTAATTGTATTCATTTTTTTTTCAGCTCGGCATAAAAATTAATGAGCTTGACAACAAGGGCGATTCGGCGTTAGACTTGGCTCTGCGTGACCATCAAACAAGCATTGGGGAAATGTTATGTGAGAATCAAGCCGATTTGGATTTGCGTGATCGAAACGGTCATACGTTACTACATTTAGCTGTACAAAGAGGCGATTCGTATGCCGCAAACTTCTTGTTGAGTCATGGCGCTTCTGTGAGCACTGTCACACCCGACCAAGGCAACACAGCCCTTCATCTGATTGCCAGTTCGTCATCTCATCCCGATACCAGCGAATCCACTGCTGCCATGACCGCTGTGGCTGGAACGTTGCTCAAATCTGGACTAGATCCGAACTTGCCCAACAATAATGGATTGTAAGTAGAGCCTCTTCTTATTCACGCAAAATACGTGAAACCGAATGTCTGATTCATGTAACTGACCGATAGCTCTAATTGTTATCTTAACTTCTCCGTTGTATACCGAGTATTTTTAAGGGGCTAAAGTTTTTTTTTTTAAAAATGATCTTTTATTTTTCAGTACGGCTTTGCATTTAGCCGTTTTAATTCAAAATGATGACATATTTACACTGCTTTTGGAATATGCAGAGTCTGGCAAAATCAATCTTAACGTCCAAACGGTTGACGACCACACTCCTTTGTACTATGCTCTAATCAATACGCTCAAACTGGAAGACGAAGAGAGTTTTGCATCACGGTTAGTTGCGGCCGGAGCCAATCCTAATCCGGTAATACACTCTTGACACTTAGCTAATGTTAATTGTTGTATTTATATCAACATGTCAATTACTTTTAGATTTATAGGAAAACGTCAGATTCCATGTTGCATAAAGTAGCTGACGAAGGTCTCGAAGATGCAGCTCTTTTCATTACAACCCGTTGTGATAATATTAACTACACAAACAGAAAAGTATGACAATACTACAAGAAACAAAAATAATTAGTAATTACAATTTTTTCATTTTATATAATTAAATGATTTTTTGCAGGGAGAAAGCGCTTTACATATAGCGTGCAAAAGAGGACTGTCGCGTTTAGTACGACGTTTGCTAGAATTTCACGCAAACCCGAATTTGCAAACATTACCTCCCGACAGTATTATATTGAGCACTGACGATGGCTTACAAATAGCGTATAGACTAACGCCATTGCACACGGCTATAATTCACAAACAAGAAGGGGCCGTGAATGCTATTTTACATCATCATAGTAAGGAAATAGCTATTGTTGGTTATTACTAAATTTTGATGATGTAATATTTTTTTCCCTGTTAGATACGATTTTAGCTGAACCAAAGGATGATTTTTCTTCTGTTAATTTAAACCTACGAGATTCGTTGGGAGATACGCCTTTGTCATTGGCATTAAAATCTGATATGCAACATATAGTTCCTGATCTCATTGCGGGTAATTGTTTGCGCTTTTTTTCTATAAATATTAAAGTAAATATACTTTGACAGTTGTGTAGTGTATAATAATTGCATTTTTAAGGTGGAGCTGATATCGATATGAGAAACGGAGAGGGCATGACTCTCCTCCATCAAGCGATACTAATTGGAGACGAAAAAACGGCTTTATATTTAGTTAAACAAGGATCAAATTTTGATTCAAAGTGATTATTTTGACAATTATTCTTTTTGGTAATAAACAAATTTTTTTTTTTTTTTTTTAGAACTCAAGATGATCAAACACCGCTGGAACTTGCTGTAGCTGGCGGTCAGAATATTGTTGTTGAAGAGTTATGTAAGCGAGGTGTTGACATGACCACTCCTGCTTCTAACGGTGATCCTATTCTTTGGCTTGCTTTAACTGCCGATCAAGAAGACATTGCTTCCACCCTAGTCAAGTAAGCTATTCCTCTCCTCGATTTATAGCTAAAACGTTTTAAAATGCTGTTTATTTAAGGTATGGTGTTGATACTGATTCATGGAGCGAAGGCCCAGAAGGATGCTTACAGACTCTGCTGCATCGTGCAATTGATGAAAATTCAGAAAACGCTGCTCGTTTTCTTATTCGCAGGTACGATTAATTGTAATTAAATTGTACTCTAACCTAAACTAATAAATACTCTGCTGTCTGTACTTTTTCAGTGGCTGTGATATAAATAGTCCTCGAAAACCTGGACCCGGCGGTCGAGGAGGTGAAGAATCCAAAGACTTATCTTCTCCTTTACATTTATGTTGTCACTGGGGACTTCAAACTGTTGTGCAAACACTATTGGAACACGGAGCCAATGTTAATGCTTGGGTAGTAATTTGCTTTCGAAATACACACTATAATTGTAACTTTGATTCTATCTTCATTGTCAACGCTAAAAAGACTAAACAATCATGACGTTTTTCTAATAATTATTTGTTTTATATTATCACTTGAACGATATAACTAATTTTTGCAAAGCATAGTTGTTTTAAATGACTACCTTGAGAAGTCTGTTATAAAAAAAAAAAAAAATTAAGAAACTAATTACAAAATGAACAGAGAATAATTTATTTGCCTTCAGGATGCTGAACATAAAACACCTCTTCACGTCGCTATTAAGAATCAGCACAGTGGCATCATAACCTTGTTGCTTTGTCATCCGTCAATTGATTTGACCAAGAGGGATCGTACGGGCTTAACTCCTTTTGCGGCTGCGTTGACTTGTCGAAATGACAAAGCCGCTCGTTCAATACTAGATAAATTGCCGGCAGCTGCAGAACAAGTAATTCGCAAGTTATAACTTCAAATTGGTTTAAATATATTAACTTTCAATGTGTGTATTTGATGTTAGTTTGACAACAAAGGATGCAACTTTTTACACATGGCAATCCAAAAGGGTGATATTGAAAGCGTGCTGTTTTTGCTCTCGGTAAACGTGGACGTTAATTCCAGAGTCCAAAACGAATTACAGACTACACCTCTACATTTAGCGGCTGCGTCTGGTAATGAAATGTTGGTGCGCAGTATCATTTTGGCTGGAGCCAGGGTACGATAAAATTTGTCAGTACGCTATTTTCTGTTTTTACATTTTATTCAAGTTCAAACGTTTACTATTAGGTCAACGATCAAGATACAATGAAGAGAACGGCATTGCATGTAGCCAGCGAAGCCGGCCACGCTTCTATTATTACCGCCTTATTGACCAACAACGCTAATTTTGATGCGGTCGATTGTGAAGGTTTGTTATAAATTTAAAACTAAAAACTGCTACTTACGATTATTTATATCATTTTTGAAAATAGGACAAAATGCATTACACATTGCTTGTCGTGAAGGACATTTGCAAGTCGTACAAGTACTGTTGGCTGAATCTCAGATAAACGCCGAAGCTATGACCCTAAAGTGTCGCAATCCTTTACACGAACTGGCCAAACACAGTAAAGAAAGTGCTGCCGCAATATGTGAGGTGTTTTTGGAATACATGCCCAAATATCCATTAGAAGTTCAAGACAGTGAAGGAAATACAGGTATGAAAATTTTAAGTTAAATGTTAACCACAACATTTACAGTTGACTGTAATTACTTTATTTTGCAGCACTTTTGTTGGCTTATATGAAAGGCAATGGGAACTTGTGTCGAACATTAGTGAAAGCTGGTGCTTGCGTGGGTGCAATGAACAACGATGGCATTACCATTTTCAACTGTCAAATGGCCACTACACAGTTGCTGTCCAGGTATGAATATAGGATAAGTAAACTTAATGACAGATTTACATCTCGTTTAGTGTCAGATCAAGCCGGAGTGCAGTCAATAGAGTTAAAATCTATGGGCCGTTCTGATGAGAAACTCGATGAGTCGTTTTTGATAAGCCACTTCAATCTAACCTTGAGAGGACGCCAAACACATATTTTTGTGATAAAAATAATGCGTTTGTATTTCAAATGCTACAAAGTCTTAAATGAACATACACACATAAGTATTATACTGTTGGAAAGGTGATAAGTTCTACCGTGTTTTGTCGTGTTACATTTTCTTAATTGTAATTATTTTCTTCCATATATGCAAATAAATATTACTATATTATGATATTTTTGGTAAGCCGTAATGCTTGCTTTTTGGTACTATTTTCAAAATCTGATGGAAACAAACAATTATTAATAAAACATCATTAAACTCATCATTTTTTAAATGGTGTTTCCATTTTTACTTTTTATTCACTTTAAACTTCACAGTATTTTATCTACAATTGTTTGATGGAAAAAAATTGTAATTTTAACTAAAGAAATGACTGTGATAGTCTAACAAAAAAAAAACTACTAGTAATACTAATTCTTGTTACTGTATTAACAAGTATACACTTGTATACTACACTTGTTTTTATAGCTCTAAATTAAGGTTTTGTGAAAAACTGTCTTATACTCTAGTCCTTAATAAATAAATGGTATGGCGTCCTCTTAATCTCTATCTTCTAAATGTTATTTATAAGACAATTTTTTAAAAAACAAAATTTAGATTACTCGATAGCCTGACCAAAGAACCGCCGTGGGTCGAAGGATGTGAAGTGTGTCAAGAGTGTGGCATGAAATTTGGTTTTACCATGCGTAAACACCATTGGTACGTAAAAAATCTTACATACGTCTTATTACTATTATAATAGTCAGCTGATATGTATTCTTATTTTACAGCCGCCATTGTGGTAGACTATTGTGCAGTAAATGCTCCAGCCAAGAAGTTCCTATCATAAAGTACGGCCTTGTTAAACCTGTCCGAGTGTGCGTATCGTGCTTCCAAGTCTTGCAGGGAGTTTAAAAAATAACCTGTGTAATCCCTCAAAATATGTATACTTAAATATCAAAAGGAGAATGTAACCAATCAGTTTGTTATTATTTAATATTATTATTGTAACCACTATATTATATTTGGTTTGATACAAAGAAGTAAAACAATAAGAAACAGAATATTTATCTACATGTTTCTATTTGTCAAATTCATGTTAAATTTATTTAGAACTATTCCAATTTACTGATAATTTGTTTATTAATATGTCAGTTTTATATTTTGTATTTATTTATATATTTAACCTTTTATTATTGCTGTTAATCGCCTATAATTTTACTATTATAAATTCATTTTATTATTTTTTATACTATTAAATTATTTGTTTAAATTAATGTTAAATATAAAGTACATTAAATCTAACAATCATTATGAATTCTTAATAATCACTGCTTTTTCTAAATGTCATGAAATATAGCTGTTATTACTGTTTTAATACAGGACGGCTAACACTGTAACCACACAACACTGTTCTCTTTAAAAATCTAAATGAAAACTTAGTAGAACATGAGGTTCAATTTTTCATCGGATAACTTACTACAAAAATCAATGAGTTTTTGTAATAAGTTTCAACTGTCTCACGTTAATGGTATTGATAATACTATTTTCGTGTATTGATAAATGAATTATTATAAAATCTACGGTTGTATTGAAGACATGTCCAATGTAATCTTAAAAATATTTTAACTATTTATGGGTTTATTAATTGAGTATTAATAAAATTAGTGAGTAAGATTGAAAATTGGCGAGCAAATTACCGGATGAGCGCTTTTGAATATATCGTTGGCATGGAGGGGCAGGTTTTGAAACTAGATGTCTTAATTAAACTAAAACAATCGACCTAGTTAAAATCTTCTAACATCAGCTGCTGTATTGATATAAACGTCTGAACTCTAAACAAACGTAATATTCCACGACCTTTGAAAGTAAGATACCGGAATTGGTAACCGACAAAAACATATTATTATTATCATCTTCTTATACATAGTAAATAATAGTTAACTAATGCACATACTTACGAATTATAGCGCCCATTCTGCCCATTTTTTAAGAGTAAAGTATAGGCAATTTTTTTACAAAATCTCAACTTAAAAGTTATACTGTGATGTGTAATTAGGACTCTTTTTTAGTAGTTTTTGGACTACCATAACATCCTTGGCAGGGATTTAAAAAAAAAACTGTCTCACTTTATTGTTACAGCTCTTCTAAAATAATTGTCTTACATGAATATGTTACTGAATACCATTTGAAAGTTAAGAACATTATATGTGTCGCCTCGACGAGATTTTTATAATAACTTGGTATTAAAACCAAAATGAGTTCTTGAACAATTATTTTTTTGTACCTGTTTATTAACTTCAGATGACATAATTAACTTTGCTGTAAGACAATTTTTGAAAGAGTTGTATCAAAAAAACTAACTCATGTTTTTACATCGTAATAATGCATGTGAGGCGTCCTCTTAACGGTTAACCTCTGCCGAATACCACGATTTCACTTCTAAGTAGCGAGTAGAAAAATCGATCAATAAATGTACCAATTACCTAGGTTAGGTTACCTAACCAATTACCAAGAATATAATAATCTATTCTTGGGTTTAAGCTTGTGCAATTTGTTATACTGCCGCTTTTACCGGTATTAAAGTATACAACACAAGTATTCCGTCTCGGTATTAATAATAAGATATTATTATCCAACAGCAGCTTACCGACCAAGTGTGCGTAAATATTTCAATAAAATCGTGTTTATTAAGAGCCAAATGTGTTTTGCGAATTGTGTGGCAAAATGCGTAGGTAAACCGTGTAAAAGCGCTTGTCAAGAATTCAGAGAACGCTTTTTATTATAAAACTGCTGCGGGTAAAATACTACAATATCGTTGTTACATGATCACCACCGCGGGTAGGTTAAGGCAGCTCTATACTTAAATTATAATTATTGTATTTTGCATGTCATGACGGGGACTGGGATTTATTTTTAGACGGATTTAAAAATATTTTGATTTGAAATGTTTCGGCGTTGAAGGTCGAACAAACAATTTGAAACTGATGAAAATTTGTAATTATATTTTTCAATAAGTTAGTGATTAAAAATAAAGTTTGTCTTGTCGTCAAAGTGTTTAATTTTCTCAAAATAAATCAACGGGTTATAAATTTAAATAATGTATGTTATCTATTTACGAAAAGTATGTAAGCGATCCTGAAATGTCGACGTTATCTTTAGTTAAAGAGTGAATTAAAAAGTGCATTGTTGTTTTTAAACAAATAAAGTAATGAACTCATTAAATATACTAGTAATTTTGCATACCAAATTTGATATGTATATTGAACACTTATAATTAAACTTTAATAAAAAATAAACTATTTCTGCCTCAGATTTTCAGAATTATAAGTTATAACTGAAAATAATATAAAGATAGCCTTTTAACTGTTATTTATCAACAAGAATTGTTTTCTATGCAGTACACGAAAAAGAATCAAATAGGGCTAACATGAAATAACCAAAGTCAAACTCGTAACAGACAATTAAGTTTTTTTTTAAATTAATTTATATTCTAGTATTTTCAAAATACATTATTTATAATGTAGTACTTAAATACTTGGTCAGCTGTTGTGTACTTCGTAAGTGGGGTTAACTAAAAAATATAGAAAACAAAGTCCTATCGATTGTGCTTTTAAATTAAGTATAATTTTTAAGATACCGAAAATCTAAATGTTTTGTTTTTATTAAGTGATAATTTATGAGCAGACGCTTAATTTTTGAACGACAAAACGTACGCATGCCAAAAAAAGTTCTGTGTGACTTAATTAAAATTCACAAATAAATTAACAATATTATCTACAATCTTGAAAATGTATTTAAAATTCTCATTTGTTTACTGAAAAATGACAACCTTTTTTTCTACCGCATATACATAATGTAGTTGTAGATTTCAAGTAAAAAATATTATGTCTTATTATACTATTTTATATTTTGTAGTTCAAATACCAAAAGTATTTTGCCGAAATCTGGGTACCTGTAATTTAGATGAAGATTAACGAATTAACTACGGCGGGACTGGTCCCCTGATTAGTATAATATTCAGTTTTTTTAACTGCAAATGGCAACTATATACACTGGACCAACTAACAGTGACACACTATGTACAAATAAATGAGTAAATACTAATATTTATTGAATATTGTGCACATTTTGCATGATTTCAGATTTGTATATTATTTGAAGTTTACTCCCGTTTAAACCGAGATCCGGATAAGTATAATAATATATTTTATATTATAATATTATGTATTATTTACGGTTATAATGTGGTCTAACCTCTTCTGTTCGATACTGCGATGCATGGAACGATCTTTGGTAGATGTGTTGTTAATTAATAACAAGTATTATAACACCCCCCTAAATTTATTATTCGAAGGGAAATGAAACAAGAGCAGGAAAGGATAACGCCAGATTTTATCCGGGTTCGGCATTCCTGTAGGAACAGGATCTGCTGCAGACGTTCCCCGCCAAAATAATTCACATATTTCTTCCATTTCCAGCCAGAATTTAAGATATAAATCAAAGCATAGTATTAAAAGCAACAATATAATCCTTGGAAAATTATCTCTCGTTTTATCTTTATTTAATTCGTTTTTACACTCAAGCTACATCGAATTCTTACCACAAGTAATGAAATCCTGTTGGCACAATATATTCTTCTATACGCTTATAAAAGCCCATATTTCTCTCCATTCTCTTATTTTCTACTGCTCTAGTTCTTGTTAACAGGCTGTTAATAACAGCTACGGCTAAATAAATACTATTATTAAGAGGTACACTTCATTTTTGTTCATTAAGAGATTCGGTATAGGCAATTTTTCGTTAAATCTTTCCATATTCAATTTCAAAGCATTAATTTGAAAGTGATTTTATAATTATTGTCATCTGTAATAATTTCTAAGGCTTGTGATCTCCCCCATATTCAGTGGTCCGTCCCCGTTATTACCCGCCCCTCTGTGCTGGCTTTTGTTTTTAAATAGGATATTGTGTAGATAATTGGTGTTAAAACATACTATTATATTTAAAAAAAATACAAGCAATTACATCATCTACCTTTAGCGCTTCGGGCACTTCCCACGTTGTACGATTACAACGAAGAGGTACTCGAAGCCGGTTACAGACAGCCGCCGTTGGAGTCTAAGATAAAAAGCAGCGGTGCTGTTTGTTTGAGAATGGGTTATTAACGGTTAGTAGCAGATTCATGTGTTTGAGTGCTTTGAAATAGCAATAAATTTAAATTAGCATAAACCAGAATAGGTACATGTGTCCTGACAACTACATAAATAATTAATATCATTTATTTTGCACAATTCGAAGACTTAATAGCATGAGATTTGCATCGAGTCTCCTTAAAGGCCGCCACTTTACTAGGTTATAACTTCAGTACATGAACCATCCAGCGACACGCGGTATTAGCACAGAGTAAGTAAAATATAGAAAAAAACGAAGCACTCGCAGTCGTGGAACTAAATACAAACCGGAAAACGAAGCATTCCTATTTAACCAGTGTAGATTTTGTCCATTTATAATAGCGTTGTTTTATTAACAACTATTGAAAGCGATCAGATTTAATCATATGAGGTGTCAGTAAATCGGGAGAGTTGTGTAGATTACAACTTTTCTTTTTAAAATTAGTTAGGTTGTATACTTTCTTAGTTACAGAAAATATGTACAACATTTTCGAAACCTCGAAATATTTCTTTTAGTCAAAATTATTACATTAAAACTAAGAAATTCATTCGAAACATTGCCTTATAGCTCGCAGTCTTATAGAGTATACACTGATCTTAAAATTGCTTTCATGTTGAAAACCACACATATGTTAAAAAGTATAACAGCTATAGATTATCATTTTGGTCGATATACCTTGAACTTAAAACTTCAAATTTGTTATTATCCAGTAGATATCTAGGAGCAAACAAAAAAATCCACCGTTTACTTAATGATACAACGCAGTGAACAGTAAATAATTATTAATCTAAAAATGTTACATTGTTTGAATTTCCATAATGTTTGTTTGTAAGTACTTGGAATAGTATTTAAACGGTAGAATATCGCATAACTAATCATTTAAATTAATGTTACAATATTTATTTATATAATGATTAAAATCTATATGTAAAAGACTGAAAAACAAGATTTTTGTGCGCGGTAATCTTAGAAGACTTATTTTTTTTATTTGTAGAGAGAAGGTTAGGAGAGGCATGATTTAATTTTTTCGTTTCAATAAATCATTTATTTATTAAAATTAATCAATAATTGCAAATAGTGGCAAGCTTATTTATTGAGTATTAAATTAATCTGTCTCCAATATCAATGTTTTATAAATTATTTTAACATTCGTTGTTTTTCATTTTTTATATTTTGTTGTTTGAAATAGCCTTAAGAAACTGCAGGTCTCTGCTGTGATTTTCGAAAACCATTTTAATACGCTACTGTATTCCACTTTGAGATGAAATGAACATAAAAGCAATAAGTAATAAAAAAGGCATATTTTTTCAAAAATACGTTTCTTATTATATAATATTTGCAGTATTTCTTGTATATTTTTCATTCATTTTTTCGCGTGGGGCCTAGACCGCAGACCGAGTGTAGGCTTAGATTTTTTTATGTTTCAGTAACCCCTTCGGAGATGTCCTTAAACAAAAACCCAAAAAATGGGTGTACATGCTGAGGAATTTGATTTGTTAATGAACACTCACAAGACAACTAACCCTCGTGTGTTTGGGTAAACTGCATCAGCGTGCGCATAAGCAGGTCGCATCCGAGTGTATGTATGACTTGAATATCGGTATGCGAGTCGGCTAATAAAAACAAAAAAAAAACCGAACAATTTACAGAGGTTCAAACACAATATTGTCCTTTTCATTTCTTTCCCAGTTGCACCGTCGTCGTCTACGACGTCTTGGCTTAACATTTTGTCGACCATTTGTTTTTCCTCGAGGCTATCGTATACTGCACACACACACACTGTACGTAGGAACAGACAAATTGGCAAATCCAATTACTCGCGTGCTTTATTGCTTGCACGACATGTATTCTTCGCAAACGTCCATTTGTTACGCTGTCACACTACACCAGCAGCAACACTCGACCGCCTTGGCAAAAGCTCTATCTCCCTCGATTCGCGGGCACGTGGTATGGGTACAGTGGGATAGTGACTTTTTTTCGCCAGTATATATATATATAAATATACACACACATAGGTAGCCGTGTCCGTATACACTATATAATGGCTATATATTTGTTTGCTGGAGCCGAATGTCTCTCGGTGCTTTGGCCAAATTAAATTTGAATTCTAGCGACAAACAACAGTTCTCTTTTTTACGCGGCAAAACTTTAAACTACAGGTTCTTTTGCGATAAATATCCGCCCAAACGTCCGGTACAATATATGTCTTGAACGTCCAAAAGGAAATTGTTAATAATATCGCACACACGCATTATTAGCCCAGTATTTTCAAGTGCCACTCTCGTCGCTGGAATTGGTCTTAGACGAATATCTCATTTAAGTTACACAGTGTTATAGTTGGAAAAAAATATTAAGTAATAGCACATATTATTATTGTAAAACTATTTGATTAGTTATTATTCTACCACGTTGATTTAGATTGTGGATGTGCGTTCTACATTATAATTTATAATCATAAATAAAATACTCGCTGAAGGTACAATGATTAATACATATGATTTTTTTTTAAGTGAACACAATTTTAAAACATTAATATTATGTTCATTTCAATAAAGAAATTCAGTATAAAGTTTAACAATTGATTTTTTCAGTGAAATTTTTTAACCCACGTTTATTTTTTATGCGATTATAAATTCTAAAATTACATTGTCTATAAAAATAATGAATACAGTAGTATTAATAATTAAATTATTTTTTCTATAGGTAACTGGCTCGTGGATTGTAATTGCACCTGTCTGCGTATAACCAATACTCGCGAGTTTTGACTTCATTTAACAATTGTATTTAAATTACTAATTTAGTTTAAGTCTTAAATTAGTAATTACCTACAACCAAATGTATACGATTTACCGTTAATTACATATCGAACGACTAAACGTTAATATAAAAACTCCGCCAATCACATCGAAGTAGGTCTGATGTGTAAAATAAACATTGGACAAATTCCAAGTCATTAGTCTTAAAGTAGATGCAGTTTCTTGTAGTAGGCTTATTTATTAATAAAGATTTTATACTAAATGTTTGTTTTTTAACTGATAAATTTACGTCAATGTCCTTGGCGTAGTAACATTATTTTTGTATAATTCATAATTATTATGTGCATTCATAAATAAATAATAAGTAGAAAAAACTAAAAAAAAACACGTTTTACGCCAAATAAATGCGTTCAAAATTAAAAAAAAATATTGTATGCATCTTTTCCATTAGCATACGCACTTAACATGATATTTTAATCTCATCCTACAATCGTCAGTGGTTATTTACAGTACAACAAGTAACAAGTATTTGTTGCAGTCGGCTTTTATTACAAAATAAAAAAAGATGTAAACTTTGGCGTCAGAGTGGGCCCAAAAACTACAATTCCATTAAAATGCAGGCAACAAATTTACTCTACTTAATATAAAAAAGTTAATCTAGACAACATTGACATAAACTACGGTAATTACACAAAAAGTTAAATTTTTTTAACGGGTTTCAAGTATTATCATTTATCAGTCTTTTATTCATAACACAATATACACAGGTAGACAACATTAATTTAAAAATTCAATATCAGACCCCCTCAGACCTCATGTTTTTATTATTAAAGGTTAAGTGAGATATGTTGTAAGCACACTAATCATTATGTAAATATATATTTATTTTTTTAGTATTAAGACAAATAACAGTATGTATTTTTAACTTAACTTGAAATATTATATTATTAAAATCGTGAAGTTAAATTTCTTAATTTTTTTAGTTTATAATAGCTATTTTCACTGGATCGTAGTATAGTTTTAGCCTTTAGGACTGATGCATTAAACTTTCTATGGTATGATAACGGATAATATTTAGTATGATGTACAGTTATTCAAAATATTTTCATTTGACAAATTATATCTCTACGTTTATTATTTCAAAATGCACGCTTGGTAAAATTAAACTCGAAAGTTACTAAGTAAGAGTCACATGTAAAAAATTATTTCAAATTTTATATAACAAATAAGTATTTTTAAAAAATGTAATATTATTAATAGGTATCTACAACTTTTTATCGCGATAGTCAAAAAGACATGTTAGTATAACAGTTGTGTTTTTTTATTTTGTGCTCTCTCAATGTAAAAAAAAGAATCACGGTGTTTATTTAGGTATTTCCAACCGTGTTCTACGTATTTGAATATTATATTATTAATACCGACTTTATTACAACATTTTTGTTAACTGCATTACTTCGAAATTCCACGGGAAAATGCCAAGAATTCTCGATGTGAAATTACCGCCCTAATGAAATGACTGCATAACTCTGCTGTATACAGTTAAGATTTTTTTAAACAATATTATTTTATAAAACATTATAATAATAATATTATAATTTAAAATGCTTTTGTCCGAAAACCCAACGACTCAGTTTTTCTAAGAGGTTGGAAAATCTTGAGGATTCTTGAGGTAGACTTAGGAGGACGTCTACTGATGATGATTTTTGTTGGTAAAAACATGTTTATACAAAACAGATACAAGTACCTTTCAAAATGATTTTGGAGATAAAACACCTATATAATGAGAAAGAGAGAAGACAAGATTTCCGAATTTTAAAAAAATGTATTTTTGCATTCGTCGTGGCCTATGCATTGTAGATAACGCAAAACGCATACAATGTTCCCTCGGAAAGTTTGTCATCTATCTATTTTTATGTTGTAAACTCTAAAATCACTTTGAAGGATATCTTTTTCTGTTTTGCGTGTGCATGTTTAGACGATTTTTTTTTTTTTTTTGTAATCGCTGCCAAAGATGTTGTGATAGTCAGAAAAATAAATCAAGTATCAACTACCAAAAAGAGTCCTAATTACTGAACTAATAGTAACTAATGCACCGCACAGTTTAACCTTTAAATTAAGATTTTGCAAAAGATTACTTGTACCTAACTCCTTAATAAACAGAGGGTTAACGTCCTCTTAAAATATTCATAACTGGGAAAATACTATACAACGTTAGCTAGGACGTTAAACTCAATAATATGGATAATAATCACAGTAATAACTAATAACCGTAAATAAAATAGATGTTACTTATATTTTATTAAAAGAGAAGCTATTAGTAATTTATAGAAATAAATAGTAATTTATAGTAATTAAGTGAAGAAAAAATAAATAAAAATAGAGGATGACTGGCAATGTTGTAACTTAGTTAATATATTATCCACTGTTTCAGCTTTATTTTTAAGTAATACCATTGAACAGTGCTACAATTTACAGTAATTTGGTTGGGGTAAATATAATCTGTTTTGTTGTAGAGAATTTTTTTTTTTAATATCGTACTTGTTTAACACGTTACAAAAATATTATTGTGATGTATTCATACAAAATTCATGACCAGGGTCTTATGCGATAATACTATACAAAATACCGTAGATGAAATGTAAAAAGAACATTACAGAAATATTATAAAAATGTTGTAGGAACGTTATAGAAACGTTTGACACAATATTAACCATATCAATACCAGGGCCTTATGTGCCTAATGTATATAATTTTGAACTCCCTATCGTTATTAAAATAATTTAAACTGTATACATTAAACCACAGTATGTTTTTATTCTTATAAAAGTATGCTGTATACCCTACATGTTTGTCTAAAACTATTGCTTATATATAAATATTAAAATAGGACACTTGGAATAGAACCTCGAAATCCGGATTTTTAAAGTTTCATTCCGATTTTTCTTTTTTAAAAAAACCCCGAGCAACACTTGTGGTTATATTTAAACAAGTAGTACAATATTTTTAACGAACCCTTCACCACAAAAAATAATACACTTTAGCCTTAGCGTATACGTCTATTTTAGCAGCAATGCTATCATCCGAGTCAGAATCTAAGATTTCAGCCTGTTATGAGCTCTTATGATGATAGTATTGCTACTGAAATATACGTATACGCTTAAGTGTATTATTTTTTGTAATATTTTTGCGATAAACGATCATTTTAACGAATGTCAAAATTGATTGATAAATATGTAGCGCATATTATTAAAAATATGTCATACAATCTTGAAACAAGTACAGCCTATTTTATTATGCACAAAGTATGGGCAAACCACTTCTTAGTATTATTAGTATTATTAAATTCGTGTATGTATAAATATATTACATAATATTATATATTATATAATATATATAACTGGAATATGAATTATGATTTGCAGAGTATATAAGGTGTTAGCCCTACATGAGCTTTGATTAAACAAAATGTACATAATATATTATTATTTATTTGCTAAATGTTATAAATTGCCCTTAAAGTACCAGCTTACTAGTAATTTTAAATGGGTGTCAAACTAATAGGATTCATACTCTCAAAACCCATTCGGAGCAAATCAATTAAATGGCAAATTGCAAATCGCAAATTATTTATTAAAACAATAAAATTAATATTAACAAGTGGAATGAGAGTCAAGCCAACTTGTAAAATATCACATTCGTATAAACGTTTCTAAGACATTACGTTGTGACACGTTCGTAGGTATAAGAACCAGGGTCGCATGCAGCGAACACGTCATAAGTGTTCTTCCTCGATTAACCATTAAACGGACCGAAGTTTCCCATCTCTGCCTATGTCTAGGGGGCAACGGGGAGGATTGCTGCCCCCCTCTGGATGTTGGCTATAACTTATGAAATTATAAAATACAGCCTGAAGAGGGCTATATGTTTTATTTTGTTTGAATTCAAAAGTACAATTATATTTTTAAAACGCAGTAGCAATTTTGGGCTAAGAAAACATCATACAGAAACATAATATTTGCGCAGTCGCAATGTTTTGTAACGCAAATTATATAATTATACGAAATGTTATTAAAAGTTGAGATTAATAACAATAAATATATTTTTTTTTTAACTATAAACGGTAGGCGTAATTTAACGATATCGTTTTTATTATAGTGTAAACTATGATTTACATATTTTAATTTTTTAATTATTGTACTGCAGTTCATATGCAAACAAAATTATAAGTCATGATCGTTTTCTCCTAATTCCACACAGGTTTTTATGTCACGTTACATTATGTAATACAAATTATTAATAATATGTGGTAGAGCTATTTAATAATTACCGATTTTTAATCAAATTATTATCTACTTTTATTATTGTAATTATTATTATTATATAATTCACTGTCATTGTAATGTTTTAATAGTAATAATAATTGTACAATGTTTTGCAAATAAATATGGTTGTGGTTTATTAATCAAATTGATTACCAGACAGGGTTTTATTACAATTACATTACTTACAAGGTTATATTATTTAATAATTAAAAGACACCAGCAAAAATAGTGTAGTATTTTTAACGCATCAGTTATAGTCTAAGTTTACTTTACCAACCAGATGGCGCTTATCTATTGCTTCCAATTATTGTGTACACATAATTTTTGTTTCAATGATAAGTGCTACATAATGACACTCACACTTAAGTATATTTTATTCCCTAAAGATTGCAAATTTACTTCTATCGATAATTATTTTACATCTACGCCTACCCGCTTCTGTTATATCGTGACTTCCTCTTATGTATTTTTTTAAAAATAATAATTTAAACTTATCGACTAAAATAGTAAGAGCTATTTGGAAAAAAAAATAATTAACCCTTTTTGCTAAGTACTTGAAAACAAATCGAAATAATTTCATCAAAAAAATCTAATGGTGTATGATTTCGTACGGTAACCCTCAATTTTATATCAGTTGTAGCTTGCCGCAATCGTTTTTAAAGGTCAAAGCTAATTTTTGACAAATCTGACAGAGACAATTTAATGTCTTAATTGTAAACTAAAACACCCTTCATTTAATCATTATAGTTTCTTAAAATGGCTAGTACGACAAAAGTTTTAAAAATGCTAAAGCTTTTCAAAAAAGTGATCACTGTCGTTATTTTAAAATATATTCAATATATTTATGAATATTGTGTTATTTCCAAAAATATATGGAAGCAATTAATTTTAGGTAATGTAAATAACCAAATGTCTAGTAAAAAAGGCCTATTTTTTATATTTAATAATTATTTGTTAGTGCACATATTCGCGAAAGTCGACTTCAAATTTTAAATTTCCTACTATGCACAATAATTGTGTCTATCTGCAACTTTAAATAAAGCCTAATTTTACTAGTTGTAAACCTACACATAAAAAAAATTAATTTTAAAAATAAAGTTTTGTTTTTTTTATTAATTGTTATTATTGTTATTGATGTAAGAAGTGAATCATCTCTATCGTGTACACAACATCTAGACGTAACTTGTTTTGGACAAAAGCCAGATCTAATTAGAGTCTTTTAAAAAAAAAACTGTATACAAGTATTATACACATGTGTGTGCGCTCAGTGCATTGTGTGTGTGTTAGCTTATGTGCGTTTAACAGAGATCAATGTCCAGGGAACGATGAATTTTGGCCCAGGACCAGAAGTGTAAATTGAAAAACATCCTAAAACCAACACGACGACATCACTAAATTTTACTGTATTAAAATACTCTTACGCAATTATGAAAATTAAACAAGATGTTGCATAACTTGAAAAATCTTAAAATTTGCATTTTAAGTTAAAAAATATTCGTATACCTACTCGAGTGTTTTGTAAGGGTACTATAATTGTTTTTTAATTTTAAATTATCGAAGGAACTCTAATAAAATTAATTTAATTATTTATGTCGCATATTGTTTGAGTAAAACTGCGGAAAAATTATATATAAATATATAATTAGCGTTTAATTTTTTTCTACACAAAGTAACATAAAAACATTGATTTTTAAATTTGATTCTTTGATGTATTAAAATAAAAATATCACACTTAGCTTTTGCACAAGTCTTTAAAATTGTTCTTTTTTAATTCTTATGAAAGTATTTAAAATATTAACGACGGGTTTACAGGGGGGGGAATTAATAGTTAAACTGTGTTTAAAGTACCACTAGAGTTTAAACATCAGCTATCGATTCATTATACCTTTAAAAAACGTTTATGCATCCTACCACAAGTATATTTGTATTATATTAAAACACATTGCACGTTACGAACTCATATCCAATTTGTTACCATCGAGTATATTAATATTAATCACATTTTCATCATTTAAAAAAAAAAATGATAAAATTATTATTATAATAAACCATAATCATAATTACCATTATTTGAATTAACATTGAGACTAGGTGAAGAGACAGTTTAGGCTACCAAGAAATCAAGGAAGCGACAAGTGCTTGTTAGATGTGGTAGTAGTGTTGTTAGTAGTGCCCACACTTCTTTACCATATCCGTCAAAAAAAGTAACGACTAAAAAATTAATCACAAAACTCAATTTTTTATTTTAAATACATAAATAGTTATATAAATTAATAATAAAATGATGTAAAAATTAAATATGAAACAAAAATTGACTTTAACTTTATTATCGGGTTTTAATAAGAATTTTGTAGAAATAATTTATTATTATGGGTATAATTTAAAGAAAATCACGTTTTATTTGTAAATTATATCTTAATAAATTAATGACTGAATAAAAACGCACGATAAATTTTAATATGTGCAATCCAGTTAATTTGCGTTAATTAGGCAATTCATACTTATGACGAAGTCGTGAAAAGTATCATTTAGATAATAAAAGTACTTCAAAATAATTGTCTTTTTATCAATGCTATAATAAGCCAATAAACACTATTTCACTTTGGCACGGGTGGAATTTTCTCCTGCGGGTGCCCTAGTAAACATTCCGATCTCGTTACTTATTACTTTATTGGCAATTACACTTGCTTACATTTCAATTAGGTACTACTCGTATTTTATTGATAGTTTAATTACACATAGCTTATTATTATAGGTTAAAAAAATAATTGGGCATTACGCTCATGACAGACTTTTTTCTTGGGTCGTTACTCAATTTAAAATTCAAACGGATCTTTTTCTCACGGTTAATGTGGAAAAGCGTATTTTATAGCAATTATTAAGTATATCATAATTTTAAGTATAATTTTTAATTAATGATCAAATACATAAGTATATATATATATATATATATATATATATATATATATATATATATATATTGTTATTATCAAGTATCCACCCATAGGTTAGGTTAGGTTAGGTTTCTTCTTTAAGAAAATCAACAGAATCATTTTCAATCTAATTTCTGGTTAAAGCTGTACTTGCGAAAGACTGATAACAAATAAATAAAATACCAATAAAGAATTCGAATGATTAGGTTATTAAAAATATACAATATAATTTTAGCTCTAAAAAACGTTCCGAAAAATTGCCTATATCGAACGCCTTAAAAAGTAGTAGTCGTAGCCTTCAAAACAACAAGTTTTCATGGCAGAAGTTTAAAAAATCACCACCTTTTAATGAAACTTCCCCGGAAATTCAAATTTTGACTATTCATAAACAATAAAAGGTAAAATTAAGTATTAAAAAATGAATTTTAATGTAATTATCAAATTAGCGATCAGTCTTTTTGACAACAGAAGTTACAAATTACAATCATCACATCATTCAAACGCTAAAAATCCACTTTTTACATTTTTCTTGTTTTGGCCATCAATTGTGATACCTACCTATGATACTACTCGTCTTTAATTATAAAAAAAACCTGCATAATGATAGAATAAATATTATCTGCTTCGTTTTCTTTTTACAATATCATAATATAATTGGTTTAAATTACTGATCACGTTTATAAGTACCTAGTTATTTTATAATCTGTTTAATTAAGCAATTTATAAATGGTCATTAATTAATTTATAATCTTGATCTACGTCGCCCTCTTCCAGTTTTTTCCTTTATTTTTTCTTTAGTTATTAAAATTACACAATTTTCTGTCTCTCCTTTATTGTACTCTATATTGATTCTCGTTTGTTAATTCGACAGTAGACTCCCAGGATTTTAGCATAAATACATGACTGCTTACGCAGATCTCGTTTTACTCGGACCACAATAGTTTTAGAGCTGAAACACTTAAAATGATATTCAAAAGAAAACAACATTTAAAATACTAACAGTTTATTTTTTTAAATATTTCGTAGAAAACAAACTATCGCGGTTTTGAAAGAAAAAATCAAGTATCAAGTTGAATAATGAATATACTGAAAAAAGATGTCATTTTAGAGACAAAAATTTGTCTCTAGTTTAGAAAAATAGTTTAAAATGCTGCCAAGAACGTTGTAATGGTCCGACAAAATAATTAATTACCGATAAAAAATCGTGATACTAATAAGTATACATAATTATTTTTAGCTTCAAAATCAAGCATTTTGACAAAAATTGCCTATACAGTACGCAAAATGAAATTTTTAACTTCTATATGTGCAGTTGCGAAGGTACTTTTTTACCCTATGCCTTGTTTTTTAGATTTTTTGTTCGTCGTTGGTATTCGAACGGCAAGCTTTGACGGCGGCAGTTGTAGAGGGGTGCGTGCAAGAACAGCTGCAGCTGCAGTTGAAAACCACGCTTATTGTCCTGCGGGGCGCGTGCAGTGCGTGCACAGCGTACGGTATTATTTTCGCCGGCTGTCGGTAAACACTGTCGTCGTGGCGTGGCCGTTTGCAGTAGTAGTAGAATATTATAATACCGGTCGGTCGGTCGGTCGGTTGGCGGGCGGGTTGACGACCGGGGAAGGGCGAGGGGAAACAAACACGGTGACCGTTGGACTCGCCGCCGCCGCCGCTTCCTCCTCCGCCGTATCCCGACCGACGCGCCCTCCCCCGCCGACTCACCGTTTCCCCCACCGCGGCCGTCACGCTGCACCACCGCCGCCGCCGCCACCACCACTGGAGTTTGTGTGCGTCACGCAATGCGCGCGCCGCCGCTCCGGTACGTTGTCCGGATTCTTTTCGCCATTCCTGGCATTCCACAAACAGAGCGCGGCTTCGTGTGTTTGTAACCAGTAACCAGTTGAATACAGCGACTGCGTGTGTGCGTGAATTATATTGTGGACGTCCGCACCGCACCGACGACGACGACGACAGCTGCCCGCCGACCAGTAGTAGTATTGTGGTAAAATAATAATAATAAATCTAAAAATCGACGGTGCGTTATAATTAAATACAATATTATATTTTAATATTGATAATAAAATTATATAACGACGACGACGACCGAGACTACCACAACGTTTCCATAAGAACGGGGTAAGTGAACGATATAATAAAATCTATTATAATCCGCAGTAATAACGGCGGCGGTGGCGCGTTTGAAATATAATAATAACAGTATTCTACTTAGCTTATCAATCCGCGACGGGTCCCAAATAATAACGGTCACTCCGGCGTTTGAATTTGTTTTTTTTTTTTAAATCGCTTTCCGGTTCTGTCTTATCATCTCGCCGCCCGCCTTTTGCGTCATCGTGTCGCAGCCGTTATTTATGTTAATTTTTCTTGTCGATACTAATTACTACTTCCGTCGGACGATCGAGGAGTACGGTTTTAACACCCTTAATTTATGCAAGAACAGTGTTGTCCGCAAAAGCCGTCGGGGTCGTTGTTCGGTGGCTTGTTGTAACGGTCGCCGTCGGTTTATTGTTTGTTTTGTTATGGTTTTTTTTTTTTTTTTTGACTAGCCGAGTTCCGAAAGCGCGCGTGCTCTTCTTTGTGCTTTTAATGTATTACTAACGAAACACTGGGATTAGTATCCTCTAATGTAGTCTCTAATATAACCTATTAACACACGATTTCATTTGAAAGCCAAAACGCAAATGCATTGTCCATCGATAGATTTTCCAGCGTTTAATTTTCACATAAACCGTTCTCGATCGACTCGTCTATTTTGGCTTAACTCGACGTACAAATCGAGTGGGTTAATTTAATTAGTAATAATAATAATAATAATGTCGGCATACGGTATTCGGTTTTTGACGTAATCAATCCACTAGGAGGCACCCGTGTAGTTTATTTTCAGTTTTGGTCGTGTGTATAACTGTAGGGTAATCCGGTAATGGCAATAATAATAATAATAATAATGAACACCGCTTTATTTGGCCGTCGTTAAGTGGTTTTTAAACGGTTTGCCCAAAAACCACCCAACGTCGTTAACGACCTAACGGCCTACAGTGTTTTGTCGAGATATAATATTAGTACAGTACGTATACCAGTACAATGGTTGATGTTGAATAATAATAATATATTATTATTATTATTAATAATCGCGAGGACACGGATTCCCTTCGGTAATCACTTTGACCAATTTTACATTAAATACTCAAAACTCGGTAAATAGACATTTTGTTATGATGATTTTATTTGTACGGTCGAAAGTAGGTAACGCTAATGAAAACATTCATTTTGAAAATACTAGTAATGATAATCCGTTCACTAAGCTCACGGTAGATAATAATAATACGTAATTAAACAAAAATATCGGTACAAATATAGCTTCTGTATTTATAATTTATTTCCTACACTCCTGTTGGACTTCTGGTCTACACGGAAAAGCGGCTAATGTCTAAAATTTGATCATTTTTGGTAAACGATATTGTAATTTAAGAATCAAAGAGAAAACCTCCTACCACTACGCTCTCTTACATAACACATTTTTTTTTTTTTTGATTTGCCTTAACGTTAAAGTTTTTTGGGTAGCGACTCACTTTTAGTTACTTACGTTTTTATGACTAAAGAAAATGTTAATTATTTTTGTAGTTGTTATAATTTTTCTTACTTTTTGTGTAACTTACCGGTTTTTAGTATATTAACGGTTTGAAAACATATCAATGATCGTAGTTAAATTGTTTGTGTGCTTTATGATTTTAGTAAAAAAACAACCCTTAAAGTTGAATTTCCTATTTGCTTAACTTCATTTTTTGGCAAAGTAGATGATTATAAAATTATGTTAAATTCAATAAAGTGTGAGTATGGTAATATTAATTATTTTGTTTTTAATAAATAAATAATTTTAAAGCGTGTGATAATCGTAGACGGGTCTTTCTTTAGCAAAGCTACACTTATTAATTAATGCTACACGTGTCTTCATAAAATGTATCCATATTTAAAAAAAAATCTTCTGTCGTACGCGAGATCATCTAGCAACAGTAATATAATAACGTTGATAATGATTACTAACTACAGATGTAAACGTGTGGCAAGTGGTTTATGTTGTTAAGTCTGCTAATAGAAAATACAACGCAAACTTAGGGTCGGTTTCGCGCCACCGCTCGTCCCTTGCGGCACAAATCCCTTGAGGCGGATAACCTTAACCAATGTACACACTTACACCTCGTCGTTTCCATTTACATATAATTTCACATCGTTTGACTTAAATTTGTCACGCAATAAATTATTTTAGTACCTACCGAAAAGCCCAAAAATTAATACATTTCCATTTGAACAATCCTAATAGAATTATTGAAAACACTTGTAGGAAGTTTGATATTAGCTACTTAACATTTTATAATGATGAATCATGTTTATTTCTCCAATATTGAACTCCTCGACAATCTGACAACGAAAAAAAGAATGCGTTTTTAAAAATTGATTTTGATTTTATAAAACTATTGATTGTAGTTTTTCTTGGTGTCCAGTAATCGGTGTAAAGTTGTCGTCTCGCGCTAGATTATCTTAATAGATACTTCATTTAAATAATATTGTGGCGTTCACTTCTTAATTAATGCATATTTTACTACTGACGTGTGTCTCGTTATCTCATTGTACCTAATGTTAAAAGAATTTTTAAACAAAATTTCTTCCATTTATTAAACACTTGTTTGTTAGTGTTTTTTGGATCAAATGATGACTTTTTACTACAAAGATATATTTAGATGTAAATATTTAATAGTATATATTTTATTTGGTATTTATTTGTTTCAAAAATATTTTAGTATAAATCATTTGTCGGTGGGTCGCTAACAAAGACCAACAAAATTACAAAAAACGTATTGGTGTGATTTTACGAGGTCGGTATTATCGTTTTAGTTATCGTTCCTTTGACATGCACGACCGGACAGAAACGTTGGCGTTTTGACGACTACTTATATCGGTATAATAGTTTAAAAACAAAAGGAAAAGACAATAGTCCTAGATACATGTACTGTTAATCTGTATGTTGGTTGATTAACCGCGTTTTAGTGGGTATAATATTTTCAATAATAAGCCACCATTTTAATAAATTGTCATTTATTTGACGAAAAAAATGCTACAAATTTAGAAAAGGTCGCAAAAAAAAAAAAAAGAAGGTTATACGAAAAATAGACACGCCGATATAATTTGCAGTGTAATAATAATAATAATAATAATTATAACGACATTGTGTGTTCTCTTAAACATCTGCCGGTGACCCCGATAACCCAATTAACACCGTACGTGGCGTTTTGCACGATTTCAAAATGCTTAAGTTTGCATGCGCCGCACTCTACACAAAAAATTAAACAACTAGGTATGAAAATGATTCCGAACGTAACTAGCTTGTGTTTTTTTATACCGAGAAACCATAGCGATTAGGCATCGTTTTTTGTAACTACAATTAATAATTAGCTTTTATAAGCTCGGTACGCGCAAAAAAAGAAGCGGTGAGACGCCGGTTAGGTTATCTTGTATGTGCGCGCTGAATGACGTCATAAATAGCGATACGGGTAGATAACTACCTGTTCGGCATTAAAACGATATTAAGTACGAAAGTAACACTCGGACGGTGTATTAGGTTCAATATCATAATAATTAAATTTCTAGAAAAACACAATTATTACAGTGTATGGTCGATTTGTCGCACGCTATCCATTACTTTTTAGAAAATATCCAGCAAATGTGTAATAAAAAAAAACTTTTTTTCAAAAAGCTCGTTCCAGTTAAGTTTTTTTGGGTATATACCAAACATTTTATGAGCTTAAACAAAAAAAAAAAGCTTTGTTTTTTAGCCTAGAAATAAATATTTAGACTAGAAAAGATTGAGGGCTTATTCGTTAAGTTTCTAGTTCTATCTGGTCCGTTCAGAGATTACAATCTTTTTAACACCGGAAGAAAACGAAACTAAGTATATAATATTTGTATGCTCAAACGAAATCGTGTTCGATGTGTTCTTATTGGCCTTTAAATATACATATATACTATTAAACAATATAGAATTCTTATATACAATACAAACAACACATGTTTTATTATTTCGAATATCTACAATTATTAATAATGTAAGGTTTCGTGAACCAATTTTAAAAACGAAGTCAAATAAGTTTCAATACAATAAAAGTCACGACATGTATGATTAAAAGCTAATTTTTTTTATTTTCTTCTTTATTGTACTAGTTACTTATGTGCCAGCGTTATTGCTTAATATTTATTTTGCATTTTCTTTACTTAGTAAAACTATTGAAGCAGTAGAGTTTAATAAAATTTTCAAAGTAAACTACCGTCGGCGATTTTAAAGCATATATGTATATTTATTATCATTTGGTGTTTTGATTTATAGTGTATTGAACGGTATTGTTTGCAATCGATCGGGCACTTGCTTTTCAAACCTTTTACACGGTACTGTAAAAATTTGATTGGATGTGGTAGTATCAGTAAGGATTTGTGAAATATCACAACTTTAATTTTACAGATTTACTCATAGTATTTTTGACACATATTTTGAACAACACGATATTATTATAGGTTTGATACATTGTTTACTTCCGCGTCGTAGATTTTCAGCTTTTCATTATAAACGCATTTGTTGCTACTGAACAAATAAATCGTATTCTTCAAATGTGGTTTTTCGTTGGCAGATAAACACAGACGTTTTTATTTTCTGATAATCGAGATATGGACTGCAGGAATATACGGCGGTGACGTGAAAATGGGTATCAACGCGCACCTTAGGCCTTACAACATGAAATAAGGTCAAAAATAAATAAATGCTCGATCGCTAACGTTCAAAGTATTATCCTCGAGGGGATAATAATAATAATTTTAAATTGCTTTTTCATTCAAATATAATATACACTCGTACGCGTTAAGCCCCGGGGTTTAGGCCATTAGTCATAAAATTTTATTACGTACGTATTATGCGTGTACTTATGCGCTCTAACGCCGTTTATACTCAGGCTGGTCTCGAATATTTAATTATCGGAAAACTCTTCGTCCTCTCTCTCCCCCCCCCCGTCCGCGGCACTGGTGTCGCGCAAAGCCTTTGATCTTGTGACGACTAAAATCGATAAAAACAAATCGATTCGTAAAATTATCGTTTGCAAAAATCCGTTGTAGAGTCCACTATCCGAGACGAGATGGTATCTCTTTCGCGGATGACAAAACACGAAGTCTTTTTTTTTAACCCCCCTAAAAAAATTACATAATTTATATTATTATGTTTAAACGACTGTATCCCTTCCACAGTCGTTTGTCGAATGGCAGCAAACGCTTAACGATGAAATTTATCCCGCTTGCTGCACTCCTTCGGTCAACTTTGTATGTGTGTCTGTGCGAGAGATTCATTGCGACGGGCTTAAAATTAACAACCTACCCTGGACGACGATGACTACGAGGTTCTGTAAGCGCGTTTGTGCAACAATAGTCGGTAAAAGTACTAGAAGTAATAGTAAAAAAAAAGTACGCACGGTTATAACAGCAAACAGGTGGCCAACGCGAACCGACCCCGCAAATACACACACACACACACACACTTTTCTTCTCGGTAAAATAATATTATTGTATATTATGTATTAAATATAATAATTATCATCTTTACCGCCAGCTCAGAAGATTATTTCGTCATGATGACACTCTCTGTGATAAAACTGCCACCGCCGTTGTTTAAATAATCATTTTTCAAACAACTAGAAGAAGACCTTTCACTGTTATCCGATTTTATTATCTTTTTAATCGTTTCTCGTAACAACAACAACAACAATAATAATATAACATATTAATATTATTATATAAAACGCACGCACGTTTATTGTTGTGTTGATTTGCAGTGTACTCTCAATGTGTCGAAATACGTTTCGATATAATATATAACAGTAACTTGGTATTATTTCTGGCTGCTTAAGCACTTAATCGGGTGAACTCCGTTTTTTTTATAATGTTTTCTGCTACCCGTCTTTGGTCTAAGGAGTTTTTCTTGTAAATTTTCACTTCCTAGTTGTAAAAAACATTATAATAAATTTAATTAATAAAAACAATGGGAGTCGTTGGCATTATTTTGACACGAGGCAGTTGCAAGTCGGAAAATGCTTTTTATATAATTAATTCATAGTTTAGAAAGGAAATTAATTGTTTGGTTGGGGATTTCTTAATAGCGCGAATAAATATGGTAATAATTAAGAAGTTGTACGTGTTCTTTTTAACTATGATTTAAATTTCTTAGTAATGTGTAAATTATCGGAACTTGTTCATTCGAGTGAAAACAAATATTATCGATTACAGTTTGAGAAACTGAAAATATTACGGTCATAAAATCACTGCCAATCTGTTTGCAGTTTCACGTTTCAAAATACATAAATTTTGAAGGGAGGGACGTGGGCGGACAGCTTGGCTAAACTGTATTTTTTACTTATATATTACCTATTAGGTGTGACTCTTTTAATAGTTGATAATATTGTTTAATATTTACTTTAAAAAAAAAAAAACAATTATTTTTTTAGTTACCACTCTTTGGGAAACGACAGCCTAGTCGGACGATTTGCCCATGTCTTAAGTCTTACAACGCGATGACTATATATTGTTTTGCAGTTGTGTGTTCGCTAAGATCCAAATCGCTTGTACTAATAATATATATTTTCGTGGTACTTTGCCAACATAATTAAACCGACGCCGGTTTTTTTTTCGTGTGCCCTCGCTAACTCCGTCTACCAAAATCTGCGTTTTCCTGTAAACGTTTGATCGGGGAACGTCCCGTTGCCCTTCCCGCTTTTTAATAATAGTTAAAAACAAACATAATTAATGATCAGGTGTATGTATACCACCCAAGGCAAAACGAGTTCTGCATGACACACAAATACACTCACTCATTGCGCACTGAGTCATCGCGGTAGGTCCCCACCCAATAATTGGTAGCATCGTGCCAAAATCCTAAATAATTATAAAAATGACAATAATTTATTTAACGCGGCGATTGGTTATTTTTTTTTATATGTTTTTTTCCTTTTTCAGGTCCCACGATCGTTCGTTAAAATTGCTCCTTACCATATGATGGGAGTTACTGAAGGTGAGCTACAATTTTCTATTATAATTAACAAAGAAGTCATGTATCCATTAAAGTACCGACAATTCCCTTATAAACAAAACGATTCATTATGATTAGTTCGTTTCCACTGGTGTTAGCAGATGTAAGAGGAAGACAGCCTCTACTATTGATTCTATTGATTTAGCAGCGTCTACTGACTTGTAGGAATATAACAAATTAAAAAGCAATACATAGTAATAGTAATAATATATTATTATTTTTTAATTTCAAAAATTCACTAAGAAAATAAAAACTTAGATAATTTTTTTCTTTCTAGTTTCTATTAGAGCGGTCGACGGATTTTTTATTATTCTTGTTTTTTGTTTTTGTAAGGGTATTTCAAAAAATCTGTCAACATTAATAAACTGAATAACTTTCAAATTTTGACAAAGTGTAAAGTGTACGTGAAAACCAGACTTACGACATTCAAACAAAATTACTGCGTTAACCCTATACTTTCTCGGCTTTGTGTGCAAACAGCTCAAATGCTTTATTTTGTATTGTCAGTCTTTTTTTTATCACTCAGGAACCTTAATCCTTCCTTTGGGTATATGCTTTTTCACCCTTCAGTTTCATATCGTTCATCGATCAATTGAGTGGAATAAATTTTGCAGCCGCCTACAACAATCGCTTCCCTCGTGAAGTACTAACGCAGTTATCACCCCTTTCAGCATAAACATACATTAATAATTGGTTTTTGTTGTAAAAAAATAAATAAAAAACACTCGATATTGTTCTTTTTATCATTATGCAGCGAGAGGTTAATATTAAAATGCTATAGAGATTATGTGTGATGAGCTGTCGTGTAGAATTAATAACGTTTGAAGGTGTCCACAATGGAATTGTTTACGGTTTTACATAAACGATGGTCACTCGAATATTCACGTTGTCGCCAATATATTTGCATTAGCCATTACTCGAACAAGGCAAACATGAAATCATACACAAATGTGATTTGTGTTAATTACTAAAATGAATAATAAAAAAAAATAGGTAATCGTCGGTCAAGATTGATATTTATATAGTATGTAAATACACGATGTCACGTGAATGTGATGCTTATAGAATTTAAACGCGGTGCACGTCGCATGTATTATAAATTAAATGATCACACCGTTTGTCTATATATACACACACGATTGTTTGCTTGATTCGCTGACCGGTCGATAATTTTTACAAAATATCAGTGGGAAAACAATTATTGTAATACCAATGACGTCGGTCACGACACCTTCTGAAAAACTGTGAGAGAGGTTAATCAGCCAGACTACATCACCGGCTACTACATTGCACTCGTGTACTGTATTGTTATTTTTTAAAAAATATTTACTATAAACCTGTGTTCGATAGCGTTTAATTAATGCAGTGTGTGTGATATGATTTTCCTTATCAGTTTAATTGCGTCAACCGGTGAGTTCGTACTGCCGTACAATAATATAATAGTAATAATATGATTATGAGTCGTAGATGTCGGGTCGGCTAAACGCTTCGAATGGAATAATTAAGGTTTAAAATTGTTAAGCTTAATAAAATATTATTATACAGAAAAACATGTTAATGTTTCACCTATCGGCTGAGGTCTTATCTGTGTTATCCTATACGTTCACTAATACTTGTTCATCGTATTAACCTTTGATAGTCGGGTAAATTGAACCGTTGCAATAAACAGAGCAATAGTTTAATGGTAATAATATGCAATACGGCAATATCAAAATAAACACTACAGCTTACGAACGAAACAAGCGTTGGATCCGAGATTTCTCCGAGTTACAAAAGGTATCCGGCTATAATAGAAGGATACATATAATTAATACACCTTACATAATAACAGTCACGCAGCCTTTTAGCAGACAATCGAGGAACAGCGAATGCGCTTTGGAACTATTGATCTCTCCGCCAGTCTTTGGACATCGCAGTTACCATCGGATACCGATTGTTTAACATTAATTTATTAATGAGATAATAATCACTCTTCGAGACAATTTTACGGATTGGTGGTCGTTTGTAATATTTTTTCGATGTAATCAATACACTATACACAGCTGGCGGAGCAAGTTTTTATAAATATAGCAGTTTTAACAGTAATAATTGTTTAACATTGTCATATCTTATAAAGAATGTTTATCAACGCTAGGACTAATAGATCAGATCTGTTATCGCCGAGACCGTGGTCTTTAGATTTTATTGGTTTTTATCGATGAAATAGATATTGTTTTCTAATTTCATAATAGTTTCATTTCGACGAAAACCCACTAATTGTCGACATAGGGTTTACTTGGTTATCTGATGAAAATTTAAGGACTTTTGACCTTGTGTTCTGACATTTACGATTATATTGTTCCCACGCGTTTGTCTTTTATATGAATATTTAACATTTTTAAAAATAATTTTGCCATACAACTCGTCCTCTGTATGTTTTTCCTTTACTACCCAAATATTGAAGGAAAAAAAACTTAATTGAACTGATACCTTCTGATGAATGAACTTCACACAATATAGAGGTTAATGAACATAATATACACTGTAGTTATATACACTTTAGGATTATTGTTTTCACTTCTATCGTCGGTCGCCGCGCAGTTGGGCGGGGTCTGACTATTACAATAATAATAATAATAATAAAAATAGGTACAAAAAGACAAAGGGAAACACGAAGACAATGAACTTGGTGATTTGTTTAACAACTTCCGAGCAACATCATACACGCGGTGACTATATATGCGCGACGAATGTGAGGAGTGTACTTAAATTTGTCCAGGGAGCGAAATAATATTGTGTGTTGTCAATAATAAATAACAAACGATAGTAATACAACGTGACTACAGAATTTGTCGCAGGACATGCCGGGAATTAACAAAATAATAACATAATGATGACGTTTGGTGTTATTTTTCGTTTTACAATATACTCCTAATTCTTTGGTAACTTGGGTTCGCTGTTCACGGTACTAGGAGGTAATGGTGTAAAAAACTGTCGGCAATAAAAAAAATAAAACACGATATTTTATATCAAATATAAAAGTACGTCCAACTTGTGACACTAATTAAATTTATTTATATTTTTTTTTTATAATTGATACCAAACGGTCAACTCTCCCTGCTTGATATTCTTATGTGCGCGCGCGTTATTATTGCAATAATTAATCTTTTAGTCGCAATTTTTTTCCGTTACAACATTAAACTCGTTCCTTAATTTTTTTTCTGCAAATTAACAAATTTCTAATCGAGTTTTCGTTTAATATGTCTTAACTGACCACGACAGAAAACAAATTACAATTATTTTAACTTACGCGTACAAATCAATTTCTCAACTAAAAACTAATAGAAAAAAAAAATAAAGTGTGCGTGTTTGTATTTAATGGATTGTTAAAAACTTGTTATAATAAGTCGTAGGCGGAGGCGGACGGACGGATAAAAAGTTTTCAAAACTCAATTTGAAGTTTGCGCCGAAGTTATTCCGAGATAGTTTAAAATGTATTTTTTCTTTCGTAGCTAAGAACGGTGTATAGTGTGTACATATTATCATATCCGTTGGGCCTCTGCACAGCAATCGTTTTGCTCATTAAACGACGTTGTCTCCGGGCCGCCGACGTGATTGATGATAAAATCGATAGTCACGTTGTTAGTAGGGAGATTTGTAGAGGAGCCGTGGAGCAGCAGCAGGCAAGTGTCTCTAATGTCGTTCGATTTAAATCCGTAAAAATTATCAACGGGCAAAAAAATCGGATCTATAATGACTGGATGCAATTTTCGGTTCTGGCCACTGTGTAATTAGCTTTAATTCAATAGCGGTGGTTTTATTCGGTTTATTTGATTATTGTAATTCGCGACGAACAACGGGCGTCCCGTTTCGGTCGGTTGCCTTAAAAAAACCCGCTCGTATATACAAATCCGCGAGACCGTTTAAGTCGTTATCATTTTTTTAAAATTTATTTGGTTTTTTTGACTTTTCATTATTTGTCATTTTCCCCTCCCCTCCTTTCATTTTTTTTCTTTCCTCGGTATTGTTTACTATCGCCACTCGGGCTTAACGATCTGTAAAACTCTTTAGTCTGAGCATCGACAGCCTATATACGGATAATCTCTTTCTCTCCTTGGAAACCGATGAACTTGGTGGACGGGTGCACAACAGTAGCAGTAGGTATGGTTAAAAAAAAAATAAACCCAGATGAAAGGAACGCTGCGTTTTCCGGACGACAAAATCGCAGTTTTTTTTCTACGGTAATTGTTTACTCGCCTCTCTGTTATTGTTGTATGTATATATAGATTGAAGAATACTCGCCGCGGTGTTTGGGGTCACCCGAGCGGTAGTCACGATTTTCCGTTTTTAATTGCGTTATAAATCTTCGAGGTGATATTTCCGCATTGGAATAAATAAAAACGGATGGGATGTAAGTATAAAAAAAATTAAAGGAAGAAAGAAAAAGGTAAGAATAATAGCGTTATAATACATTATAATTTTCAGAACGTTTACCGACCCCAGAAACGATGGCATTTTTACTTAACGCGTTATAATCGTTCGGTAGAAATCGCTTTTGAGAAAGAGTGTGAGCGAGGGGGAGAAGGGGGCACTGACATTTTAATGGAATTTCATTAACCGGTAATACTTAGGCCGATGAAGTCAGCGTGCGCTGATACTTAAAATTCTAAGGGCTCAAGTTAAACGCTGTTTGTGGATTTTCTAGAATAATTTTGTTTGTACTCATTTATAATAATATATACAATATATGGGTGTATGTGTGTGTAGATTACGGTAATGGTGCATATTATGTGTTGTCGCTACTACCGTTTTTTTTTTGCTCCCACTTTAGTCACGATTTTTTCCAAACAAAAAAGAAACTCGTTAAAATGAAAACTTTATTTTTATTGTTGCGCGTAGGTGGCTGTTTTTTTTTTATTCTGTCTCTCTTCTTGTTCCTCACGACTACTATACGAACACTTACTACATTATAATATAATAACCGTTCTTCTGCCATCGTCGTTACACTCTCTTCTGTATGTTTATATGGATATATTCTATATAACGTAACGTAATGCGTAATCGTGTGTACTCGTTTCTCCTTTTTTTCCCTCTCTAATATTGAAATAATAATATCGTTTTTTTTTTGTTTAGCCCATAAATCGTAAACGGTTTTTGGGACGTGAAAATTATTCTTGACAAAGATACATGGTTTTTTTTAATACCAGTTGAAAGGTGGAGCAACAGGTCACAATAATAATACTAAATAAGACCGGCCAACGTGTCACGAGGCAACAATTATTATTATTGTTGTCGATTATTTTTTCTTTCTATCGCATTATGATTTTACTGAAGAAATTACATATAATTTTTATCGTTTCCCGAAAGTCTCACCTAGAGTACCATTTAAAAGTGTTCTTTAGGAGTATAAATCAATAGGAAAACGCATGCCCGCTAACTATAGCTGTTGATTTTACGACGTGATTGAGTTCCGAAAGTAAAATGTTGTAACCAAACTTGGGCTAAGTTTTTTTTTCAAATTTTTCGAAGCTGGTAATTGTTTGAAGAACATGAGGTTATAAAGAAAAATCTGCGAAGGATACGTGTTTTTTTTACGAGTAGTTTTTAGGGAACGTTTTGTTTTTTTTCCCACGTTTATTGAAACGTTTCGCATTAAGTGCAAATCCGTTTATAACTGCATCTCCTCGATTTATTAAAAGGATAAAATTGTTATTATCACCGGGTACCGCACACCAGTAATTGTGTTTATGGGCGATTCTATTGTTTTTTTTTTCAATCAATTTAAAAAAAACCGGCAACTGTCGGTACATACAATCGGAACTTCGTGTATTTTTTTCTTTTTATATTCCCTCAACAGCCCTTCACCGAGTTGACCTGCCGCCGCTGCCGTTGTTGATGACCGGTTTTGTGTGTAAGCGCGAAGAAGAGAAGAAGAATTACATAGCCCCGACTGGAACCGGCAATTAAATCTCAAAAGAGCGCCGTCGTTTGATCCGATTTTTTATATATATATATATATTTTTTTTGTTCTCCTTCGAGCCGAGAAATACGACCGGGTAAGAAGTCGCTATTGCTGCTACGTCGGATCGCGTGACCCGCAGTCTGCGAGAAGAAACTGCCGTTTTCAACCTATGACTCATAATATGGGCTTGCTCGTACGCCGCCGCCTATACGACGCACACTCTGATAAATAGTAGTAATATTTTGTGTGCTATAGAGAGGCTACTATTAGGTCTGCCCCGAATTAACCTCAATTTCCGACGACGATAATAAAACACAAGACGTGTAGTATCATCGGATCGGTTTATAATGCGCGCATCGTACAATCTTCTTAATGAGCGCTTATTATGTGTAAACCGTGGTGCGACGATAATATTTTTTACCGAGAAGAGGACTATATTTTTTGTTTATTCCATCGGAGTCCGTATTATTGTACGACATAATATATATTATTATAATATAAAGCAACGTTGTTTTCGGCTGGGTACATATATAATATGACGTGTCATATGTGTATTATAATATTACAGTCGAGGGCGCTCGACATTGGTTTTGCGTGACTGAAATTATTATGATAATAATTGTTGCAGCTAACTAACGTGTAATGTGTGCGCTGTAATATTATTTTATACGGATCGTTTATGCAGATAAGGTGAAAGTCAGTGTTGACTGTTGTTGCACATAGTAATATATGGAGCGCAATGGAACGGTAAAGAGCAAACGCGCGCGTCGATCGATTTGACCGCTAAAATTTATCTAATTTCTAACACATACTATCTGTTTAATGTATAAGGAGATCATAATTAATTATACACAACGGGTTTTTTTCCCGTATTGTCCCGAGTGTTCATAACGGAACCCCGCCGCAATATCTCGTGACGGACATATTATGACGAAAGAAGACAAGACGCGTGTACACTATTAATGCACACGTGTGTTTGTATATATCTAATGTATGTAATCGTAGCCGTTTAATAGCATACCGTGTTTGTGCGGATCGATAACGTTTTACAACAAAAGGCCTGCTCTTCCTACGCATTCCCTCGCCGTCGCCACCGTCTGCCGTACCGCCCTCGCTGTCGTCGCCGACGTCGTTTTACAGGAATAAAGGAGAGAGACTGCCGCTGCTACAGGAGAGGCTAAAGGGATTGCCCGTCCGTCCGACGATGCGGAAAAACGGTACCCCGTCTCGCTTGCTCGTCAAAGGGTATATAATATACACACCCCCCTTCATCCAACAACCTCTTTCCGTTTTCCCTGTACCGCCGCTTCTGTCCTGGTGTATGTGACGATACGGCGGAGAAGGAGAAAACTACTAGCTCGGCATCAGCGGCGGTGGCGACGACACTTTTCCGACAGTAAAACCCATCGGACCGTGTTTATCAAAGGCCATATAAGCGCTTTAATGCCGCCGCTTTTACCCCGACCGTGGTAAACGGTCAGCGGCGGCGAACAAAACGCACGAGCCGCGATCGTCGCTAACGCCGCGTTACCATGGAGACAGTTAAGGGTCCCCGGAAATGTCCAGCGATTATATTATAGAAAGAAAAAACACAGAACTGACAGAACGAGATAAGGACTTGTCTAACAGATAATATTATGACGTCGTTGCTCTCTTGCTGCGATCCGTCAGAAGACTCGCGGTTTTAACGGTCAATTTACACATAGTGTAGGGTCTTCAGAATTGTATCACTTGATAACATTTCACCTCGAAGAAATTGTTTCAAGTATTAAATAGATTTATGTATATACATAGTATACACATTTACGACGTGAATCAGGGGCCAGAGACTGTACCGGTTTTGAAATGGTGTATTTTTTCATTATTAAGAGGACGCTAGTCGCTACTGCCCTATTTACATACAGGTGATTTTCGCAATTTTTTTAAGCTAAAATTAAATTGTATATAACAATAAAGGTAAAAAATGGTTTTAAAGCAAAATATCCATAAACAAGCATAGTTATTTCACTTTATTATGTTTATACGTTAGCGGGATTTTCTAATATTTTATGAACAAAAACCTACATTTAAAATAACGATAACCCGTTGCTAAATCAAATTAAAAAAATTCGCCATTATATTATATTCTCATATTAGTTTGAAGAACGACTAAACGGGCAAATTAAAAAAAAAAATACGGTAACCTATATAGAATGACTAATACAAAAAAAAAATTCTGATCTATAACCAGTTTTTGACAAAAGTTGTACGTAATAAAATTATAGAAGGGAATAGACAGCGCATTCAACACTGACATATAAAACATATAATATGACATTGCAATTTCGTTTGCTATTTTAAACCGATTTTCTAATTTAAAAACTATTAATTCAAAACGACCAGTAATTTGTTCAGGTTTTTATTACGTTAAACAAAATTACTATTGAATACCGAATTCAGTCTAAATAAACGAATAAAAAAATTATCACTTCCATAGATTTGTATTGGACGATTTGAAATTATTTTCGTTATAATAAATAATGTGTTCTTGGGCAACGGTTATCTATATTTAAATGTATATCTAATCGGAATTAATACCTTCGTGAAATCAAGCTTTGCACGTATACTTTTTGGCGACTTGCACGGTTATTCAGCTCTTGAACGGGATTCAACCCGTGCGTGTGCATGAAAGAAATTGAATTGCTGTTATAATTATTATGTACCTATTCGAGTACGAAACGCTATAATCACCAGAGTGAGGTGTTCTTTTTTTCATGAAACCGGAAAAGTGTATTTAATCTCGAGCGACGTTCGTTTTTTTTAGCACCTCTTAATATAATAATAATACGGCGGCGGGTGGTATTTTACACACACACAACCGCTTACACCATTAAAACAAGAAGCGGCTGTGTAATTGGTCGGAAAACAATAATTAACAGTGTTGTGTGTGTAAAGTGTAAACCCTTTTGCGGTCGTTTCGTAATCGTTTAGTTCTTTTTATACGTTATGTAGTTCAAGTACACGTACCACGGCACGGCAGCGGCTGCGGCCACGATAATAATAACAATAATAATAATAATATTACATATTATTATATTTTGACCACAGCTGCGCGCGATCGGTCGTCGAGGAGGAGATATCTGGAATATTTCCATGTTACACACTACACGGGCTTATGGCGACCGCCACACTGACAAACAATATAACGCGTATTTAAGTTGGTACGAAAAAAAACCGCAATATTATAAATAACAGCTAATTCTCTCCGGACGTCCAAGGTCTCTGCTCGCGTGTCCGACGCGAAATACAACAGTGTTCTCTTCGATCTGTGGTCGCACCGTATACCTACATAATGTAACATTTTAGTGTGTATACGCGGTCATACTACTATATTCCATAATAATATATAGAACGTCCTTGGTTGTTTGGCGTTGTGTGTGTGTGTTAGCACAATAATGGTGGACAACCGATTGCTGCGACGCGCCGGACCGTGAGTCGTCGTCGAGGCTTTTAGGAAGAGAAAAAAGTATTAAAAAATGTAAATATTGTGAGTACCACGGAGACCCCGTTCTCGTCTGGTTTACCAGGAGAGGAGGAGCTATTGCTCGTGTATCCTTGAAGCGGCGCGGGCAACTGCAGCTGTATCGTTATACCATTTGGCGCGGAAAAAGTGATTTATACAGTAATTTTACGACAAAGGTTTTTGTGTAATTATAAAAAAATATATGTATAAAATAGCACGCGCACCCTCGTCCTGGATTTATGAATGGGCGTTCCTCCCTAAATTTTATTTTAAATGGTTTTTGGAAATCGCGCGTGGGGGTGTAAACCTAAAACCAGACAGAACGCATTTCGTGTATGTTTCTTTTTTTTGTATTAACAATAAGGGGTTTCATAAAGAAGGTGTGCATAGATTTCGCCGAGGGATAGAATTATATTTTATAAACTCCATTTAGTTTTTTTTTTGTTTTTAAGTTTTAATTCTCGTTTGAATTGTTAAATGCGTTTCGTATGACCTGTTCTACGGCGTAACCGTTGATAATATTAAAATAGTTATGTATGTGCGATTATGGCACAATTCAACACCGAAAACGTCATAATAATATTATATATACATCATTATTATTATTATATTTATACTGTAATTAATATTATCGTGTCGCGTGGGCTTCGGCATTTGCTGATTAACCGTTCGACAGGTATTTCTTATCGGTTTCGTAATATTATTTTTCTGCGCTGTTATTGTTTTTTGTTTTTTTTTTTTTACTAGATTATTAGTAATCAGTCGGTACTAGACTCTTTTGCGATGCGGAATTGTGTTCGACGTGTGTTTAGTACTAATCGTGCACTAAAAATATGTTATATTGCATTTTTGAGTTTACCGAGCGTACGTACGATCATTGATTTGATTTGTTGGTTTTTAGAATAATGTTTTTTAACAGTCGCTTGACGTCGAGTTCCGACGATACCGACCGACAGCTTGTTTTTCTGTGAGTTTTGGCGGTATCAAGTTGTTTTTTTTTTCTTTGTTTATTTTTTACGTCCCAGCAAAATGACGCTTTTGGTTGACATAAAGAGTTTTCCGGACCTATTGTACGACGATCACCACGGTGGCGGCAGTAGAAGAGACAGAGGAGGGTCGAATCCCCCGTTATGGATGAAAAAAGTCCATTAGATCAGGCGACTATATTATATTACTTTTTTTTATTTTTTTATTACACAAACCCGATTGAAGTGAAATCAATAGCCGCCTTCGTGCGTGTGTTTGTTGCTCGCACGCTGACAAGGAGAGCTCATTATTGTAGCGTTTATTTTCTATACAAAATCCTGTGCTCCAAGGTCAATATGGTCCAGTTTTTTGGCGCCCACGCTTAATATAGTATACTATGTGTTTTGATTGCTATGGACGACGATGATGACATAAGATATTACTACGAAATATCGCGGACACCAAGAGCTGGGGGGACAATACAAGTAAAAGTGATTATTATTATTATTGCCTATAATATTATATATTATTAGTTATTAAATGTAAATAGTAATAATAATATCGCATTGCATAATTTATATTATTATGTATAACAAACGAAATTGTAGTAATGCTTGCGCTGAGGTAACGATTGATTAGTTGTACGAATATATTACAGTCCCCGGGCCCTCGTCATTATCGATTATTGTTTTCTCAGCGTGTAACATGACACCGGCGTATAATAATATTATATTTTTAATACAGAGTTATGTCGCGTATTATAATATTATGTTAGGAATTCCTGTGGCACTAAATACGACCTACGGCTCTTCCCTTCTAAAGTTTCCGATTAAAGGGAAAAAACGATTAAGGTCGGGTATAATAGTGAACGCTATTTCCTCGGTAACTGCATTTCTTCGACTTAGGTAATAACTGTGTATATTTTATACGAATAACTGTCAGCTTCTTCCGAGTCTGAATAATTATTAACCATACACGTGTTTACCGGTTTCGGTTTTCGTGTATAAACTGCTTATAAATATTTTTTCGAACAAAAAATCTACGTCGAATTTTTCCGGAAATAAATTAAATGTCTGATTTAAACAAAAAATAATAATAATTGATTTGTAATGTTTGGGGTTTAGTCGAGTCTTAAGGTACTCGATACGCCTATACTTATTTTTGGCTGTCATCCTTACTAAAAAGTGACAATGAACGTGTAATGCCTCTTTGTTAAATATGGAGTTATTATGCAATTTTTTATTTTAATTGGTTAAGAGTGGTACGACTCATTGATAAAATGTAATTATTTCCATCGTGTGTCCTATTAATATATATTTGTATACGACTGTAATCAACACTTTTTCGACTATCGCGTTGACTTACAAAATCTACAGTCGTAGGTTAATATTATTAATAATAATCATTATTATTCGCTCGGGTATTAATTTAACAAAACGTTCCGCTGGACCTTTTATTCGAATAACAATAATGGTAATATCAACCAGCGAGAGTTCCCCGCATTACAAAGGGTTTATGATAATGATGGGTACAACGACCACGACCGGTGGAAAGGAAACGATCATTAATCACGAGCAGCATACGATCCTACAGGTATATTACTGTAATATACGAATCCTCTCTTACTTTTCCATATAAAAGCTGCTTAATTTGTCGTTTTGTTCGATTCGTACTTGTATCATTACTTAATAACCGATGACCATGATTTTCAAATCGTTTTGAGTTTTTTATTTCTTAACACATACATTTGTCGTAGAAGCATGCCGTGTGCTACTCCATTCATTCAACGGCGGATGATTAATTTCTTTTCTTTTTTGTATTTTTACTTCAGATTTATGTTTTAAGTTTGAATTGCACGTGGTTTTAATTAAACAATTATAGCTAGACGACGAACAACGGTCCCGTATATAGTCCAACCAGGTATAATATGATGGACGGACTATATAGATACGCGAGGAATGACAATTATTGAGTATTAATTATTATTAGCGCGATTGTCATAATAATAAAATAGTATGAAAACCGCGCGGCTTATTGCAAAAATAGCATTACCGTCTGTGTTATCTTTTTTTATTGTTATTATAAATATTATCGATATCCAGTAGCCGTTTAGCAGCGCAGACACGGCACTGTTGTACTTACACAATGATATCTCAAATGATATACCTATCTGTATAATATTATTATATTATAAATTACAATGGCCGCACACCACAATCGCCTTCGTTTTTCTTTTTGTACTCCTCTTTTTATAAATATATATTATAATATCATATTGTATCTAACATTGATCAATCCATCGTATGTGCAGGTTAATTTGTTATCTTTATGCTATTGTATATAACGGATATTATAATTATGTTACACTCCACTGTTCTACTGCAGTAAAATTTTTAAATGTAGATTATTTTTCAAATTATTTAATATTAACCCTTAGCTGTATGATTTTTTGTTTATGATAATAGTTTTTTACATTATAGGAAAAATATTTTATCATTTTGCTTAAAAATCATGGATGTAAATTTTAGTGCATGTATGCGCTTTAATGCTGTAATAGTTGTCATATTTCATACAAATTACAAATTAGCTTCACCTGGTGGATATTATAATATTCAAGGATATATTTTAATTAAGTATTATTAGTAGTTATTTTGGTTTGCCCTATTACGCATATAGGCATGGTGACAAGTTTATCGCGTTGCGGCCGGATAGATCATATTTTTCTCGGAATTGAATTTACACATAAAATCAATAAAAAACAATTGGGTTCTATAAATTAGGTTCTACGTATTTTTTTCGGCCAACCCGTATTGTATACTATGGTGATATTAGCAGGGCCGTCTTAGGCTATGCAGAGGCCCTTAGACACACAAAGTTTGGGGGCCTTGGGCTCGTGCCCTTAGAATAAAGATGTTACTGGATACGAATAACACACATTTTGCTTAGGTATGTTTTAACGTTAGAAATTCGGGTGTATAACGTCCTTTTAAACGCAAGGCACTCATTTCTCGTGAAATAAAAAAATTAAATAATTAGTAGTTATGTATAATATTTAAAAATATCATAAATAAAATGTTTTCAACAAGAATAGTTTCTTGCGTTAAACGGAAACTCGGTATATTATCTGTCTGAGAGAAGTAGGATAATTATAAAGGTAATTTATTGAAAATTAAGATCACGTTAAACAGCATGTGACATCTATAGTATCTATATAGTACCTAGATGACATCGCCTAGTACGTGCACTTGTTGTTGCTTGTCACTCCGTATTAGCGTTGGGTTATGTATAGAAATTAATGTCCATAATAATAATATGTAATATTCGTCGTGGGTCTCGTAGCTAGCTCGTCGACGGTGGCAAAAATCCAAAGGGTCCGTCCAAAAAAATTATCTTTAGCAAATAACTTCCGGCCGTCGTTTGAATAATAATCGGTTTGCTAATATTATTTAAAGGTTTTTATTTTTTTTTTTACTACACGATCTGTCCACGACCGCGTTTGGCCGCACAACGTGACCGTTGTTCGTACAAATTTGTTTGCAATCGATTCCGCTTAAACAATACACGTTGAATATATTATATATTTATATATATATATATATGTATGTGTGTGTGTGTGTGTGTGTGTGTGTGTGTGTGTATAATAATAATGTAATAAACGCGCGCGCCGGAACCGGTTTTCCTATGCGGCGCGTTTATTTCAATGTGTGGTGCGCTCGTGGTATAGGAACTCGAGTATTCATAGTATTTTTGCCGCTGTCGCCTCAATAGCGACCGGCAGAATGCAGTTTTTGTTTCATCTGTCGTCGTTTTCAGGCAAATACACGGTAAACGGGAGTTTTTTTTTCGAATAGTTTTGAAAAATCAAAATCCTACTTATTATTATTATTACCACTATAAGGAAAATATAACATAACATTCACACACACACACACACACACACACACACATGATCACACTATATTATAACCGCGGGTCGGAGGAGGAGCAGTGTAAATATGTCGTCTCGCCTGAAGATATTTCTATAGTAAATTCCCCCCCGAGAACCGCGTAAAAACATTATAGATGGGTTCTTCTCTCTATCTCTCTTTTCACGAGCTTTTATTATTATTATTTTTTTTTTTTTGCGAACTACTCATGAGAATTTTTATATTTTTATACAAATGACGACACGGTCGATTGTGTTGTACCGCAGTGTAGATACTCGGTTTTCGATAATAATATAACGTTGGACGTTTTGTGTTTTGTGCAATGTTGTCGGCGAGTGCAAATAATTGTTGCTCCGACGATACAGATAATAAGAACAAGTTTGCGAATTCAAAATGTCGTTGGCAAGTCATTACTGACCCAATCGTATTTCGGTTGGTCAAAGTTTTTCTTCTTTCCGGCTCTTCCCCCGTCTTACCCCTTCGAAATCTATCTCCGAGTATCAGATAGGACCCGTTGTGGGAAAAATCCACTTAACACCACTGGTCTGTTTATTGTTTGTTCATATCCGATCGAACCTACCGACAAACTCTGTCCTTTTACTTTACTATTTTTTTTTTAAACTTTCTTTGCCTTAGTTTTTAGACGTGTTTTTTTTTGTGTGAATGTAGTTTTGTTTATTTATTTTTGTTTTTTTGTTTTCTGTTTCGCCCTCAGCCCGTTCATAGAGCGTTGCAGTGTAACCGCGAAGCGTTCGCCGCCAGCGGCGTATTACGAGTCCGCAAAGGGTTATATGTTCATGAGCCAGCTTCTCAGATGTACCCGTTGTCGGAGGAAGATAGCATGACGTCCCCAGGTACGTGCAATAAAAAAACATTAACACGACACAAATAATAATAATATTACAAGCAAATGGCGGCCACGTGGTATGCTTAAAACGAATTTTTCGATTGAAAAAATCGTTAATTCGATTATTAATATTAAAAATAAATTATATTGGACGCTGTATAAGGTCGAGACATTCGACTTCACACGTCCAATGACCTCCTCCGGGCGGTCGCTCATTGTTACGTTCGGGAACGCATCACACACAAGTTCGACGTTTTTAAGCGTATGTCATCTAATATTCCACGTGTGTGTGTGTGTGACTGGCGACATTCCTATTATTCTCTATCCGATTATTTTTTATCTGTATGAAACGAATTCTACAATAATATGACTGAATGCTGCATTTGAAATATTTTCATCTTTTTAACTGTGTATGATATTATAACGCTTGCTCGTGTCTGTGTTCCTATTCCAATTGTAACCCCTTTGAAATGTCTGTGTTCACCTCTCCTCTCGGGTTCTATTTTCCACCCCACTCGTTGGCGGGTCCCTTTCATGATATAAGTTATATAATATATTGTTATTATTGCTAGTCGTGTACCACTGTTGTCGTCTTCAGGCAATATATCAATATTATTGTTTCTACTAGATGATTTATTAAAGTATGGACTGCGAATTTTATACTAAGAGAAAAGTGGGTTTGTCACAGTATGAGGGAGAATCTCAATCATGAATGAAGAAGTAAAAATAACAGAATAACGGAATGTAGAAATCAGAAATGTTTTCCTTAAAAATTCTTTTAAATCTAATTTTAATAGTTTTCTTTAAAAGTAATTTCGATTGGTGTTTTTAATTGTTTGTTGCCAACTTGACTTGATGAGGTACCTAAAGTATACGAGACATTTTGCTTCCATAAAATATGTTTGTTCCAGTCAATCTCGGACCGGATACGCGGATGTCCATTTCCTAATATGTGATAAGACTGCGTTTCTCGACGATCATCACGACGATATAACAGTTCTGTTGTACCTCACGTCGTGTACAGGTTGCTGTCGTTGCTGCCCCGAGTAATAAGGCGCAGGTGCGCACACACACAACGCGATGAATCACTCTTGGTCCTTTAAAAAAATAATAATAATAAACCTTAAAACCGTACGTGTGTTTTTCTCAGAACCAGCGCGTTCAATGGGGTGTGTACGAGTATGTGTGTGTGTGTGTGTGTGTGTGTGTGTGTGTGTATGTGTGTGTGTATACAACAATATAAAATAAACGACGATAATACACACGCACGTTCTGAGTTCTCCCATTGATACACATCGACGACATATTAGCGCCCATCCTTCGTATGGTTGGCAGTAATAAAAGGTCTCTTGGAAATAATAATAATAATATTTTCGCCGGTATAGGTATTATACAGCTGTAATTTTCTATAACACGAGTAGGAAAATGCGCGCTCCGAGTACAGCCTACCTGACATAATTGAATCATAGATATCTCGACGATAAAAATAATGTCTTTGTTCGTAAAATAAAACTACCAAGCAAAGTCTATCTGATAAATCATGTTGCCTCTTTAAATTAAATTATAAAACATTAGGTGGATTTCCTCCAGTTTTATCCGATTTAAATCATTAAAAAATGTATATTTTTGTCGAAATTATAGGTTTATATAATTATATTTATAAATATTAACTACATATAAGATAGAACACATTTAATGTATTGGCGACGTTTTTTTCTCCAGAATTATTCAAATACCCTTAAATGTTTATTTCTTTGTGGTAAAACTACTATGATATTAAAAAAGGTGCGTCAAATTAATATATATGTGCATCGTTAGTATATAATATTAAATCTATGGGTTATCTTTGACGTCGTGAGCGTTCGGGAAAAAAATGTAATAAAAATCTATGACGAAGCCGTCTAAAACGGCAAGAGAAGAAGAATATTGTACCCGAGGACAAAACCCGACGTTTCAAAAGAAATTCGCCATTTTGTTGACGATATTGGCAATAGTCGATTATTATAATGTTATAGTGGCTCTCGAGTAGTTCTTTTGTACATAATATTACATTTAATACGGCCTCCTCGCGTAGTACATGTACTTTTTTCTCCAGGGTTTCCACATTTGTGTATTGTGTTCCTTCCGTTTTGACCCAATTAATTGGCCGCACGGATAATGGTCCACCGACCTCGAGTGCTAGCAGAATAGTTTCTTTATTAAATTGATTTCGTTTGTAATGAAAATTAAATAATAAAATATAAATATAATCACATCCATTGACGACAGACAGACAACAGCGGATACCTTACGACCGTGGAAACCGACCTTTTTTTCACCCCTGTTGTATCTGTCGCTGCTCCTTCTTTTTCTCTTTGCTTAGGTCCGACTGACCTGTCCTCAGTATATACGCGCAACACCGTTTTTCTCCTCTTCCTCCACACCGTAGACGATAATTATTATAAGTAATGTATTATATATATATATATATATATAAATCGTGTACATGCGGCGGCGGTTCATCTGACCACAAGGGACTCGTCGAGTTGGCAACGTCGCCTTACACGAGTTACCTGAAAAAAAACCACCGCCGCCCGTCTATTGTGGTGAACGACTCTGCCACAAAACCGGTTTTCCGTTCCGGACGACACCTGTATGCTGCCTCCTACATGTTGTATTTTATACACACACACATACGCGCAGCACAACAAAACATAAATAATTAAAATATATTTTTTTTTATTATACTATCCTTTGCTTTCTCACGATCCTCGGTCGTTCGACAACAGTGTTCGCATAATATCCTCCTCCTCCGGTTGGATATACTGTCGTCACAGGCGCAGGGTTAGCCGCTTTTATGTTTATGAAAACGAAAGGATGAAAGCTCGAGTTAGTAATCAATCATCAGTATCAGTACGGGGTTTTCCGGCCCGTTTGAGTACTCATATCTTTAAGAACAGCCCTAGTTTTTGCTTTTGAAGAACCTTTAAGAAACGCACGGAAATAAGGTTTTTAAAAATCTTAGGACGAGAAAAATTATCGTCCGGAGTCGACGAATGAGTGGACAAACTGGTTTGGACGTCATCGGTTGGGGGTGAGGAGACGGCAGCAGTGGACTGTTTATCATTGTGGCGTTGCCTAATGTATGAGTTGGACAGAGGGACAGCGACGTTATCGAAAGGAAACGATAATAATATTGTATACCATGTGTACTTTTCCCTTGGTCGTTTTACTTTTTTTTCTCTTGAGAGATTTGGTGATTGCCTCGAAATTTATTTACTTTTTGTCGTCTCTCTAGGTATAAAAACCATACAGTAGAGATAAATTTGTACAGCGGCCATAAAACACACAACCCGGAAAATAGCTTAAACAACACACTAGAAGATAATATTTTAACATCGCCAAGATTTTTTAGTATCATTCCTGTCGTCTAAACGAAAATATCAGTTGCTGATTTTTTGGATTTTTTAACTGTCTACGTCTGAAACACATTTAACTTATAATCTATATTATAATATTACCACGTTCCAATCACAAACAATCGTTATAGCGTTTCCGATTACACTCACTGACTCTCGTCAAATTAAACTAAAGTATTTTGGTTGTTTTTGTCATGATTTTAATCATCCCAGGCAACACCCTGGGAACAGTGACAATCAGACGATTTTGTTTTTCCTGCGAAGTACTGACTTAAGTATTAGGTATAAAACGTGCACTCTCAGTGAGAGTAATCGAAGACGCTTTGTGTGTGTAACATACCTAACATACAGTTGAACAACAATTGGTTAAACAGTAATTTCTTTGTAATTCTACTTACGTTTAAGTGGTGTTTTCGATTTCCATTTGGTGATATTATGTTGCCTATAGACATTAGGCAGCTCGCCACTGAAAACTACGTAATCAAATGATTTACTTGCCTTCCTATTAATGAGCATTATTAACTTATTGTGTGATTAGGGGACGCGCTTTTACTTCGTCTCTTTAAAATCTTTGTAAGACTACCTAGAGCCATATTTATTAAATTTCCTTAGTCGACGAATAAATGGTGAAAACTGTAGCTAGTCTAAGTAGTAAACGTCAAAACTATTGGGTATTATGTATTATATATTGATAATCAATGATCATAAATCATTAAAATAACAAGTGCCCTCGCCCGTTTAATATTATTAAGTATTGTAATGTACGACTCATTATATAAACTACCGCGGTAGCGGTCATGCGATAGTTAACAGAAGATCTTCGTGATCTGAAAATCAGCTTCTTCTCTTTCCGAATCGAAGGCGATTGTATATTATACACTTTTTTATGAATTAACATGTAATAACCGTACACTGAATCAACCCAAGCGCGAGTTTGGTATATAGACGGTATCGATGAGAGACGACCGTGTGTATCTTTAGCCGGTTCTCCGCGGGGCGTAACCGTATATAATACAACACACATATAATAATATAAATTACGCTTCTTAATCCTAAGATACAACAAGCTTCTATCCTTTGTGTAATTCATATACATACTTATTTATTCGTCTGTACGTGTGCGTAAGAGGATTCACGGTGGTTTTTCACGATCAACGATAATTATAATATGTAAATTCTAGAATTACGGCAACCGCTACCCGATTACCATCAGCCGACCTATTTAGGTCGCAAATATTTACATTGCTGCTCCTGTAGACAATAGTTTTTCAATTACCTTCCCGGTCGTGACCACAACGAGAGTTGTCAACTTTTACCCCTCTGCACAAAGCTCCAATGACGAGCTCTGCAGCAGTTAATTTTGTTGCCTTTATTAAAAAAATCCGTCATCCAGATATTCAGTATAATTGTTCGTGCAAAGCTAATTGCCCGTATTGGTTGCGACTTGCGACAAACATGTGTGTCATAAAAATAAAAAAAATGTCTTGTATACTTTAGGCAATAACCGTCACGTTTTCGAAGTCTGTCGAATGAATGTTCATAATATTTTTAAAATAAACATGTTCAAGGGCGGCGGTCACGCGGTCTCTGCATGGGATGCGTTTTTTTCGGGGGGGTTAATGACGTTTATCAACACTTTACAATACTATTTATATTAACGTATAATACATAATCATATATATATATATATATATATATATCGTGCTTTTACGACTTAAGGCGCTTTTTCAGTGTTCAAGCTTCAAGTGCCAAAAGCAATAGTTGTAGTACTCCTACGAAAGGGCCTCCTCGCTAAAAATCTCGCAGCGTGTGTCTGTGTGAGATTTTTGTTGGCTGTCCCGGTCTTTTTTTCGGCTTATTTGCCGCCGCCGGTCAAGTTAATTATACACGATTTGGCATACGTTCCTCGTTAGATTAAAGCCGCACGATGTTGGCTCGGATTCTAAAGGAGTGACGATTTTTCCTCCACAAAAACACGGCTATTTCCATACGGGCCGCCACTGTTCATTCATGGCGTCATCGCTTTTATTTTTTTATACACTGTCCTATCACGGGACGACGAGTGGATAAAGTATTATTTTTAGACGATTTCGATCATTTCTTTAATATAATGTATTCGAGGTGACGACAAATGTTTTGTGTGTGTGTGTTTATGCGTGCAATCAGAAAATTGAACGCCTCGATAACGGATTCTTTCCTATTATTTATAATATATTCACTGTCACCTTTTTATTGGCAAAAAAATGTATGTATTGTTAGTGTTTTGTAGCTATATATATATATATATCATTATAGCTATTCGCCAAACTACCCGTTATTAGCGTTATCGGACTTTAGTCTTTTCGGTTTACTAGCGAACATAACTTATGTTATCGCAAAATGATAATTTCCATAAATATATAACGACCGTCGAGTAATGAATTGACGTGACGCGCGATCACCGTTTTTTCCGCTCTATGTGACCAATTTTGTTAGATTAAAATTTCAAATAGAATAGCAATTTCATTAGAATATCGTGCCACGAGCTGCGATATGGTAAACATCAATAAATATTATAATATTATGAGGTTTTAAAAGAAATTGAACGTGTATTTTTAAACGCGAATTGTTGTGTATATTTCGTTTTGTATTTGATTTGAAGTACGTGTATTGTATGTTATGAAATTTCGATTGAAATAAAATGTTTATATGGTCGTACATAATATGTGTAGGTGTAATATTTTTTTAACTCCAATGTCTTGATATTACCACAGTTATAGATAAACCCCAAGAGCGTCCAGATAAGTGACAATAGTGTCTTTGAAGGTGTGTCGACATAAGGGGCTCGGTCTTTTCTTGGCCTCCCTTAACGGCTCTTCGAATCCAGTTTTTATTGTCGAGTGTGGAAACCTAAGCGTGGGCGACGCCACAATAGTTGTCCGTCCGTCACTACTGCTACTATACTATACTCTGACGACGATGATAATAATAAAAATGAAAACAAGAATAATGAAAAATTAATTCGGTCGCAACTCGGTGTAATTAATTTCCATCGGTGCCACCACTAAGTTTACTTGACACGTGAAAACGGGCCGACGGCCAAGTTTATTCGGCGGCGGACACACGATACTTATTTTTAGTTAACCCGCCGCCATGTTGATTTCTCGCGGGGAGGCCAGACTAGACTGAACAAAATTAATTATTTATTTACATTTTATCATCAGAAAATAGTCATCGCATAATGCAAGATCACGGATCACTATAATATAATCTATCTCCTCAATTATACAATCACTGATAAATGATGGCATGATGATGCATGACATGCAACAAAAAATATTTTTTTACAAATTTTAACACTATAACAGTTTACGTTTATGGAGTTAATAAAAAATAATTTCTTACTCTCCGATAGTTATAAATTCGTTGTTTCAAAGCGGTTTTCTTAATAGTGATTACATCACTAACCAGTGGTCATCCTAACACTTAAAATTCTAACTTCTTATTGGACTGGTTAAAAATTCTTAAATATTACTGGTACCAAAGCAGATGGTTTTATCATAAAATAATTTTATATGGTCGATTACCGAAAAGAAATCAAGGACCGATTACTTGTAGACTATCTGTGAATTCAATGTTTATGAGGCACGTTTTAAAACTCCTTTTTATCCTTTTTGTTGGCAATAACAGCAGACAGTATATTTGTGTATGAAGTACACATATGGTCCAACGATAGTGTTTTTTTCTCTACATTTGTGTTATTATATATTTTTTATGTATATATTACAGCTTGTGTTTTTTTTTTGCATAAAAAGAAATATCAAATGAATTATCACAAATGAGGATAGGTTACGGATTTATCACAGTGCGGTGTCATGACGGCGCTCGTTGATTTTATTGTGTTACATAAATGTTATTTTGCATAATTTCCGATTTTGCTCGGTTCTATTTGTAATATTAAATACATGTTTTTGTAGAGCTTCGTTCATGATTGGCAATTTAATTTGTATTTTACTAAATAGCTGTTGTTCGCTAGCGGGAAAAGATGCTGTTCCCGGTATTACGAATCGGGGTTATCACAACCCTGAGGGATGCCGCTATTTCAAATATTTTGTACCCTATTCGAAATAAAACTGAAAATATTTGTATTTCAGTTTTGGCGAATTTGTGTTTCTGCGAATCTACCGCCGAAATTACTGTCCGTAAACAGTTCACTATGTTATTTAACATTTATTAACGTTTTCGTTTTCAAATAAAATATTACATTTTTCGCTCGGTATACTTATTTTCACGTGGCATTCTCATCATTTTCGTCGATCGCGCACCAACACCTTGTAGGTTGTCAGCATGTGTGCTTTAAAACAAATACTGTTCTTTATGATTTACAGGCTACAGCCAGCATGTAAAACATATATTATTGTTATTATTATTATTTTTATTATACAATGTATATATTATATTCTTGTAATTTAAATAGTCAGCAATTTTCATCTAATACCAGACGCAGAAAAAAAAGTACGTGTTTGGAAATAGTGTATGTTGGTAGTGCTAACATGCTGTGTATATCATTGTATTTAACAGTGACAGGGTCTTAACTCTCAAAATTATACATGTTTCGTTTTTCAAACGAGATCATTTCCCGTTGTATTTTATTAAATAATAATTATCCAGTACCCTAACTAGTAACCACACATAGGTTCTGCTCAATTACCTCGCTAATCTCACTACACTCCTTTGACTCGCTTTCCTTTCGTTGTCTTTACTTTAGTATTTTATTTCAACCAGATATTTACAATTCTTAAACATTTTCAAGACGGAGTATAAAGAATTAATCTTGCTTATTCGCCACAATTAGAGAGAGAAAATAATTTATGCCTTACCTCTGGCTGATGCTTAACAAAAATAAAAATAAATAGAGGTCTGGTTGTTGCACCCAGCTCTTAAATTTATTTTTAGGGTTACACGCCGCATAGGTAAATAAAAATCAGTTAAAGTCGACATAATATGCAAACATATACCTGCTATCATTGACTTGTTTACGGAGGAAGCAGGAATAGAATTTGCTCCCTGGCGTACTCGGTCTCTAACAAGTTATTAGCCTCTAACCTAACTAAATAAAAAATAATTTTCAGCGGATCCTTTTCTATTTAAAACTGAAAAAAAATTAATGCTTTTTCCAACAAAATTACGGTAGACTAACTTTTGGTGACCTGATAGAAGATTATCCGTCTCCCAAGACCACAATGTAGGCATGCTTCTGCCTCCTATTCAAATGATTGCATTTGACATACTAATTGTTATTATGAAACGGTTTTTTATTAAACCAGATTTTGAGTCCCCTGCCATAGAAGTGGCAAATGCGTTCAGTTCCCAACTCTGGTTTTTACCTTATAATAAATAATTTTGACTCGTGCTCAATATTATAGTTCGATATTTATTATAATATATCAATTATTTATTTTTTACTAAATTATCATATTTTTGTTTAACATCCAAATGTTCCAATGATCCACTGAGTCCACTGTTACACAAAAAACTAAATGAATAATTTTACTACAGTCTAGTAGTCTACATTCTATACCTGCATGTTTTGTCTGGTGTCATTCGCTCAAAGCGACTATTATTTTAACTACACTGCATTGTTATAAATAATGTGGACGAGGGCGATTATTATATTTCTTGTCGACCAAATAAAAACGCCGACTAATTAACAAGTGTTTTCGCGATGGTGTTTGTCGCAAAACAATAGCCCAGTGTAAATTATGGATAATCTCTTTTTGGCGCAGCCCCCGTTTTATTGTGTTTTGTATATAAACTATATTGCGTGCGACTCCACTTCCGCCTCCGCCCACGGTTATAATCGCTAACGGGTATGTGTCTATGTCATTATACCCTTTAGGAAACCCGCCGAATTCCTCGAACCCAATTCCCATAAATTCCATTGGGCTGCGGCCATTACACACGCGTTCAATTGATATAATAACAACAAAGTTTCAGCCTCCCTTGCACTTTACAATGGGATCGATCGTCGCGCTTAAGCTCATAATTGTTATTATAATAAAACCCCTGCGGTTGACACCACCCCTTATTTATCGCGTTGTTTAAACCATATTTTTTTAGTTAATTTTCAATTACACTTGAAAATAACAGTAATAACAGTTAATAAATTCGGCGATGACACAAAATCCTGGAATTTTTTACTCGTAGGTACTAAATTTTGTAGGTACTAAAACCTACTTGTATTTTTTTTTTGCCAATTATTCTGATTACATGTAGGTTACTCTCGATTGTATCATCCTAGTTTTAAACCGTATAAAATAGTATTATACAAAAATATTGATTATAATTTCGGTATTGTTGTTACTTTTTTATAACTTACAATAATAATATGTAGTATAACAAAGTAATAATAAGCGCGACCATTACTGCACTCCGGTAATGTGTTCTCTAGGAAGACCTTGAAATGGCAAGCGGTGCATGTAGTACTGTGCTACTACTGCTGTAGATAGGGTAAATACTATGTTATACCGTATTGGTGAAAGCAGAACACCGTTGCCGCCGACCTTGGATCATTCTAGTCTACTTACGAAACTCTCCCCCGTGTAAAATTAACAATATCGAATAATCGCGCGGAAACAAAAACGCCTATACACTTGTGGTCGGTTATAAAGGATTTAAGTCTGTCGTTCCTCCATACACAATATCATAAAAAAAAAATGTAAAAATCTTTCTCGGTATTATATTCATTATCAGTATTACGTATAGACGTTAACACGATATCGTTCAGGGATGGTCGTCGACCAGCATAGAAACATTGTGTCACGTTTTCTTTTTTTTCTATGTACTTCTCCACCTCATTATGAGCAAATGTTTTATTATTCATACATGGCTTGACGGTCAACGGCGCCTGTCGACGCACAACAATAATACGTAGGTATTATATAATAGTATTACCGAAAATTAATATTTAAAAATAAAAAGTAATTTACAGTTTTTTTTTATTATTCTTGATGAATGCCCAATTGATTTTTACCAAATTTTTGTTTCTATGTACTTATATAAAGCGCGTGTGACCTACTTAAATGTCTTTTTTTTCTATGAGATAATATTAATAAATTGTAATTGATGATAAATTATAATTTTTCAAACCTAACAGCTTATACTTTAAATTGCACGATTGACACCCAAAAGGATTACAACTAATGTTGCACTATTTTAATTATACTCTTTTAAAATCGGCTCTTGGTCAGTCTATCTGCTACTTTTTTACTACTATCTTAATTATCTCCAAAAAACGACTATCCAGAAAATAGTCTCTTGTTAATCCGTATTATGTGATCGGCTAACGGAACGTTAAGAGACCATTTGTCCATATTATAGTGCACACATTTTTATACAAACGTAAGTATAATTTTTGCACACGCTTATAGAGCTGAATTTATTCAAATATTTTCATAAATAATACCGTCCGTGTGTATTAGACCGGATCGCGCTTTACACGCGATGACAATTAAAACGTCCGGACTTATATTATGACTAATAGTAATAATAATTATATAAAAAGAATGTTTGAATTTGCATATAATTGTGTGAATAGACACGGAAACGCGAGCAACTGGAGTTTGTGCTTGACTATTCGCCTAAACGGGCAATGGGTTTTAGTAAATAAATTTCAAATCTACATAAATGAGCGCACTCTGACTGCTAGTCGCTCTTTGTGCACACACATATGCAAACACGACAGACCCCATTTCCTTTGGCGTTTGGAAAATCTATCGTAGCTGATTAGTGTTAGTAATTAAACCTGAAATAAGCACCTAAATGAAATTGCACGTGCATACCTCATATGAGTAAATTGGTAAATCATTTGTTATTTAATCGTTGGCTAGTATGCATTTACGTTGTCTACTGTTTTTAAATTTGGGCGTCACCGTTATTACCGATTTCCGCCATAATAAATACAAACTTGTTATCTAGTATGTTTTAAGAACCCCTAACTTAATTTATAACATTTTAATTTTTTTTTTTAGTCTTCTAAATTTAATTTCTATGTTTTTTGAAAATGCCCCGAATCGATATTTGTTTTGTTAGCCTAATAAACATATAGGATATACTATCTATATAATACCTGTACACTGATAATAATATCATCTCGTTAGTGAAAAAATCACGTGACTGTTTATTGAGTTCTTTAAAATTTATAATTCAAATATGAAGTGCCATTTTTTTTTATTGTGTCTGAAAAAATTGAAGTAACTACGAGTAACCGTGGGCATATTATACTAAATTATAACAATTTTTAATTAAACTAAGCGTATACAGCTAAAAATGGCATTAGCATACGATGGAGGTGGTACGACATAAAGTGTTGTATGTCTAAAATTTTCACAAAAAAATAATAATTATGAACTCGTCAGAATATAGGGTAATCATACAGCAGAACATAGTGCTCTCGATAAACAAATTATTAATTTAGCCTGTAATCGGAAATTAGTAAATGATATTATTGATTTAATTTATTTCAGGGGTTCATAAAAAAATATTAGGTAACAAATTTTCATTTATTTTGACGGAAAATAGAAACGCCTTTAAATTTAACTCGCGAAACCTTAAGAAAACGTTTTTTGTTTAAAGTAATCTAAGTAATTCAACACCAACAAAAAACCTGTTTTTGATTAATAAACTATATCAAACGGACAAATATAATGTTTTTTACTATTCAATCTTACCACAGACGAACTTGAATGCTTTTTATTCATCGTAATGAGAATTATTATTTATTACAATTTATTTTTATTAACAGTTTTAATTTGTCAGTACTTACAATAACATGACAAATTAAATAAGTAGGGAATATTTCATAGATACTTTATTTAATTGAACATAAAATTTGCTATTTTATTTAATTAATAGTTAGTTATAATTTTTAATATTTCCAATAAAACCGATTATGATCTGCTACACATTTAAAACTCGATCTTATGCTTTCAAACTAGTATTATTAAAATGATATTTTAATAACGTTGTACACATTTTGTATCAAACTGAACAACTATTAAAATATTTATTAACCTTTATACATATTGTAAAAATTTGTTTTATATATTTGTATTTTTACATTTTTAATAGTTCTCATATGCACAGTATATTTGAACACTGAGTTCTCACTTTGTTGTTATAATATGGAGACATATTGATAATGTGTTATATATATGTACTTCAACGCAGCTTATGTTATATTATGAAATAATTAAAAACCATACGCTTGTATTTCATCACTTATTTTTTCTTTCCTTAAACATTTATTTTAGTAATTGAGTAAGTCAATATAATATTTGTAGCGATGTTTGCTATTTAATTGTTTCTATAGTAAAGAAAATATAACTTGTCGTATGGATGTAAATCAATATTTGTTATTTTATCTTCGTTATGGAAATTTTGTTTCGCGGAACTAATGTAAATCAATTTTAATTGATATCTAAGAATGTCTTATAGATTATAAATCTTGTTAACATGAACAACTAAAGAAAAATTAGTGCTATGTGCTTTCTATACTGGTCACTTTGTGTTTGGAATTATAATTTATGTGTAAATATTAATTACGTTAAACTTATTAAACTAACCATAAATAATCTCCATACCTGTTCTATGATAGTTGCTTATTATTAATATGTTATCTCTTAATTAAGTTGTAATAGTTTACTGTTAACATTTTTATTATATCCACGTCTTACTAATAAAAATGTTCAATAGTCAAAAATTCAAATTAAATTATATTCATATTCAAATCAAATAAAACCCAATTATTTTTTTGGTATGTACCTATATAAATATTAATGGATGGTTTAGATAGCTTTTCATAAATATTAAAAAAACGAAACCTGTATTTGAAACAGACCTCGTATCATTTTAGTTGTTAAACTGGTCGAGTATTATATTAAATACATATTTTTTACTCTTAATTGCTTAAATTTATTAGTTGAGAAATTCTATGCACGTGTGCGTATATTGATTGTGTACTATATAGTTTTTTTATTTCTCTACGCCTTTATATATTTTATCGATATACTATTGGATTGTTAAGTCACAAACACCCTAAAACACCTTCAAATACAAACATATTTTGACGATTTTTCAAAGGACTTGGATAATCTAGGTTGTTTAAGCTTTTGCACGTGACTGTTTGTAAGAGTAAAGGCTATTCTTCTGCAAAATTATTAGGAGTCACTTCATTCGTCCATGCTTGGTGTTTTGCACACCAGCTGTTAACTACAATTTTTAATGAACTGACTAGAAAACAGACGTGTTGCTAGTCTTACCGAAAAATATCTGTGTCGCAACTCGCTTGAAATATTTGAGAATTCTTTGTACAATTTTTTTTTTTTGTTATTTTATTTTAATTGAAGCATTTTTTTTTTTACCAATTTAGGTTTTGCGGTGGTGTCGAGCTGTAGCACGGTGTCGTCGCCTTGGACGCCAGGTGGGGGTACAGCGGGCGGCAACCCGGACGGGCCGGACGGCGGCGGTAACGGTATGAGGAGCGCGGCGGGTGTGAACGCCGGCAGCAACCTCAGCCTGGACGTGGACGACTGCGACGATGACAAGGAACTGTCGGCGGCCGACGCGGAGGGCGTCTGGAGTCCAGACATAGAACAGAGCTTCCAGGAAGCACTGGCCATATACCCACCCTGCGGACGCCGCAAAATCATACTGTCCGACGAGGGCAAAATGTATGGTAAGTCACCGATTTTGTGTATTTTCCACCTGGTTGGAACCTCTGGTGCCGGTCGAGTTGCATGAATCCACAGTAAAGATTTAGGAAGTCAATATACATTTCCAAGTTCATTTTGTAGCCCGGACTTAGGTATGTGGTTAAAGTCCATAATAACTGTTGAGCGACAAACGAATTATCAATAAAATAAAAAACGTTGTGGGAAAAGGAAAAATAAACTGCCTGACATTTTCAATCATTTAAAAGTGTAAACTAAAATTTATATCGTGCAATTAATTGTTTGGATTTTTGTTACCTGGGTCGAGACTTTATTTATTATAGGGCCAACAGCTATGACCATTTATTAACAAAATGTAGCTCGTTTTACTAAATTAAATTTCAATTGTGTCAACTAAATACTAGAATAATTTGTATAAGCTTTTAAAAGTGTAATTTTTTCTACGAGTTCTAGTCATTTTGGTAGTAAAAATGTCTTATAAAGTTTACTAAAAAAAATGTATGCCATTACAAAACTCTTCGATGGGTAAAGTTAAATATCATCATTATTTTATTAGTATCAAAATTATAATACATATGTAAAATGATGTGTACATATAACTTTGTAATAACTACTAGATAATATCATTCATTGTGTTGATCATTCAGTGTTGGACAACCGTTAGAACGGTTTTTGTAAATGCCCAAATCCAAAATGTATATATTTATAGCCGGGTTTGCATACAAAACCGGTAAAAAGATGTATATTTTGAGAATTTAGCTTTTCTGAATAATTAAACATATTTAGTGAACGCGTTTCTTATTCTGGACACTATCTCATTTTGTATTTATTAGTTGGATTTATTATAGCTTCTATATAAAACTGCGGGCGTTATACAGTAAAACGATTAGCACTGGAATAAAACAAAATTGAAGAGCTATAGAGAAAGAAACAGCATATTTTTAAAACCTAAAATATGTTTTTACATTTATTAAATGTTGTTGTATACACACAAATTACGCTCGTGTATTTAATATTGGTTTATTTATTTATTTAGTCTTTTTTGTGTGTGTTAATGTGGTTAAATGTACTTGTTGGTTTCATCGCTCAAAAATAGAATCAACATTGGATGTACAAAGTATAAATGTTTGCTATTGCCGTGGAAAAAATGTATAGAAACGTTTGAGAACGTTGTTTTCACACATGCATAATAAATATTAACATATACAGTTTGTAAAACAATAATTTAAAAATCCTTCTGCGCCGCTAAAAGATTTCAGCAAGAAGATTTTGAATTGCATTATATAAACGCACACCTGTTATTATTTTCTTATACATTTCTCTTTTGTACCACCGCCAAACTTTTCGGACCCTCTTTTGGTAAATTTATTGCTAGCCCGTTAACATGGCGGCAATTCTGTAAATTTCTTCGACTCTCCAAAGCTTTTGTCTTCTGCGTAAGTTTACCACCCTTTTGTCTTGTCTCTAGTCAAAACTCATTTGGCCACCGAAAACTTAAAACCTTAAATAATGTCATTGCCACTCGACTGCGCGAAAAGATTTTTCACCCTCTCCGGCCATAGACCTCGATCGCCACCAGGCACCATAATAGAACGTTGTATACACTTTTATAGCGGTGTCTTTGCACCGATTAGGGTGTCTAGTAATAATAATAATAATAATAATAATAATTGTTCATGAAAATCCAACAAACAGATTCAATAAAAAAAAAGAATTGGGAGGGTTCCCTAACGCAGATGTTTGTTAAAAGGGGTCACGTGGAGGGTAGCCAAAAGTTTAACTTATGTATTCATCGGAGAGTGAAATTGCTGATACCACTAGATCGTCCCCGAATTTGGGGAGGGGGCCTTCACTTTAAACTGAATTTCATTATCCATCGGTGCGGAGCGCCTAAGTAAATTTGTTGGTAAATGTACAAAAAAAAATCATAGTTACAGACGTTTTACATGTCTCGTAATAAGTTTTTTTTTTTTTTGCTTGCTTTTGTCGGTTCTCGGTACCAACGTTATTCATGCCCGGTCGTGGAAAACTGTTAAAGCGATTTTTTAATTTCATATTTTTTTGTATATGCTATAGGTATATACTATTTATATATTTTGTTATATATATAGAGAGAGAGAGAGAGAGAGAGAAATTTAATAAACACATCGCAATAAATTTAATTTTGTGTTGATACGCTTGAAGTTCTCGGAATGGGTGTGTGCAGGGAACGGGAAAACCCTTGTTTGGTTGGCGGCAACAGGGGGGTAGGTCGAATGTTTCGCCGATTTGTGTGTAGGGAAAATGACCGTGCGCTTCCCGCAAGGACGGCGGTGTGGGGTAAGAGCTGCCGCTGTAAACTCTGGCTGGATAGAGCGGGTAGGTTATATACGGGTCAAAGGGGTTGTTTCGCTGCGTCGGCGAATGACAGCGATGAGGCCCCTAGCTGGGGCGGGTGAAGAACTATGTATACCTATATATACATGACTGTGTGTGTGTGTGTGTATGGTATATACTGTTGGAGTGAAAGAGAAAGGGATCTGCGCTTATAACGGATGAAAAGGATACGAGCGGGGGAGAAGAGGAGACGATGGACGCGAACTATGCCAAGAATGTGCAATTAGTGTGTATATACACACGGTCGTCGGGGTGCCGCTATAATTCACCCTTGACTTCGGCGAGCGCCTCGCTCGGAGTGTAATAAGAAATGAAAGAAAGACATAAGAGGCCATCTCGGTCGAGACCGCCACCGCCGCCGCTGCGCCTACTCCTTTAACCGCCCTTCCCTTCCCCTTTGCGTTCGCTTATAGAATCTTGAGCTTCACCGCCGCACCATTAACACCGTAATCTTCGCGTTCGCCTCTTTTTACTCTCATACACACACACACACAAAACTGTTTGAGCGATTTTCTGCTCTCGTTGCGGTATCACAACCACCTCTCTTTTATCCTATTGTGTATACCCTCGTCGGTGGCAAATAAAACTGCACCAAACCCCTGAAGTTACATCCCTGTATGAGCTGATTGCTTCATCCAGTATAACTTCAAATTTCGTCTTACTACTGGTCCTCGTCATTGTCTAAATGTCTACCACGTCCACGGCCCCCCTAATAGAACGCTAAGCTGATTGATTTAAACGATACTTTACACAAATGTATGCGACAGAGTACTCTTTCCCGAAACAAATTAATCTTTTACAACATAGAATACGCTACCGCTATCAGAATCAACGTGGAGTACAGGAAAATAAGGGTAACCAAAATTTTGTTATCATTTCCTTTTTTTCTTTTTAATTTTTAAATATTTCGCTAGACGATTTATTAACTTGTTGTTGTTGTAGCAGATTTGGCTATTTTCCTTAGATGAAATAAAATGTATTTTTCCGCATTCCTCGAGTTTATATTTAATTAATAAAATAATAAGCAGTCGTTCGATCAACAAAGAGATTGGACGGACGGCGGTATGGTATTTTGGACCTCAACCACCGCCAATACACATGTCGACGCTTACAGTATATTATAAACAATGGTAATCCCACGATACTCTCTTTTATTTTTCATATTAATATATTTTTTTTGTCCCTCGCTCGCCCTAAATATTTTGCAATATAAATGCTCGAGATGTTTTTTATTTGTATTATTAAAGTACCACTTTAATAAACGATATTATATGTCTCGGGAAAAGCAGGACCCCATGTACCGCAACGCCTATGTACGCTTTTGTTTCTACCCCTAAAAAAAAAATGTAATAATAATAAACAACCTTCCGGTGATGATTTCTCCGTGGTCGTGTTTTTGTTGAAAAAACAAATATTAAATAATAAGAACTACCAGATATCATTTCGTTTTGTTTTTCTTCTCCGGAAAAGATATATTTATATAATATATATCAACAAGTACGCCTTTTTTTTTTTTCGTTGTATACAAATAAATTATTTTTATATATTTGGGAACGATGAAAACATTGATATTTTCTGCGAATACAATTATTATTTTAGCCCCTAAAGGAGTTGTGCAAAAAACAAATTATTATTTTAACGATATCGCCGTTACGTATCGATAACATTTATCAACAGCCTCAGATTATTGTAACGAGTGGTTTCCGGTTGTAAAAAAAGTCTACTAGGTACCAGCGAAAACTGCCTAATAAAAATATAATATCTAATATTAGTCACTGGCCGTAATGATAGCATTTAAAAAACTTTCAAAAACAAAATAAATTATTATTTGCATTTTTTCCTCGTTTCAACCGGAATTCAATTTATTTACTTAAATGTAATAGAATAATAATGCCTTTAGGGCATAGTGTTTTAATTATATTAATACATAAACTGAACCCAAATAGATAACACAATTAATGCATTCAATGCAAAAAACAAATTATTTTGTTATCTTAACATAACAAAAATTGTGCACTTTTTTACAATTCATCTTGAAATTAAATTATATTTTTTAAAAGCCTTTATTCGTGATAAACGTGTGATGTCCATTATGCGTTAATATTTAATGACAATTTTAGCAATATATGGGAATACGAAATAGCTATTAAAGGGCAAAGGATAGGCAATATTTAACAATAATTGATGTAGCCATTTTAGGTATACCGACTGATTTTATGGTGAAAAATAAAGTTTTTTTATTTATAAAACTTTTAAAGTTATTTTTCTTTGAATTGTAGCGAAAGTTTAATATAAAAAAAAATGTCAATTTTCATTCCATTATGCGATTTTGATAATGAGAACTGTTTTGAACATCTTAGTACTCGTATACTTTGGATCCTATAAACAACTTTTTCCATTTATGAATCTGAAGAAGCGTAATAATCTGTTAAATAACTTTAAAGAAACATTTTTAAAATCAAATGTTGACAAGCGTAGTAAGTCCAAAATTGTTAAAAGTTGTTTGTAGGGTCTTAAGAAGTCAAGATGAGGAATCCAAACCGGCTTTAAAAATCCTTATCTTGGAATGAAAATAAGCCTTTTTAGCATGAAAAACGGTTAAGTTTGGAATCTCCTTAGGTTATAATATATAATAAAATATGCATATACAATAAGTTTGTATAATACATATTTTGTGTATGTATTACAGTAAGAAATTTTCACGATGGTTATTCAAACGGTATATATAATATTTGAGCTAATAGATCCAATCTATTAATTTTTTTTTTCACCGCCAATTAAAAATATTCAGACGGCATCTTCGTGATAACATCAGTAGTTTGACTAAAATCTAATCAGTAGTTGTATTAAAATCGAAAATGCCGTTTGTAAATTATAACCAATAACTAATAAAAATGTAATTATTGGCGACGGCTGCTAAGCGCGTTGTTGCTATATCCAGACGACGATAACAACCGTTTTATCATCGTCTCGGAGATTATGTCGTTTACACTTCGTTTACTGGTTTAAGGTCGGTCGAATGCACTGTAAATAAAGCAAACATAATATTATTATGTATGTTTATTTTCTACTCGGCCGACCTTCTTCTCTATACTGTGTATACATCGCCGTCGTCGTCGTAGTAATAATATAGTTGAGGTGTGCCTGGGTTAGCGGTTTTCAGTGCTCATAACGCGCTTTCATTTACATAAATAATATTGAGAGACATCAACTCTGTCGTACAAACATTACACTCGACAGAAAAAAAAAACAAAAACAAAATCATCCGTACCGTTTCCGAGGGGAGGGGGGGCATTTTGGAAATAAAGGGCAGAAGACACCGTGTGTGTGTGTGTGTGTGTGTGTGTGTGTGAAACGAAGCACTGTACTGAAGTATATATAATGTGTTTTTATTGTACAGCCATACAGGAGGTACACTTGCACGCGCTCGCACACACTCTTTAGCAGTCGCTGCCGGAACGTTCACCTTTCGGTTAACGGTGGCGGAGTCGACCATATTATTATATTTATTATAATGGCTACGACGGTCGACGACGACCGTGATGATGATGCGATGACGTGTACCACCGTTTTTGTAGTAGTACTAGTCTAGTAATATAATAATGATAATAATAACCGCGCGCGTATGTACTTACTATTGAAAACTCGGTCTGTGCACGCTGGACGGCAGCCGGGGCGGTTATGTAATAATAACGAGTAAAATGGTAAAAAAAAAATATATATATATATATATATAATGCAAGAACGATGACACACAGAGTGTATGTATTGTGTCAACCCGTAAACCGCCGTGACCGCCTCTCTAGTACACGCGGGATGTACCTCTGGATACCTGTGTGTCCCACGCAGCAGCAATAGATGAGAAATACACAGACTTTGGTTGTGTTTTTTCCACAGTGCACTACCGTGGTGTACAGCAGCTGATACAGTCTCTGTGTCTAATGTATTCCATTTTTATAATTACGGATCGTTGCGGCGGCCGTTTCGCGTTTTTACTTTCGGTTTGACCCGATTTTCCGCGTTGCCTTAACCGCACATAGAGATCTTAAATCGCGATTTGCTCTTGTAACGTGTAATGCATTAGCAGCGCTAACCACACTCGGTTTTTTTCCTCGGATAATTTAAACGAATCCGCCGAGAGTTCGCTCAAAAACGGACCTAGAACGCGGATCCTCGTTAAGTCACACGTATATGAGTAAAAGTGGTGCGGATAGGTAACATAAAAACAACGTTGACAAAAAAAAAACACCCCCTTTTTCATACTTACATTTTGGTCTCCATAATTTTTTCGACGTACATATTATATTATATTTAAAGCCTTTCGTTGTAATCTGATACTTAATAGTGTTGTTACCAACTGTCGGCACACGTCTTAACTTGTCGATACACGATTTTGAGCGTACTTATAAGTGTCCCGGATGCGGTGGAATGAGCAATCAAAGTATCAATGGCACGAAAATCAATAAGTATCAGTTGCGTTAAATGTATTCGTTACACAGGGACGTATGCGCTGTGTGTTCTTTCATAAAGGGTTGAGGTTAATATTATTTATTTAATCTATTGGGTAAGCGTTTAACAAATAAATTTCCTCTCTTCTTAAATCGAATTATATGTTACAATACGGGTTGGATCGCTGAATACTCTAATAATAATACTGTTCTGTTGTATAAACTAATAATAATAATTAATAATCAAACAATTGAATCTCATAATGGAAACAAATAAAATATCAGTCCTCCTCTTATCTCTCTTTTATACTTGCTGGTGGACGTAGTAATTTACATTATAAATGTTTTTTCAAAGATTATATTATACGTTTAAAGTTTATAAGTAACCAATGTATTAATGTAGTCACAATGTCTATATCTGATAATGTTACAATTAAACGTTTTTGTTGTAAGACGCAAGTTTTTTTAGCGTTTCGTTGCGGTTGCTTCGGTATAGTAGTATACTATTATAATATAATGATAGTATTTATATAGTGACAAAATATTGGGTAATTTGTTTTTAACTTTGATATCATTATGATAATTAAACGGCGATATGGTCCAGCACTCGGCATCGAAGACGTATAATGTCTGTACTATTGCTATCGATTAAATCGTTCGGGTTTATCTCTTCTAATTAATAATAACACAATTATACATCATTTTATCGTAATGACAGTAATTTCGTTTTATTATTATTATTTGCCTTTTTTTGCGGTTGTGACGAAACGCCCCAATGTGTTGCAACGTTATATGTACTATATATATATTCATGTACGCAATAGCCAACGTATAGAGTATGATCAAATCAGATTGGGGCTTGCAATTATTAGAATTGGCCAGTGATCGGTTTGTAGTGCATGACCCTTAAGCATAGGGCAAAATATGCTGCATTAAATAAACAAACGAACAATAGTAAAAAATATGTTCGCCAGATTTTTTGAGATTTGAGACTGGTGGTCTGACCATCTGGATCGATTATGTGCATATTTTTGGCTAGCTAAACCGGGCAAGAGTTTATACTTGAGTTAGTATGTACTATTATATTTGTACACGACTAGTCCGTCAAGCATTTTCGATGTTGGTAGAAAATTAATTTTGTTTCCAAAAATCCAAACAGATGGTATGTAACTGGTGCTCGAAAAAAACGTGTTCATGGAACTCGTTCAAAATTTCGGAACGTATGCGAAACAAAATATATTTTTTGTGTAAAGGAACAAAACTAGAATGTCGTTTAATTTGTATGGAACGAACCCCTTCTTTTTTTAAAAAAAATCCTTAAATCGGTTTTAAAACTAGCTAAAAAAAAAAAAAAAGGAAATCATCATAAAGTCGCTTCTCCCTCCTCAGAAAAACGATGGATTTCATAAAGCCTGACCCAGTCGAGTCTGTAAAAACAATATTTTTGGGTGGTAAATACTGAACAACAGTTTCTAGGCTTAAACATCATAATCAACCCAGTTATATTTTCATTGGGTTTGAGTTCAAACACGATTTCGAAGTAGTAAAAATACCGTATCTAATAGTTGTGGTCGGTTTTTTGTGTTTACAGGACGTAACGAACTGATAGCCAGATACATAAAACTGCGGACTGGCAAGACACGGACGCGGAAACAAGTCAGCTCTCACATTCAAGTGTTGGCTCGTCGGAAGTTGCGCGAGATACAAGCCAAACTCAAAGTGGTGAGTGTCCCTCTCCTGTACCACCACCGCCCACATAGTCCGTTTCCTATTCCTTACCTCTGCCCCCATACACGTTGTCGTTGTGTTGGTTATTAATTTTTTTCGAGCTGCCCCGACGGCTCTTTGTATTTCCGCAAAAACCGTTTAACAAACGGTTTTAGCTTTTTTCTTTTTAGTTTTTTTTTTCTCTTCTTGATTTTCTACCCGTATACTACTATTACCATTACTGTTACTGCTGTTGTACAAGTGTGTGTTAGAGGTAGAGTGTAACGTGTGTTGTGGGGCTGTAGGTGGTGCCCACCGAGCACGCGGCCAAGGAGAAAGCGTTGCAGACCATGTCGGCCATGTCCAGCGCTCAGATCGTGTCGGCCTCAGCTACCGTCGCAGCCATACACACCAAAGGACTGGCCAGCCTGGCTTCTTATCCGCCCGGCGCGCCGCCCCCGCCGGTGAGTATACCAAAACGCTACACGACGCTCCCAACGCACGCTACCTCTTAACTTTTTACTTTTTTTTTCTTAAATAATAATAGTTAAATATTGTTTACATTATTCTATACGCAATGGCCTCGTCGTCGCTTTTTCTACTTGTGTGCTGTATCGACATATACCTTATAAATTATATACACACAAAATATAGAGAGATGGGTAGGTATTTCAATTGAAAATCGGTGAGTACCGCCGAGAAAGGGATAGGTGATTTTTACACGGGAACAAAATGAAAAATGATTTTTTTCAATGTCTCTTCTCGCGAACGATTGCCACTAGTTCATTGGCAAATTGTTGATTATCAAAAGCTCAAAAAATTGTCACCAGTACTCGTCGTGGCTCACCACTTCAATTGGAGTATTTAAAAATACATTTTGTATTGTTTGTTTAAAATTAAAATAATCATGGTATACTGTAGATAGTTGAGAGCTTTTCAATATCCGCTACGGAGCTTTTACCCGGCGACGACTACTATCGTGAGTGTGTGTGAACTGTGATTGAACTAGTGTTTTTTTTTTTTCTGTTACAGTTCTGGCAGCCGGGACTGCAACCGGGCACGTCGCAAGAGTAAGTATAACACAGCGTGGTATTTTTTTACTAAGAAAACATTTCGCTAACCTTCTGGATGTTTGTGTTGACAGTGTCAAACCGTTCGCCCAAGGATATCCGGCTGGCGGCGGCGGTGGTGGTGCTGGGTCGACCGGTCTTAAGCCACCTCCGTCCACGACAGTGTCGTCGGAAATCCAACCGCCCAGCGTGCCACCTTGGGACGGCCGAGCCATAGCCACTCACAAGTTGCGCCTGGTAGAGTTTTCCGCGTTCATGGAACACCAACGCGAACCCGAAATCGTAAGCGTGAAAAATAATAAATAATTTAAGACAACTAGTAGCGTTTGTAGCGTCACTTGTTTGTCGACGTATCTGAATAGTTTCTAGACAAGAAAAGTGTGAACTAATTTGTAATAATAGAGGCCTTGGTATTGCACTTAAATGCCATCGAAATCTAATGAAAGATTATTTAACTCTTAGGTAATACCTTCTGAATATATATTAATTTGCTAGCTGGTATTACTAATTGTACGATAATAATCTTAGAATGCACTAATGAAGCAACTTAAGTTACCTTGCTAAATTGTTTTTTTTTTTTACAGTACCAAAAGCATTTATTTGTACACATCGGAGGACCCGTCGGCTATTCCGATCCTCTGCTAGAAGTAAGTAGTACTGTTCCTCAACTACAACACCACTGTGAAATGAAATTGTTGTTCCTAATTTGTCGGCGTTTTTTTTTTTGTTATAGTCTGTGGATGTTAGGCAGATCTACGATAAATTTCCAGAGAAAAAAGGTGGTCTGAAGGAATTGTACGACAAAGGCCCTCAAAACGCATTCTTCCTCGTCAAATTCTGGGCTGATCTCAATTCAAACATTCACGATGAAGCTGGTGCCTTTTACGGCGTCACTAGCCAGTAAGTTAATAGTCATGATTTGTAAACGAGGCATAGGAGTTATGGACTTGTCTCATTTTGAGTTATTTTTTAAAAAAAATACGTTTTATAGGTACGAGAGTTCTGAAAACATGACCATAACATGTTCGACCAAAGTATGCTCGTTTGGTAAACAAGTTGTAGAAAAGGTTGAGACGGAATATGCTCGGTTTGAGAACGGGCGGTTTGTTTACCGCATACACAGGTCGCCCATGTGCGAATACATGATTAATTTCATACACAAGCTCAAACATTTGCCCGAAAAATACATGATGAACTCTGTGCTGGAAAACTTCACTATACTACAAGTAATGGATGAGTCATTTTGTTGTCTACTCAGAATAGTTATATTTTCAATTGTTATTTTTTTTCTTCATAGGTGGTTACCAACCGAGAGACCCAAGAGACTTTACTTTGCATCGCTTACGTCTTCGAAGTGTCTACGTCTGAACATGGCGCACAACATCATATGTATAGACTCGTCAAAGACTAAATATTGTATAATATTTTACTGTCGGTCGCGTCGAATGACGGTGCTCGGTTTCAGTCGATCCTTCTTGTTCGTCAAACGACCTATCAATTAACAAAGTTTAATACTAGTAGTTTTTGACATCTGAATACCAAAAACAAATACTATTATTGCACATAGGTAATGTTTACCTAGAAATAATATTAACCATTTCCCCCTTTAAGTTATGCAATCTGACATACGTTCTTATATGTATTGGACATCATTATTGATTATTATTATTATTATTATTGTGTATTATTTTTACTTTACTTTATCGCCTTTTTGATTTTTACCAATTTTTGTTTTACATTAGTTTTATTTTTTTTTTTATAAATTATAAAATGAAACATTTTATTTGATCTTATATAATTATTATTATTATAGAGTAGTAGATGGTAGTGCATTAAATCCAAACAGACCAGGACATCATTAAGTATAAACAAGAGGCTAGGTTTTTTAACATTTAAAATAAAATAAAATTATTTTTTCTTTAAAAACTAGGTCGACTGAATCCTGTTGCAATTGGTTATATATGTATATACAATTATAATTGTAATTTTTAATTATGTAGATTAATTTGTATATAATAAAAATATATTATATTATTTTTAAAACTTAAAATAAAACGAAAAGAAATATGTAAAACATTTTAACATTTAACGTTTGTAGAAAATTTATATTTATGTAGTTTAACTTTTTTTTTTTTTGTCGTTTTGTTCCCGATATATATTTTTTAGTTTTATTTCACTGTAAAATTATATTATACTTAGAAATGATTTCATTTGATCTCTGGAATTTTTCTCAAACAGTCGGTTTGAAATTGACTACAATATAATAATAACAAAAATAACAATAATACCATTACTTGTTTTATTTTTTTTCAAATTTTATTTAGAAACGGACGTTTGAGGTATATTTTTATTTTATTTATATTTTTTTCTTTTTGATATGATTGATAATATTTATAAAAGCATACAACTTTACCATCATTTACTTACTTGGGTACTATAAAAATAATTTTATTAAATTGTTACCAATCCGAAATTTCTTCTCAATATATTATTGTATAAACTATGAAGTCCAGTGAAAGCAAATTGAAAATTTCTACTTAACATCAAATCAATATTTACATAATAAATAGATGTATAGATTTAATGTATATGAATTCAGTTCTATGTTACATTGTCATAATAGAATTATTACTGGTTTACTGTTGACAGCTATTATCAGTATTCTTGATGATTTATTTAAGCATATTATTTTATGTTAATGTGCAATGTTATAAACGTTTTAATAATATTATTTTGTATATTTTATATTTTATTTATATATTTTAATTTTAAGTTGAACCTTTTTTTTTCGAACATCGATTCTTTTGTCTCAAAAAAATTGCAAATAATTTTTTTTTGTGTTCATATAGTCAAAATGTGTGTGGTGTACAAACGTCTCCTGAATTGCCTTTGTACACTTTTTTTTTGAAATGAATAAAAAAATTATTTATTTTTTTGATAGCCTCGTCTTGATTACCTGTAACCTTTATCTATCTTGCTCAATCAAAACTACATTACTACTTTCTTATAATAAATGTAAATTTTAACAATTATTCGTCCATTGGACCTCGATCAATTATTGAATAATATTTCATGTCTTTTGAAATTCAGTAAATTCTCTCCTCAAAAACCAAAAAGTATAAATATTTTCTGATTTTCTTTTGTTTTATAAGACATGATATTAAAAACGATCATTATTAAAAATATTTATCAAATCTTGTTATCTTTGCAAAGATTGTAGCTAATGATTTCAGTCATATTGTAGTCAAATGTTCAAAAAAAATGTAACAACCCAGGCTCTTTTTTACCTGAATATTTAAGACTTGTTGCACAAATTGTTTCATGAAGTTGTTTACATAACTTCCTTCAGCTGTTGCTTGAATGAAATTATTTTAACCGCTTTAATACTTACACTTAATATACAAACAAATGTTTGTTGAACTGATGTGGTAAACCTACCATTAGAATTTGAAAAAAACATATATTGAATTTTCTGGCCTATGATATATTTCTGAAGTTTAACCTCACAGTGTTTAATAAAAGTATTTCTCAGACTCCGAAATGCAAATAATATCAAATACATTTTACCAATTTACCCAAATTGAGTGATTGTCATGCACCTGTTACGGTACAATGCGGTGAGTGCGATATATTATTACTCTATGGCATGCACTAAGCGGATAGGGCCACCCGCCTACCTGGATACAGGGAAAATCTATTTTCAAAAGACCTTTTCTCTGTTAAATGTTTTTATTTTTATTTTAATTATCAGCTACTGAATGTGTGAAAATATACACACGTCATACCTACTAACATTGATTATGCTCAATGCTACTAATAGATAATAATTTTAAATATTTCCCTTGATTCAAAACAAATAGAATGATAAAGAAAAACTGAAAATAACAATAGCAAATAACATTTTATATTTTTTAACATATTTTTGAAAATGTACGTTTACAGAAATTACACTTTTTATATTTATTTCAATATTGATTACTTTTTTTGAGACTCGACAAAACAAATTACATTTTTTTATTTAAATTTAGATTTAAAAAAATGTATTATACATGGTATGTGCATAATAAAAGTATTTCAAAGAAATACATAAATTATGGTGTGACTATAAAACGAAGTCTCCCATGAGTTGGTCATGTGTACTTATAAGTATAGTTTTGGCTCGATTTTTATGTATTTTCCTAGTAACAAAATATTTCGCCTATCCGCTTGTATCAACTAATTCTCTTTACTTCAGAAAACTTAGTTCTTCTAACATTCTGTCAAAAACTTTTATTCAAGGAATTAAACGTAGGAATCAGTTCAGTAGTTACTAGTTATCAAACGATTTTAATTTTACAATGGTTAAGAAAATTTATAGTTTAAAGGAATGGTGATTAAAATCGAGACTTTCAAATAGGCTAAACAATTATTCTAAAAATTAGCTGATGTTATTGGAAATAATACTATGGTAACTATCGAGGAAGCTGGTAATTATACATTTTTAAGATTTTTTAAACTTAACAAAATGAACAAAACATCAATAAAAAATATATAGAACTTAAATTTAGATTTGACTGCTGTGATTGGCTTCATCGCTATCACTTGCTTCCAATACACGCCGAATAAGATCATCATTCTTTTGGTTTTCCAGGCTATCCATGCTGCATTGTGACATCTCAGATTCTGTACTAGAGCTCGAGTCGCTTAAGTCAGATAAAGCTGTCAATGCGCTAGGTTCAGATTTTAGGTTTTGTAGCGTGGTTTTAGTTTTTTCAATTCCGCCAATTTTTCTTCCTAAAACAAAATGTTTACATCACAACAGTATTATCAAAGGTGAAAAAAATTAAGAATATTTCTATTACTTTTTCTCAAATGTTTTGTATTCTCTTTACGACTGCAGCTGGCCGATGTTTCTGTTTGTAATTGTGCTGTAGTAATCATGTCTTCGAGTACATCTTCATTTTTGCCCGGGAAAGCTACATTTTTTTTATTTTTATACCGTTTAATTTTAGAACATAATTCTAAGTCATCTTCTTTAACTGTAGTATTACATTTTTTTGAGACTTTAATAGCCTCTAGTGAACGAGTAAGATCAGACTTGTATTCGTGTATTGTTTCAGTACCTAAAACCAATTGTTCCAATTTTTTTATGTATGATGACTCAGTACGTAATTGGCTTTCCATCAATTGTAGTTTCCCAAAATCTAACTCTGCACGCTCTTCGTACTCAAGATTAAAATACTTTTCAGCAGTTCGTCCCATTAATTTTCTCACAGACTTTCTTGGGTAACTAGCCTAGAAAAATATTTAAATTGTTACTTTAATGTTACGACTTTGTTTAAATTTTAAAAAGTTGGATTATTATTTACTTCTAAGCAAGGACTTATAGTGCTGACTGTTATTGTTATTTTTCGTTTGTAATCAAGTTCGTAAAAGCAAAAGGCAGGGTACAATAATCCTTCATTTGTACATTGTTTGACTAATTCTATTGTTGCTTTATAATCAATGGGTTTCATTTTCACGTTTAGTTGGTATTGTTTTAATGGCTGTGTTTTGTATATTGTGTACAACAGATATACGGCTCCAATGCGTACGTCTTTACATTTTGATCGTAAAAATTTCGATGCAGCAGCCAATGATTCTTGAGCTATCATGATGTAATGATGTGGTGAAATAAATAGATTTTTTTGGTTACCTTTACGTTTAGCATATATATGATGAAAATTTGTAGAAATAAATGTGTTCAAAAATGAAGAATACGTCAGTACTCGACTTTTAACAAAGGTGTCCAATACGTTAAAGCAATCAATGAATAAGTTTGAATAACATAAATGTAATTCCTTTGATATTTTTGCCGTGTTATCTATTTTGCCTTTAATTGGAATTATAGGTATGTCTTCGTCACTACTAGAGTCATTTCCACTTGATTCCGTGTATTCAAACTCAGACATTTTAGCGTTTTACAAACCTACTGTGACGGGTACATTTGGTTCGTTACACTGCAATGAAATTTAAAAAAAAAATGTATGCATTTATTTTCTAGTCCAGTTTTAAAATTAGTTAAAAACTTTTTATGAAAAAGAATGTGTGTAAATTGATAGTATTTTACTTTACAGTTTACCAAATGTTTTTTTTATTATAAAAATCCGTTAGTTCAATGAATTTACTAGTGTGAAGATCCAGAATTACTAATAACAAAGTCGAATATTTCGTATTTCAATTTTAGGGTTTCCTTTCTTAAATGTTAATAGAGCGAACACTGAAGTGAGAAGTCTAAACAGCATTGTCAATACTAAATAAATTATTTTAAACAATATTTTCGTTTTTTTTAACTGACAACTGTTATCACGTCTTATCGTTGGTACGTTACAGTTACTTACGAATAAATAATAACCACGGCCTTAGAAGATATATTCTATTATGAATATTATTTAATATGAATAGAATAATTGGACAATTACAAAAAATAATGATATTTTTGTTCGTGTTTAATGATTTTTAATTTATTTTACAATTTAGCATAGATAAAAAATATAGTCCGTGATAATAGATTAGCTTATCATGGGGAAATGAACAAGATAAGGACCTCTATCTTTATATATTATGCAATTTTTCAATAAATTAAGCTAAAATTTGTTAACTCTTACAATAATACAGCAAAAGGGCATCTATTTTGATATTTCAACTTTTGTAAACCTTATAGGCCTTATTTTTGCTTAAAAACATGTTTCCAATAAACATACTGTTCCTAAGAATACACTCATATGTACATTTTGCAAAAACATTTAAATTCTTCGTACTCTTGTTTTGAAAAACTGCAATTATTGTTTATTTAAATAATTTGTACAATAAAATTAAAATTTTAGTTGGATTGATGCATTAGGCTAGTATGTATATTATTTGTTTTCAGAACTTTTGTCAGATTACACGTTGCAGATTTAGGTTAAAATTCGGAGTTAGTTTCCACAATACATAGACTGTAGAGGCCCTTTAATAAATAATTAAAAATATTAATTAAATATTATAATAATATCCTGATATTTATACTTTTTTTATATATATATATAGTAAAATTCATTAGTTTTATTTTGTATTATTGTTTAAAAAAAATACTATTTGTTCTAATTCAAAACTTCATATGATATCAACATTTAATGATATAAAAAAGTTGGCAAACAAAATATTAATTACAATGATATTTAGAATGTACATTAGTGTAAATGAAAACAATTAAATGAGTTAAAATAAACCTTCATGTTTTTTTATTACTGGAATATTTTATTTAAAATAATTATGTATATTTATTTCTATGTATATAATTTAAAAATATACATATTTTTACAAAATATATAATACGCAGTGTATAAATGTCATAATAATAATCTGTAACTCATTGGAAATTATATGTAACAGCCGAATTATTCATTGAGTGGTTATTGTAGTATTAATATCCACCATATTTTTCCTGTAAAAAAAATATATATATAATAATACAACTGAAAAATCCTTTTTTTTTAAATTTATAATTATTGTAATTGATACAATTTTTAATACAAAGAGTCTTAAAACTTTAAGGTAATACACCTCCAACTTGGTTCACAATTATAAATCAACAAACAATAAAGTTATACCTGGAAAGAAGACATCACACCATTAGCTAAAGATGACAATTTCCCAGCTACTTTTGTAACTCCTTGTTTAACGCTTTCTTTAACTTCATCTAAATCTGGTGTTTGATAAGATGAATCTATTCCTGTTGTTTCTTCTCTGCCGAATAATTGAGCTGATGAAATACTATTGCTCCCTTCAAAACGTGACAAATTTGAACTCTCGGTCTAAAATTGAAATTTTTAATTACAATGTATGCATTTGAAGTTAAATAATTTTTTAGTCAGTAATGATGACTTACTGAAGTTTGACTGTTGCCGAAATATTGGGCAGAAGATATTGATTTAGCTCCACCAAACTTTTTTGAGGCTTCATTGTTTTCTGTAGGAGTAGAAGCAGGAGCCGCATTTCTCATCCTATTGTTTCTACTAGTTCTCCTTCCGGATGATTCAGTATTGTCCCAACTATCAACCTCTGGTTCTTTGGTAACTTTTTTTGCCGGTTTAACATTGTCCCAATCGTTTTTAATAACATAAACTTTGGGTGCTGTTGTAGTAGTTTTTGCACTTCTTTTAAAATCGTCAAAGTCAAAAAAGTTATCATTCGAAAGCTGATGATTTCTGTAGGCATAATTAATATAATTACTAAGTAAAAAACATTGTTACTGTAGGGGGGTCCATACTTGCTGATCATTTGTAACACTTCTGCTTTTGCTTCTTCAAAACAATCGTAAAATTTATCTTCATTAGTAATTGCGTCTAATGACGTCTGTTTTTTTTCTTCTTTATCTAATGTCATCATATCATTTAAGGCCGAATGGCTAACGACACTGTTTGGAAATATATTTATTATTAGCCATATATTTTTAAGTTTGCTTAGAATTGCTCTTACTTTTTTGATGTACTTCCCATGCCCAATCGTTCAAGTTGGGCCGCTTTTTTAGGATCAATCTGTTTTAGTTTTTCTTCTTCTTTATTTTTTTTAATACTCAAATCTTGATAAGCCAGTCGCATTGACGACATCTATCGATCATAAATATATTTAAATTAATAGATATTAGGTATAATCATAATATAAAATTAATATTTAATTTTATACCTGAGTTTCTTGATCTTCATCGTTCACTTTTTCCACAATTTCTGTTTTTTTAGGTTTGTTAAATTTTAGTTTGTCTGCCATTTCAGCTTCTTTCTCAATGTCAGCAAAATTGGCATGGATTTTTTGACCACCTAATCCTAATCGTTTACCTCCTAACTAAAATAAAATAAAAAACAATAAATATAAATATTTTTTTTTAACAAAGAAATTTAGTATTTTACTATTAACATAATTTAAATATAGGCTATTTAGTTTTTTCAAAATTAAAATACTTACACCAGATTTTTTACTATGTGCTTGTCGGCCCCCTAACAAAGACTTCTGATCAATTGACTTTTGCTCAACATTAGAAAGAACTTTGGGTTCTCTCATATGTGATACATCTCCATTATTCTGTTAACACAATTATAAATATAAAAGACCATGAAATTTTAACTGAGTTTCAAGTAACACAAATTATTACTTGTTTTTCATCCAAAAAGGGTACAAACTTGTCACCAAAAGTATTATCTGTATTGAATGAAGCAACCTTAGCACTAGTAGTATGTTGTTCAAAGAAATCAACATGCTTGGGTTCAACTGTCTCGTGGATATGTGATTGGTCCAAAAACAGCTAAATAAAAAGATTCATACTTTAGAGACAGATAAATGACTTAAAATTTGAAAAATAATATGAATTTATTTATAGTACTAAGTTTTACATACTTTAGTTCCATGAACTTTCATTGCCTGTCTAGCACTTTGCAATAATTTATCTCTATATAATTGAGCAGCTCTAGAATTATACTTTTGTTGGGCATCTTTAGACATACAGTTATGTTGTCTAAAGAATGAAGTCTGAAAATATACAATGTAGCTAATTGTAATTGTAATTATAAATTATTATTATTATTATTGTTGTTATTGGAACTTAACTTGCAATTATTTAATTTAAATTAAAACATCTTATAAAATATTATACTCACAGCATTTACGTTGCCACCTAGTTGCATTTGTCTTAGTTGAAGCCATGTCCAATTTGTATCCAGCTGTGTTGATCTAACAAACGTCAAATGAACACCCATACTCCTATGTACAGCAGAACAATCTAAGCAAATAAACACACCATACGTGATGCTGGACCATGTTGGATTTTTGGCATCACAGTCAAAGCAAGTCTAGAAAATAAAGCCAGGAGTTAGGCAATATTGAATTTTGTTTCAAACCATATTGATTACAAAGTCGTAATTGAAAAATTTGCTTCCGGAAGTATCACTTCTACAGCTCCCCTTGTTGGCTATGTCTAATGTGTTTAGCGCCAATCATACTAAGTTGAATTCAACTTTAGCATAAAATCTTAAGTGCACTGGCTACTGCGTACCCGTTATTTCCTGTCTCTGTCTGTCCAAATCACAACACTGGAATTTTTACCTACATGTTTTTGTTTGTACCTACTAATATGTTAAGGAATCTGAAAACAAATTAGAATTCCTCAACTAAACATTTCTAGAAGATGACTTCCTCCTTTTTCCTTTTGTTTTTTATTTAAGTTTGTTTATTTTTAATAAAATTGATTACCGAACAATTTAAAGTCTAAAATTTAAAGAGTAGAAAAGCTTCTGCTTGAAGAGAATCTGAGGAATTTAAATCTGTTATCAGATTCCTTAGTGCAACAGTAGATCGATCAATAAGTTTGACCAAAAAAAAATATTAACTCATATGCTGTGGCACAAAGTTTCTTTTCCAAACCTTTATCAGATTATGGCCACCCAATAAAGATATATCTTTGTCAACCTCTAAATGATTTTTTAATATGCCAATAAGTTTAAATTTGTTACTTAGTGCACCTAGAATGGACTTGCCCTCCTAAAATATAAGCCTAATTGAATAGGAATTATAGGTTTCTTGTCTCTTAATTTGGTGAATATTATTTATTAAAACATTGTTTTTTTTTTTACCTTATTTCCTGGCATGGCTCTGAGCCTTTGGAATGCCAACTCTATATCTTCACTAGTGACTTTCGTTTCAGACATACTGACCTTCTGGTTAAAAAATCAACGAAAACAAGACAAAAATCGCTCAAAGCAACAAAGAATAGAGAGGTACACACGGCTCTTTCGAAATTTTGATTGGAAAATTGTACTTAAAAAATGGTAAAAAATGAATGCCGATATATAGCGAAGAATTATTAAGAACTATATAATAATGGGTAAACTATTCGTAAAACTTAAAAATTAATTAACAAGGCAATACACATTTTGCAGTAGGCAGTATGCTATTGTTGATAAGAAAATACCCCGTCAATTGCATGACACAAGATGACGTTGACCATAATGATGTCATCGAAAATTATATACTAGGAAATTTTATTTTATGCCGGTGGTCCACCTGCTCCCATTCAATATCTATATTCTATAATATACGGATATCTATGTTTTGAACTCCTATCATTCTTATCTGAAGTCGGCAAATTTTGAAAATAAAACCATTTGTTTTGAAACAATACCTGCTTAACATTGTTCATTGCACAACTAATGAAATTTAAAATGTATCTTCTTTTCGGGTTTTCTCGGTCAAAAATTGTTTTCTAAGTTTAAAAATCAAATATGAATTTGGAAACCTGCAAATAATTTTTAAAAACGTGAGTGTAAAACTATGCAAATAACGTGTGTTGGTTGGTTTGTGTAAAACACTTAGAATTTAAAAAAAATTCTCTCAATCACAGACATACACAACACATTTTATCTACCTATTATTAATACAGAAGAATGACTTTTGAAAATTGCATTTTGAACTATGTATATTGGATAATTTTGTAGACGCAGTAAGCTCATTTTTGTTTATAGGACTATTTGGTATAGAGATAAACCATAATGTAGAATTCTGTTTAGTTACACATTTCATAATTTTATTTGTTTAAAGAAGCTTCTTTGTCTTGACGAGGTACAGTTTAAATTATACATTTATAATTACGGCTTACACTTTAATAACTAAGTTATTTCTTATAGTAGGAACATCATAAATTTAGCAATAAATTAATAAGTCATCCTTTTTTCAGGGAAATGTCATTTTATAAACACATTGGTTTCAATTTAAGCTATATTGGTAGGTGTTTTCAATTGGCAAGATACAAATATACAAGTTGTAAATTCTATGGAAGAAGTAACCCACTGAAGCTAACATTTCCATGTCAACATGTGTATAGGAGATATTGTTTTCAGTCTTTTAAAGATGATAGTGATAGTGATACCGAAGAAGTTGAATTTAAAAGAAATATAAAATCATTAATATTACCCGAGGAAGATGATCCATTAATAGCAAAAATATGTGAAAGTAATTCTGTGCAAGAAATATTTGATTTAATTCGTATTAACGAAGAACAACTTAATTGGAAAAATATTTCAATGGCATTAGCTATGATCAGGGAACTTCAAATTATATATTTTCGAGTTTATATGTACGAAAAGAACTTAAATTGTTCAGAATTGAGTTCTAAGGAAAATTTTGAAAATATATTGACTAATCCTGAATTTATAAAAATATTAAATTTACTAGAAGAAAATTATGAACAAATGAACAATCAATGTTTATCATACTGCGTATTGTGTTTGTACAAATTAGGAGTAGAAACATATTTTCAAACTTATGAAAAACTTATTCATAGACTTAAAAATGTATTAATATCAACTCCTGTTGAAGAAATAAATACTTGCATATTATCAAGGTACACAGTAGCCATCGTTAGCCGTAGAGATTTATCAAGTGTGTTTATGCTCAAAGATATTTGGCCAATCATTTTAAAAAAACTTTGTGAGTAATCAAAATATATAATAATAATTTCAATAGCATGTTTATTTATGTGTTGATTTAATTTAGACAAATGCGATTCGTATGAAGATTTAAGACATTTATCAATATGTTTGTACAATTTACAATGGTTTTTAAATAAATCCATAATGGATATTTATGCTGAAAAAGTAAAAGAAATTTTACTGAATGATTCACAAGAAGATGACAAAATAAAATGTACCGTAAAGTCATTAAGACTATTGAACAGCCCTTACTGGTCTAATCAAAATATCTATCTCATTAGAACTTTGTTACTACAGCTATGTGGTGCCATTAAAAACATAGCTCTTTATGACTTGATTCAACTACAAATGGTAAAGTATAAAACTTTGTATTTACTTAATCTTATTGTAATAAATGTGGTTAGATCATAAAAACAGTAACATTCACAACTATATATTATATTTTTTTTTACATTTAAATGTAATTTAAACAAGCAGAAGTGGTTTCTATATCCTAATTTACCTGAGAAGAATTGTCATTAGTCCATTATATCCATTTTCCAAACTCCCCTGGTTAGTCTATCGCTGTATTTAAGGTAAACATAATCATATTGCGGTATCACATTAATGGAAAATATTTACATTATTAAATTTATAAATATAATTTTACTCAATAAACAAACAACTAAATAATATTTGACAAAAGAGTAATATTATTCTTATAGTAGTTGTGTTCATATGTTTCAGGTTATTTTAAAACAGTTGGAACCATACGAGTTATTTGATGAAATCCATAAAGTAACAACAAACTGGCTGTCCAAATCTGAGGCTGAAATTGATATCACTCTTCTGCGCCTATTATCTTGCATAGTTCCATCAGCAACACCAGTGCGTCGAAAAAAAATTGAGGCGTTATTAAGAAAGCAATTTTTATTAGAAAATAATGTTTTCGCCCAAGCGTGTGTAGGGCCATTGTTTAATATTATCAGGAATTTAAAAACATCTGATACAAAAATTTGCCATGCATATTGGTCTAGTGTCCTTAATTGCTTACAAACTGGCGAACCTACTCTCCGAGAACCTCACAAGCTATTAAGATTATGCAACAGGTAACAAATAAATGTATGCTATTATCAACCATCAATTAAATTTATTATTTTTAAATGTCTAAGATTTTCAAAAAATGTTTTGTAGGTACATGCATTTTAATAACAATATGGCTGGAACATATAGACATTATGCTTTTGAAAATCAAATGATTTTGTGGTTGAACAATGAGTTAGAAAAAGGACTATCTGCTCATGTTCCATCTAGGTTCAGTAAAATTTTTGCATTTTTCGTTAGCTACCCTAATGAGATAATTGGAAATGAAATTCCAGAAAAATTTGTTAGAAATGTTCTCAATAATCTGGGACAATACAATGTATATGATTGCTATATAGTTAGCCGAGGTCTTCATACAGCATTATTTATTCGGAAAAAAAAATGCTTACTGCCCAAATTTTTAGATCAATATGTAAGTGTAGTATAATTATTTTTTTATTTAGAAACCAAGGTTCTTTGTAAAAACACAATATTATTGGTCACTAAAAAGTATACAATAATATTAAATTGTTAATTATTTTATAGGTTAGATTGGGTACAGCATTAAATAAACGATCACTAGAATTACTTAGTCAGAACGATGATTTAAATATTAATCAATTAAATGCTATGTTTCGAGGATACAATAATAGATACAATGTTGGTGATCCTGAACTTTTTTATAAGTTACTCGATAAGCAAGTAAACCGTTACCCATGTATCAAACATATTTTTTAATACACATTTAAATATTATCTTGCAGGTTCAAAAAGTTCACTTCCAATGATTTTTCATCACGTTCTGTAAGAGAACTTACATATAATTTGTCTATTTCTGATTGGTATGACCGTGAATTAATGAATTCATGTGCAGAATATTGTTTAAATAATCACAAGTATATTTTAGCCGATAATGTTGAAAAACTATTGACTCTTTTTTATACACTTGGAGTTCATGATGAAAAGTTTTTAGAATTTCTTCCATATGGAGCTGAAATAATAAATAGGTAGCTAAGTAATAGTATAAGTATAAAATGTGTACAGGGCTACTTCAAAAAAAAATTTTGAAAATAATAATTATGCTTATTGTGTATACAAATATTGAGATTCATGCATTTATCCATGTTGTCCCATATTGAGCTTACAATAACTTTATGCTGTATTTCAAAAAGCATTATACTTATAAAATTGTACTTAATTTTTAAATACTCCTAACAAAACTCCCTACAAAAAAGCATTTTTTTTTTTTCGAAATGCGGTAGTATCAATTTTTTATTATGATAACATGACATAAGTAGTTTATATCCCATGCGACAAGAATTTCAGAGTTGTTTATTTTTTATCTTTAAATCACAAATTTGGGAGGATGAACCGGAAATACCATGTAATATTCTGACTCCTGAATTATAATATAAAAAATAAAAAACCTTAACATAATTTATATTCTAATATTTGTTGTTGAATGCTTCGAGCCTATATTTATATATAAATTGGATTAATAATTAATATTTGATTTCAGGGATAAACATAAAATGTCTGGGCTCAATTTCATGAAGGCTTCATTGGCTCTGTGTTATTTTCACACCTTGCCTTCATCTATTACAAACTATTTATTTAGTGTTGAATTTTTAGAAAGATTAGATGATGAATTAAATAACTGTTATGCCAAGGTATTTAATTTAATTTATTTTCGATGCCATAAATTATAGAATTATTTTTTTTTTATTCATTTAATTTAGGCAGTGTTTCCTCAGAAAGTAAGACAACTTCTAATGGTACTAAATAGAGCTGTGTGTCTAGATTATCCTGAACTTGAAGTTCCCTGGTTCCATACAAAGTATTGTGAAGAAATACAATCTTTAGGTGGGTTTCTCAATATTTTATAGCTTCTGTATTTCAAATTTTGAAGTATACATTTATATAATCTTGGAATTGTTTAGTGTCTAGGAATACATCATCTTTTTATTCAGATGTTGAACAAAGATTAAAGCATTTGATAAAAAACAATGGTTTTATAAGAACAAATTCGTATTCTCCATATAGTTACAAGTTAGACTTTGAAATAAATCTGAAAACAGACGATGTTTCCAGTGAGGCAACTAACAACAATAAGTGAGTTTTGAAATTTAAGCGTGTTGGCGGTTGAAGTACATATATTTGTATTCTTCTTAATTAAAACATTTTAGGTTAGCTTTGATGCTGTTAAATGAAAATGATTTACGAAAAAATGACAATGAGTTAAGAGGATACTTCATGATGAAAAAAAGGCATTTAGAAATACTCGGTTACAAAGTTATCTGGATTAAAAAGAACATATGGAACTCAATGTTTATGTCTGAACCAGATGCTAAAATGTCATACCTTAGAAATTTAATTTGGCCTAAGGAGAAATAGACTATTTTGATTAAATTAACTAATGATATTGCAGATGATGCTATTTGATTTTTAGTTATATTTCTTTTTTAAATAGTTCCTACCAGACATCTTGAATCAATAGAAATATAATTGTTTTAAGCTCTCTTCTTAATGATGTGTTAGTAATTATTAAAAAATTATTATAATTTTATATGGGAGTGTAACACACTCAGTATATTTAAGTAAAATAACCATGCCTGTTATTGTTAGCTGTTGATATAATATACATTTGTTTGTTTTGTTATTAAATGAATCAAATGTCACATAGTATTTTTGTAATCTATAAAGATAAAATATATAATAGATACAAATCTACAATATGTGTGTATAGTGTTTTAACTAAAACCATTTTATGATATTAAAAAACTACAAAGACAACCTAAATGTTCACGCTGTGTACAAACAAATTTCAATTGTATACACAATATATGGTTAGTTTTCTCGTAAAATTATATCCAGCTTCAAATTAATCTTTCCAAAGAATAAAATACATAAACCTTTTTTTTTATCTCTGGTTCCGAAAATAGTGACAGTCACAACAGATTATTTTAAGGTAGAATTTTATTCTGAATACAGTAAATAATTGTATGTTATGGTTATCATTGTTTTAGAAGTTAAACCTTTTTGGTTGGTATTAGTTCATAATAATATTTTGAAGTCACACGTGTGTACTGCTTAAAAATTACATTAAAACAAATATGCATATATAAACACAATAATCACTGTGTACCTTAAAATGTAAATATACACAGGGTGTACTGGAAACAAATCTTGCACTCTATGGAATAGTACTTGATATAGGATAGTAGATTTTTTTTAAATTCAATTAAAAATAATACGATTTTTTGAAAATTTAATCATTATCATCTTTATTTTACACTTATCGTGTCCAAAATCGTAATTTTGGTGTAACACATGAATTAGCATAGACATATACCTCCCAACAAAAAAAGAATACTGAACAAATCAAGTGACCCATTTTTATAAGAGGATTTTCGGGATATCTCATAGTACGGTTAATTTTTATTCTATAAATAAACCCAAACCACCCTGAGTTATTGACAAAAAAAAAATCTACTCTTAGTGCCCCTTATATAGTACCAATATGTACATGTATGCATATTTAACTGGTTAAAGCTATCAAGAATGAATATAATATTTTTATATGTTTTTTAAATCAATTATAAGTATACAATTGAAGACGTAGGTATAAACAGTAAAAAGCCAGCACAGTGGGGTCAGGGCATAGTGCGGATGGAGAGGTCACAGGTCTACAGATTTTATTATAACTGAAAGTGATAAAATCACTTTTAAATAAACTCTTCGAATTGTATACGTTATAGTTCCATTTTAGATCTACCTTCGGTCTAATTTTCAGATCTAAATCTCTAAAACTGCTTGAAAATGTGAAATAAAGGAAAAAATTCTATCCCTTCTTAGGGAAAGGGTTTATGATATTTTTTTGGTTTGTTAATGTTTATCGATAGTACTATGTTTGAAGAACAATTCATATCAATTTAGAACATTTTCGACTATTTTTTAAAAAGTTATAGAGCATCGTAATTTTAAGTGGAAAATTTTGTAAATTTGTTTGGGTGTTTTTCTCGAATTTGATAGGGAAGGGGTGACTTTTTTTAATTTTTTGGTCAATTAAGTACCTTCCAGGTATGATTTCTGATCTGTAGAGTTACTACACGAAGAAATCGGTTCAGCGGTTACGAGATATCGTGGGTCCAGACACAAAAATAAAACACATCATTGTAAAAGCAATACCTTCTCAGCTCCGCATCGAAGCTAAAAATACAATTATTATAAAAAGCAATTATTGTTTTTCTAAGAATAAATGTTAAACACATTTTATTTGTATTGCTTAAACTCAGACCAACTTCGAACGAAAATAGCTTTACTACATTTCTAGAAATTGATAAAAAATAAATCTAGTTTTAAGTATCCTGAAATATTAAAAAATAATGGACATAATCGTGATCACTGGTGCGTGAGTGCAATTACCTTATAAGATAATTAGTAATTAAAAAATATTTTCGCCTTGTGTTTCATGGGTAGACGTCCAAAAGAACATTTATGTTTATATAAAATAGGCCAAATCCCCCAATTAGACCTCACGGGACACAATTGTGTATCCTTTTTTATTGATTTATATTTGTATTATATATGATTATTTGTTGTGTACTTATCATTTTTTCAATATTGTATTGTATTTCTGTATACTACTTTTACGACCGTTTTCAATATAATCTTCATTTTGCATACTATATTAATTTGTTGTAAATTATTATAAAAAATCCAAATGGACATGTTTAATTTTCACACTTGTAAAATTAAAAAAAAATAAAACAAAAATCTTACTTACCTTTGTTAGTCTACCGTTAGCATTGAAGATGACAAAATTGTTACCGAAATACGTGTACGCAAAGATTGTATCATTTATATATTTATTGTATAATATGGTTAAGAGTAGTGATGGGAATTCGAAAATCCGGATTTTTCAAAAAAACGCTTTTTAAGTCATTTGAAAATCATATAATTGTTAAGTACTATTACAATATAAAGATGTGTACCTAAGTAAAATTTGTTGATAAAAGTTTTTAAAAAAAACTCTTAACTTTGTCTATAAAATGCTTTCGGATTTCGGATTCCGGATTTTCGGATTTCAACAAATCCGAAATTCAAAAGCAGTTTATCTCTTTGGTGTTTTGTTTTATTTTCACATATTTATCAAAAAAATGTTACTTAGATATAGAGCTTTATATTGTAAAATTATTTAACACTTAAATGATTTTTAAGTAGCTTAAAAAGCGTTTTTTTGTGAAAATCCGGATTTTCCGATTCCCATTACTAGTTAAGAGTTTTAAATATTAATTTCTTTACATTATATACATTAATGTATTGTAGACCTATTTTGTGTCTACATTTTAGCCATTCAGTTCTAAAATTATACTCGTACTATACCAGTCGTTTACGATGGCGGCGCATTAGGTAGGCAATATCGATACATGTGCGTATGCAACAGATAGACTGACAATGTTATATTATTATTTTCTGTACAATAATATTATATGCAATATAATACGTGTGTGCTTGTAATATGACGTGCGCATACAAGAGAGTAACCAACCTGACGAATGTCTGTAACACCTCCTTAGTAGAGACATAAGCTAAGATTTTGTAATGTTACATTGTATCGCATGTGTCACATTGGCCGACCGTTACAAAAAGTGTCCGAACGCCGTTGAATGGGGTTCAATACGGTGAAAACCAATAAAAAAAGCTAAAAGTCTGTAAAATGTTGTGAAAACTATTTTACATATTGTTGTGGAAAAGTTTGAAACTCAAAATTCGACTTGATTGAATAATATTGTTAAATGTTAATTGTTATTATTGAGTCGATACGATTAATGACTTAGGAATAAGAATTTTCGACAGTAATGGAAAAATCATTCTTATTTAATATAAAAAAATACTTTTTTATTTGCGCATTACTTAACCGCACTACTTGTCCCGTCCTAAATGTTAAACTTTAAAATAATTTATTCAAAATTGGTTATGCACTGGTCGAAAATTTAAGCAAATTATTTATTATTTAAAAAGTTAATCGAATAAAAAAAATAATAATTTGAATATTGTCTAATATTATAAAATATAAAAACAAAACGTTTCCCAAAACAAAAAATATATTATTATTTTAAGAGAAAACCAGCGTCTTATTCTTAATTAAGCACCCTGTATAGTCATCAGATTTTGTAGTGACAAAACATTTTTTTCGTTTGTACAATTGACAGGCTTTCAGATTTAAAATAAATGGTTTTTAAAAAATACCACGTCAAAATGAAAAGTAGAACGCCTAAAGAAATATTTACCAAGTTTAGTTATTGGAAAAATATAATCATTTATATACATTTTCCTTTATTTTTGAGATTATGATAAATATGTCAAAACTGTGTTTATATGTGAATTATTTTACTATGGTAATGTAACCATCATAACGACAATACTGTCAAATGTATTTTTGTGTGTTGGTATAATTTGATTTGTATCGTGTGGTACTGTTTTTCGAATCATTAACGATGGATGCCGTGCCCAATGAGAGTTATGGATGATATCGGCAGTGCATTCGCCTTGGGCCTTATTCCAAGCGGTTAATGGTTTCCGAAACGCACCGACCGGATTCAGAAGGCGTTGCAACGCGAGTGTGAAAATCACAAGTAACCAAATCAGACAATTTTCAATATGATGGGATTTGATTTCCAGAGCGCTTTTCAATCGGCCACCACCCGAGCTCCGGCCATCGGCGGAAAATTTGCTGTTTGGGATGGCCTGTATGCCGCCATTGAATGTACAATGGTCGGCATCAGGAAGAAGAAAGACCCAAGCATTTTTTCATGTACAAGCCACGCTGATAACTGATATCAAGGTCGACTCGGGGCTTTACTATGAGAATCGGGGGATTTTGAAAATAACAAATGACCGATGGAAGCTAGTTATATTAAGATTTCAGTAATTACATTACAAATGCTCAAACACTAACGAACGCAGACATTTAATCGAAAAACCATTCAAGTCCTTTGTAATAGGCTGCAGACAGGCCAATAAGGACAGTAGCCTTTGTCATGGACCTGACGACGTATTTCGCGGTTTATACGGCAGCGGCTGTAGAATTACTTAAGATGAAATTCCAGGCGACATCTCTCTTCCTTATGGCCATCAACGAATATTGTACCAGCAAACCCACACATATCCATTTTGCTGCGAAGCTAACAGTCCAACAAAACTCGTTTTAGAATTAAATTACAATTAAAAAAGTGTGACTGTATTAACGTTATAACAGCTATCGACTAAGCTCGACGCGTTACTAATTGAATCCATTGTCGTCCATTGGAGCATATTATAAAAAAATACTAACTGTTATTGACATTACATTTTTGTCGTTGTCAGACAATAATAATTGTATTTTCACTCACATAAAATCTACTTATGACACCGGGCAGTTCTTCCCAAATCCCTATTGTAAATAAGTTCATACACAATAATAATAAATATTATTAAAGCACAAAACAGTTTATACAAGACAAAAATTAATTTAGGTAACAACTGTAAAAATAGTATGTATAATTAGTTATTAATTATTTACTAATAAATTGTTATGAGTAGTTACTATGGTGTAATAACACAATAATTATTATCATGTTATTATCGATAACTCCAAAACTGGGTTAATTGTAATTTTAAAATCACCACAAATTCTTACTATGCCGTCAGATTTTAAAATTAGAACACTAGGTGTTGCCCATTCACTGTAGTCAACAGGAACAAGAATTTGATTGACTACTAAACGATTTATTTCTGTCTGTATTTTACTTTTTAACGCTAAAGGAATTGACCTGGGTTTAAAAAAATTGGGTATAGCCCCTTTTTTTAATTTTTAATGAAATTTCATATTTATTAGTTGTACCCAAATCATCTTTAAACAGTTCTTCAAAGTCTTTTAATATTTGATCCAGATCTAAATTATCACTGTCATTTACATTTTTATATAAGGGTGAGTAATTAATTGTATGTAATAAATCATTTCTATCTATCAAAGGAGGGCCTCTTCAATGACATAAATACACATTTTAAAAGCTGTGTTTGAATATTTCGCATTTACCATGACCTTACCTATCGGGCTTATGTTATTTCCTACATAATCGTATAATGAAATATCATTGTCTTATAAAACTATATTACTAAAGTTAGAATCATACATTTTTTTTTGATATAACACTGTACTTAGACCCCATATCTATTTCAAAATAAAATGTTTTATTTTTATTGATAGGTTAATTCTATAAGGCTTTATTCTATTTTGAGAATTATGTTGTTCCCTTATACAAAAAAATCAGATAAATTATACATAATATCATTTTCTGTTTTCATCTACATTTTCATTCGAATTCTGTGATAAAAATTTATTTTGGGCAGACTTATTATACTTTGGTTGATCATTCTTTTTAGTACACATAGGAGCCAGGTGACCTTTGACATCACAATGTTACAGCTGTAGTCCTTGTATTTGCAGTTCTTTTGGGCGTGGTTTGAACGACCGCATACCCCGCACCTTAGTTTACAGTAGGTAGTTAAAAGTATGTAGTCAGATATATAGTTTAAAGTAGGTAGTTAGAATTACGTAGAGAAATATGTATTTTAGAGTTGTCGGAATGATTTTGTTTGTAAAGGTTATATATTTTTTTTATGTACAGAGTTGATTGATATTGAAGGTTTACCTGTCGAAATAGTACAAGATGGTATTTTGCCTCCTGATAGTAAAACTAGATCATCAAGTAGAATATCGCACAAACCTAAACCAGTTCCTTCAAAACGTTTTCAATCTTTAAAAGTACTACTAGACCTAAATCTCTTATAAACATGAAATGGAAAAAAGGCAATCTTCAAAGTTCTCTCCATAGGCGCAAATACGGGGGGGCTAGGGTGGGCTTAGCCCCCCCAAAAAATTAGGTTATGCATACAATTTTGAAGTACAAAAATATATTTACTTATATATATATTTTAAAAAAATGTCCAGCCCCGCCAAATTAAAAATTGAAATTGCGCCTACGGTTCTCTCGAGTTTTTACAATTTGATCAAGTTAAATTTCCTAATAAAATTTCAAACTTGGATTCACCGTTATAGTTTTTTTCATATTTTTTCGATGACAATCTAATGAATAAAATTATGATAGAAACGGAGCTATTCAGTGTACAAACGAATTGTAACAAACCGATGAATTTATCTTTGGTATTATTTTTCCATGAATTTAATTATTATATTAGTCGATTTTAAAAGTTAAATATTATAAAATATTTGTTTTTTGTCATATGATTTTCAATTTGAAACCACTGTTGACTGTGCAGTAAAACGGTAAAGTGACTTAGTGATTAGAGTATTTATTAAAAAATATCGGCTCATTATAATTATTAAATATTTAATGTAGGCCAGCGACGACCTTGTACCATTTGGCCTTGAAGCTCAAAGCTTCAAGTGGGTTTTTGGGTAGTTTTTTTCCTGTAAAATTATTTAATTATGTAGTACGCGATTATTAATTTAAAATTTCACCAAAAATAATACCTATTAACAATTTGTAAATCATTACTTTTTTACAACTAACAAAATAAATAGATCATTTTTTTAAACATTTTTATTGATTTATTTGACAGTGATGACGTTTTAATTATTTACTGTCATACCTTAATAAATAATGCGTAAAAAAATATGTGTGTATAATGTGTCTCTATTATTAATATTTTCATAAAAAACATAAATTCCTATACATTACTACAATGCCGGGACATCATTGTTTCATAACCAATGCTATCATAAATTCATAAATCATATTATATATTTTTATCTTTAAATCAATATAGACTCGGAATAATGTTGTTGATAATAATTTTTGTAATTATATAGTATTTTTTTTATCGCTCCTATGCTTATCTTACGGCTATGTCGCCACTGCATTCGTTTATTGAAAACAACATAAAAATGTATAAATATATTGCGGAATAAGTAGCGAAACAATGCCAAATGTAATAGGTACGTAATAAATTCTAAAAAAAAAAAAAATTGGTCAAAACCAGAAACATAGAAATACAAGGGTATGTGACACATCAAAGATGCCGTAAATACTATATCACTGTTTAATGTCTAGTTTGTAAAGGCTATATAATATTATACTTAAGAGGCCCCTACACTTGCTTATTTTTGATCGAAAACAACTCATTTTACTTCAAACGTACTGTTCCTAATAATACATCGATTAAAGTTTTGAAAAATATCTGAGTTCTTCATAATATTTTCAAGGCATCGAACGTGGAATAATTTAAAAATTATTTTTTATTAATTAATTATTTCAGTTTAAAAAAAGTTAAAAATTTCAGTTTTTTACATAGGAATAATTACTTAACTAAAAATGTTTTTAAAATTGTGCCACGATCAATGCCTTGAAATTGTTATGAAGAATTTAAATGTTTTTCAAAACTTAAATCGGAGTATTTTTAGGTAAGTTTTGTTCGAAGTAGATACATATGTTTTTGTACAAAAGTAGATCCTATACGCGTTATAAAAGTTTAAAAATAAATAAATATCAAAAATATACTTTTCTTTCCTATGGTACCTAATTAAACAATAATTTTTAAAAAAATGCTTATTTGTTGTATTTTGCTAAATATAGTTTTTATAAGTATTTAATTATAACAATAGTATATTTATAACATATTTTTATTTAAATGTATACAAAAAATAAGGTTAGGTTCTATTGGCTTAGTTGCCGACTAAGCTGCACAGTTATTTTGTGTAAACATTTCAGATACAGGATACCTATGTTGTATTTTTTCTCTTTCTAATGAAGTGACGTTATGAAACTCTTGAGTTCTAATCAATTATAAATTAACGAATACATTGGTGATTATAAACAAGACAATAATTGTGAAATACCTACCAAAACGACATCTTGAAGTTACTATGATCTAAAGGCACCCGATAAAGTGGAAAATACTATTTAATACTTAGAAATTACATAAGCATTTAGCAGTTAACTATAGTGGTTAAAAGTAAATCATAAAACATGTACGATTACAGCACTATTGCCATTTATGTTTGCGTTAGATCTTCTACAGTATACCGATTTCATTTTAAGTAGGCGCACACGAACGTTCCTTATCCACTGTCTTATCGCATGCATCAAACATTCGTATTCCGCACGCGACTATTTCCTGTTTTTTGTGTGTGATGTATTCGGAATTCCTTATAATCTCTTGACTCTTTATAATCTCTAACAGTCTCGATTTGATAATACAATTCCGTAGATGATATTTGTATTATAATGTGTAAGTATATCTACATAGTTTATTTGAGTTCGCCGATGTGTTCAAACATGAGCGCAACTATAAATAAAAACTTATCAACATAAATTAGGCGTATGACTAAACGAGCCTTTGTTAACCAAGTATGCCTATTTCAGATTTCTAGTGTTCTCTATAAGTACAATGCGTCGTTTCATTTACATGTGTTCGACGAACCTGAGTAAAGTTTAATTTTTAAATTAATATATTTATAGACTTTTTATGGTATAAAATATCGGTATATAGGTGCGAATAGCAATTCAAAATAGAAGACTCAAACTTGTATTGATCCCAAATTGTATGCAATTGAAACTTTATTGGGTCAAAAGTTAAAAAAATTATCTTCACTCACTAAACCGGAAAAACAAAAAAAAAGTGCCGTTTTTTAAGCTTTAAACTTTGACTTGCTATAACTTCACGAAAACTGGTCGAATCTAGTCGAATTGTGTATGTAACTGAACTAGTCCACCAAATAAATTATTAAACCACCAATCGCATCAAAACCAAATTAGAATAATCACCTCACCCTCTTTTGCGTGAGTTATAAGGTTTTTTATTTTTTAAACTTTTTACGCACAATTTTAGAACTCGATAAGAGCTGAAAAAGATGGATCTCATATATTATATTATTGTTATGTGCCTCTAACAATAAATATCTGTAATAAAAAAATCTGCAGTTAAAATGCATTTTCAATGTGAAAAACGGAAAAAATCACTAAAATGTGAATCTTAAAGCAATTTAAATAATCCTCATTACTAAGTAATGAGTAAGTAGGAACTATTATAGTATTATACATTATTACATAATTCTGGTATCATAGATTTAACATCAAAACATACAAGTAGACCACATCGTACACTTTTTGGGAAACCCAATTTTTGACGCAAACCTGTATGAACAATGTGTTCATTTCGTTTTGAGTGTTGGCCATTTAACCTAAGAGCAATTCTCCTAGTCTTATGCATTGTTAAATGTTCGTTAAATAAATATTAGAAATGTCTAGAAGCCGAAAGTAAAAAAAACATGTTTTCTACATATTTATTATTCTTTATATCAGTTCGTAAAACGACGTTTATTGTTGACATATGTAGCTACCAAACACATACGTAAACTATAAGATAATATTGTTATGTTCAGTTTTTATGAAAACACATTAAAATTGTTTGATTATGCGTCATACTGTTATTTCATACTGACTCGCACTTAGACTAATTTTTGCAGTTTCACTATCGCCATAAAAAAATGTCTACATAATGGGTATTTTTATTAAATTTTGACCACTACTATTTTTATACTCTCATACATTATTTATAATTATTATAATGTAAATGTTAATTCATAACATACCTAAGTACTAAGTAGTATCATCACAATTATTTACCAATTGCCGTTTACAAATGGGGTAATAATTGTCAAATGCCACCCTTGGAAATATATCTGTTGCCTATACCTTGTGCCGCGCAAGTCTTGTGCATTAGCAGTACATTATACGGTACTTGACATGGTTTTGTTTTACATTAAGTATTATTTAAGTATACAAATAAACTTATTTATATCTATTCTACGTAAAATACGACCATTAAATAGGATATGCTGTCCTCGCCTTTTAATTCTTTCTTATTCACTTATACTTATATTAATTTTAACAATTATTAAAATTTAATATATACTTCTTATAAATAAATAAACTGCCTGTACAATTAAAATTGTTGATATAACAACATTTTGTACATAGACGCTCCGCTGATAATGTTGTTAAAAACTTAATCAAAGGAAAGCGAGAGCACAGTTATAACACGTTCTTGTATGATTAAATTTATTCGAATAAAAGTCACAATAGAAACACAATAACAGATTAGTGATTATATTCTCAGAAACATACGTCATGTACTCGACTTTTTAATCAACATTGTCTCAGAAAACACCTGATTTCCTATTTTACTTTTATATACACCTTTATGCGTAAATGTGAGGCGCTTACTGATGCCGGTTGATAGGCGAGAAAACGTCTGGTAAAAAGGTACCGCTTATAGATAATAAAAGAGTGGATAGGCCACTCGGCACTATACTAATAACTAATAACACACGGGGTCTAGAAATGAAAAAAGGGAGGGACTATAAAATAGTAAAAAAATCATGTTAAATACATATAAGCAATAAGTTAACCTACTAAAAAAAATACATAATCTAATACATTATAACAAAATAAATACAAAAATAAACTTTTAAGGCATACAATTAAAGTACATAATCCCTACCCTGTACTAAGTACACATAAATAGACTGAAAAATCGTTAGTGCCAATTACAAACAAAATAAAAATAAATGTGTACAAATTAAAAAAAAAATGACGAATTATAATTGATTTATAACATAAGACTGTAATAATTTGTGCTTGGAAATTGTAATATACAGAATAATGAATATGTGTTAGTAATTCGTATAATAATTATTATAGTTAACTATCAAATATTTATAATTTTGTATCACATATGTAGTTGTTTTGTTGTGGCGTATTACACACAAAATCACTAAAAAAACCTTTTTGGCTTTTTGTATCATATTAAATTTTATTTTATATTATAATAATTAATATGATTAATACATAATTAAACTAGATGGAGAGCCGTTTAAAACATTTTCACAAAACAATTAAAAACTAAATATAATAGAAAGAGCAGAGCCTCCACCAGAATATTATAGTTACAACTTCCACATAAGACATCCTTTTACCAGATTTCGAAAACTGATAGTGATAAGTACATGATTAGTGATAACAGTATAAAACAAATAATTTTAACTTGCATAGTATTAAGTAAATAATAAACTTTCTTACATAAAAAAATAATTACATTTTTTTCTTATTTATCAATTATTATCATTTATTTAATGAAATGTAATCACACATTATGACATATGGTGTTGAGATATGAGTCGACAGTTGTCAATTTTTAGGTTTTTTTTTAATTTTATCTTGTCTTTCCTTTTCTTGTTTATCCTTTTTTTGTTTTTCCTTTTCCTGTTTTTCCTTTTCTTGTTTTTCCTTTTTTTGTTTTTCCTTTTCTTGTGTTTCCTTTTCTTTTCTTTCCTTTTCTTGTTTTTCTTGTTTTTGCTTTTCTTGTTTTTCTCTTTCTACTCTTTCGTTTGCTTGTTTACCTTTTTCGACTTTTTTACCAATTTTTTTTTCATATTTTTCTCGTTCTTTTTTTTCTTTTTTCTGGGCCTTTTTTAGTTTTTTTTCTTCTTTTTTAATGTCTCGTTTTTCTTTGAATTCTTGTAATTTGTTTAGAAAAATCAACGCGTACAGGTTTTCGTGAGAATTATTTGAAGTCAAACAAGATGTATAGTTTAGTGTCTTAGAAATGATAGTTGACGTTACATCAGCAAAGGCGGGTATCGCAGAATCATCGGATAAAGAACACAAACACTGGCAACTGTGTTTCTCATTTATATGAATACTTTCTCGCGAATCACCCTGTGAATCTTGCGGCCGTCTCGAAACGAATGGGTACGTTTCTCCTTCGAAATCACAGTTCAAAAACTTACAACAACAACTCCTCATACTTAATACATTTACACGGAGACCGGCGTCCTGAGGCACTCCACTTAACACTCGCATGCTCTTATTGGATCCACAGTCAACCTGGTCGAAAAGTTCCACGCAATTACCTTTTTTGAACAATAACTCCGATGAGACGTTGTATTTCGGTGTATTCAAGTTGAGACACTCGTAGCGCCCCAGAGACACCGTAAAATTGTCTGGGACGAATTCCACCTCTATGTGCCCCAGTTGTTGAGCGAACGTACTGTTTTTTATCTTCCTGGGCTGCACTACGGTGTCTGGTTTCGGGGCACGGCAATAGCCGAAGTCTTTGTACATTCCGTTAAGTTCGGTCTTCCCGAACATGTCTGAAGCGTAGTCATCTGCTTGGGCGGCATTGATAAACGTCAGATTACGGTACACCGTTTGGTTGGGATCCATGACCAATTCGTTGTCATCGTCGTAGTAATACAAATCCACGTCCACGTTAAAACTGAACGGTCTGTTTGACGTTTGCCCAAGACGGTTGCACTCGATTTGACATTGTTGTGCACAATCAGTTTTCATATAGTTGACGGTTACGTCCAGCGTGAGCGCGCCGCACCCCAGCTCCAGGTATTCTCTCATATTGGTTTCCATTTCGCGGTAAGTGGTTACCACCGAGTCAGTGTCATTGCCTCGGTGACAGCTGCTCGCGTTATACATTTCCACAGTATTGTAGTCATCGTCGGGTCGGCCGAAAAACAACGACGAGACCAAATCGCTGTTGGTGTACACATATTCGTTAACGTTGCAATTTAGATAGGTCAAATTTTGCGGTTTCGGGCACGGGGTTGTTGTGTTCTTAAGCTCGATAAAAAACGTATCAAAAGAACTCCTATTGGGATGCAACGCGACGAGTTCCGCGTAAATCCGTTTCGGGTATTTAATTACATTACCTAGTGATGTTGTTTCTTTCAGGTACTCGTACTCCACGATTGGATTTTGATGTGAATCGGACGTGTTGACATCCTGATGATAAACGTATCCTAGTTTTTGCACGCATCTACTGACAACTACTGCACTTCTCAGACGTAGACAAAAAAAAATGACAACGGACAATTTGTTCAAGTACATATTATTTTTTCCAACAAACGTGTGCCTACTTTCAAACCGAAAGACCTATTGAGTAAAGCGATCATAGCGATCAAGAAAATACTTGATTAGCACATTACCATATTACATCATTTAATTGGTGTATGAAATGATAATTTTCCACGTTTGAAGTTCAAAGAGCCGGTAGCTAATGATATTAAACAAGTGTTTATTATAAATAGTACCATTATTTTTGTTAATGAAACAATTATTCTATAGGAGTAAGAAAATTATCTTATTAACGTAGATTATTAGAAATCGATTTAGGACATATTGGTCCAGACATAAAATAAATTTAAAAAATACATTATCTTCTCAATTAGAAAGTAGAAAATGTTTTAATTTTTAAACACTAGTTTGATGTATTTTGTTGAGATAAAACATTCTTTTACGGTAGTCTCGATAATTAAAAATACCCATAAATTATTTAGAGAAGCTGATATAAATCATATGACTGATATGATTAAGCAGCGAACTTCGATACAAATAATTATAACTGAATAAATATTTTTGTGTTTTAATGTTTTATCATAATAGTGATATTAGTTTTACAGCTGTTAAAAAACTAATATATTCTAAATCGTATTATAGCAATTAGTGTTCTTTATTTATAGGTTGAGGTTACACATTTTAATACTGTAACCTTAACATGTTCATATTGTAGACGAAAAACATCACATTTCATATAATTTAACTGAACATATAGCTTAATATATTATAAAAAATATCATGTTAGTCATAACATTTGTAATTGTTTAATCAAAACTAGTTTATTGTATGTTATCTGTCACTAAACAATTATATCATTGCTATATCACCTTGGTTTTTTTTTTGTTCGGGATTTAAAAAGTTACAATTATAGTGTATTTTAGTTCGTTCATCGCATCCTGCTTATCAGAGATGGGCAAAATGGATTAAATCTGGATTTCGGAAAATGGCTTACGAATTACTCGTAATCCAGGAATAATAAAAATTGGACTACATTTATTTTTCTAATATATTTTTGTTGTTCGCTTATCGCATGAAAAAATGCGTAAGTGTAAATTAACATGCGAAATATTTTTTTTTTTACAAAATTGAAAAAAAACCAACCTCTAACCATCTAAACAAAGGGTTAATTTTTTTAAAAACGTTATATTTGGATGGATTATTTTATATTCAACTACCTGACCTATTGGAATAATGGATAATTTGTAATTCATTAATCCGTCATATTGGAATAACGGATTATTCGTAATTCAAAAATAATCCAGTTATCCGGTACTACTTGTATTCCACGATGGTATAATTTTATTCCGTATTGGATTATTTGTAATTCATAATTCTGACGTATTGGAATAACGGATTATTTTTAATCCAAGTAATCCGGGATTAATAATCCTGCACATCTCTGCTGATAACTAACCATTTTACCTAAAATCGTAATGATTATTTAAAATTGTAATCAAAACAAAACGCATACTGTGTCCAATACTTCATTGATATTTTACTAAGAATACTTCTGCTGAATACGATAAATATTAACTGTTTATTACTAAATTATTATTCCTAACAGATAATGAAATTTAAAATGGTCTAAAGGTCATTAGGACTAAAACCTATTTAGGTTATATTATGTATAATACTAAGTCGTGCATTATGCAGTTAATAAGTATAAATGTACCTTATGTGCTAAAATTATTATTAATTAATAATTCATATAAAAGATATTTAAACACAAAGGAGTAGTGGTGCCCCTTTTCTGCAACAACACTAAGTATGTTATTTAAACACATTACATTTTCGGTTTTGATAATTACTGATAAATATTACTAAACATTAAATATTTATGTTGTGTAATCTAATATTAAGGGGGACGTAAAGCGCCAAAATTTGTACAAATAAAAACTAAATCGCGAAGTCATTTCTGAAGTGCCTACCAAACTGATTTAAAACGTTTTTTTTATTTTTGTTTTTAAAATTTGATTATAAGCGTTTATACTTTACTTTTTTGTAGTTTTTTTTCTAATAAATCTATTTAATTGTTTAACGGTTAGCTAAATCAAAAACAGTTCTTTAGCCCCTGTAAAGTAAATAGTAAGCTTCACCTAAAAAATTTAACTCCAATAGAGCCAATAATATGCCAATTTGTCTGCGTATTTAAAATAGCTACTAGATGATTTTTTGTCAAATATTGTCTATTCCTCTGCCCCTTAATAAATGCCCACTTTTCCATTTTCTTATTATACCACTCCGGCAATTTCTAATAAGCACAGTTAGAATACGGATTACTGAAATAAATGTATATGTCTTTAAGTTATAACCTTTAATTCAGTGTTATAATAATATAATATTCCACATTGTTCCAACTAAGCTCTTCTACTACAAATTAAAAAGTCGTATCGAGTATGCGTTATACAAAATTTACAAATGTTACGAATGTTCTTGAAGCTTGGCCTATTGAGTCATATTGAATTTCTAAATGATTTTGGTTTCATATATCATTTCCTAGTATTGTGTTATATTTGTCTTAATAATATTATAAGCACGCCCAGTTTATAATCAAATAACAATTATTACAATATTAGTTTTGGTTTAATTCATTGTTACGAGTAAATAGTAATATTCATAAGTCATAACTTTGAAGTTTACACTTAACATTAATTATTTTAATTTTTAAATGTTAATACCGTTAAGTTTATAAATATATACTTGATGTGTATATTTTTAATTTTAAATTTTTTCCGCACGTTTAATTGATAGTTTAAGCCTTTAGTTATAATATATACTAATATAATAGATATGCTATGTGTACATATATTTTTAAAATATATGTATTTTATTTTTGTAAATAAAACGCGATGCTTTTATCACTTTACAACAATATTAAATACTTTATCAAGATAAAAAAAACTACTATTTGTATATATATATATGTGTTTTTTTTTATATGTTTACTGTTATTACGTAACGATTATGCTGATGAGGTAAGCTAGACATTGCTTTATGTTATAAAAGTTAGAAGACAAGAATTCTATAATTTAGGTATTTTATAATAATACAATGTATTATGTCATAAATAAACATAAAATATAAATACATCAATGGTAAACTTGTGGAACAGTCGAGGTTATAACTCCTCAAAAATTGTTTTTTTTAGTGAATTTAACCTCATATTATTAATTGAAATATTGTATTTTTAATTTCTTAACCCAAGTGTTCAAATAAGGAGACAGAAATCAACGAACACAATTTGACAAGCTGCCTAACCAGATTTTAGAAAACCAACTTTTTTAAACAAAATTGTTTATATTTTTATTGTATTTTGTCAAAGACGTAAATAATGCTTGTTGTATTACATTTTAAATACGAATTACCATTTACCTATTGAACACCGCATATCCATTATAATGGACAATATTTGTATTTTTTAAATGTTTGTTATTTAGAGTTATCTAATAGATTGTAGGTACCAATCTCGAAACAAACATGCGTCTCGGATTTCCATAAAATCGTGACCACCGTTGTTTTGATATCATTATTTTTTTTTTCGAATCGATAGTACTTACTTTTCATGCCGATTACGAATCTGCAAACATTTGGCGACGCTCACACTTACAATTATTTATAAATTATCTATTTTACCTATTACCTATTTGTGTACTCTGGTCACACGTGGCTGGCCGGTTTGGTGCGTTTCAGTCTCTGCGCAGATATCTTCTTAAAGTATAGCTCTAGCGCCTGACCTTACGCCGTTCTCATTGGTCAGTTTAAAATTCGCGCCAACTTTTTTGTATTAGCGGGCGGCAGGTCACCGAATGTTGGGCACTGGCTCGACCCCGTCGCTACACTATAAGTATCCTAGGTTTTCAAGACACAGTTTTGGCGCAGGTCACAGGTTAAATTTAAGAAATTAATATACGATTACAATTTTCGAGAGGGTAGGGAAAAAATGACCACAAAAGGCGGCAGTAAGCAGTTACCGTCACAATGTAAATGCCGCAAACGCGTATATCAGTAGGTATTTTGCGCGTATGGGCAAAAATTAAACAACCACGGAGTGGCAATTACGCGTGACCTTTAAATGTCTGTACCTTCAAACTAAGTGCGAGCGGTGCAAAATGTTTGCAGATTTGTAATTAGTATTCAGCATGAGAAGTACTATCGATTCGAAGAAAAAAACGATGTCCGGTAAATAAGATTTATACCGTGGTTTACTATGGTAATAATCAATATAACCCGATTGGGTTCATTATTCCTGGGAATTCTTTTCCAGGAATCATTCTGTAAATTCAAGTGTAATATTTTATCTCAATACTCGCTACTAATCACGAGAACTATATTATATGCATCTCTGGGAAATATGCATCTTTGTTTGAGTAATTAAATTATACAATATTATTTAGTTAATGCATCGTCCGCGGTGGGTCAATCCGTCAATGTCGGAATTTTAATCAACGCAATTAGCCAAGGTTATACATAATATACTTTATAGTACGGCTAGACTCTTCTTTTGTGATTAAGACCTGACGAAATCAAATTGTATTGCTTATGCCGTCAGCAAACAATATCTGTGCGATCTATAGTAAGGAGATTGCATGCGGTCTATTTTTAAGGATTTGCATAGGCAATATTTAAGAAAAAAATGGTTTCAATAAATTTCAACCATGTCAATTAATTTACCGGTTAATTAATAATTTGTAAAAGCTTCAAGGTATTATTTTCAATATAAATATTTTTTTCTATGTGTAACAGTCATTTTGGTTTATTTTAGACCAAAAAGATCCGATTTCAATTCTATAAAGAGATTCGATTTCTTTGGCTACTGTACAATGTTATGTAGGAAGCCGATTTTCATTTAAAAATTTCAGTTTTTCGAAGTAAATGAAACAAAATTTGAAATTTTTTCAATATTAAAACCCAACTTTTTACAATAAAAAAGCAAAAATCAAAATCTGTTTCTTACACAATTTAGTAAAGTTACCTAAGAACTCGTATATCTTTGCAGAATTTAAATGAGACCACCCTAAGTATTTGAAATTTTGTCTGGTTTTTGGTCTAAAGCGTCAAAAAAAAACAGACCGCATGCAATCCCCTTAATATGTTAGCCCGATTGCGATTTTTTTATGACCCATATAATATACTGGTCCTAGCCCATGTGGTTTTATAAATCCACCTTGCTGATAGGTATAGTTTATTGATACCATAGACATGATAATATTGGACCACGTATATCGGCGACTAAAACTGAATATATTTCACATGATATGGTAGACAGAGCTAGCTTGGACTAATTGATAATATTTAAAGACGCCCGAAAATAATTATTACTTTTGTCTTTCTAGACCTAACAATGTTAGGCTAACGTCTTGGTAAGATAATTAGGTTTCCATGCGCGATATTAATACTGTTCGCAACGTCAATAGTTCTGTGGGTTTTACCGACGGTGACAAGCTCCGACTATAGACTAACTTGTTACTCTACGATGGTAAACTAATTACCATCCGTAGTTACTTTGGCTCGGACGCGATAATTAATGGATATTTAAATTAAAAATGATTATTTGTTTAAATATTGGCAATGGATTTTATGTTTGTGAGTCGCTGCTGTCGATGGTCGAAATTATTGTAAATATAGAGAGAATAACAAGATAAGACTGGAATTGCGTGACAATCGACAACACTACAATAAACAATATTATATTATTGTAGCAGTAGGTAAAAAAATTGTTGTATACACAAATCAAATTGGAGTGCATCGTGGTGGGGTGGCACGTGTTGTGGACCGGTGTAAAAGAACGGTAAGCGGTCGCCGAACACCAGTAACCGTCTGGACGTCGACCGTTGACGACAGTCTGGTTAATGATTTTACATTGGCTCAAAAGAAATTACATAATTCGTAGATAAATATAATTTCATTGTTGGCGAATTACTTAACTTTTCGATTTCGACTCATCAAAAGTAACCAAACACGAATTCGTCTCGATCGGTACGTTCCGTCCAACATTAAGAGCGCAAAGGTTGTCCACATCAACCAACAGTAGTTAACGCTGAAAATTCCGAACACTCGTCCGTCAAAATGGTCAACAAAGACGTTAAACACAACATGAACGTGTCATTTTCCGGTTGCGGTTTCTTGGGCATCTATCACATTGGAGTGGCCTCTTGCTTGAAAACGTACGCGCCTTACCTGCTGGAGAACAAACTCTGCGGGTCTTCGGCAGGTGCCCTTGCGGCCTGCTGCTTGCTTTGCGATCTACCTCTCGGTGAGTTTCAAAATAGCTGGCCTGAATTTTTTATAACGTTTTTCTTAGTAAGCCAATACATTTTCCTTCAGCTTATGAAAAGGTTAGGACCTTTTCATGTGGTCCTATTATGGTCCCTAAGTACGACGCAGGTGGCGTTGACAGATCACTCTGTGACGTTATATTAATATTATTGACGTTATAAAATTATTGTAATAACGTAATGCCAATAGCCTAACTTTTCGAGATTAAAGTGATTATTATCTACTATCTAGTAACCGAAAATGATTGTGTCTAATTTTTCTAAATTATTTTACCTATTTTATTTTTTTTAACAAATTACCATACACCTGATGGTACATTAATGTCTATGCAAATTACAAAAAAGTACAATATTGAAAACATTGAATTTTTGCACACTGCGAAAACTGGTAGACGTTGATATGTACGTCTGTGATTTTTAAATTAATCTTATCTTGTCATACTTTAAACCATGACCTAGTTCGTTCTAAAAACGTTTAGTTAATTACATCATTCTATTTAGCTTCGATGCGTAGCTGAGAAGGTATTGTTTGTACAATGATGTGTTTTTATTATTGTTATTTTTTGCGTGTGGAGCCACGATATTTTCTTAACCATTAAACCAATTTCTTCATGCAGTAACTCTAGTCTCTATTCATCAGAAATCGTTTCTGAAAGGTACTTTATTAAGCCTAAACGTTTACCCCTTCCCATTCAAAATCGTAAAAAACACTAAAGAAATGTACATATTTTTCAATTAAGGCTACGGCGCTCTATAACTTTTTTTAAAATAGTCAAGTTAGTTCTAAATAGGTATAGACTATGGAATATTCTTTTGAAACGTATTATCGATAAACGTCGACAAAAACCCTTTCCTCTAGAAGAGACAATTTAAAAAAAAAAAATTACTACAAAAATTTCACATTAAAAAAAAAGTTATAATATTTCTTATAGCAAAAATTAATACATTATCCTATTTATAAATGGGTATTATGGATAATTTATGAATTTGTAATTATCTCGTTTTGCGATTGAAGAATAATAATTTGATGGTGTAGGTTGTATTTAAAAAATAAAAGAGTTCACACGTCATCTTACCGAATAATAGTATGAAATATGAATACCGGTATAAAGTAAATAGTGTAATAAGTACCACTGGTGAATACAATGAACTCTGTTTATTTTAAATACAATTGACACCAACATTATCATGCTTCCCATATTACCCATGTATATATTATATTTATTTAATAATAGAATGTTGTAGAGGTAGGGCGTATTGCGTAGGCTGTATTGAATGATAAAAAGATTAAGGAAAATTTATCACTGGTCAATTATTTACTTTTACTCTGTTATGTTAACCGTTGACACAGTAAAGAATTTTCGAGAAATTGACATTGTAATCACGATTTACGGGTCGAAATCGACGATACGATATCAAACCTAATATAATGTCTACACAGTGAGTGTTATAACTTATAATACATAAATAGCAATGATAGCTTAAAAATGTCGGTATACCGAACTTATCCAATTTCCCGTTATTATTTATTTTCATAGGTCATGTATGTTCATTGTAGTATTTTATTACCAAATATAAACTAGCATTTATGTTATTCGTTTTGCGACCTTGGTGTATATTGTTTTTGCGATACGACGCGACGTTTGTATAGTTATTAGTCTTATAAAAAAATAGATTTTCTTGATTACAAATACAGAGTATGTAATATCATAGAGTTAAGAGTATATTATAAATATATATATTGTATACTCAATGGTAGTATGAAAACTAAAATCTACACAAACAAAACGTCAAAAAAGCATTGTTGCAAATCAACTCCGCAAATAATTATTATGCTCCATTTATTAAGTATTATTATGACTCGTCTACTGTTCGACGATGATTTAAATATCGTGTAGGTAGTCTTTTTTACCTTGTTATGTTTGACTCATTATAATTTTTAACTTGCTGCGTACCTACATCTTTGACCCTTGTCTACTGTCCTAATTAAACAGGCAGCAAATGACAAGAACATTCCGCTATATCCTCAAGCGTTAACCGATTACTTATGAATTAATATGCTTTATTTTAGCTTACTATTGTGATTGCGTTAAACTTACGAAAAACCATTACAGTAATACAGCAGCTTATTATTAACCCTTAATTTTTAGAAATCATCGCGATCACCACTTAAGGCCAAAATATTGTATGAATGTGATTATTTCTGTGGTGCTCGGGTACAAGGTCTTATGTTCAAAATAACTAATTTTAGTAAAATGAATTTAAAAATTTGAATAAAACTTGTTAAGAAAAATATTTGTATTTAAATACTTTTGCATTAAACATAAAAATGCATAACTAGTTGCATGAAATACTTTCATATGAGAAAAAAAAATCATCCCTTATAATATATTCAACCTTGGACTTAAGACCTTTTACCCGAACGCCACAGATTTAATCAAATGCATTGTTTTGATTTTAAAATACTCGTAACTCGCTAATTATGGTTTGTTAAGTTGACAGGTAGAAAAAACTATATTACTTTAATTATAAAAACTAAAATTATTGACATTTGATGGAGAAAAAACTAGGGGCGTATGTAAGCTCCACCAGAAAAAAACGTGTCAAATTGGGTATACATATTATGTTAACTCTGCCGGGAAGTTAATA